>NC_051186.1:142538921-143138921 GCF_013339695.2 Rhipicephalus sanguineus | reverse complement strand
GCAACCGGAGAATTCTGTCACAAGGCTTATTAGCAGGCTCTCCTTTTGCGCATCTGACAAGCCAGCATTAACGTGAATGCGGCTGCCTAGGTTAGCACAAGTTACTTCATCCGATGAAGTCAACTCTAACGTACGGATGTCAGAGAAGTCGGCGATATCGCTGAGAAAGGCGACAGCGGTGCCTTGAGGGACGTGCTGAAATTCATTACTGAAGTTGGTCAGCAGAACTTGAGAGCATTTATTCTGTAGCCGAACATGGCCTCAGGCTATGCAGATGTTCCGTTTGAGCAACAGAGGAATATTTGCCTCGGCAATGCCTTCATAGTTGTCAAAATCGTCGAATACGTCGCAGGTCACCAGTGTCAATACGCTACTCTTCGGCGGTAACGTGACGTTGTCGTCGACAACCCTCAAGGCATTGACATAACTGCCGTCAGTACCCGCTAAGGCGCAAGCCATGGAAAACGTTACCTGCGACTCTTGCAAGTTAATCACGGCTCCGTTAGCCTGCAGGAAGTCCATCCCGAGAATTAGGTCCCTCGAGCAATTCGGCAGTATAATAAGATCTCCTAGATACGTAAACCCACGAATGCTTACTCGTGCTGTGCATCTTCCCGCCGGAGTTAGAAGATGGCCTCCTGCCGTCCGAATCTGTGACGCAGTCCACTGGGTAGAAAACTTCTTCAGCTTGCAGGCAAGCTCCATGCTCATAACTGAAGTATCTACCCCAGTATCGATTAGCGCCGTTACTTCTTCGTCGTCCACGGTTACAGTAATGTTGGAGGTTACTACTTTTGGTACCGAATCTGGCTGCATCTGTGTGTCTCTTTTCTGTCGGCGATGTCGTCGTAATGGAGGATCTTCTGTGCTACCAGCGTCAGCGGCCTCACCTCCGTAGGTCGCTGAACTCAGTTTTCCCGACCTGCAGGACTGGGTGAGCGGCGTCTCGAAGCGCCGCGTGAAAAGGCTGGGCTTGGGGACCTATAACGAGCAGGAGACGATGAACGGGGTTCGTGCCATCGATGCTCGACATTGCAACGATTGGAGATGAAGTTCTCTATTTCCAGTAGTCGCTCACCAGGTCGCGGACGAGGGGCATTCGGCGAGAACCCACGGAGACCCACATGGCGGTAAGGGCACGTTCTGTAGATGTGCCTGGCTTCGCCACAATGAAAACAAAGGGGCCGGTGGTTCGGCGTGCGCCAGACATCGCTCTTCCTTGGTCTTGCTTCGGCGATGAACGGCGGGTTGCGAGCACTGAAGCCGACTTCCATTTGCTGAGCGGGGTGCACCGCGCTGGGAGTACTGCACTGTGGAGGACATCGCACTGCTTCCGCGTAGCTCATCTCGACGCACTGCCGTTGTTGTGGCACCTCGTAGTGTTGGGGAGCGTGAACAGCATGACGTACCTCGGCGCGAACCATGTCCGCAACGGAAAGCTGCCCTACCGTTGGAGCAGCCATCTTCATCTTTTGTAGCTCCTCCTTGATGACAGTCCTGATGAACTCTCGCAAGGCGCCGATGTCATTGCCGAGAGTGACCGAAGTGACCTCGCTTGATTGTACGACATCGTGGTTATACTGCCTGGCGCGCTGTTGAAGGGCCCTCTCCATGGCAGTGGCTTCATCGTGGAACTCCGCAAGTGTCGCAGGCGGGTTTCGAATGAGGCCGGCAGAAATTTCTTCTTTGACACCCCGCATTAGGTGACGAACTTTCTTTGCTTCATTCATAGAGGGGTCCGCACGCCTGAAAAGCCGATCCATGTCCTCTATGTATGTTGCCACCCTTTCGTTTGGTCCTTGAACTCTGGCCTCCATCGCACACTCAGCTCTCTCTTCCTGTCTGCTCTGGCAAAGGCGCTGAGGAACTGCCGCGAAACTCATCCCACGACGTTACCGTTGCCTCGTGATTCTCAAACCACGTTTTTGCGGAATCTTCGAGAACGCAATACACATAGCGTAGCTTACGCTCTTGGGTCCAGTCGTTGATGATGGCAACCCGGTCGAAGTGCTCAAGCCAGTCGTCGGCATCTTCAAAAGCAGCTCCGTGAAATGTCTTCGGCGTCCTGGTTTGGTTGACGACGAGCTGCGCAGGTGCTTGCACGGTGGCGTTAGGAGGTGTTTGATTCATATTTCTCGTGCGTTGAGGTAGCAGACCGTGCTGTGGCTGGAGGCCCTGGAGACGACGACTGGTACGTACGTGCACAGGGTAAGCTCGGTCGCACTACTCGGCGGGCTTGCGTCTGCGGTACGCTCTGGAGACCGTATCATCTACCGTACCCAGCTCCTCCACCAGAAAATGTCACCAGGCAATCTGATAGATGGTATGAGACACAGGGTGAAGAAACAAAACAGGGACGTTTCCTCCAGAAAAAGGCCGACACCCAAAAGCGCGCGCACACCGATTAAGTTCGTTCTTCTCTTCCCAGGGGCTGGCCAGAACAGTTGCCAGCCTACCTCGCGTCAATCGTAGAAGAGTACGATTACAACCAGGTGTCACACAATGAGAATTGCGCAACGAGTGGGTTCTTGAATGCTTACAACCCATTAGAAAGGGCTCTGCCATAATTCTTCATCGCCATCAGGCACATCATCAACAAAGTGTACACAATGCCTTACAGGTGTTTAGCGGGTACCTCAATTCTCCGCAGAATGATGGAAAATGGCATAGTTGCTGCTTCGAAACTTCACAAAAATTATCACCATTTATAGCGTAGTGGGTACCTCTCAAGTGCACTTGTATTGGATGCCAACGAAGCCCGTAAGGCCCCCATGATTCATTTCCTCAGGGTCTATATAAAGTTATTTCCCCCTCCCTCTTTCTCACGTTAACGTACGTTATATAGCGTGGTGGGAGAGTGAAATAACGACCGGGCGTCACACAAGGCGAACTACTTAACTAGTGGGTCGTTTAAAGCTTCCAACCTATTACAAAGGGTTCAGCCATAAATTTTCATCGTCATCAGCCGCCGCATCAACAAAGTGCACATAATGCCTTACAGATGTGTAGCGCGTACCTGGCTTCTCCTCGGAATGAAGAATAATGGTTCAGTGGGTGCTTCCTGACTTCACAAAAATTATGATTTATGGCATAGTGGGTAGCTTGCTAGTGTACTTGTATTAGTAGCCCTAAGGGAGTTTACGACATGCTCTAAATATGCCGCTCTTCCAGCTTCCGCTGTGACTGTGCTGCGCTTTCCGTGCAGGCCTGGTGTTTTAGGAGCTTGCTCGCCAAGCTTCTTATGCTCGAGCCTTGTCCGTCGGCGGCGTGTACACAAGTTCTCATTGGTCCCGCCAAAAGTTGATAGGCGCAGCTGCGCTCTCTCCGGTGATTTCAAGAATGCTCACTAGATGGCGCGTCGCCGCTCAAGGCAGCGCACACCACCGTCGGCGCGTGCGCTAGTTAGATAGGTGACCTTGAGGGCCGTGCCTCTCGTTAATGCATTAAGCTGGGCTAGTTGGTATTGATTGTATGCTTCCGTATTGCTAGCGAACACACACAAAGGACGACATAGCGGTGGTCCTGTCTCCTTCTATGTCGTCCTTTGTGTGTGTTCGCTAGCAATATGGAACCGTCCCTCTCGTTTGGCGTGCTTCCTTTCTATTCGCCGAAGCTCATTCAGTGACACTGTTCGTGTCACTGTTCGTGCCGCTGCACGAACACCCCAGCCAAGGCAGCAGCGCGGCAAGCTCGCAACGCAGCTGCACTCGGGCTCGCCGCCAAGACCCTGCGGTGAGAGCCCGGGAGGCCGCAAACCCGGAGCTGCGGGTCAGCGAAGCAGTAGAGAAGCGGGTGCGTTGTCAAGCGGACCCTGCGGGGAGAGGTCGCAAAGCAGAAGCAGCACGGAAGCAGCGGCAAGAGAACCCCGAAGAAGTGCGGGCGCGGGGTGCCGCGGCTAAGCGTCAAAAGCGGTCGCTATACCTGAGGTTGGCGGCGCCGACGCGCGCTTCAAGCGCGATTTCCTCGACCACACGTTCGGCCACAGCTGCACAACGTTGTCACGTCTATTTATAGGATGGTAGAAGAACGTGTATACGGAGGATTCGCGGGTTACCCGATCATCTCCGAGCAAGCTCCTCTAACATCATTCACTTGGTGGATATGGCGGTGATGATTTTCTTCTTGTTTATTTGTATTTCTTTCTCTCTTTATCTATTTCTTTCTCGGTCTCGCTCTCGCTATATTTCTCGTTCTTCTCTTTCTTTCTCGCTGTCTTTATTTCGCGCTTCCTCTTTCTTTTGTATATCCTTCTCTGTCTCTGAATTTCTTTCTCTTTCTGCTTTTCTTCCCTTTCATTTTCTCTATTTCTACGCTATGCCTTATTCTCCCCCACGCCCTTCCCTCAAGAACACCCTCACTTCTTTCCACCTCACCCACACTTCCCTTTGCCACCGCCTAGCTATACTATACCATGCAAGGCTGTGCTATGCTCTGCTAGGGCGCCTCGATAGCCTCGTGGTTGCGACGCTCGCCTTCGGATCGTGGCTACGCGTGTTCCAATCTTGCCTCCGAAATTTTTTTTCGCCAAGAATTTCTCGCTTTCTCTTGATTTCGATATCTTTCTTCCTCTCTCTCTTCCTGTATTCGTTCTTTCACCCATCAGAGCCATTGCGTCCTGCCCCGGACAAATGAGCGCGCTTGTTCTGGCAGCGAGGCAGCAGAGGACGAAGAGAGGGCGTGCCTGTTCACGATGATGATAATTGTCCATCTACGACGCTCGCCGAACACAAGAGCTCTGCTGTAAAAATTGAGAACGAGACAGAGCTTGCAAGAACAACAAAGTGCGGAGTATGCTCAGCAACCGGCTGAATTCTGGACGCGGGCACTAAGGTATTAAAGGAACGCACCTAATCAAAATGACGCTGAAAAGACGCGGTCTCAGCGGTGCAAAAGCAAGGTGCGTCAGGAGGAGTCTGAAAGTACTGACCAAACCAGGCGTAACATAACAATAACAAACGAGAAGACGGCAACAGTGGAGAATGAAAACGGGCAGCGAACATATCCAACATATGAAGTGAAAGCGTTAAATTTTTTGTGTAACATTGTATAACGTCCTGTTCGTGCTTTTAGCTTAGATAGGGCTGTAGCCTGTGTAAATAAATGAATAAGTAAATAAATAAGCAAATACATCAATAAATAAAAAAATGCGCAGCTTGCACTAGTGGCGCAAGGCTGGAAGCATCAGCGTAGCTAGTGTTCGACCTAGCTAAGTTTTCCTAGTATTGCCAAGCTTTTCTGAGAGGCTAAGTTTTTGCTAGTAGTACTAAGTGTGCCCAGACTTTGCTAGACATGTGGGGGGACTACCTGTTACGTGATGTTATGATTTTAATCACGTGACTAGCTCTTACGTGGTTTTTGGTGGGAACGTGTCGCGTGGCTAGCTGTTACGTGGTCTATGGTGGGCACATGTCACGTGAGTAGCTATTACGCGATGTTGCATTATTTAGTTGCATGACGAAATGATACGTAATTTTCAGTCACTTCACTAGATCTTGCGATGATGTTACGTGATTTTAGTCACGCGAGTAGTTAATGGTTCGAGCTATGTTTCTGAATAAGGCACCTGGCAAATCGCTGTTTCTAGTTACTTGCGGAACTGCTTAACCTCACTGACTTTTTCGGAACCTTTTCCCATGCGTAATTCGCAGGCGCTAGTTCAGTTCCTGAACTAGCTATTTGGTCACCATGGATGTCTCATCGCTGTTCACCAACATTCCCCACACCGAAGGAATCTCCGCCACAATCACGGCCTATGAAAAAAGTAAATCGACAAGTGAGTGCGATGAAAGTGCTTTAGAGGTGCTCCTAAACCTTGTACTCAAACATAATCACTTTGAATTCGACCGCAAACATTACCTACAAGTCAACAGAACTGCCATGGGAACCAAAATAGCCCCAAACTATGCAAATATTTTCATGGCATCTTTAGAGATTCCTTTTCTCGAAAGTTCTCCATCCAAACCTATATTCTACCGACGTTTTCTTGATGATATATTCTTCGTGTAGGCTGATGGTGAGCATAGCCTTTCAAAATTGATCTCTGAGTTCAACTCCCTCCACCCTTCGATAACATTGACACATACGTACTCGCAGGAGAGTGTTCATTTCCTGGATGTCACTGTATCGGTCAGTGGCACCAGCATCTCCACTTCCCTATATAAAAAACCAACTGACCGCCAACAATATCTGCATTTCCACAGTAGTCACCCCCGCCACTACAAAACAGGTGTCCCCTACTCTCAATCTCACGGATATAGAAGAATTTGCTCTGAAATTACACAATTTGACACCCAAGCACAGAAACTGAGTACAGCCTTCTTGCGTCAAAAGTACCCCGAAAAAATCATTGACAATGCAATTGAGCGCGCTCGCTGCCTGGACCGAGGGGTCACAATGGAAGAAAGGGACGGAAATAAAGATAGAATGTCAGAGGCAAATTTAGTTCTCACGTACTGCGCCGCAGCCCCTTGGGTAAACTCTATATTAAGCCGCCACTTCAACATACTTAAACAAAGTAGTCGACTGTCTACCGTATTTCAAACCCCACCCAAGGTGGTATACCGAAGAAATAAAAACCTGAGAGACTTGCTGGTCAGGGCAAAAACACACAAATCCGACCACCATCAGGGCTGTAGATCATGCGGGAAACCTCGCTGCAGGCTGAGCAAACACATTGTGACCACAAATACGGCCGAAGCTTCCTATTCGGACTTTGAGTATAAATTAAAGACGCCCTTGATTGCGACTCGTGCAATGTGGTATACAAAATTCGCTGTGAAGTGTGCAAGCAGGAATATGTTGCACAGACAGAAACCGCATTCCATTTACGTTTTAACAACCACACGGTACACGTGAAAGGCCTCCCTAATTTGCCGTTCTCCAAGCACGTTAATCTGCCTGGTCACTCTTTTGAGCACATAAGTGTTACACTTCTACAATCCGGCTTCCAGAACAGGGAGCGCGAACAGCGGGAGTCATATTTCATAAACAAATTCAAATCACTCTCCCACGGAATCAACGAGAGCCCTGGGCGACTGACGTGCCTCCGTGACCAATCGGCGCCCAGAATTGGAATTAATTCATTAATGTATTTATTTATACACACGGTAGTTCAGACGCGCGGGACGCTAAGGAAACGATCGAGCGCGTGAAAATAGACCCAATCGTTACCACATGTATCAACCGGCTCGTACTCTTTCTTTTTCTCTTTTTCTTATTTTCTTTCTTTTTTTGTTTTTCTTTCCAAAAAAAAAAAGAAGGGGGGGGGGCGCACTTTTAGCCTGTGGCCGGAGTCTTCCCACGGCTGGAGCGGGTCGCATGTACAGTTGGGCGCGATATGAAGGTTATCGCGCGAGCGTCGACCGGCCTAGCGTCCCAGGGGCCCAGCGGCAAGTTTCGGAACAGTGAAAATCAAGATTACGCGTTCTAGCCAAGGTTGGCTGTTCCATGCTGCAACAATCGCCCCTACGACGAACTCTACACCCTTTCTCTCTTTTTTACGTTTTCCATTCGTTGCCATCAAATGCATTCTTCGTTGGCTCTTATCTCCGCGGGCGATAGCAAACTTGCTGGGAAAGGTCTGGGCAAGCTGGTGCTTGGCACTGCTTCGTTTAAACGGCTCGTGAAGTTGAACAAAGTATATCGCGTCTTCATAAAAAAATGAATAGGTGTATTCCTCAGACGGGAGTAATCGCAGCTTAAGGAACAGCAAAAAGAGTGAGTGAAGCTTGCCTGATACCTCCCTCTCTTCGAAAGGGTATTCTTGGACGTAGCGCTGTTGTGGTGTCATACCTTAGCCGTCACGTAGCACGATAGAACGGCACGGCACAGCTTCGCTTGCACGCACAGCGCTGTGAAGGTGCACAGGCAGTGCAAGGGCAATAAATCACGGTCCCAAGCATTTTGCCAAGCATGCGCGGCTTCTTCCTTACTGTTCCCGTTGACGAACTGCGCAGTCTTCGAGCTGCGGTATGGCGGAAAAAGTACGAGTGTACGAGGGAGAATTGCTCTATCTGCCGATGGCTTTCCGCCAAGTAAATGTCGACTGCTGACTCGAGATCACTTTGCCGTCTGCCACTCGATTCCTTCTGCGCTGTAAAAATATCAGTTAACTTGCTTGGAGCGTACATTCCCAGCGCATCAGCTACAGCATGTACTTCAATAAGCATAACCAGGATCACTTGCTTGCGTTTCAGCGTTTCCGCTGGTATCTGAAACATGGTCCCGCCAGAAAGCTGCAAGACTGTTCTAGGTGGGTAGTTCTTATAGGTATTGGCACAGTTTACGACACAGCAATATACCCGACACTGCAAACCACCGCTAACAACCTGACACGGCTTCGCTCATGGGTCGACTGCTGCACGGAGCACGCGAGTCATTTTTGTTCACATCCGCACCGCGGCGCCACCGGCTCAATGCACGTTTCCTGTTTGAGCCGCACGTTCACAAACGAAAGAACTTGGGTCAGGTTAAAAGCACTTCTTAGCGTAATGTGTTCCTTCCTCTCTTCTGGTGGCCTAAAAATAATTAGGTCTGCTCTATCAGCATCATATTAATGAGAACTAACAGGCAATAATGCCAAGGAAAGTATATGGGATGTTATCTGTAGTCATTAGGCTATAAATATGAAGAAAGTAAAGTGGACGAAAAGATAACTTGCCGCTGGCAGGGACCGAACCTGCGACTTTCGAATAACGCCTCCGATGCTCTGAGCTACGGCGGCGGTCATCCTCCCGTCCACTTGATGAGGTATATATGTGCATTTAAATCTAGAAGTGTTAGTCAGCGCCGATCGGAGCCATGGCGGCGAGTGTGGAACACCCTTTTTCTGCTTATTGGCGTCACGTAGCACGGGATCTTTTTACGAGCTGGCAGCTGACTAATAATCCCTCACATACTACCTGAAGGGATCAAAGCTGCCAGAACGAAAGTAATCTTCTTTCGTTCATTCATTCATAGCGAGGGTCTCATTGTGGCAGATGCAATTAACGGTAGATAAGAAATCAGTAACTGCAGCAGACTTACGTACAGAGTACGAATGAGGAATGGCTAAAAATTCCAGATGCTTTTGTAGGAAATTGGAGTCCGCCTTTTGCCAACTGTCTCGCTCCGAAACAATGGAGCGAAAGGGGATCCCCGGCTTGTGCGTCTTGGCAGCAAAAACAGATTCAGTGCGGATTGGGTTTCTTTTAAATGCGAATGCATTTCTTAGTCGGGCTATGTAAGGTATCCGGCGTTGTCCGCGCGCCTCTCCGCTCTCACTCCCTCTCCCATAGCAATAGCTGCGGGCGCGCGCGCTTATCCTCGCCCCTAGCAACCGGAGCAGGTCGTGCTGGCGGAGTAGCGGAGAGTGAGTGGAGAGGAGGAGCGCGCTCGCATCGTGGGAGCTCGGCGGAGCTCCTGCGTGTGTGGAGAGAGTGTAGGAGAGGGTAGGTGCAGTGCTTCGCCGCTCCTTCTCTCGCCGTTCGCTCTCTCTCCTCCCTACGCCACCACCTCAATGCAGTGCGTTTGAAACGCGTTTGTGGCGTTTGTGCTGCCTTGGCACTCCCTGAAAACAGTGCGTTCTAAACGCGTTTGTGCTGCATTGAAGGCGGTGGCAACATCCCTGAGGTGATTAAGAACACACGTAGGAAGTGTTCGTTGAACGAGGCGCCCATAAGGGAGACCCTTGAGCGCGTCGATGTGTCCAGCTTTACGCCATTAAAATTACTACGCCGTGTACTCTCGGCGCAAGAAATGCCTTCGCATTTCCTCACGATTCCCTTCGGGGAGGTGGGGGCATTTTCTTAACAGTAGCGGCTAAGCCTCCCAAATTCCACTGATTGCACATCTCAAGGAAATAATACTGATGCGCACACACATAAAAACACGGACTCAGGAGACTCGGACGAGCGCAAACTTTCAACTAACTTTATTTTTCTTCGTCAACAATATATGCCATCAGTCACGTGGTCACAACGCTAATAGCTTTTCACTGTCAGATCACAACAAGCCACGCAAGAATCTCTTTTCACCATGCAATAAGGAAACAGTAGTTCCGTTTCGTACAATAATAAGTGAAAAGGGATCTTGGCAGCACCTAGTAAGCCAATTCCTGCTGAGAAATTTAAATGTGTTAACGGTCGACGACCCTTTTGCTACCAAGAGCTCAGATGATGTTGTGCGTTTTTTGCAGGAGGAACATCGTATTGAACACATGTTCTCTGTTGATGTTGAAGACTTATTTTATTCTGTTCCACATGGCCAGTTATTTGTAGCGGTACGTGAGTGCATCGAAGCCGGTGGGGCCATTGACTTTCAAAACAACGCTGGTATGTCGGTGAATGACTTCATGTCGTTACTTGAATTTTATCTTCGCTCTACATTTGTAGCCCACGAGGACCGGTTTTATCTGCAGCGACAAGGGATTTGCATCGGGTCCTGTGTGGCACCTGCTTTGTGTAACATATTTTTAGCGGACGTGAATCGTTCTTTGTCTAACATCCTAGAGACAACTAATGTTATCAAAGTTTTTAGATATGTAGACGATTTTTTAATACTTTTAAAGAAACCCATTGATTTTAATATTGACAAGTCTGTTGATTCTATCCTTGACGCGTTTCAGCAGTGCGGGAAGGGTTTGACCTTTACCCATGAAATCCCTTGCAATAACTCGTTGCAGTTTTTAGATTTAAGGCTCTGTTTAAGCACTCACGTGTGCTGGTCTTACAGCCCACGAGCGCAGAAGGGTCTGCTGCCATATGATTCAGCGCAGTCGTAACTAGTTAAGGGGGCGATAGTGAAGCTTTGTCTAGGGTCTGCGCTTGGAAAGTCATGCTCACATGCTATGCAGGACAGCTTTAGAAATCAAGGACGGCGAGTCTTGGAAGCCGGATACCCTTGCACGCTCGTTACGGCAGTCGCAGAGGCTCTCCTGCGAGAGTCAAAAGCACCCCGTTCCGGTAAGACACCAGGGCCGCAATCCAGAAGCCGCCCTGTAGTGTTGCCCTACATTCACCGCACTTCTCACAATCTGAAGAAGGTTGCGGGTAGGCACGATGTGCCGATGGTTTTTTCAGCCCCGCGCAAGCTGGCAAAGCTCTGCCCGAGAATTTCTTCGGCTAAGAAGAGTCC
The DNA here is from genome assembly GCF_013339695.2 of Rhipicephalus sanguineus. NCBI lineage: Eukaryota > Metazoa > Arthropoda > Arachnida > Ixodida > Ixodidae > Rhipicephalus > Rhipicephalus sanguineus. Next base: position 143,127,809 of record NC_051186.1, on the reverse strand, counting down.
TGGAGTGTGTGGCATGAAGCACGTAATGCCTTATGTAGCCTGCGCGGTTGGTGTCGTCTATGAGATTCCGCTTTCATGTGGAAAGCCTTATGTCGGGCAGACCGGAAGGTGCATCAACGTTCGTGCAAGGGAACATGAATTGACCATAATTATTAAAGAGAACGCGCATTTACCAGCGCATGTCCGACATTGCATGTGCGCACCGAATTTCCGAGCGATCAGAGTTTTGGGCCGAAGCCAAGATAGCACCGCACGGGAACTTTTGGAATCCTATTTTATCTCAACTAGAGGAAACGCGTGTGTTAGCCAGTCTACTGTTTCCTTATTGCATGGTGAAAAGAGATTCTTGCGTGGCTTGTTGTGATCTGACAGTGAAAAGCGATTAGCGTTGTGACCACGTGCCTGATGGCATATATTGTTGACGAAGAAAAATAAAGTTAGTTGAAAGTTTGCGCTCGTCCGAGTCTCCTGAGTCCGTGTTTTTATGTGTGTGCGCATCAGTATTCTTTCAAGCATGAACCAACTCGGCCAGCAGCAAGTTTTATTGGCACATCTCAAGCTTTGGCCCTTGTGAGTTAGCACATACTTGATTGAAGTTTTAGGGGCCAAACACCTTAAGGTCTCGGCGTCGTATGCTGTCGTGACGGTTCATTTGCTTGATCGCACGAGAGGGCGCCACCGCCTCAGCGCCCACCTTGTGGCGAGAGAGAGTGAACGGCGCGCGTTGAATATGGTAACGCTCTTTCTGCGATTAACGCTTAACTACCAGCTAGCAGGCAACGAGAACGCGCCCTCGCCCCCGATAGACAATGCCGACGCAGGAAGCGTCTGCTAGCGAGTTTCTTGATCGAAAAAATTGGGGAGGGGCGAAACATGTAGGGAAGGGCGTTTCAGCTCTACTGACGTGACACCTATCGAGGGGCGAAGCATGCGCTGTGCACCGTTGTTTCCCACAGCGAGATCACTGCTAATTGGCAATGAGAGATAGAAGAAAGATTACACACAGAGACCCGCATTCTGCTTATAGTTAACACGCGCTGCGAATCTTTATTGTTAATCGGCGCACAAGAGAAACCTCCCACCGTCACTACATTGCAGGTCAAGATCAAGTTTTTACATATACGGGGTGGCCGGTGAACGGTTGTGCAGCGCGAACAGTCGGCTTTTTCAATCAAGAAACTCGCCAGCAGACGCTGCCTGCGTCGGCCTTGTCTCTCGCGGGTGAGGAATCGTTCTCGTTCCTTGAGAGCTGGAAGTTCAGCGTTCATCGCAGAAAGAGCGTTTCCATAGTCAACGCGCACCGTTCGCTATCTCTCACCACACGGCGAGCGCTGAGGCGGTGGCGCCCTCTCTTGCGCTCAAGCAAATGGACCGTCCCGACAACAGAAAACGATGCACGCCGCGACCGCAGGCGACGACGCATGATGCAAGCCGGCACGCCGAGACTTTAAGGTGCTTCGCCCCTAAGAACCTACTGCTCGAGCTGCACAAGCTGCACAAGCGTTCACCGACCGCCCCGTATATATAGGCACTGGATCTTGACCTGCAATGTAGTGCCGGTGGGAGATTTTTCTGGTGCGTAGCTGAACAATAAAGAATCACAGCGTGTACTTTAACTAAAAGCGGACTGCGCGTCTCTGTGTCTAATATTTCTTCTGTCTCTCATTGCCCATTATTAGTGATTTTGCAGTGGGAAACACCGGCGCACACTGTATGCTTCGCCCCTCCACAGGTTTCAAGTTAGTTGACCTGAAACACCCGTCCTTACAAGCTTCGCCCCTCCCCAATCTTTTTTACGAACGGCTGTCAACGCCTTCTCTGAAAACGTAGACTGCTCCACGAAGTTGCCTTCCTCAAGAAGACGCGCGCCCTTTGCTGCCAAAGCGGAGGATACTGAGCCCGAGGAGGTCACTGCCCTCTCTAGCGGGCCGGCCCGAATAACACCATCAACACCATTGGAGACAAAGCGATCCCTGTCCGCATCCCCTTCGTATCGCGCATCATTCCGCGTCATAGCCAAACATTCCATAGTATTTAACGAGGTATCTGGCAGAACTTTGGTCCAAGTTTTAGCGCACTTTTTTCACGTTCGCTCAAGTATACATCCCATAGCAGCAAAAGTTTCCTTTCGGCAATCTTGAAAACGCAGCCTGGTGTCGTTCCCTCGCTCTTGTCCCTGTCGAAGTTTCATAAGATGTCCACGCGCCACCTAGCTCGTCTTTCGATCTTGCCTTAGGAGTATGCTTTCCTACAACGTACAATGTGGGTAGGCCAGCTTAGAAAGATCGAGCTAACACCAACCCCCTTAACGTGGGCTTCACTTCAAAACAAAATGCATTGCTGGGATGACATCTTTCGTAAAGGGCAATATAACCTTACATTAAAATGTGATGTCTCTGGGACCTTTTTTATTGTATTGTGAGCATTGTTTATGCGCATTTTTAAGTCTGGCAAACAGTATCAGGATGCCGACGCCCTCTCTCGCTGCCCTCTGACACTTGCATCTCCGACAACGCACCCTCGTTGCCCCTCAGGTGATCATGAGTCTTTCAACTTCACTCACGTTATCGCCACTGGTAGTTGCTGAGTCCCTACCTTCCAACCGCTGCGCTCAGTTCGCCTCGTGTCAACGTGACGACCCCTATAGGGACCTCCCGCTCAAGTTTGCGCGCCGACGCCAGCGCTTGCCATTCCCCTGCCGGAGAAAGCGTACAACTGTAGAGCGCTACGACCCTTCCGCTCCCTTTGGCTCCCACGCATTTGCGAAGCGCGCGCTGCACGTGAAACCCCACTCGTTCCGCGATGTCACCCCGACAGAAAGGGGGTAACTATTGCTGCGTCGTCAACTGTCACAATGGCCATGCAAACACGAAGGGGTCCGCTCCAAAAGTGAAATTCTACCGATTCCCAAACAGATGGCACGAAAAAAGCAGACGACAAGCATGGATGCGAAGCTCACGCTTGAGTGGGCACGACCACGACAACTACGAAAATAGAAAAAAAAAAGCATTAGCCGTTGTTGCACGTCCATTAGTTTTTTTGGCAGATACAGTGAACTAGTTGTTACTGAGTGTGCAGGTACAGTCCGTACAACACGGTGCACATTCGACAGGGACCAAGATAGATTGCACACAAAAAAAAGTTTTTCTGAAGGCTGGGGGCTCGTCATTTCCCTATTAATAATGCTATGTCACGTTGATAGTACGCACGCTGTTCGTGAACTCGGAGTACAGGCTATGAGAACGGCGATAATGCAAGGAAAGACACGCGAGATAGATGTCAATTTTTGTTGCGGGAAAGAAAGAAGCCCAAAAGAGACCATTTGTTTTTGGAGTGTTGTGTACCGCACGATAACTCGAATGGTTGCTAGTAAATTAAGGTATCCCAACTAATAATAGCAGTCACAGCGCCAGGGCCGCTTAACCTATAGCACGAGAAGCGGCCTTACCCATGCATCCAGTAACAAACATAGGGAGTGCGTCGTACACACAGCAAACCAAATAAAACAGGTATATAATTATGAACGTACAGAACACTGTGCTAACTCCACGTCGTAAACAGCGTCGTCCTTCGTTAAACTTAGCGCAAAATAACACGGACAAAGTGAAGTGGTAACATCTGCGCTGTGTATGTTACCACTTCACTTTGTCCGTGTTATTTTGCGCTAAGTTTAATAATGGAATATTACCAACTCGCCCAGCAAAACGTCCTTCTGTCGTCCTTCACTTGCGAAATGCACTTCGCTCTGACGAGGGCGGCGTCGTCTGCTATCACTTGCGCCGCATCTGCTACATGGCTGAGCAGACGCTGACCTTTCACCAAATTGCTGCCACGCGGACAGAAGCGTGTACATCCCAACCGCGCGCGACGCGAAATTCTCAAAAACACGTGCAGAGCGCGTGCAGCGTGCGAGCAAAGCAACGCGTTTTCGAGGCAGCTTGAAGGGGAGAGCGCAGGGGTACCACTCGAGTAACCAGTTTTCTCCCCACATTGACTGACAGCGCCCAGCACCGCAGCGCCTCCCACGGCGTGGGTATAGGCCTCCAACGCTCAAGTTTGCGCAGCGCCGTCCGCCGCCCCAGCGGAGAGAGGGGAAAACTCCGGTAGCTGGGACGGGTCGCTCTTGCTTGGTTTTCCCATCGCGCGCGCGGAGAACGTGCTCCCCGGGGCTTTTATCACGCATTTTTCAAGCTATGGGTGCCGTTCCTTCGTCGTACTCGAAAGCAGGCACGCAGTCCTGCTGCATTGTGAACTGTCACAAAAGTTTAAAAATGTCGAAGAGCCGAAAACTTGTCATGTTCTACCGTTTCCAATGCAAGCAGTCCGAGGAGCAGAGGCGTCAAGAGTGGATTATGGCAGTTCGCCGCGATGCTTTCGCGGTCTTGTCACCTTGAAGCAGTTTTTGTCGTACACAGTATTACGAACTATTAACGGGGAGAAACGCGATGATCGTGCTCATTTGAAAGGGAAGTGCGTTTGTGAACCGAAGTTACAACAAATAGACAGCCGCTGTACGTTTCGAGATTGCGCGCTGGCTTTCCGAGTCAACCATTTGTAATGTTACAGCAGCGGAGCATTTGGGCTTATTACACCACAGTTTAAATAACGTACCGTGAGTACTAAGTGTTTAATTCAGCTGATTGCGGTACATTTCCCGTCGCGGCTCCCTGTAAACAAAATTAAGCTGTATGTTTGCACTGAGCGTTTATATTGGCCTTGCATGCGACACGCCGTGATTGCTTAGAAGGCTGAAGTGTTGCGCTGCTAAAATCGTGGTCATGGGTTCGATTCACGCATACAGCAGCTGCATTTCGATGGGAGCGAAATGCACTAACACCGGCGTACTTAGATTTACGTACACGTTAAAGAAACCCAGGTGGCCGAAATTAATCCGAATTAATCCACCACGGCGTGCCTCGTATTAATGTCATGCGTTCGCCACGTAATAAAAAGCCTTGCATGCCGCTTTGGAAACGAGCTGAAAAAAGAACCAAGGTGGCAATTAAATTTTCGATGGCTTCGCGAATTCAGATGCACTTATTATTGGGCACAAATCTCGGCATAATCATACACATGCGCGATCCCAGTGGGTATTGTATAGTATCAGGGGCGTAGCCAGAAATTTTTTCGGGGGGGGGGGGGGTCCAACCATACTTTATGTATGTTTGTGCGTGCGTTTGTATGTGTGCGTGTACATATACGCAAGCAAAATTGAAAATTTTCGGGGAGGGTTTGAACCCCCCCCCCCCTGGCTACGCCCCTGTATAATATGATGCTGACCAAGCGAGCTGTCGAAACAACCAAAGCGACATTCGAATAAGCGAACACGGTGCGTGATGAGGCGTCGATATTATTCGAAATGAAACACGCCTCTGCAAGAAACATGCATCGTCGAAGTGGGCATGAAATATTTATTTATTTTTTGTTTGCGTATATCATTATGCTGTCAAAGGGAGCTCTAAAAAAATCCAAGGCGACATTAAACTTGCGATCCGACGTTGTTATCATTCGATGCAAACCTCGGCAAAAGTGAAACTCCCACGAAACTGAACACTGCGCATTGCGATGCAGCCAGTGACTCAACAGGGCAGAAGTAAATTTATGCTCTTCACACTGAGCTCATAATAAATTTAAAGCCGCACGACAAACTTGGCATCTAAGCAATTGAAAGTTATCAATAGAAAACGCACTCGAAAGCGTGCTGGTTGGTTGCCGACAGCTCCGAGTATACACGACTGCCGCAACGAATGTGCGTTTTACCGGTAACATAATTACAGAACTCGCGCAGTCACCTCCCTACTCATGTCAAAGAAATGTGCCCGTTCAGCATCTGCACGCACGTAGCGCTCGCACAAACAGCATCGCCCTTGACGACCTGCTCGGTCCCGAAAAGGTGGTCGATCAACCGTCCTCCTCTGGTAAGATTCCCACCGTTAAAACGTTTTTTTCCATCTCTGGGATCTTTCTAAACCTTCAGAGCAAGCGACACGTGAAGCTGCACGTGCACGGCGAGCAGAGAACAGCGCGTGCAGGGTGCCTGAACGTGCGGAGACAGCGCAGTCAAAAGGCAGGCGCGGAGAGGGGAGCGACCGGTTTTCGCTAGAAAGGCGGCGAAACGCGTGCGCCGCAGCGCCCCCTGGCCGAGCTTGGGAGGCCTATTGTAATCGCGTCTTCGGATACCTAAGTGGCACGTCTTCTCCACTTAATGCCTGACTACGTCGTCAGCCATGGCGGTCCAAGCTGGAAAACAACGTGCTGCATCGCTATAGGCACCGGGCGGCCGTCGTAAGGCCCGAGCAGCGCCGCTCCCGAACAGCGCCGCAAGCGGTGACAGAGGCAGCACTGGCATGTGAAGCAGACGACACGGAGAAGGCTGTAACGTGGGGACCGTACTTGAAGAGGAGCGGCGGCTTTTCTTTTTGAACCATCCGAAGCTGTACGCTATTGCGTTTGCCGTTTGGCGCCCATGGCAAAGAGAAGCGGCAGCAACAGTGTTCTTTTGAACAATGCACGTAGCGTTCGAATGTCGAACATGTGTTCAGATAACGGGACCCATCGCCGGGCTTCTGGGAGACTTCCGCGCAGTCATTTGCAGTCGTGGGGGCGTTTAAGGGTCACCAAGTCATCTAGAAATGATGACACGTTTCCCTTTCATGTCTTCCCTCCAAGGAGCGCCGTCGGAACATCAAACGAGTCAGCTTATTTTCTTGTTGCTGTGCTTTTATACGTTTGTTTTCGTTCGGAGGTGGACCAGAGGAGGCACGATGCCTCCTCCCTTTCGGGACAGCAAATGAGACAGGCCCGATTGGCGGAACGTTGTAGAATAAGCATCTTTGCATTTCAACTGCCCAACTCGCTGTTCCTCACTGTTGTATAGAGGGCCCCTGTCGGGGAGGCGAGTTCTGACAGCGCAAACGTACCCATGGGCACGTAGGCAGCGAATTCGTCCAGCCTTCTATATTCCCGGCCAACTCTTTTTCTTTTTGCCATGGAAAGACTCGAAAAATTAGGCCTTGGGCCCACCCCGAAAAAAAAAATCCTGGCTACGTGCCAGCATGGAGCGGCCAGTTATCACGCGCTGCGGTTTTGAATGCTTGACCAGCTGGCGTATGCGTTTTCGTTCGTCTGCTCCGGAGAAGGTTCGCCGCTTGAACGAAGCAGGTCACGTGCACGAGATTACGGAATATAAAGCCGACAACGAGTGCAAATTACGTTGCAAGTGCGCCCAGCAGATGAACTTAAAGCGATAAGCTACGATGTGGAGCTAGATATAAGTAGCACCTGTTCTATTTTTTACTAATACTTTGTTATTCTGTCTACACGTTAACATTGTTGCCTAACATTTAAAAGCGAGAGCGTACGTCTCCCATTAGCTTTTCGTCTTTATTTACGCGAAGCTTCGCGGGTTGCACATCATTTATGCTTCTTGCACACTCCTGTTCCCGTTTTGTTTCCTTTTCGATGCTTCGCCGAACCTAATATTTTAAGAGCTATTGTAATCTTCACTCTGTGTATTTCACGTAGCTTGACGCAACGAGGGCCGTCGTTGGCCGGTGTTGACGGCGATTGCAGACGGGAACCGATGGAACTTACTCCCCAGCTTTATCCATGTTTGCATAGCTGTTTGTGCAGCCTACAGCGCAACATGTCTGCTCGGACTTGGTTCCCCGAGGCATTTCGGCAGCGCAGGACACAAGCGACGAGAGCACAGTGAAGCGCAGCCAACATCCTGCCCCGCGTCGCTGCAGCAAGCGCCTGCCCCTTTCCGGCACCCACATGCCATTAGTTCCGCGCTTCTACCAAAAGAGGCGCCACCAGTGCAAACTCGCCTCGCGCCCGGTGCCTATACTTACAATACCGATTGGCATCGGTGGGTGCCAGTACTTCCTCGTTCGCTAGGTACACAAGTTCTCGAAGCGCTGCACGACGACCCATCTGCTGGCCACTTGGGATTTCACAAGACATACAACCGCGTTAGGAGCCGTTTCTTCTGGCCTGGCCTTTCTACCTTTGTGGCCAAGTATGTCGCTTCTTGCACACTTTGTCAACGCCGGAAACGACAAACTCCACCTCCTGCTGGCCTGTTACAATCCATCCCATGTCCCGAAGCACTATTTGCTATTATAGGAATAGACCTAGTCGGGCCACTTCCCGTAACGCCAGAAAATCATCGGTGGATATTGACAGCTGTCGATCATCTCTCACAGGGCACGCAGAGACCACCATCGTAGGCACTAGTTTTGCGTCGGACGTTGCCGCCTTCGTTTTGGAAGCCATTGCGTTGCGTCAAGGTGCACCTCGCGTGCTGTTGAGTGATCGCGGCAAGACCTTTTTGTCCACAATTCTTGAAGAATGGCTAAAAACTTGTGGCACAGTTCATAAGACGACATCAGCCTACCACCCCCAAACAAATGGCTTAACAGAGCATTTCCATCAAACTCTAACAGACATGATATCAATGTACATAGGACCAAACCACGATAACTGGGACACAGTCTTACGTTTCTTAGGTTTGCTCACAACACCGCTGTCCAACCGTCTACCGGATATTCACCTTTCTACCTTGTCTATGGTCGTGCGCCGACATTTACCATCAACACCTCTTTCTTCAATGTAACGACGAAAACCTCTACAACTACAACAGGGCATTTCGTCTTTGGCTTGATGAATGTCGACAAAGTGCTCGCCTCAACAGAGAGGCCAGTCAACAAGACCGCAAGCAGCGTTATGACTGCTTTCATCGCGACGTCACCTTCCGTCTTGGAAATCAGGTACGGCTTTGGACGCCGGTTCCTATTCCCGGATTGTGTGCGAAGTTTCAAACGCACTTTCTTGGACCATACGTTGTTAGTGAACAAACATCCCAAGTCACCCCCATAGACGTTTCTTCGGACCGTCGTTACCGTTCATCTGAGATAGTTCACGTTTCGCGCCTTGAGCCATTCGTTCGCCGTACCTTTCCCGCCTTAATCGCGGCCAGGCCTTGATAGTCACACGCTTGGCGGCAGTTACTAGTGCTTCTTGTGCTGTTGCGGCCTACTTGGGTTTGTGTGGGAAATTGTTCTCCATTGTACGCCATTCCTGGCGGCTGTTACGAGTGCTTATTCTCGTCCTGCTGCGGACTACTTATGATGGCTTTTGGTGAGGGCGCGTAGCAAAAAATAACTGACTAGTCGCGCCCTCATGTTTATGTAAGGAGTGATCGAGAATAAAGTGGAGCTTTTGGAACGCGACTCTCGTGCGTACGGTGTCTCTTGCGAAGTGCTCCGCTGACGGGCGTTCTAGGGCATTGCGCTTACCAGCAGAGCGTCGCGACATGGTGTCAGAAGTGGGGTCCTGCCACTAAGATGTCCCATCCCGATACTTCGAGTTCTGCTGTTCCCATTGGCGCCAGCGTTTCTCTTCACTTTCCGCCGCCGTTTAACTCCAACAACGCAGGTCAGTGGCCGGCATGGATTCAACAGTTCGAAGATCTCATTCGCGTCAGGCCTAGCGTCTGCTGCTAAAGAAACCAAAGTCCGTGCCTTGCTCTGGGACCTCAAGCTCGTGTTATTTTGACATCTCTTATGACTGACACGGAAGCTTATGCCTCATACGACGCAGTCAAGGAAAAGTTCAACGGATACTTTATTCACCGGGTCAATGAAGTCTACGACTCCAGCCGGTTTCACAAAAGCAATCAGCTTCCCGGAGAGACACTAGACGCGTTCTATACCGTGCTCAATAACATGGTGAAGAAGTGCAACTACCCTCTTACGGTGAGGATCGTCTCGTGCGCGACCGTTTTGTCGTGGGTCTACTGGATTGCCGCCTGTCGGACCAGCTCAGCCGCGTCTCGAAGCTCACTCTTCAAGATGCGCTGACTCAAGCTCGCCAGCACGAAGACGCTGAAAAGGAGAAACAAGCCCAGAGTTCCGAAGTAGATCCTTTCAACATAGACGCTCTTGGAAAGAAGCAAGCCAGTGCCCGCAGCTCAGACGGGTCTCAACGCTGCTGATCTCGTCCAGATGATAACCAGCATCGTGTCTCATCGAACGCTTCGTGCGACTACTGCGGTTACTCGGCGCACTTTCGCCAAGATTGCCCGGCGAAAAAGGCGACATGCAACTTATGCCACAAGAGAGGACACTTCGCTGCAGTTTGCCGTTCCAGGAAGAAGCGTCTCAGTCACGTTCAGCTGCTCGCGGTAAACGCCTCCCGCGAACGTGGTCGTTTTGTCAGCGTGGAAGTCGATGGACGCACTCTTTGCTTCAAAGTGGATTCGGGTGCCGATGTGTCTGTTGTCCCTATGACGTTCCAGGGATGCCCAGCTTCGCTTGACCCGCCAGAAGGCGAGCAACTTCTTGGGCCGGGACGCAACACACTAAACCTCATCGGTACGTTTTCCGCTACTTTGACCTGGCATTCTCGCTCCATACAACAGAAACTCTACGTGGTGCATAGTATCGCAAATCTCTCCTTGGTTACGAGGCGTTGGTTGGTCTCGGCGTCATTCACTATCGGCGTCATCAACGTTGGTCTCGGCGCAACGCCCCAGGCATATCCGGTAATCGTACACCGTGGCTGCTCACGGGACGCTCCCTTGGGAGGCGCATCCTAGTTGCAAGATCGAAGCACAGGCCTGACTGTCGGTGAAGACTCCAAAGACAGGGACAGAAGGCAACGACAAGCTAAGGCAAGAAGTTACAATGCGTACCAGACTTCTAATGATCTCTCTGCCCTGAAAGAAAGGGAAGAAGTATGGGTGCAAGACGTTAAAGTGTGGGCTACACTTCTGAGTCCTCCTCAATGACCACGCCCTTATTTGGTTCAGACGCCCTCGGTGTACTCGTCAGGAATTGTCGACATCTTGTCCCAAGTGTCTGTTCTCCACCTACTTCTCCAGCATCTGCCTCTTTGAGAATTACACCCTATACACCTTCGCCTATGCAACAGTCAACTGTCTGTGCAAACGTTCGTGAAATAACAAGCGAACCTCCTGGCCTGGTGTCGGATACTCCAGCCTGCTGTGACCTGAACCAGGATGCTCTCACGGACCAGTCTCCGACGGACACCGAGCACAACAACACTGCGTATGTTCCTGAGTTTACTGGTGCTCGACGTTCACGTTATAGAAAACGTGTGAAAGCACGCAGACTGACGTTCTGGCTTTCTTAATGACATCTGCATGTTAGTTAGCCCTATGGGGTGTTGTCATGTCTAATACATTCATGCTCCGGAAGGGGGAATGTAGAGGGCGCGTAGAAAATAACTGACTCGCCGCGCCCTCATGGTTATGTAAGGCGTGGTCGAGAATAAAGTGGGGCTTTTGGAAGGCGACTCTCGTGCGTACGGTGTCTCCTGCGAAGTGCTCCGCTGACGGGCGTTCTAGGGAATTGCCCTTACCAGCAGAGCGTCTCGACAGCTTTGCCCAGTGCGCTGCACTGTAGGCCATTGCAGCCGTACGCTCGGCGGTAGTTGCTAGTACTTCTATTCCAGCTGATATACGGTAAAATACGCTTCTTTGTACGCCGTGGATGGTAAACATCTGGCGGATGCTGCGAGTGCGCCTTCTCGAAGTGGCGAGGCCTTGTTGTCACGACGGAGTTTATTCTCCATTGAAAATTATTCCGTGATGCATACTGAAGTGCATTAACCCGACATGAACTTAATGTGCCCGCTGCACGCGGAGCTTCACCGGCGAGTCGCGTGTTTGCAAACTTTCATTCATTGAACGTGTCCTTATCGCAACCCATGTTCTCAATAGCATCCATGAGTAGTTGCGAATTACACCCGATAATGGAAACAGCCGTGACTTTTTTATGCTGGACAATTAATTGCGTCCTATATTACAGAGATTTCATCATATTTTCTTGATAGACTGCGGGATAATATCGTTCACTCGACGCAATTTTCGACCAGGAATAAAATTTCTTTTTTAGTAATTATAAGATGAGATGGGGTTAGGTGGCTAGATTTGGAGGCATAAAATTGAAGCAGCTCGCGCAGGACAGACGCCCTCGTCCTGCGGTGGACATGATTATGACACCATGTCGTACAAGCTTCGAAACAAAGAAATGTTCTACCCTTTTATTCAACTGTATACTGGCGCGAAAATCGGTGCTGAAGCACAAATTTATCGATCACGTTCATTCTACAAACGCAGCGGCCGTTATCTGTGTTTATCCTTACCGTCAGATTAGAACAAGTTGACTAGCGGAGCCGCAGCATCTGATACTTGAAATACGCGGCAGCAGTACCGGCTCTAGGGAGAACGGTAGATATTGAAACGCTTGATGCTTAGATTCTCGGCATTCCATTCGATTGTCTTGTACACAGTCTTAGGTTTCAGTTGCGCTCAAAAGGATCAGCATGGATACATTTTCCCATTCACACTGGCAGTACGTTGACGGGGCCTTCGTCTCTGTTGCGGAAGTGCCACACTTTGGGACTGCAAAGTAAGGTCTTAGGAATATTAACAGGAGCACTGGTACTATTGCCGACGTTCGCGAATAAATTTCTCTGCGTGAAATTAGAGGTCCTCTCGGGGTGTCAATTTAGCCGAATGTCAGTCATGGAGCGCACGCAGAAAACCCATTACGAGGCTGTGTTGGCTGATATAGGATGGACTTCTGTTCACGTCAGAGAAGCGCATAGCAAAATTACTTTCATGAGAAAAGCTCTTTATTGTGAATGAAATCAGTGGTTAAAGGGCACAAAAATTTGGACTTGGAAACATCGACAATGAGCGAAAAAAGAGGCCAAATATTTCGCAACTACGTTTAGCACTACTACGAACAACTGCGCAAAATGAACAGGAGGGTGTGTTCAGATAAGGACAGACCAAGAGGGGTCCCGACTATTTTTTGTTTTGCACGAAATTTTTATATGAGCTGGGCAAATGTCTCTATAGAAAGGAATGAACCTTCGTTTTGCGGAAATTATCACGGATTATTAGGAAAAAATTCCCGTTTCACAACAGGTGGAAAAAGGCAATTCTGCAACTTTCAGATTTCACAACTTTGGAGGCCTATCACTAAAAACTTAACGCATTGTGGACATCAGTGTTAATTTTTCGTAAATCTTCAGCAATAGTATGATCGGCCTACGGAAATTTAAATTTGTGTGACTGACAGTACATTTTTGAAAAATTGCCAAACTTTGATTTTTGAGCGGCTGCCTCTGGCTGACCCCAAATTCAAGGGTCTTTTTTCGCAGTTTTCGCTAAAGCGCTGAAGCTGAAAATATTTCTCGCAAGTCTACGAAAGGTTTTTCGCTAATTAAGCAAAACGTTATGCGACTACACTGCATATTTATTTCGTTATAAAATCCCAAAAATGCCATAATCCCCAAACTAGCGAAAATTGCAACATTTTAGGGTAGTTTTAAAAAAAATAATCATCACCGATTTTTATGAAAATGATGGACTATACCCGGCCATGACTGCTAAATATTGTGCTGCAAAAATATGTTGCATTATTTTGTTTGAAGTGAGAAAATTGAGCTTATTTTAATACCCATGTATAGTCTTAACATCAATGTGCGGCATTCTAATGATAAAATAAATTTAATAGACATATTTAGTTCGTAGCTCGCTTTTTTGGTTTTAATAATGACGATGGACCCAGCTTGTGTCTTTTTGACTGTTTTGAGACACAGAAAAGCTGAGCTTGAATTTTTCAGAGCTCCTCTGTCTGTATCCATACTACGGCACATTGAGGCAGCAGGCACGCGAGAGCGCGTACAGCAAGACCAGAGCGTAATTGAATGCCACCCGCAAGAGAGGGAAACAAAAGTACGTATAACAGCCAAGCACTCCGAGAACCTGTGACGGAGAACACATGACCGTCGTGAAATGCGAGACGCACCGCGGTGCGCCTGCAACGGTCGGACCCAGACAGGAGAGAGCGTTCCCCTCACACCTGAAAAGCAGTTTTTTGGGTGTAAACCATATGTCAGTCTGGATAGTGAACTCTAACAAAGAAGTCGTGTTGTTTTCTACGTGTGTCAATGATGCAGTTTTTTCATCACATTGTAGTTACTCTAGTGTCGTCCTCTATTATTAATAATAAGTTATTTCGTAAGCAGATAAGATAGAGATTGCGGAGTAAGTAAGAAGCCCACTGCAAGCAGCTCTCTTCACGTAAACCCTGGTGTCAAGACATCAGCTGCGATCCGGCTACTGAACTTTCGTTATTGCACTAAGAACTTCCTTGGACGCAACCTTCACCCCAAAGTGATTGTACCTTATACTCACTGTAACCTACTGTGTCACCGAGAGACCTCACTGTGGCACAGTTCTGATGGCGAAGTTTCCTGAACGAAATTGCTGCGCCGACTACTTAAAGAGACACAAGCGGAAGATCAGGTTTCAAAGGAATTTCCGCAGTGTCAAAGACTTGGGAATTGACAATCTAAAGAAAGTGTTGGAAGCTGACACAGCGCTCAGAGTGCATGAATCGCACTTTGTGTGCCAGAATTGCTTTAGGAACTTTAAGGAAGACATTGAGCATATGGAAGAGGAATCCAGTCAGTCCAATGAGTGTTTCCAGACTACAGAGGAAGTTATGGAAAGCATTAAGGCAGTCGTTGGTGCCCCATCAGCAGTGTCGCCACTAAAGCCTCCTCGGAGTGTAAAGAAAGGGAAGAGACTCTCGTACGCAAAGCGCAAGGCAAATGAAATTACTAGAGCTGCTGTAAGAAACATTCGATGCGGAATTCGCACAGCATACGGTATTAAAGACATTCCATCACAATTCAGTTGCTGCGCCTGTGCCAGCTGGAAGAAAAACCTACACAAAGCGTACATCAAGTGCACATCTTTTCGAGAGCGCTGCCGTCTGCTATCCTTGATACATCTGAGCCTAACAATAAAAGAGGTGCAACGCTTCATTCCAGAGGCAACGAAGCATGCGATTCTAAAGGCCAGGAAGATAGCTGCAGAACAAGGTGTGTGGAGCCTTTTGGAGCCGTACTGCAAAGAAAAATTGAGTGAAACAGACACCAACAAAATCCTTGAATACTACACAAAAGATGAGCTGGACTGTTCAAGACAGAGTCCAAACAAGAAAGATGTGGTGCGCGTGCGCATCGATGGAAAAGCCGAATTCATTTCGAAGCGTTTCATGACGCGGTCGCTACGAGAGACATACTCAGTCTACAAACTTGCTAATCCGCTGTCAGCGGTTGGTCTGACAAAATTCATATCTTTGCGCCCAGAATGGGTCAAATGCTCACCGCATCGGGAGGGGTGTGTATGGGAATATTGTGCAAATTTCGAACTATGCCTTATTGGGATCAAAAATGCGTCGGGGTCTTTGATGTCGACTGATGATGTGCAGGCGCTCTGTGTGTGCACGCAGCCTAGCACCAAATGCTATAGGCGAGTGCGAACAATGTCCTGTGAAGAATGGTCTCAGCCTGGGAACTCTTGGCATAGCACCGGACGAAGAAATTGTATTTGCTACTTAATTGGGAATCAGGTGAACTAATAAAGAAGACCATGATGCCTCCAGCATTCCTAAAGGAATTTCAAAATGTGACCATAAAATGGATCCCTCATAACTACCTCACGCGCACGCAAGCAAATACCATACACGAGGAAAAACAGTGTTGTGAAAAGGGTTCCATTGTTTTCCACTTTGATTTTGCCGAAAATTGGTCCATCGTACTCCCAGATGAAGTACAACCTTACCATTGGCAAAGTACGCAAGTTAGCATCTTTACTTGCTTTGTATCGACAAGAAAGTCGACATGGAACTACGCAATAATTAGCGATGTCGTTTGCCACGACTCTGCACATGCTTGCTAGGCCCTGAGAAAAATCAAGGATCACATCGAAGATTATGCTCCAATTTACACGAAACTAACACTTGTGAGTGATGGAGCAGCTGCCCATTTTAAGAACCGCTTCCAACTGCACGAATTGCAATGCAGTCAGCTTCAGACAACCAAGTGGCTTTTTTCGGCAACGGGGACGGCAAAAATGCCCGCGATGGCGTCGGTGGCCTTGTGAAACAAGCCACACTACATAACCTGCGTTCACCCGCCACCAAGGTCATTCAGTGCGCAAGTGATTTTGTTACTATTGTAGCTAGTAAACTTAAAAAGGTTTTCTTACTGCATATGGAGAAGAGTGAAGTGGAAGCCTTCAGAGAACTGAAGAAGGAGAAATGGAAACTTGCCAGACGGGTTCAAGGTATTCAGGCAACCCACATGTGCAAACACATGAAATCGGACTAAGGGAATTTCCTGTACGTAGCGCGGTGCGCAGACACAGAGTGGAAGGAGTTGTGAATCTGCAGTGTGCAAAATTTGATTGCCCGAGTGGATATTACTCATTCTAGGTGACGTGAATAAACTATTTAATGCGCAACATGAACGTGCTTCTTGTAGATTCATAACTCCCTCATTCCCACCATCTCAACCCGTTTCTGCGAATGATAAATTCATCGAAATATTAAGACCGCAACGGTCTTAATATTCCCATACAATGGTAATGCTCGAGCCACCTGTACATTATTGTAACAAACTCTAGTCCATAAATTTCGTTGCTTGATGGAAGAAAATCAGGGTAAGTACGCAGTTGAAGATGGTAACACGAAGGCTTTTATTATTAATAAAGTATAGGAAGATATTTTTGCAGGATTTTCATCGAAATATGGCCCTCAAGTAGTCTTAGGGCAAGTTATAATCATTTTCCTTAAAGAAACAAACGCGAACCTCACATTTCGGGCCCCCTTTCTCTACCACCCAGCAGAGAGCAGTTGGGTCTAGGCACACTAACGCAAAAATAACATTTTCCCGTACTGTTAGGGAAATACTAGTTAAATCTCTTTTGCGTTAGGCAGGTGGTATGATGTGAACTAAAATGGTTGACGTGCAGAAAAATTTGCACGCTACACCACGAGCTCTCATTTGTACGCCCTCTCGGGCGCCGGTTGCCTCAATGTACTGGTAGGGACACAGACAGGGGAGCTCTGAAAATTCAAGCTCAGCTTTTCTGTCACTCAAAGCGGTCAAAAAGACACAAGCTGGGTCAATCGTCATTATCAAAACCAGAAAAGCGAGCTACGAACTAAGTATGTCTATTAAATTTATTTTATTATAAGAACGCCACACATTGATGTTAAGACCATACATGGGTATTAAAATAAGCTCAATTTTCTCACTTCAAACAAAATAATGCAACATATTTTTGCAGCACAATATTTAGCAGTGATGGCCGGGTATAGTCCATCATTTTCATAAAAATCGGTGATGATTATTTTTTTTAAAACGACCCTAAAATGTTGCAATTTTCGCTAGTTTGGGGATTATGGCAGTTTTGGGATTTTATAACGAAATAAATATGCAGTGTAGTCGCATAACGTTTTGCTTAATTAGCGAAAAACCTTTCGTAGACTTGCGAGAAATATTTTCAGCTTCAGCGCTTTAGCGAAAACTGCGAAAAAAGACCCTTGAATTTGGGGTCAGCCAGAGGCAGCCGCTCAAAAATCAAAGTTTGGCAATTTTTCAAAAATGTACTGTCAGTCACACAAATTTAAATTTCCGTAGGCCGATCGTACTATTGCTGAAGATTTACGAAAAATTAACACTGATGTCCACAATGCGTTAAGTTTTTAGTGATAGGCCTCCAAAGTTGTGAAATCTGAAAGTTGCAGAATTGCCTTTTTCCACCTGTTGTGAAACGCGAATTTTTTCCTAGAAATCCGTGACAATTTCCGCAAAACGAAGGTTCATTCCTTTCTATACAGACATTTGCCCAGCTCATATAAAAATTTCGTGCAAAAGAAAAAATAGTCGGGACCCCCCTAGGTCTGTCCTTATCTGAACACACCCAGGAACAGGTAAGACACACGTACAAGCGCGGACTAGCAACTGGAAGTTTATTGAAGGAAACACAAATATAAGTAACAAGAAAAACCACGTCAACGATTAGAGGTTGGCGGTTAGTCTATCTCTAGTTTGTGTAACGTAAGCGAAGGCCTTGCAACGCACACGCTGCCATACTTGTGGATATTTAATGCCTCAGCCACTTCTCGCGCTGTCCTATCTTTATGCCGAGACAACACCTTTGTTCCATGCAGCAACGGGTGACACTTGCAAACTTTGCAATGCAAGCACAGATTTGAGGAAGCCTGAGCCTTCAGCGAAGCCCTGTGATCCATTAGACGATTGTTCAAACACCTCCCAGTTTGCCCGATATAGCACTTCACGCAAGACAAAAGGATGTGATACACAACACCCTTGCATGTGCGTTGCAAGACTTTCGCTTACGTTACACACACTAGAGATAGACTATCTAACCGCCAACCTCTAATCGTTCACGTGGTTTTTCTTGTTACCTATATTTATGGTTCCTTCAATAAACTTCCAGTTGCTAGCCTGCGCTTGTGCGCGTGTCTTACCTCTCCCTGTTTACTTTGCGCAGTTTTTCGTAGTAAGGGAATACCAACTCGCCCAACGCTCAGTCCTTTTAGATTACGTTTAGCAGGATTGAAGCAGGAGACAACCACGAATGATAAAAAAGTGAAAGAACTAAACATGACAAATTCACGGCGTAGGAGAGAAACAGAGCAAGGCGTGCCGGATAATGAGAATAAGAGCAATAACAGAATTAGAGACGGAGTCACATGTCGTAACACAAAGAAGCAAACCCATCTATTTGAGGCTAGAGCTGGTTGTCCTAGGCAAGCTAGAAGCACAAAGTCGAGGAAATGTTCTCAGGAGCACGCCTGTGTCGCAAGAAAATTCCGAGGACTTTTAAGCACAATTAAATAAGGGCTGAGATGTTATGCACAAATGGGGTTTGAAGATGTGCGTTTTTCAGGCACGAAAATTCCACGCGGATGCAGTGAAGGCAAACAAGACACGTTTTCAGCGACAGTGAGCCACTGCGGCGAATGTAGGGGTTAGTATGCAAACAGAGCGTGGTGAATGTGCTTTACAGGGGCGCTGCAACGAAACCTGTGCCGCATAGAAACAGTTGGTGTTTACTCTCTTAGAGAGGCACCGAACCAAAGCCGGGGAAAGTGACGGTGTCTGGCGATCGATTTAGCTCACGGCGACCCCCCGCGTGCAACGGCTGCCAGCACGAGAAGCCCTTGACTGTTTCGAGGCGTGCGCTTTCCAAGGCTGCTGCGGAACAAGTCGAAGTGCGCACCCTCTTTTCAATTCATCTTATTTTCGCCCATCAGACAGGGTCGCCACGCCTGCAGAACAAGCGCGCCACCATTTAAGCGCCAGGCATCGTTGCCCTCGGTTTCCTTAGCTTCTTTCGAGGGCCTCCTGTCTCAGGTGATTGACCTATAGCTACGACCGTGCGGCTCCAAATGTTTTGGCTGCATCGTTCCAGAAATTTTATTTGTCTCTCGCCACAACCCTATCGTGAGGTACCAAGGTCCGTTTCTAGATTACAGGCCTTATGCAAACTCTGCTGCCATGTCAAAATGTTGCAGACGGGATCATTCCCCTCGAGAGGTCAATTTAGCCACTTTGCTCCGGACATCGACCCACACTGCCCTGAGTGCAATGCAGAGTATTGCTCGCTAGCACACATGCTCTGGCAATGTTCTGCGTTACGAAATGCGCCTTTTAATAAACAAGAGGACTGGGAGGAAGCCCTCAAAAGCGGTGATCCCCAGGAACAACTAAGGGCTGTCCAAAGGGCCCGCGAACGGGCGGAGGACCATGGTCTTCCGGTCCTAACGTGGGCGCCACGGCCCGCAACTACGAGTTTGTAGTTCCTTTGGACCTTAATAAAGTTTCTTGACTGACTGACTGACTGACTGACTGTCGCGGCCGCCATGTGCATTTCCTCCATGTTGAAGGCTCAGCGCCCTCGGCGTGTGCACACATGGAATGTATGCGTCAACTTCATTCTGAAAGACTAGGCATGCAAACACGGACACTACAAAGTCACAGTTTCACCACAAGGGCGAAGCAATGAATGCGATAGCAACAAATCGTAGTGTTACGAAGTGAGGCTGGAAGTTAACTGTTTTGTATCCGATCTCGCGTAACTATAAAACGCTGGTGTAAGATGTTGTATCGCGATCATGTACTCGTAGCTATGATCACACCCCGCCGTCCAACCGAGGCTCATGCACTGCGTTCGACGAGAGCTCTCGAACAAACGACCTCATCAGTCCGACGCCGATGAACAAAGAACGCGAGGGCCTCTGTTCTTTTATTCTTGTTCATTTTTTAAATATACAATGTTGTTAGCCGAATGGCCTGTTTCACAACTGTTACAGTAAGTTAAAGGGTACTGACACATGATTTCGCGGCCGAGATAGCCTGCGGGATCGATTCCGGTGAATACGCGTATATCATCTGCAAAATACCAACAGCGAATATAGCTTGGAAGTTGTCTTAAATTAATCTTGAAGTTTGCGTGAGCGATCGGCATCCTCGCGCTACTGACACCCTCAAAGGGGACCCTGGCGACCCCCTGCTTCCCTCACGTGACCACGCTGCAACAAGTTATGATGACGTCATAACCGCCACGTTTTTTTGCCGCGTTTGCTCCAGCGGCCTACTTCTCGGCGGTTGCTCGCGAACCGTGCGAAAGTGCGTCACAGTTCTGTGTGCTGACGTGATCGAGCGCTGCAACCGCTAGCTAGGTGGTGATAGTTGCACCTGGAGTCTTGTCGTTCTTGAAACCGAAACTGACACTGGTCGGTAATGAGAAGCCTGTAATTAATTATCTGTCGCGCGTTCCAGCAAACGATGTGCCGTGTTATGACTAACAGGCCCCCAGCATCACATTGCAGCAAAAAAACGCGAGGCCAAAATTTTTGTGTCAGTACCCCTTTAATGGACGGTCGGTGGATTACCACCAGATGACCTCATATGACATCATCGCATCATCCCCTCCTTGAAAAAGCCGCTCTTAGTTGTGAAAGCAGAATAACAACGTTGCAATATAAACAACAAGAATGACTGAAAATATGACATTCACACATGAAAAGTAATGAAATATTGATAAAAAAATATTGGAGGGTACTTATCACATTAGAACAACAAAACGAAAGGAAAAGGAACACAAAAGACGTATAATTGGACAGCGCAGCCAAATTACAACACCTCGCATCAAGAGGCTAAAAACTACATCTTGTATTCCTTGGTCCATCTTGGAGGGTGGCGCTTGCGTACTGGACGCCCAGTTTCAGCATTCGAATTCGCATGTTCGCTGCTACTGTCAACTGATTGTGGCCTCGCGTTATCTTCGCCCTCCTAGTTGCAGAAGTCTACATCGGTAGATGGCAGGTATTCAGGAGTTGGTACGTCTACCTCAGTGAGAGTATTTCTGCGGAATATTTGTGGCATTATGGCTAACATCAGACTGTTCGTCTGTGAGCGGGCAGCCGAAGTAGCGAGATAGTCCGGCATTTGAATATCTGGGTGTGGAAGGCATTCATCATTCTCTGAACGCGATGGTATTCGCACTAATTTCGAACCATTCCAAGTGTTACTGTGCTAAGTAGAAATGAGTTTTGGCCTCTTCTTTGTAAGACTTGAATGGGGCCTAAGTACTTGCTTGTACCTCTTCGGTGTGACTGAAATTTAACGAAATCCCCAACTGGTACTAAGCGGTACTTGGCGCCTCTACGTTTATCGAAATTGACTTTCATCTGTTGCTGCTTACTCTCTATTCTGTTGCGAGTTTGCAATCTCAGGAATGAACTGTTCTCTGACTACGCTCCATTATGGGAGTGATTGGTAGTTACGCTATAGCAGATGTGAGTTTCGGAACTTTGAGTCCGTGTTACTCAAGTCCAATGCCATGTAAAAGCACTGCTATGTAAAAGCACTGCGGACGAAACTCCCGTTGTCGCATGCGGTGAAAATCGATACAAGGCTAGATACTCGAGAACAGTCTGTTTCACTGTCTTCCCTTCCAGCTGTGCGACCTGTATTGCTTCCTTCGGTACTCTATTGAACCGTTCGATTAAGCCATTGGATTGAGGATAATAATTAGATGATTTGCCGTGCTGAATGCCTCTTTCTTTTCGAAAATCCTGGAACAGTTTGGAAATGAATTGAGGACAATTGTCCGTAATGATTTGACTTGGGAATCCCTATCTGTTGAAGAAGGAAAGGAGATGGCTCTTGAGGGCTCGTTTTTCTTCGTTAGACACATTATTAATGAGAACTAACAGACAATAACGCCAAGGAAAGTATAGGGGGTGTTATCTGTAGTATTTAGAATATAAATGCGAAGAAAGTAAAGTGGACGAAAAGATAACCTGCCGCCGGCAGGGACCGAATCTGCGACCTTCGAATAACGCGTCCGATCCTCTACCACTCAGCTATGCGGCGCTCATCCTCCCGTCCACTTTATCGGGTATATATGTGATTTAAACCTAGGAGTGTTAGACAGCACCAATCACAGCCATGGCGGCGAGCGTGGAACACTATTTTTTCGGCCTGTTGGCGTCACGTAGCACGTGATCTTTTTTGCGAGCTGTAAGCTGACTAATAATCCCTCGCATACTACCTGAAGGCATCAAGTCTGCCAGAACGAGACCCTCGCTATGAATGAAGGAAAGGAGATGATTCATAAAGGGCCCCTCACTAGGTGACATAACGAATTTTAGTTAGACATTGGAAGTTTTTGCCAGCCCAATAAAGAGCATATTGCCACAAGGTTGCAGCGATGGCGTAGTGGGTAGAGCATCAGCTTCGCATGCAAGAGGTCCGTGGTTCGAATCCCGGTGCCGGACAATTCCCAACTGGATTTTAAAAAAATCCGCGTGATGATGGAATTGTGTAAGAAGCATTACACCATCTCCCGCGAAAGGGGACCATGAGGCGATGCGAAGCCGGAGTACTTGCACGATCGCGTTCCGTTGGCGTTCGTTGGGCATGCTACCGACCTCGCGTCGTGGAACGCGAAGAGGGACGCTACGCGCGTCGTATCTTCCATCTAGCCTGGCCGTTAATTCTCACAGGGCGAGCGGGGAACGCGGTCGACAGGCGGGCGAGAGGGGGGCAGCGTGGGAGAGGAGAGAGAAGCGGAGGGGACGCGCATGCGCTCGAGCTCATCGCGGCGTTGCGCAGGAGAGAATTTCGGCATGTCTAGCCCGCGTTTCAGAGGAAGAGTGGAAAGGGGGATGGGAGAGGGGGAGGGGAGAGGGGAAGAGGAGAGGGTGAGTGGAGGGGAGGTGTGTGGAAAGGGTATGCGCATGCGCAGTAAGGGTGGTCACGCCGCACACCACCACCACCACCGGATTGAGCTCCGCCTTAAGATACTTCGCATCTAAAAGGCCTGGGG
This sequence comes from Rhipicephalus sanguineus, assembly GCF_013339695.2. NCBI lineage: Eukaryota > Metazoa > Arthropoda > Arachnida > Ixodida > Ixodidae > Rhipicephalus > Rhipicephalus sanguineus. The sequence continues at coordinate 143,104,549 of NC_051186.1, read as the reverse complement.
TGCAGCCTCACTGGCGACCACAGCCAGCAATGCACTCCCTCACCAGAGCAGGATTGACCACCCTCGTGTAGTACTTGGCCACTGCCTCCCACATGAATACACCAATTAACCCTGGGCCCTCAGTCCTCAGCGGCTGCGAAGCAACTGACCAAGGCGGCGGTCAGACCTGCGACGCAACAGAGGGTGCTAAGAATCTCTGGGTCTTGACAGGCCGCCATTGGAATCTGAACTTGGCTACGTATAACGCTAGAACTTTATCTAGTGAGGCGAGTCTAGCTGTACTATTCGAGGAATTGGAGGGTGTTAAATGGGATGTAATAGGGCTCAGTGAGGTTAGGAGGCCACATGAGGCTTATACAGTGCTGAAGAACGGACACGTCCTATGCTATCGTGGCTTAGCTGACAGAAGAGAACTAGGGGTGGGGTTCCTTATTCATAAAAATATAGCTGGCAATATAGATGAATACTATAGCAATAATGAGAGGGTGATATGTATCGTAATTAAGTTTAATAAGAGGTACAAGATAAGGTGGTACAGGCCTACGCGCCTACATCCAGCCATGATGATCAACTGGTTGAACGCTTCTACGAAGACGTAGAATCAGCAATGAGTAAGGTAAAGACACAGTATACTGTACTGATGGGCGACTTTAATGCAAAAGCAGGCAAGAAGCAGGCTGGAGATCAAGCAGTTGGGGAATATGGCATCGGCTCTAGAAATGCCAGATGGGAGTTACTAGTAGAGTTCGCAGAACGCAATAATTTACGGATCTTGAATGCCTTCTACAGAAAACGGACTACCCGTAAGTGGACGTGGAGGAGTCCTAATGGCGAAACTAAAAATGAAATAGACTTCATAATGTGCGGATAGAATAGTTGAGGTAGCGGAAGAGTTCTACAGAGATCTGTACCGCAGCCGAGACAGTCAGGATGATAACGTAAGAAGCAGTAATATCCCAGAGGAATCTGACATCCCACCAGTATTGACAGGAGAAGTAACGAAAGTAGGGGTGTGCGAATATCAAATTTTTCGAATACGAATCGAATATGAATATCCACCTCCGAATATCGAATATCAAAGGAAAAATGCCTCCACAGTAACAATGTTTTCAGAAAACATTAACAGCCTGACTGGCAACATAACATACACTGCTATCTCCAGAACACAATGTCCAGCCATCACAATGCACATCACAACACAAGCAAATATCACGGCACAATGAAAGTAATGACTAGATGTTATCATGAAGAAATATGAGTTGCTCCACATGATCAGGCAGCAGGCGCTCCCTTCTAACACAGACAACCCCCCCCCCCCTGCCACTGAAAAGGCACGCTCGCTTGGAACATAAGTGGCTGGTATAGGGAGGTACATGGGGCAAAGCTTTGCCAGACTGGGGTATGTGAAGGTGCCTACAGTCCGCCACCAGTCACATGGGTCACTATCTTTCTTCAGAAGTGGTCCCGCATAGTGAACGAGTGGTAGTGCGGCACGTTACGGCCGCATAATATTGAAAATGTACGGTCACATGATCGCCAACAGCGCTGCACGTCGGAGATGCACCAGCAATAAATCATACGCACTGGGGCGCTCGTCGCAGGCAGATATCGTGCCTCCGTGTACTTACGATGTCTATCGCTCCTCTCGGCAACGTTTTCAGCTATACAAACGCAGCAGAAATGTGGAAGACGAGTTATTTTATGCATGATAATCGAATCGCATATTCGAATTTTTCGAATATTCGAAGTTATTGAATATTCAAAACTTTTCGAATACACGATTTTCGAATCGAATACGAATATTTCGAATGTAATATTCGACGAATATTCGAAACTTTCGAATATTCGCACACCCATAAACGAAAGCCCTAAAGGGAATGCAAAGAGGCAAAGCCGCTGGTGAGGATCAGGTAACATCAGACCTGTTGAAAGACGGTGGATAGATTATGTTAGAAAAACTGGCCACCCTGTATACGAAGTGTCTCTCGACGGGGAGGATACCAGAATCTTGGAAGAATGCCAACATCTTCTTGATCCATAAGAAAGGGGACGTCAAGGACCTGAAAAATTACAGGCGCATCAGCTTACTGTCCGTTGTCTACAAGCTATTCACAAAAGTAATTGCTAACAGAATTAATACGACATTAGAGTTCAATCAACCAAGGGACCAGGCAAGATTTCGTACAGGCTTCTCAACAATAGACCATATTCATACTATCAATCAGGTGATAGAGAAATGCGCGGAATACAACCAACCCCTATACATAGGCTTCATAGATTACCAGAAGGCATTTGATTCGGTGGAGACATCAGCAGTCATGCAGGCACTGCGGAATCAGGGCATCGACGAAGCCTATATAAACATAATGGAAGAAATCTACAGCGCATCCACAGCCACTATAGTCCTCCATAAAGAAAGCGACAGAATCCCAATAAAGAAGGGCGTACGACAGGGAGACACAATCTCTCCAATGCTAGTCACCGCGTGTTTACAGGAGGTTTTCAGGGCCCAGATTGGAAAGAATTAGGGATAAGAGTTAATGGAGAGTATCTCAGTAACCTGCGATTCGCTGATGACATTGCATTGATGAGTAACGTGAGAGACGAATTACAGCTCATGATTACTGAACTGGATACGGAAAGTAGAAGATTAAGTCTGAAAATTAATATGCATAAAACTAAAGTAATGTGGAACAATCTTGGCAGAGAACAGCGCTTGGCGATAGGTGGCGAGACACTTTAAGTTGTAAAGGAGTACGTCCACTTAGGACAGGTAGTAACCGCGGAGCCGAACCATGAGAGTGAAATAACTAGAAGAATAAGGATGGGATGGGGCTCATTCGGCATGCATTATCAAATCATGAATGGTAGTCTACCACTATCTCTCAAGAGGAAGGTATATAACAGCTGCTTTTTATCGGTACTTGCCTACGGAGCAGAAACCTGGGGACTTACAAAGATGGTTCAACTTAAATTGAGGACGACGCAGCGAGCGATGGAAAGGAAAATGATAGGTGTAACCTTAAGAGACAGGAAGACAGCAGAGTGGGTCAGGGAACAAAAGGGGGTTAAGGGTATCATAGTTGAAATCAAGAAGAAGAAATGGATATGGGCCGGGCACGTAGCACGTCGGCAGGATAACCGGTTTTCATTAAGGGTAACTGACTGGATTCCAAGAGATGGCAAACGCGTGAGGGGGAGACAGAAAATTAGGTGGGTAGATGGGATTAAGAAGTTTGTAGGTATAACGTGGCAGCAGAAAGCACAGGACCGGGTTGATTGGCGGAACATGGGCGAGGCCTTTGCCCTGCAGCGGGCGTAGACAGGCTGATAATGATGATGATGATGATGATGATGATGATGCCACAGGAATTTTTCTAATCTGTCTGTTAGAAGCTGAGAAAAACAATAATTTGTAGGGGCGCGAAACCAGGATGCGATGAGGCGAGCTGCAAACCGTTGCCACTCGCCTCGTGTTGCTTTCGCAAGCCAAATCCCTTCCCTGCCCTCTTAGGCACGCGAGCAGGAGAATCACATAACGCATACGCATGAACACGTCACGCGCACAACAACAACAACTGACAACTGAACATTACCGGGAGGGAACTCATGGGATCCGCAAAATGTCACGAGCGCATGACGTGCCCGAACCAGCCCGAGCTCCCGAGACGCGAACGGTGTTGTGGCGGCGTTCTTTGCGCTTCATATCTGCAAGTTATGCCGAATGCGCCCACGCCGGTCACTTGGATTTCAACCAATTACTGAGCACGAAAGCTGCAACATTTGTACGGACGCGAGACTAGCGGTGTGCCGCATGAACATCTAGTTAGGCTCGGGAGGATGAATGAGCCTAATGAGCGCTGGAACGCGGTAGAAAATTAGTTTCGTTGTAAAGAGTGGCGTCTGCACGATGCGCAAAGCGCGAGAACACGAACGCGTGTGAAACGGAGATAGATTAGTGTCGAATCTTGCTGCGATTCGCAGTAAAAATAAAAAAGAAAACGCACACATTCTGTTTGTGTGTTTTATTATTGGTCTCAAGTTTTATTCATCCATTCAAGCAGCAAATTACACAAACTACACGTCGTGTCAAATAATTATCGCAGTGTCACGTGCTACTGTTGGCGACGTCAGAGCACAGTTGTCTACGTAGAGCAGCGACGTCACAGCACTACCATCTACGTAGGGCTATTCCACCATGTACGTCATCCCCTCATTCTCTGGGCGCGCGGCCGCGAGAAGAAGGGCAAGCAGCGTTCAGCCTGAGATTTGACCCATTTACGCGGTGCGTAGTGTTGCAAATTTTGGCAGACGTAATCGTGAACGCCCTGTGCATGCATTGCGCTCGTCAGCTCAAAATTTTCAAACCTGGTAGGGGCCTTTAAGGGCTCGTTTTTCTTCGTTAGACACAATATTAATGAGAACTAACAGACAATAAGGCCAAGCAAAGTATAGGGGGTGTTATCTGTAGTATTTAGAATATAAATGTGAAGAAAGTAAAGTGGACGAAAAGATAACCTGCCGCCGGCAGGGACCAAACCTGCGACCTTCGAATAACGCGTCCTTATTCGAAGGTCGCAGGTTCGGTCCCTGCCGGCGGCAGGTTATCTTTTCGTGCACTTTACTTTCTTCACATTTATATTCTAAATACTACAGATAACACCCCCTATACTTTCCTTGGCGGTGTTGTCTGTTAGTTCTTATTAATATCTGTGCTGAAGAGAGATTTAAGAAAATCCGTGACGTCGTGCGATGTCGTGGAGGAAGTAAAACATACTTCCGGCCAGCGATAGCAATAATCCCTGAGAGCTGTTGCATAAGTTGGGCTGGGTGTGATGTTTAAGGGTCCCACTATATCCATGGCTAACTTTTGCCAGGGCTGATCTGGCCAAGGAACAGGTTGTAAAGGCGCAAAGACGGTTTGGCCGACTTATGTGGTGACTGACATATGAAACAATTTTTGACACATTTTTCAACTTGCCTATCTCATTGAGGCCACCAGTATCTCTTTCTAAGAAGTTCCTTTGTGCGGACTATGCCAGGTAGCAATTCATGCGCCAAATCCAAAAAAGTTGAGCGAAGCACATCGGGAATTACTATGCGATCTGCGCGCATTAGAAGACCATCTATCAGGGACAATTCATCTTGAATGTGAAGAAAATAGGATCAGGTCAGCCGATAGCGCCTTACTGGCAATAGCGCCTGTAAAGGCTGTAACCAGCCTTTACCGAGTTGCTGAATTACTTTAGTCAACGTAGGGTCATCGGCTGTAACAGCCTCTACGGCAGCTTTGTCAACAACCGAAGTTACCAGCGAGACTATTTCTTCTTCCTCAGTACTGGCGTTATGTGCGTTGATGGGCAGTCTAGACAAAGCGTCTGCAACATTATTTTGCGTGCCTCTGCAATACTCTTTTGACAGTTGTAATACAGCAACCGAGCTGTCCATCGAGAAATGCGTAATGATCGACGACCAGAATCTCCAGCTGATAGCAAAGCAACTAATGCTTGGTGATCGGTTCCGAGTCTAAAGTCGAGTTCAGACCACAGTCGCATCTGTCACAAGGGTCGTATCGCGTAACAGCGGCATCGTCTGTTTGCGTTGCTAACGAACTAGTATGTTCACATTGAGCTTTTCCGTAAGGTACGTTTTTTACGACGCGCCAATCAACGTTCTGAAAGTGCGTTGCGTCCTCGCTACAATTGTTGCAGCCTAGCAAGGTTCGCGTGTTTGGCCATGGCTGGGCTGACTGGGCTAAAGGTGATACGTGACGTGCGCTCTCACTAACGCATGTAGCGTCTGCCTTCTAGTGCGTCCAAAGTGTGACTAGGGCGGCCAGTTTGGCTTCTATGAACGCCTGTTCTGCCTTCATGAAGCAAGCATCGCTATACGAGTTCAAAAAAGTAAATGCGAAATTGAGCGACAATCAATAAACGCTACAAAGGTATCCTACTAAGTTGTATCGGTGTCTTCAGCAACCAATACGGCAGACACTATATGCTGCAGCAAGTATTTGGCTTGGAGGTTTTGCAGCTCGTGCATTGTCAACAAGCGTTCAGCTGCAAAATTGCAACCTCTCTCCAAATTCCAGCCAGGCGTCGTTCTGCAGCTGCTCGTCGCGGTACAATTTCAGACGCTGGTCGTACAGTGCGGGCCTCTGTGGCACTTTTTCTACGGGTGTTTCATCACTGCACAGCGACGACGCTTCCGCACGGGTCATGCTTACTGGCCACGGGCACAGAACGCAACAAACACCGGCAAAGTAACTGCACAGACACCATAGGCATATCTACCGGGGGGGCAAGGGGGGCGCTAGCCCCACCATTGAGAAATGTTGGGGAAGCGGAGCCCCCCCCCCCCCACTTTCGACAGTGGTTATTGTCGGCTGCAGACTGGGAAACTTACAAGTTAGGCAAAGTTTTACTTGAACGCAGCAATAACGTAGTTTTGTAATAAAATTTGTCCTACGATTCTGCTGTGACGACTGTCCTCCGTGTGTCATGCACCACGCACTGTAGGCTACCTGGGGTGCGGGCTACCTCTTCCACGCTTGTGCGTCTTGCGCTCGAGCATTGCAGAGGAATCGCTCAGCAGGGGCTCTATAACATTACAGCAATCTCTCATGATCTTATTTTGTCCTGCCTGGCCTGAAATTTAAGTAATCCGCGACGCAAATATGGGCGGGAACCAGTAAACGTTTTATATACCGATCAAACGCTCTCCTTTTTCAGGAAATTCAGTTTTTTTTTCTTTGAACACGAATAGCATCGCCGCTGCTCCATATTCAAGCTGCTGTGAGTTGGTGTGTGTGCAGAAGTGTCCAGTATTTTAGTTGTGCCTAGCGAGGACAGCTAAAATAGAATCCCACTTTAGTCTCCGATTAGCCTTCTTCACTTAGCTTATCATATGGTAGCCTGCAGCGATCGTGGCGGCTTGTAACAAGGCAGTGGACTCGAGCACATTGAGAAGCCCAGCTTTCAATTTGCCCCGTTACTTGATCTACCTCACCAGGGAGATGATCAGCGTCTACGGTTTTTTTTAATGCGAAGCATTTCTTGGCGAACCTCGGGCACTTTGACCGTATCTATCTATCTATCTATCTATCTATCTATCTATCTATCTATCTATCTATCTATCTATCTATCTATCTATCTATCTATCTATCTATCTATCTATCTATCTATCTATCTATCTATCTATCTATCTATCTATCTATCTATCTATCTATCTATCTATCTATCTATCTATCTATCTATCTATCTATCTATCTATCTATCTATCTATCTATCTATCTATCTATCTATCTATCTATCTATCTATCTATCACATACCCGTAAACCAGCGTTAACGTTATGCGGGTATGTGCCACAGGTGATACAGAGTCTCAACCAACACAGTAACCGCGAACACACACATTGACACGCAAGAAAAGTGATAATAATAATATTTGTTGTGGTTTTATGTCCGCAAACCACGCTATGATAAGGGAGACGCCGTAGCGAAGGGCTCTGGAAATTTTGGCCATCGGGTATTCTTTAACGTGTACCGAGATCGCACAGAACACGGGCATCTAGCATTCCGCCTCCATCGAAATGCGACCGCCGCGGCCGGGATCAAACCCGCGACCTTCAGGTCAGCAGCGGAGCACCTTAACCGCTACACCACCGCGGCGGACGCAAGGAAAGTGCGGAAACTGAAGACAGAACACCGCTAGAACACGCTCAAGTACCATCCACTCCTCCACGTGGTCCGCAACGTTGACCACGTGGACTACGCAACAACCGGCGTCAATGCTTCCTACAATAAATCTGCTGAGAGAACCAGGACTCTCATCATTACCGGTGACTTCAGCATTGATTTATCAAAACCCAACAATGCTTAGTGCTTATACTGCGTGAAAGAGGGATTAGATGTGGAGAGGGCATCAAAAGACCTCGCTGCCACCTCTAAGACAGAAGGCATAATAGATCATTTCATCGTAAGAGGCATCCAAGATTTCCACCAGCTGCACTATTCTGCACCAACTGCACTTCACTACACTTAGACTCTTCATAGCCGCGATCATGAACGGGTCCGATTAACAAGTTCGGTCCAGCGGTGCTCACTGATCACGGTGATGATGACCTTGTTCAAGAACTGTCAAGAGCCCCTTCTACACGTACACACGGGTTTGTGAAACGTGCTTGCGTTCTCCGTCATAACGGACAAGTATAAGCATAACAACTGTAATTGTGACAGTAACGTACGTGCAATGCGCCTGCGCGAGCCACTCGGCTGTGCATATGTCTAGGGAAACTTTCCTGAATGAAGCTTAGTTGCGAGTAACGCCTGTCCTGTGCATCTCTGTTCCTTCTTTGTCCTGTTCGAATTCGCGTTATCCAGTATTGAACATAAACACTACATATCAGCCTACCGCGTCTGGTGTTGGTAACACCCATGTTGCTGTCGCCACCGTTACGCAACTGTAAACAACTGGTTGTATAACATATGCAACTCTTCAACATATGAGTGTGCATATATCACTTCCATATTTCTATAGCGTCATTCCGTAACGTTTCTCTCACTGCGAAAAATTACGCCAGTCACCATCCCGCGCATGCTTCGCATAACATCGATTCCCATGGTACGTGGGATCTGCCAATGTTTTGGACTAAGAAGGCTGTCTACCTGCAAAGGATTGAGTCTGTTCTTAATAATGTTTATTTCTCTCTCTATCTCTTTGTCAGCAACGGTGAGTTCACAGAGAGTTGTACACGCGCAAAAACAGCTCAACAACGTTATACTACAACTGAAAGTATCTATTATACACATATGAATCCATCTCGCCCGCTGCCAATGTGATTGGCGGGCAGCCTTCTTAAATTATACGTTCAGAAAGAGACACTGTCTGGCTATTCTGTAAAAAATGAGTTGGTGTTCAGCACAGTAATGTGCTGCTTATTGTGCACACTTCATTTTAACGCCGCGAGTTTTCGCAGACTTGTGACGTCGCGTAACAAGGAGGCGAGTTTATGGCACATTGAAATTTTTTGACGAATAGCGAAAAACCAATGACAAACAATACGCCGTATTGAAAATAGTTTATTATTATTTTTTTACTCAGGCATGCGTGCGTGGTAATTACGCGGTGGATCACTTACGCGTCATTTGTTGCGTCGTTTTACGAGCAGCTGCTGTCAGCATGACCCAGAAAATTTCGACCAATCATTACCAGCTAACGACCTATTCGGAAAGAAACAATGCGGGGTAGTTTAACGTTATAATCGCCCACATTTTTTTTTTCAAGAAAAATTTGAGCTTACACAGTTTACGTAGGCTATTTACTTGGAGGAACCGGAGGCGAGGAGTAAAGGGCCACTTCTCCGCTTTTCCGTCCACCCCCCATCCAAGCTGGGAAAAGTAGGAGGGCAAGGAACGACACCTAGTATATAAATTCGTGGTCATTTATAATCTTGTAACTATACATAACCAGCTCAATGTGGTTTGCTTAACTATTAATCGACTGAACTCGGTCATCTACTTAAGAAAGACTTTATATTAAGTGCTCTAACAGTAAAGAAATTGGCACTCGGCTTATCCTGAAGACTTCTGCGACGGACCTTGCTTTATCACCCACATATTTTGTTTAATAAGTGAGAATTTAAGGTACTAGAGTCATAGCAGGTTCTTCATACTCATCGTATCTATAACTCGACACTAAGACTGGGAAGTTTGCTTATGCAATGCTCAGATGATCAGGTTAAAATCTGGGTGTACTTTTTAAACTTCGCGGTAATATTGCCAAAATGTTATTAAACACTGCTGTGTTGTCGCGGTATAGGGCGGCCCAGCCTGCACAATCTGTTTGTGCAGATGCTTTTTTGATTTAAAACAAACAGTTTTGAAAAGCAAGTCATATCTGATCAGCGCTATGAATATAAAAAATCACCCCAAATAAAATTATATATATATATATATATATATATATATATATATATATATATATATATATATATATATATATTAATTAGTTGAAGGAGTGGTTGCCGTATAAGTATGAGAGGTGGCACTTCAAGAAAACTTCATTTATTACGTCGACGTTTCGGTCAGAGCCTGACCTTTCTCAAGACAAAATTTTCGTGTATAGTTCCGTGCTTATATGGACCGCGAATATATATGGACCGTGTCCATATAAGCACGGAAATATACACGAAAATTCGTCTTCTGAAAGGTCAGACTCTGACCGAAGACAGGAAAGATATATATATATATATATATATATATATATATATATATATATATATATATATATATATATATATATATAGTTGAAAAAAATCAAGCACGTAGGAAAAATCGTTCAGTAAAGGACTGACGTTTCGGCCGCGGGACCGGCCTTCGTCGGAGTGATCACTCCGACGAAGGCCGGTCCCGCGGCCGAAACGTCAGTCCTTTACTGAACGATTTTTCCTACGTGCTTGATTTTTTTCAACTTTTACTTCCGGGTCCTTTGTTAGCACTTTATTGTTTTTATATATATATATATATATATACACCGGGTGTCCCAGCTATCTTTAGCCATTGGTTAAAAAAACAATGTTAGAGGCAGGCAAGTGAAATCACTTGCAAATTAAGCCCCAACCGCATGCACGCGATTTTCGGGCGACGGCGACGAGCGACAGCGACGAGCGACATGATTTACTGTCGCAGAGGGCCATCCATCGCCGTCGCTTGTCGCGTCGCAGCTTTCTGGAAAACTAGAAAAAAATCGCTTGTCGCCCGGAAGTGAGCGTGACGATATCCGGCAACATGGCAGCATCACCGATCCTCGCTTCGGTTGCAATTTGCTCTTGATGCTTCCAATCGGCGCGTACTTCAATGAATGCAACTTTTAGCCTACCTTCTTTGCAACCCCATCTCACGTGGAGAGCGAGGCAGCGGCCGTATTTTGTCGTTGATTTTGATCGACGGCTCGTTTTGATGTTTCGGTGGTAGCTTGCTGCAATGATGGTAGCTTGCTGCAATGTCAGTTTAAAGTGCGTCGTAGCGTCGTAGACGCGTAGATGCGTAGTAGATAGATAGCGTGCGCTTCCGGGCGCCCCCTCGAGGTCACAGCAGATACTACTGTCGCAGTTAAACAAAACAATGCAAAAAAAAGAAAATCCCGTAACGCTGCTGTGACTTCCTTATTTCACACAAGTCAATAATAAATTTGACATGCTGCCATTCATCTACTCTGTAATTCTTTTTTGCAATTTACCTGCGTGTATCCGTTTAGCGATCGAGCGACACATGACACAGGAGTGTGATGTGAACAAGAACGCATATCTTTATTGGGCGGCCTTTATATGCCGAGTAGAACGAGAAAGGGTGCGAACCCTCGCCGCACAACCATATCTTGAGGGGGCGGGTTTGACACGAGGCACACGCTGCGCAAGATACGATACATCCTCCTTGCTGCATAAAACAATGGAAATCCAAGAGCATACATTCAATATCTGTTAAGGTTTCACTCACGGCGCTTGAACAAAGTTTTCGTTATAAGCTAGGCGTTTAGGCGCCTTGCGCTGTCGCTGTGATCTTCTTAGAATTGGTGATGCGTCTGTGCCCGTGCTAGGCGCCGCATCACTGGACCCCGGCAAGGGCAAGGTCCTTGGCCCCACTTGTGCCGTTGTAGGCTGCCCTTCATCCTCGCTGCCTTCAGGAAGGTCCGAGCTGAAGGGCTCGCTGGTTAGCAGCAAGTGTCTACGATTACGTCGCAGGTGCCGCCCCTGCTCTGTCTTGACGTCGTAAGACCTGGGGTGTCCGGACGGTCTGAGAACTTTGGCTTTGGTCGTCCAGGCCCCTTTTGAACGCAGACGAACCGTGGCCCCTGTTTCGAGCGGCGGCAGCAGTCCTCCGGGACGGTTCGTCTGGGAGAGCTTCTTGATGGCGTGGTCCGGTCCGGTCCTCACGTCCGGCAAGGTGTTGCGCAATCTTCTGCCTTGTAATATTTCCGCTGGGGCCTGCCCGCACTCTAGTGGCGTTGTCCTGTAAGAAAGGAGACCAAGCCAGAAATCTTGCTTTGCTTCATGCGTTTTCTTTAGAATTCTCTTGATAACCTGGACGCCTTTCTCGGCCAAACCATTTGATTGCGGAAATCCTGGACTAGATGTGACGTGTCGAAAGTCGTATGCCTTTGCAAAGGACCTGAAGTCAGGACATGAGAATTGAGGGCCATTATCTGTCTGGACTTCCAATGGTATACCATACCCAGAAAATATGGCGCTGGTTGCCTGAATAACCGTGCTCGCCGATGTGTCTCGTAGCTCTTGCACCTCTGGAAAATTTGACAGGGCGTCGTATACGCTGAGGTACGACCGTCCGCCGTACTCAAAGATATCGATTCCAACTTTATGCCACGGCTGTTTACGCACAGGGCGCATCAGCAAAGGTTCTTGTGGCTGCATGTATGCATACTTCCGGCAAATAACACATTTCTGGACGAACGCTGCAATGTCAGCGTTAATGCCAGGCCAGAAGACAAGTCGTCTTGCCCTTTCTTTGCATTTGTTGATGCCCATGTGCCCTTGGTGGATTTTGTCTAAGGTGTCCCCTTTCAAACTACTGGGAATGATTACTTTGCAGCCTTTCAACAGCACACCTCGTACTTGCGTCAGCTCCGAAGAGAACGGCCTCAGCGGACCCTCAGTTGGTAGCCCGCGTTCTAAATTGTTCAGCACCCCTTTCAGGTATGCGTCTCGACTCGTTTCTGTGGCCAGCTGTTCCCATGTTTCATTGCTGACGAGGGATGAAACGACACTCACCGCGTGCACTTCCACATCGTCGCTGCTGACGTCACCGGCGCGACTTGAGGTGGGAGCCCGTGACAGCATGTCGGCCAGTAGAAGCTGTTTTCCTGGAACGAACCGCATTTCCGTGTCATAGCGCATCATTCTCAAAAAGAATCTTTGCAGCCGGGGCGGCATTTCACCAATTGGTTTCTGAGCGATAGCGAGCAAAGGGTGATGATCAGTCTCTACGATAATTTTTCGGCCATACACAAAGTGGTGAAACCGTTCGCAGCCATGAACAATAGCCATCGCTTCCTTCTCTATTTGGGAATAGCGCTGCTCGGCTTCGGTTAGCACTCGGGAGGCAACCGGCTTGCATGTCTCATTGTTGCACTGGAGCAGCGGCGCTCCGATTCCATTCTGCGATGCACGATACTGTAGTCACCTTAGTGGCGTCAAAAACGGAAAGTACGGGCTGCCTGCTGAGGTCGGTGCATAATTGCTGCCACTCAATCGCGTGGTTTCTAGTCCATTCAAACATTGTGTCTCGCTTCAGGAGGCTTCGCAAGAGCGTTGTCCGTTCTGCTATATATATATATAGTGACGGAAGGTACTTGCCGAAATAATTGGCGACTCCTAGCATTCTCTGGACTGCCGATTTGTCGTCCGGCGCGGGCGTCTGCAGCATGCATTTTATCAGCGAGGGGCTTGGTCTGATGCCGTCCTTGCTGATTACATCGCCAAGATACTCTACCTCTTCTACGCCGATGGTGCATTTGGCCGGGTTAAAAGTTAAGCCAGCCTGTTCGGCTGCTTGTAGCGCAGATCTTAGGCGCGCGTCATGTTCTTGCCGAGTTGCGCCCCAGATAAGAACGTCGTCAACGTAGACTTGAACGCCCGGAAGACCATCAAAAATCTCTGTTAAGGTTTTCTGAAACACCTCTGAGGCGGATGCTATACCGAATGGTAATCTCAGGAAGCGGTACCGGCCGAACGGCGTTGAGAACGTGCAAATTTTAGAAGTCTCGTCATCGAGCGGTATTTGATGGAATCCTGAGTTTGTATCTAGGCGGGGGAACAGCATCGCGCCGGACAGCTCAGCTTCTATGTCCTCGCGCCTAGGCATCTCGTAGTGCTCTCGTTTCAGGCATTGGTTTAGTTTTCTTGGGTCTATGCAAATGCGTAGCTTCCCGTCTTTTTTACGAGCAATTACAAGTGGACTCACCCAGTCCGTCGACTTTTGTGGTGGTGTGGGCCCGTTCCATGCGCTCTAATTCTTCCTTAAGTGGTTTCCGGAGAGTCACAGGCACACGTCGAGTTGGTTGGACCACTGGTACGGTTCCCTTGCTGAGGCGGCCAGGGGGCCAAGGACCTTGCCCTTGCTGAGGACCATCTTGTAGGCGCGCTTGACGCAGCCCGTACCGGTGAAGAGGTGACGGAATTCGTTGACAATTTCTTCGGAGCTTGAACGAGACACTGCGTGTATGCGAGGAATCAGTCCGAGTTGCTCGCTTGCGTTTAGGCCCAGGATGGCCTGTCCTTTGTGCACCACGAAGAAGTCGAGTGCAGTGGTGTGGTCGTCCACTGTCACTTCTAGACGAGTCAGCCCTGCGTGTTTGATTACTCCACCTCCATACGAGCGAAGTACTGCGCAGCTGGGCTTCAGCGCTTGCTTCGGATGCATCCTGCTGAACACTCCGAAAGGCAGCAAATTTGCTTGCGATCCCGTGTCAATCTTTAGTGTAACGGCGACGTTTTGGACTTGCACCTGAACCACCCAGTCACGTTGACTAGTCCATCGTCTTACGGACACATTCAACACTTCGAAGTCTTCTTCGTGGCCTTCTACCTCGTCAACTTGCGCTGCGCTTCTGCAACATACGGCAAAGTGATTTTTTCGCTGGCACCGTCGGCATATCCGGCCGTATGCCGGGCAATTTCCTTTCGGGTGCGTGCGTCCGCACTTGAGGCATGTCCGGTTGCTTTGACCCTGCCTTGTCTTGCGCACAGTGTTTACTTGATTTTGCTGGTTTTCCCATATTCCACGGTGAGCCGCCGTTGCCTCCGCTGCCTTGCAAACTTGCTCTGCCTTATCTAAGGTTAATTTGTTGTCACTGAGCAGCTTTTCGCGGGTTTTATCGTCGCTTAGCCCAAAAACAAGTTGATCCCGGATCATGGAATCTGTCTGTGCGCCAAAGCTGCATTCACGGGCTTGCTTCTTCAAATCACGTAGGAAGTGCTCAAGTGGCTCACCGGGGGCTTGACTCATGCTCCGGAAGACGTAGCGCTCATGTACTTCGCTGTACTGTGTAGCGCAGTATTCCTCGAACTTCTTCACAATCGTAGCATAGTCTTCCTTGCTCTCGTCCTCTGCAAACGTGAAGGTGTTGAAGACTTCGAGTGCTTCTTCGCCGGCAACACTCAGGAGTAAGGCTGCCTTCGTCTTGCTCGATCGTGGTTTTTCAGGGGGGTCGGATGCGGTCAAGAAAAGCTCAAGCCTCTGAATGAACAGCTTCCAGTTCTTGCTGGTGTCTCCTGACAGACGCAGCGGGTCTGGTGGCTTGAGGAAGTCCATGGCTGTTCTGTCGTCGCCTTCCTCCGGTGAAGTCGTGGGCTTGGTTAGCCACTTCTGACACCATGTATCCGTTTAGCGATCGAGCGACACATGACACAGGAGTGTGATGTGAACAAGAACGCATATCTTTATTGGGCGGCCTTTATATGCCGAGTAGAACGAGAAAGGGTGCGAACCCTCGCCGCACAACCATATCTTGAGGGGGCGGGTTTGACACGAGGCACACGCTGCGCAAGATACGATACACTGCGTGCACGCAATAGTTTTAAATCTAGCAACCATGACACTTTGTCGCGAACATGTGGGTGCTCCCGTCGCGACGCGACATCGCGACGGAGCCCGTTTGTCGCTCTCGCTCGTCGCCGTCGCTCGAAAATTGCGTGCATGCGGTTGGGGCTTTACTGACAGCCACCTTGCGCACTACAGACAATTTTTTGTTTGGTAATCAACTAATTTGTTAATTAGGATTATTTAATTAAATTACTAAATATTGACTGTAAGCACGAAATGCGGCTTGCAAAGTTCGAGAGCGTCTTCAGAACCCCCAATTCTATTATTTGCGATAAATAAATCTCACGAGTACCATTTTTTCCAAGCTGCAAAGAAAGCCCGCGAAATACAAAAAGAACCACGTGACTAGCTCGTTCGCGCGCCGCGAGAATGCTGCCCTCAGCCATGGTTCGAGCGAACAAAATCAGCGGCGGCCGCGACTCGCCGGCTCCGTTGCAGCGGTAGGCCGACAAGTCGACGGTGGTTTTTTTGGCCCGCGTCAGCAAGTTGGCGCGCGTGACGGTGCAAGTTGTAGCGAGCGCGGGCCAAGAAACCGCCGTCAAGTTATCGGCCTATATATATATATATATATATATATATATATATATATATATATATATATATATATATATATATATATATATATATAAGGCGCAGAGAGGGAGAGATGCCAGCCCCCCCACTCGCGAACGAGTTGGTACGCCACTGACAGACACGCTATTGCATGACTTTCTAGACGCGCATGAAGACGCGGAATCTGTGGAGCACGGAAGCCCCGTGAACGGACAATCAAAACCGATACTGATTTGCCCATTGGTCGTACGCAACGGTGGCATCAGTAGTTGTCGAAAAAGTCGCGGGTCCGCCAACATTGGACAGATTTAGTTGAGCGTCCGCAACAACGTACGGACGCAGCCTGCCATAGGAAATGGCTGGCAGGCTGCGTCCGTACGTTGTTGCGGACGCCCAACTAAATCTGTCTATTTACGCCCAAACGTTACGTACTTTACGCTAAATACAACAACGTCTGAACAAGCTCGCTAAGTTGATTGCGTTTACCCCCACGATTCTTACCGACGATCCGTACGTTGCGCACGTAGTCTGAACACGGCTTAAACCGTTTACCCCACAGATACACGTGCCATTTTTCGCAGGCGAATACACACGCAAGCGCTTCACGTTCCCCTACTGAATATTTCCGTTTAGCCACTGAGAGAGCGCGTGATGCATAGGCCAGTGTGTGAGGATATGATCCCTCTTTTTGCTGTAAGACCGCTCCTAACCCGACGTCCGACGCGTCCGTAGTGACTATGACAGGTAGCTAAGGGTTGAACATCTGCACAACAGGTTTGCATGCCAACCGATCTTTCAACTGGTGAAAACTCTTCTGAGCTTCAGCCGTCCATTCGAATGACTGACCTTGTCGAAGAATTTTGCGCAACGGTTCCACTAAATCTCCATAATGATGTAGGAACTTGGCATAGTATCCGGTCAATCCCAGGAATGAGTGAAGGGATTTGACGTCTTGTGGTGCAGGTGCACTAACTGTCGCTTTAGTTTTCGATTCCATGGGAGAGAGACCTTCAGCCGAAATGTTGTGTCCCAAAAATGTTAGTTCACTCACTGCGAAAACGCATTTATGATTCAATTTCATCCCTGTGTTGTAAATGCGTGATAGCACTACCTCCAAGTTGCGGTCGTGCTCCGACTTGGTCCTTCCCCAAACAAAAATGTCATCTAAATAACAGACTACGTCAGCACAGCCCTTCAAAATATTTGACATAAGCATTTGAAACGTAGCTGGGGCGGAAGCTCGTCCAAAGCACACTCTTTAAATCTAAATAGTCCTTCATGAGAAATGAATGTTGTCAACTCACGACTGGTTTCTGTTAGTCCTACCTGATAGTATGCCGAGGCCAAGTCCAGCTTACAGAACTATGTGGCTCTGGCGAGCAATTGCAAAAGCTCCTCGGTATGCGGTAGAGGGTAACCGTCGACTACGATGGCTTTGTTGGGTTTCCGCAAGTCCACACACAGGCGCAGCGATCCATCCTCCTTTTTCACTACCACCAGTGGAGACACCCACTCCGATGCGTCGACGCGTTCGATTATGTCTTCGTGCTCCAAGCGTGCTAGTTCGTTAGAGACCTGCTGTCTGAGTGCCAGAGGAAGGCGTCTCAGTTTGGCACTCACAGGAGTTACATCTGGTCGGCGTTTGATCTGATGCACGTAGACTTTGACAAATCCAAGGCCTTCTGAAAACAGTGCTTCAAATCCTAGAGGCGTGTTTTCCGGAAGCTCCAACTGATTTGTAGTAGTGTGAAGGCAAATCAGGGTTGAGCCTACAATATTAATTTGCAGCTTCTGGATGGCGTCAAGGCCGAGCAGTGAAGAACCATTTTGTATGACGTAAAATGTCACTGTTCCTTGATTACCGCTGTATCCGATCTCCGCTTCGAAGGTGCCGAGACTAGGAATCAACTTGCCAGAATAGTCCCGAAGACCCAGCGCTGAAGGAGACAAGGTGCAAAATCTTGCAAAATATTTCTGAATATCGGCGTTATTCACGAAGGATACGGCAGCGCCAGTATCCACAAGAAGTGGAAGCGTATTTCCTTTAAATGTTACGCGGACGACGATTTCCTTCTTGTATAGTGGCAATTATCCGCCAAGAGCATGTGGAGAATTCAGGACGACATGTTCTTCTACAGTGGAGACAGCGGCTTGCGACGCTCCAACTTCTGCGGACTGTTGTTGACGGCAAACAACCGCAAATTGTCTAATTTTCCCACATTTGTGGCACTGTTGCCTGCGAGCTGGGCAGTTTCTTGCATTTGCTTTGCGCTTCATAGGCACCGTACACTGACCAGAGGGAGCTGCGTTGCTCGCACTGGCCCGTCCCAAGTTCGCTGGCGTTGGCCGTTAGGGGCACGCAGAAAACAGACGCGCGAACGCGTCCCCCGTGTATCCCGGCCGCAGTCCGCCCACTCATTCAGAGAGGGAGACGCGCACATCGCGTTCCATTTTGAGCAACCCCGTCTCATTATTACGTTTTTTGTCCGCTAGGTTTTGCGTTCTGGCGCTGCAGTCGCACTGGAAAACTCGACTGTACGGTGCCTATAGACCAGAACGGTAGAAGAAAATCGTCCGTCCCCCCTACCCTCTCCGTAAACCGTTCTTTCCCTTTCCTGGATGTCTTCTTACCTTCATGTTTTGTTCAATAAAATTCAGTTGATAGTTTGCGCTTGTAGGGTCCACTTCGTTTCGTGTCTCCCTCCTAACTTCGTATTTCGCAGTAACTGTAGCGCAGTTTTTATAATCAACAAAAAGATCGACGAACGTTATCTTGGCTGCTTCTAGCACCTTCTTCTGCTGCACGGACATCATGGCGTAAGCCCGCTGCTGCGTAGTTGCGTCAAACGCTATCATGCTCATGAATGGGCGTGCGAAATCCAGAAGATGCTTGAAGGACGCACTGCTCATCTAGCGTCCGATTTTGTACTGCAGATTCGTCGATGCGTTTTACTGGTGTTCGATCACAAACTGTGTTAGCTTCCTGTATTGCTTCGAAAGCTTTGCCGATTTCTTCAGCCTTGGCCGGCGTTCGAGAAACGCTCGCGCAACGCTGATGGAGACTCGTTCAACGATTCGATCACATATGCGTTCGTCGAGTGTTGAACCAAATTCACAAGTCAACGCCACTTTGAATAATAATATCTGGGGTTTAACGTCCCAAAACCACTATATGATTAGGTCGATTCCACGAAAGATCGAAAAAGGGTGTATATTTGATGTTTCCGATTTTCCTGATAATTTTGTATGTTGTGCACATATGACTGCACAGCACGAAATCGCAGTTCGTTTTCAAATAAAAATTTTTTTCAACACAGCAAAATTCGACAAGTGTCGCCGGTTGACGACGACCATTTTACGAAGAATGCGTTTTCGTAACTTCGGAACCATGCTGGCAGCTACTCAAGCTATATATTACAAATATCTTTCTTTTTGGCGGAAGTAGAAGTAAAGAGGAAATAGCTCTTATCATTTCATGGAATTCTGAATAAATTATGTATTTTTAAAAATTCACGAAAAACGCTGCGTTTTTGAAAATCAGTGAAATTTGGGACGCTATGGCTACTTCTGTGAACATCTTAGCTTGTTCATATTTGCAGTATGAATAGACCTTTATGTGAATAATGAACCTCTGCATTTGTATTTCTCTAATAATTTTCAAAGTAGTAAATTTTCATGCTCGAAACACCAAAAAGAGAAAAGTGCTCCTCCATTCAAAAATCTATAATAAAAAAAACCCAATCTCAATTTTGTTCAAAGTCCCCCAAAATGTTCTCAAAGGACTGCAGAATGATATTATGCAAAAACATGTTGCATCATTTTTGTTAGAACAAAAGCAGAAAATGTCAAACATTGTGTTTCCAGAGCGTGGTGGCCACTGCGTAAAGGACATCTCTAGTAACAAGAAAATACAGTAACACGTCTTTTTTTCTTCTCTGAGCTTCGCTAAACAACAGTAATGATCTATGGTCGGAAATTGGGAACTGTTTTGTAAAGAAAAAGACCGTTCCAATTAAATGCATTCGCGTGGTTTGCGACTTCACGCCAGTGTTAGACATCCCTCAGTCCACAGTTGGCACTTTCAGTTGTAGCCTCTTTTTCTTTCATCTATTTCAGTTGAGTATAATTCATATCTTGAGTGCTAAAGAACGCATTCCCTCCATGCGTCTCTTATGATGATGTGCTGTGCCAGAATTGAGAGATTGGTATAAAAGCCAAGGTCTCTTCATGAATGGAAATGAATTTCTGGAGAGCGGTCGCCAAGAGGTGTGGCTTTTGTTGACCCAAATGTGTACGTTGTCAAACCTAATGTGATCAATGCAGAGTTTAAAAAGAATCGATTACGTGAAGATTGGTGGCAGCAGTTCTGGCCACGGACAAAACACGTTTTGTTTGCATTGCATCTGCTTTGTTTTGCATATCCTTCTTTCTCTTGAAGGAGTGCTGGCAGATCTGGTTTCCCTCTTGAATTGAGCGCGCATCCTGCTTCATGACCCTCCGCAAAAGAGTCTCCACCCGATATCTTCTACGTAACGAAAATTCTGCTGCAGCGGAATTTTCTTTTTGTGCACCATGAGGCAGTCCGTACAAAATCTCGGCCATGGCTATAACGCCTACCCATAGCCACCTTCAGAGCGTAGGATAGTGATCGCATCAAAGTGAAGCACAATTTGGATGCTTAACTTCTATCTCAGGTGGTGTTTGGCTGACTGGCACAGCCGTACTCGTTGCTGTCGTCTGCTCAGGCGGGCGTCTATCGCGCCGCCCTTTGCACCTGTCCGCCTAACGCATGCTACTCCGTTTACACGAGTGCTTGTAGCGCGGGCCACACGATCCGCCACACGATTCGCCCGGTGCGGATCCAGAGACCGGGCGGGAGAGCGACGAGCGGTGAAAATGTATCGTGTAACCAACGCAATCGACACCCCAGCTTTTTCTCGTGCATAGCGACAAAGCCTGGCAAACAATGTGTGGCTGCTGTGCTTAGGTTGCACTGCGGTACTCGCCGTTCACCACTGCCGCCATTTGCGATTTCTCAGATTCTTACAATGCATGATCGACTCAGCTACACATATTTCGCGTTTAGCTTCGTTACTTTTATATAAGCGCATTTACTAAAAAAAATTATCCAGAGGAATGAAAATGTCCGTGCTGCCCGTCGACGAATAATGTAAGTGGTGTCGCAAATGCATTTAATTGGAACGATCTTTTTTTTTCTTCACAAAACAGTTCCCACTTTCCAACAATACATCATTACTGCTGTTTAGCGAAGCTCAGAGAAGAAAAAAAGACGTGTTACTGTATTTTCTTGTTACTAGAGATGTCCTTTACGCAGTGGCCACCACGCTCTGGAAACACAATGTTTGACATTTTCTGCTTTTGTTCTAACAAAAATGATGCAACATGTTTTTTGATAATATCATTCTGCAGTCCTTTGAGAACATTTTGGGGGACTTTGAACAAAATTGAGATTGGGTTTTTTTTATTATAGATTTTTGAATGGAGGAGCACTTTTCTCTTTTTGGTGTTTCGAGCATAAAAATTTACTACTTTGAAAATTATTAGAGAAATACAAATGCAGAGGTTCATTATTCACATAAAGGCCTATTCATACTGCAAATATGAACAAGCTAAGATGTTCACAGAAGTAGCCATAGCGTCCCAAATTTGACTGATTTTCAAAAACGCAGCGTTTTTCGTGAATTTTTAAAAATACATAATTTATTCAGAATTCCATGAAATGATAAGAGCTATTTCCTCTTTACTTCTACTTCCGCCAAAAATAAAGATATTTGTAATATGCAGCTTGAGTAACTGCCAGCATGGTTCCGAAGTTACGAAAACGCATTCTTCGTAAAATGGTCGTCGTCAACCGGCGACACTTGTCGAATTTTGCTGTGTTGAAAAAATTTTTTATTTGAAAACGAACTGCGATTTCGTGCTGTGCAGTCATATGTGCACAACATACAAAATTATCAGGAAAATCGGAAACATCGAATATACACCCTTTTTCGATCTTTCGTGGAATCGACCATTATGAGAGACGCCGTAGTGGAGGGCTCCGGAAATTTCGACCACCTGGGGTTCTTTAACGTGCACCTAAATCTAAGTACACGGGCCTCAAACTTTTTCGCCTCCATCGAAAATGCAGCCGCCGCGGCCGGGATTCGATCCCGCGACCTTCGTGTCAGCAGTCGAGCGCCATAACCACTAGACCACCGTGGCGGGGCTCAACGCCACTTTGAGTTGCAGCCTCTGCAGAACAGATGCCTCTCAACGATGAAATTTGTTGCATCCTCGAAGAGCAGGTTTAAGTTATTCAGTAACTTCGTGTATTCATCCGATGCTCCCGTGCGATGCTCAGATGTCGAAACCGGTGCAGTTGAAACTTGAGTTTGCGGGGCTTTGCGTCCGTAGGGACGCTGATGCTCGCTTCACTTAATTCTTCATTGTGCATGTACTGACGCTACCCCTCTGCTCCCAGTGATGTCAGGAGAGCAGCCGCTTTTCGCTCGCTGACCAGTCGCTGCCTCCGACCGACACAAGGTATGCCTTGAAAAGCTTTAGCCATCGCTGCACGGCACGCGACGGGTACCAGGTGCAGATAAGAACGGTGCTCGAGTTACGCCTGACATCATTCCAGAAGAGCCACTAGTGACGCAGGCAGGAAGGCGAAGTCAAGCGTAAATAAAAGTAAGCTGCAGCGTTCCACTCACAAGTTTTTTCTCGTCGCCATTTAGTTGTATCGCGATCATGTAGCTATGACTGCACCCCGCCGTCCAAACGAGGCTCGCGCACTGCGTTCGACGAGAGCCCTCGAAAAAATGATCACATCCGTCCGACGCCGATGAACAAAGAGCGCGAGGCCCTCTGTTCTTTTGTTCTTGTTAATTTTTTGAATATACAGGGTTGTTGGCCGAATGGCCTGTTTCACAACTGTTAAAGTTAACGGTGGTTTTGTGGATTACCACGAGATCACCTCATATGACATCGCCACATAAGAAAATAGGGCCGCTCCAGGGAGAGATGCTCTCCGCATAGTCCCTTCTCTTTGAGAGCGCATTGACGGTTTCCCTGTTTACTAATACAGGCCCTGGACCGCTTCCGGTTTCGTGCGCTGGCGTTGGCTAGCAGAATTGGCGGGGAACAAAAGCCTTGGCGAGTAGCCCGTAGAGTTTCAACACTTTTCTCCCTGTGCCTAGCAAAATATTTGAATTAAATATTCCTCTAAGCTACACACAACACTAAAAGAGTTAGTCCTTAAAAAGGGAAGCTGAAGCACTTAAAAAAAATGACTTTGGAATGTGTAATCATAGTTTGATCCTTGCTGAATTCGAAAACCAATGTAAGAGTTCACAGAAGTGAACGCAAATGGCATTTCTTGGCAAAAAAAGAGCGGCTGCAGCCGTAGGGCTTTATGAACTGCTGAGCGAAGGCGGTGACGTCAACTTCGGTGTGCCGCGTCATGGGCGCCATCAGCTCTGTAAAAGCATGGCCTTCGCGGTCAGTTCCACCAACGCGCGCAGCCAGAAGTAGTCACGGGGGCCACGGCTCCGCCAAAGCCACGGTGGTAGAATAAAACAGGTGGCCCATCGAGCGCCGCAAGAGCATCGCCGTACTGCTCGAGTTGCTCGCGGCCGCCGCTAGGATCGCGACGAGTTTTTGGGCCGAAAGACGCGCATTGCAAGCTCTCGCTGTGCTGTAAAAACCGGTTTTTCTAGCTAACTTTTTGGCTTTAAACGGTTGTTTGTGCTTTTACTAGTTTGTAGTGGCTGTCTGCCAGCTTCGACCGTAAAAGTAAGAGCGCCAGGCTTTATGAAGCTTAAATTTTTTTAATCGGCGCGGGTAGTCCCGATATGACTGTCACAGGGTGCCGATTGCAAGAGACGCGCGCGTATATTTTTTTTTTTTGGAAAGCGTGAAAATTTCTACCGGCGAGTGTACAGAGTAAAAAAAAAAGCATTTGGTTTTCACGTTATCGTATGTATGTCGGAGGACTGTAGCTGGCGGTCTTTCCGTGGAATTGCATTTCTCCACAACTGCAGTCGCTTTTCGTCTTTCGGCGCGGAGAGAAGACAGCTTTTCTTTGCACGTTTTGCAGCCAGATTTGCAATTTGGAGCGAAGCATTTTCGTCCCATGGTGGCCGCCGCATCAGCGACACAGATCGAGCCACCGTGGTTTCAGCCATGGTTCCAGCTTGCAAAGTGAGCGGAAACACCGATGCGGTCACGCGCGTTGGTTTGACAGAGCGCAACAAACGCGACGCATCAGAGCGGATCTCAAGCCGTGGGATCACCCATAGAGTTTCTTACAATAATACCTAGAGGGAAATCTGGCGCCACCGTCTATGCGAATTTCTGAAGGGCCGCCGTTGGAGCGCTGGGAATGACGGTATATGTGCCTGCGAGGCTTGTGTTGGCTGGTGTTGTGCGAGGCTTCGGCTCAAAAGCGGATACGACTGCGCAAATAAAGCTTCTCTAAAACAAAACTTTTATAAGCGGATGTCATTTACGCGTATTATATTTTAAAATAAACGTCCACTCACCTTGATGGCATAACCAAACGGCGAAAGAAAGAAACAGACGACGAGCAATGGCAGAGAGAACGCTGCCTTTGTCGTCTGCCTGCCAAGTTTAGCGGTCGTTGGTTACTTTTTACGCTTCGTAAAACTATACATCGACGCAGAAGTTTCCAATGTTAAATAAAACCCGTTTTTCTGCAATAATAAAAAACAAATAGCTCACTACGTGCTCCTTCAGTAAGAAATCAACCATTTCGACGCAAGGAACCCGTTGAAGCCAGACGCGTCTTCATGGCGTCTTCGTTGTTTCTGGGCTCTACGTGAAGGATACGAATCCGAGTCAAGTTCGAAGCTCACATATCCCGGCATTCCCATGCGTCCAACAGCTTGCAGCGCCACTTTTCCCTCTAGGTAAATGTAGGAAACTCTATGGGATCACCTAATCAGGACCACCGTGATCTGGCCGTGATCATGACTCGAAGGCTGATTGCGACTTTGCGACGCTGGTTGCGTCGCATAGGGACGCTCTTGCTCTTCGCACGCTTGCACCCACGGACGCCTCCGCATTTATCGAAGATGACCAAGCAGAAAGGAAGAGACGCCGCTGCAACGCTGGTTGCGTTGCATGCTTTCATTAGTGGCGCGTCCGTTCTAAGCGACGGCAACTGTTCAGTGTTGCTCAAGGCCTCTCTGGTGTAATAAATACATCGCGGATCTCTTTCTCCAAAGTTAAAGATGTAAATTGCAGTTTAAATGCTCGTGACGCACGCTGGCCACATGCTTTCAAATGCGCCGGAGCGGAGATATCGGCCCAGAGTATACCTGCTGCCACCTTGCGGAAAAGCGGCGGCAACTCGAGCACCATGACACGCGCGGTGCATTGGCGGAGCGGCGCGTCGGGCCACCTGTTATTCTACCACCGTGGCCAAAACTACGGACAGTGACGTAGTTCCGGTTAGTTCATTTCCACGCCCACACTTTTGGCGCGCTTGCTTGGGGGGAGCAAAACGAACTTTTCTTTCGCGTATTTTAAAGCTGCTGCTGCCACAACAGCGAAAAAAATTACGCCATCGTCGACAATAATGTTGGTCCTTGTTAACAACAAAGCTTTACCGAATTGTAAAATCACTTCAGCATCCCTTTAACTATAAGCGTATTTCTTTTGTGTGAAAGTGGAAAAAGAGCATTCCCTTACTCTGACAAAGTTTAAAAGAACGCTTGACGCTTCGGTGTTGCAGAATAACAAATAAGGTGACCGGAAGTTTCTTGGGGTACACCGCGTGCTCCTGCAATCGCAATCTTGAAACCGTCTATACGAGCCGCCAGCTGTGATGGCTGTCGAGAGAGCGCGCGCGCCAGCGATCGTGACCGCGCCCTTAGATTCAAAGTTCGAAGTTGCTGCTCGCACGACACCCCCCCCCCCTCCGAGCGAATGCACCCTCCGAGCGAAGGAGGGTACATGCGTCTATTTATGCTCGTTAAAGACGGGCGGGGCGTTTCCTGTCTGCTTCGACGGCAGGCCTACCGGGCGGGGTGATGTCATCACATGCACCCTCCGAGCAACGGAAAAGGGCCGGCTCGTTTGATCTCTGCTTCAGCCGCGATCGTCGTCCACGCTTGCCCGCTTTTACCCGCGGTAGAACATACGATGCGCGGGAGGATCTTATCAATTTGGACTTCATACGGGAGGGAAATGACAGCAACGGCGACGGCAAAAACCTGCCGAGACTGTTATAATTGATATCACAATAAAGGAAGTCAGTAAACCACAAACGTGGACTGACAACTGTAAAGGCGCACAACGGCGGAAAACAAAGCAGATGCGAGAACTTATCCGCGCATGCGGAGGCGATAGGCGAAGCTATCAATCCGGCACGCGTGGGTGTCTACGTGAAGGATAACTCTTAATGAAACTGATTTCTTCTTTATGCAAGTTAATTGACGATTGACTCACGCATACCAGTATTATCAATATGCCATGCCGAAATCATTATGCGCGCTTCTTCATTCATTTGCCTGCACAAAACGGCGCATTCCTTGAATTTCGGCGTGCACTTACACTCTCGAGAATTCTAAGGTAGATTAGAAGGTGGGCCTCCGGTTTATGACCACCAGACTCACGACGCCACCGATTCTCGGTCACTTTGATATGTCCGCTCCAACAGAAGTGCGCACCAACGCCAGCGGCCACGGCATCCGAGTTATTTTGGCACAAGGACAGCATGACTGCGAGCGTGTTATTGCATACGCTAGCCGCCTTTTGTCGTCAGCGGAACGCAATCACTCAAATGTACCGAACGCGAATGCCTCGCGCTCGTCTGGGCAGTGGGTAAATTTCGACAATATTTGCATAGACGGCCATTCACATCGCAAAATATACCAGCACGAAGGACGGGTCTAAAGACACAAAAACCACAGGGCGAGTTCTGTGGTTTTTTTGTCTTTAGTCCCGTCCTTCGCGCTGTTATATTTTGCAATGTCGCACCAACTTGCCCAGACAAAGTCTCTGCTAGGCCATTCACAGTTATCACCGACCATCATGCCTCATGCTGGCTATCATCCTTAAAAATCATAGTGGACGTCTTCGTCGGTGGGCTCTACGGATACAAGAGTACTCATACGCGCTTGTGTACAATTCGGACCGCTAATATGAGGATGCTAATTGCTTGTCGCGTCATCCAGCAGACCCACCAGACCTTCCTGAGAGCGGCGAGTCTACTTGCGCGTTGGCACTTTCTGCATTCGGCACCGCCGGAGATGAGCAACGCCATGATCCTCACTTAAGAGATATGTCCACTTCAACCCTGGTGACACGGTCCTTCTCCGGAAGCCGTCACGGCGAGTTGGCCGGTGCGAGAAGTTCACTTCGCCGTACTCCGGTCCGTGCTGTGTCTTGCGCCAAGTCACCGACATGACATACGAAATCGAACCTCTTCTCACCACCATGGCGCGATCCTCTTCTGATATTGTTCACGTCAATCGGCTGAAGCGATATCACTCGGACCAGCCGAGCACCGGGATGGTGCCTTCGCCGCCGGGAGTGACGCCACGGGCGCCAGAGGTGAGCACCGTGCGGAAGAAGACGACGCTTGGTGATCTCTCGTGCAGAGTGGGCTCCATCTTGTATGCCTGCCTCCGAGAGCTGTGAATATATTCATGCGAAAGATTAGTATATCCTACAACGCCTTTTCTCTCCATAACAATCGGAATATCGAATATGCCTTCTGAGGACAATTTTCTCGAAAAACATTATTCGAGCATGTGGCCTGCACTTTCTTTGCAAATCAAGCTTCATTGAAGCAACTTTTCTTATTTTGGCAATGCTACGTGTGTTTTCCGGAACCAAGAAAGAACCATGAGGAATGATCTGTAATGGAATAATCTAGCACTCTGGGTGTATAATCTGAGCACAAGGACGAAAATACGTAATCTACTAACGTGTAAGAACTGGCAGTACCATACCTTGTTGGAACCACAATTGAAGAAGAGCAGCCATAGCTAAACAAGGTGTTGACATAATCAGAGCACGCTGGACAGTTGGGGGTAAGTATGTTCATGCAAATGTCACCACAAATGGTGATGTTCTTATTTTCATTGGTTAGGAAGCTGAGTATTAAATGCGAAGCATTTCTTAGCAAATCAAAGGCATTTAGAACGTTTCTATCTACCTATAGATCTATCTATCTAGCTGCCTACGTCTGGGTTGCTCTCGTGGTCGCTTCGTTAACTCGGTATATACCGAAATTGGCATAGAAGGGCATGAGGGTAGAGAGAAATGATTGTCTGGTAATAACATGAAAAAACTTGGAGGACGCTTGAGCTGCGCTTGCAAGAGTAGAACGCGATTGCGTAATCGCACCGTCTTCGTATCGCCTTCCCAATCGCCAGCCTGTGTTCGTTTCTCGGTCGACACCTTAACCGTGTCGTAAGGAAAGCCAAAGTGCGGACGCCCACCGGCTCCTATATCTATGCATGCGGCGCGACAGAACACGGAATGCGCGCCCGTGGGCCGTTTGCGCCATCTCGCAGAGTTTTCTGTCCAGCCGCTGAAGAACCTTCCAGATGTGCGCGCCACCAACACTAAAAGGTATATATGAATAGCTCACCGTCAGTATGCTATAGAGCATGTGTGCGTGGTGGCCGAGCGCCTAAACGCATCGCGCCATGGAGCGAGGGGTCACAGGCTCGAATACCCGACCCTACTCCAACTGAATGTTCCTATTATGTCTTTATTTGCATCTACCTCGAGTTTTCGCTCACGACAAACGCTGATTTTTCGCTTACTACCAAAGAAGCCTACGCCACTGACATCGGAAGATCTGCGAAACGAGCTCTTTAACGATATCGCGTTTATAACGTGAGCACTGCATCATGAAACCCTTCCCACCAGTCACTATGGCACATACCCGTATACCACAGGCCGCGGTATGCGGGAGTGAGCCACTGGTGCTCCACAGTTTGTATCTACCCAGGAACGACCACAATGGACGTTGGTAATTTAAACGCTAGAGCGTTAAGAAAATCCGCCATCGGCAGCGCTGATCCGATGAATGGAAAAAAAAATCTGTATCCCAGCAGGAATCTAACTAAGACATTCTGCGTGGCAGTCGTGTATTCTACCACAGGGCCACACCAGGTCCTGAATTGCTTTGGGAAAGGTCTTATGAAGGCGTCATGTCGGTGCAACGTCAATAGCGGTTGCAGTGCCAGCTATCTAAACTTAAAAAAAACTGTAATAAACATTGTATATTGCCACGTGCATTTCTTATTATCACTTTTGCTGTATTCGGTTTTCGCCCACAAAGACTGTCAGCAACGCTCAGCGCAAACCGCGCCTCATTGTTCGAGAAGCTTCGCGATTATTGTAGACCATTTTGTTAAGATTGCGCGAAAGACGCGAACACTCGAGCTTATTCTAGAGATTGCGCGACAACCAGCGATAACGCTGGAATATTCTACGGCACATGCATAAATGCCAACACGCTTCACCGCTTGTCAGTTTATCGACGGTCGACGCTCTGTTCGCCGCTATCAGTGCATACGGTGTGTATTGCTGTAAATTAACTTTCCGTTTCCCGGCCACAAGTTCGGCCTAATAAAGAGTTTCATCTCGGGCGTGCTGACTGCTCCCTTCGTCGACGTCACGACCACGTGACAATATATACTCATATAATACAGGTGTCATGTCGGGTTAACATAAATTGTGGTTCCAGTATTGGCTGCGCTTTTATATCAGTCTAATAAACATTATATGTGCATCCTATGATTCAGCAAGCTATATTCAAGTATTGCTCGACCACGGAGGAACACGCCGCTAACGAATGATATTCACATAATTGCACCGTAGCGTCCACTTGGTTTCGATATAACGGACGTCTGTGCCCTAATGCGAGTACTCACGTTGCGTCCAGCCATAAATTGCCTTTAAACGCCTGTGTAATCGACGTGCCTGGTAAGCCCACGATGTGCACACAACTACTCTATTTACAGGAACACGTCGATGTACCTCGTAACGCTTGTCTCAAAGCAAAAAAAAAATGCAGCATAGACAGGTACTCACTCACTGCTTCGCGCGAAACTGATTCTCACAATGCCTAGGATCTGCCGATTTGTTTGTTCTAGCTGCGAACAGAAGCCCGAATACTATGATGAGGGGTAACGATAAATGGATGTCGGGATTGTAGGTCTCTTATTCAGTGGTAAGGCATTCCAGTCGAACTCTCACCGGACAGAGTCGCACAATATATTGCGGAATGAGAGATCGTGACGACACACGATCGAGGAATTCACATAAATGGCATATATACCACTTCGCTGAATCACGCGGTAACTATGTGCACTGATATACCCTTGAAGATCATATAGATTGTCATCTACTTGTGTTACCAGGTTTCAGACAGACATATAACAAAAAAGCAAACGTCAAGCATAGAAAGGAAGTTTAAAAGATTATCGTGATACTCTGCGAATACTGCAGTGAAGGAACGAAAATTTAGGCGATTTATCGTGTAGCAGTGCTTTCGTTTGATCACACGAAAACATGCCTCTGTTCATGGTTCTGCCACGCCCGCTTGTTGTTTTACTTTGATGTATTAGAGTTTGACCAGCAAGGATGGTTAGCAGCGCTCGATGCTGACCGCGCCGCAGCGTTCGAGAAGCATCGCGATTGTAGCAGATCACTTTGTTTAGATTGCGCGCGGGACGCGAACCGTCCTGATTATTCCAGAGCTTGCGCGACTACCAGTGATAAGACTGGAAAGTTCGATGCGTGATGTATAAAAGATGGCGCGTCCCAGCGATGATCACAAGACCAGCAGGCTTCCTTCAGCCGATCGAGCCTCCTCGGCGACCGTTCCAGCAGACCGGGATGGACCTCCTGGGGCCGTTCCCAACGTCGACAAATAAATAATTTCAAGTCATCAACTGGTAATATAAAAACAGGTGTTCCTCAAGGTAGTATCCTAGGTCCCATGCTTTTCAATTTATATATAAATGATGTTGTTCTAATCTACAACAACACTAAATATATCATATATGCAGACGACACGAGTGTCTTCATTTCATCTCCATGTTACACTACACTAATGAAGAGCGCCAATGAGTTTCTCCGGAACATGGTGACTTGGTCAGCAAAAAATCATCTAAAAATAAATTGTGATAAAACCAAAGCGGTAATTTTTCACGCCAAAGGAACAAAAATTCCACACATTCACACCCTGGTGATGAACAACAGAAACATAGAAATAGTTAATGAAATCAAAGTATTAGGAACCTATTTTTCCAGCACATTAAACTGGGATCAACACATCGACTTTGTTACAAAAAAACTTAGCCGTATCACAGGAATGCTTAATAGGAATAGATATCGTCTACCCACATCTGTAAAACTATCAATCTATCACTCGCTATTTGCAACTCACATCAACTATGCACACCTCGTGTAGGGCACCACAACTGAAATTAACCTTAAAAAAATACATCTATTACAGAAGAAGATAATACGTATTATAGCAAATGTATCATACCAACATCACGCTGAGCACCTCTTCATGCAGTACAACATCCCCACTATCTAATCCTTATACAATCGTTTCCTGCTTCGCGTATGGCACTCCAATGTAAACTTGGAAAATAGCGTATTCAACGAAATAGCCTGTCTACATAAAAATACAACTACTAGGGGTGTGCGAATATCAAATTTATCGAATACGAATCGAATACGAATATCCACCTTCGAATATCGAGTCGAATATCGAATATCAAAGGAAAAATGCCTCCACAGTAACAATATTTTATTTAACATGTAGCTATTTGGAAAAAAAAAAACATTAACAGTCTGACTGGCAACACAACATACACTGCTATCTCCAGAACACAATGTCCACGCTAGCACAATGCACATCACAACACAATCAAATATCACGGCACAATTAAAGTAATGACTAGATGTTATCATGAAGAAATATGAGTTGCTCCACATGATCAGGCAGCAGGCGCTCCCTTCTAACAGAGACAACCACCCTGCCACTGAAAAGGCACGCTCGCTTGGAACAGAAGTGGCTGGTATAGGGAGGTACATGGGGCAAAGCTTTGCCAGACTGGGGTATCTGAAGGTGCCTACAGTCCGCCACCAGTCACATGGGTCACAGTCTTTCTTCAGAAGTGGTCCCGCATAGTGAACGAGTGGTAGTGCGGCACGTTACGGCCGCATAATATTGAAAATGTACGGTTACATGATCGCCAACAGCGCTGCACGTCGGAGATGCACCAGCAATAAATCATACGTATTGGGGCGCTCGTCGCAGGCAGATATCGTGCCTTCGTGTACTTACGATGTTTATCGCTCCTCTCGGCAACATTTTTAGTGATACGAACGCAGCAGAAATGTGGAAGACGAGTTATTTTATGCATGATAATCGAATCGCATATTCGAATTTTTCAAATATTCGAAGTTATCGAATACTCGAAACTTTTCGAATACACGATTTTCGAATCGAGTACGAATATTTCGAATGTAATATTCGACGAATATTCGAAACTTTCGAATATTCGCACACCCCTAACAACTACCTATACCACCCGTTACGGTGAACTATGGTTTGTACCAATATCAAGAACAAATTATGGCCTGCAAATGATAAAAAATAGATTACCGAGATTGCTGAATGCACTTGAAAATGCTGGATTTCTAATCTCAAACATAACACGGTCTCAACTAGTATCGCTGATGCAGTCACTTTCATAGATTTCTTTTTTTTGTTAGACATTTTTTGTTGAACACTTGTTGAACATCTTTGTTGAGCACTTCTGTTGAAATGTCGGACATTTTTTGTAGAACATTTTTCCTGTTGTTCAAAGTTACCGCAAACTGTAAGGAGTGTATACTGTAAGAATTGTGTTACCATGTTGTCAAATCACATTGTACGATAACCTATTCCTTCCTTACCTGTACTAATGACTGCGTACTTTCCATTGTTCTGTAATTTCCTGCTTGATTGTGTAATTGATGTCGTTCACTGTAGATGCAATCCTGGTTTAAATACTCAATCACGTCACATATGCCATTTCCGCCACCTGCTGCCACCATATAGCACCAGGGGCTAAGGGCTTCTCAAGCTGCCTATAGCAGCTTTTATCTTAGCCCCTGCCATTGTGTAACGATGTTTACAACGGAAACAAATAAAGAAAGAAAATAAAAAGACTTGCGGAAATAAATGGATCGTCGTGGCTACCGACTACCTCACGACCTACGCCGAAACAAAAGCCCTGCCCAAAGGCAGTGCCGCTGGGGTAGCCACGTTCTTCGTTGAGAGCATCGTCCTTCGGCACGGCACCTCAGAGGTTCTCATCACCGACAGAGGTACGGCGTTTACGGCTGATCTAACTCAGGCGATCTTGGAATACAGCCACACAAGCCACCGCCGGACCACCGCGTACCACCCACAGACCAACGGCCTCACCAGATTAGCGACGGCCAGATTATCGACGGCCGACGCCCAGTTCGCCGCTATCAGTGTCCAGCCTGTATTGCTGTAGTTTGAGTTTTCATTTCCCGGCCTCAAGTTCGGCCAAATAAAGAGTTTCATCTTGAACACACCGGCTGTTGTCGTCGTCGACGTCGCGACCACGTGACATCTGGTCAAGGTGCTGCTTCGTCCATGTTCCAGACGCCCCCGCAAGGCCGTGATCCAAGTCCACGTCGTCAACAAGAAGACCCAAAAGACATCCCGGATTGTCGAGCTAGCCGCAGGCAGCTAGGACTACAAACGGAGTTCGGATCCCTACCTGACATTACAGGGGCCAAGACGACAAAGCAAGCGGCCACGATGAGAGTCACTGTGCCGCCTTCACCGATCCTTCTCCGGTAGCCCAAGAAGCCTCCAACCGTCCGCGGATCGTCATTCGAAGACCCGGAAAGCTGGCTCAAAGCCTACGACCGAGTCGCCTTTTTCAATGGCTTGACCAGCGACGACAAGCTCCGGCATGTCTATTTCGCTTTGCAAGACGCCGCTCGGATCTGGTTCGACAACCAAGAGCGAAACCTGACAACGTGGGACATTTTTCGCACCAGGTTCCTCGCCACATTCACGAGCGTCGTCCGCAAGGAGAGGGCCGAAGCTCTGCTGGAAACCCGTGTCCAGCTCGCAAACGAAAACGTGGTGCCCTACATAGAAGAGATGAACCGCCTGTTTCGCCATGCTGACCCTGACATGCCCGAGGAGAAGAAAGTTCGCTTCCTCATGCGAGGAATCAAGCAGGGGCTGTTCGCGGGAGTGATCAGAAACCCACCCAAGACCATCCAAGAATTCATCTCTGAGGCAACAACCATCGAGAAAACGCGCGAGATGCGCACCCGGCAGTACAATCGCCGCGCATTTCAAGACAGCGAAGCTGTTCATGCCCTCGGCTCCGGCGACTTGCGCGAAACGATCTGAGCCATCGTGGGAGAGGAACTGCGAAAGCTCGCAGCTTTTGCACAGCCCGAAGTAACGTCGATTGCGCACGTTGAACGCGAGGAAATCCAACAGTCACTGGGTGTTCCTCAGCCGGCACCGCCGCAGCTGCAGGCAATAAGCTATGCTGTTGCAGCCCGAAGCAACGCCCCCCCCTCCTCGCCCACGTCAAGACGCCGCGCCGCCCCAGCAGTTCCGCGCCAGGCACCAATGCCGCCACCCCCTACGTCATACCGCACGCCAGCCGGCCAACGATACACGCCGAGGAAGACCGACGTTTGGCGCGTCCCCGACAACCGCCCACTCTGCTACACATAGTGTAGGGTTGCGCGAAAGAACAAGGACGAAGGGAAGTGGACACCTACCATTGCGGAGAAGCTTGCCACACCTACCGCCGCTACCAGTACCGACAGATGACTGCGTGGGTTCGTCAATGACGCGCCGCGTCCACAGCGGGGTGAATGTCCACGCGACATCGCGACTACCTCGCAGGAACGCAGTGGACGCCCCGACAACCTTCCCGTTCGCCGTCGCCAGGCCGCTATGCCTCACCGCAGCGCCGCCAGTACACTGGCCCAACCCGGGGCCGGTCACCTAGCCCGTATCCGGGAAACTAAGGGCAGCAACCGATGGAGGTTCGGTATCTCTACGACGAAATACCGAAGATCCTCCGCCGCCGATGACGGCGCCGCGACGACATCTCAAGAAGACGACGCAAACCAGACTTAGCCCTGACGACGAAACCTCGGTCCCTGAAGAAGACCTGTCGACGCGACGTAGAAGCAGCGGGACAAGCTGACCTAGCCGTGACCCGACGCCGCGACTTAACCGCAACGCAAGACGACGGATTAGTGACCTCGACTACTATTCGATGGCCACAGCGTCACCGCTCTCGTCAAGACTGGAGTCGACTATTCCGTCATCAGTGGACCATTTGCCACAAGGTTGAAGAAAGTTAGGACCGCTTGGCAAGGCCCCGAAATCTGGACCGCTGGGGGCCATCTGATAACTCCGGCTGGAGTCTGCACCGCAAGAGTCACCATCAATAACCGGACTTATCGTGCGAGCTTTGTAATCTTAGAACATTGCTCCAGGGATGTGATACTTGGCATGGACTTCCTAAGCCACCACGGCACCGTCATCGATCTGAGGTCTGAGTCAATAACACTAACCTCAGAAAAAGCGCTGCGGCCACACACGACGCCAGGAAACCCGGTATTGAATGTGATAGAAGAGCACGTCACGATTCCGCCTCTCTCCAGCATCATCATTTCCGTCGGCACCGAAGAACCCGCAGACCCTGAAGGCGTCGTCGAGGGCGATCAGCAGCTGCTTCTGAACCGTCGGTTTTGCGTCGCAAGAGGCATAGCCGAACTACACTGTAGCCGAACTGCGTGATGGCAAAGCAATGGTGGCGCTGACAAACTTCAGCCACGAATATAGGCCCCTCAACAATGGTACGGCGGTCGCCTACATCCACGAATTCGTGGACGCCAGCAATACTTTCGCCCTCTTTGATGCTACCGAATCTGATTCGACGGATCGAGGAGCCCAACCAGATTTTGACGTCAACCCGAGCTTCCCAAAGCACAAGCAAGACCAGCTGAAAGCCCTGCTCCTGCAATTCAAGGGCTTGATGGAACTTGACGGAAAAGATGGGCAGGCGCACTGATTATGCAAATATGGCCATATCGTTTACTCTTCAAATGTGATAAACACGACTATTTTCAGTCTTTCTGGCTTTGACCACATATTTTGGGCCCAGATGAATCGTCACCTTTTAGGCTTTTAAAAGCGAAGCTGTTTAGCAAATCGTTCCTTGCGACTCGATCGCAGAAATCATCTGAACGGGTGTGTGCCACTGTGCGGCCACCTGAGAACGAGCACAGAGAGAGAGAAAGGGAGAGGGAAAGAAAGATATAAAGACAGAGAAAAATTCTTGCCGAAGGAAAATTATTTGCGTGGCAGTATTCGAACCCGCGCACCCTAGACCTGAAGGCGAGCGCCCTAACCACTCGGCTATGCAGGCACGGTAGCAGAGCATAGCATAGCCAGTATAATCTAGCAAGGGGGTGGAAAGTGAAGTGAGCGTGAGGAGATGCGATGGTGAGGAGGGGGCAAAGAAGGAGGGGAGAGAGTAAAGCGTGGCACAGTGAGATTGAGAAAGAGAGAAATAGAAAGAAATGCAAAAAGAAATAAGAGACAGGGAGATCATCAACGAAAGAGAGAGAGAACTAGAGAGAGAAAAAAAGATAGAAAGAAAGAGGAGGCAAGCATCGCGTCGTCTCGGGACCAGATACCGCACCGCCTGGCCAGGCCGCGCATGCGCTGTAGCAAAGCGACGCCCACCGACGGAGACATCGCGCGCAACCTCCGCTCATAGTGCATAGCCTGGCTGCGTGCTCCAGAGGAGGAAGCCGCGCACCTCAAAACTAGACGTGTAGGTCGACGGAGAATACGAGCGGCGACGGTTTCGCTGTGCCAAGCTTTGCACCACTTCGTGCAAACTGCCCGCAATACTTTCTTTCAATTCTAGAGGTTTTCTTCGACACCAGAAGGTAAAAGGAAGAATATCTATGCAGAAGTGACAAAAGGTAGCGCAGTGTCCCATTTGTCGAAACATACATGGCGAGGATATCAGTGATCATGTGATTCAAACGTTCGTAAGGCCGTATGTTTGGGGATGGTAGGCTTGTGTCTTGTAGCGCAAGAACGAAGTTTGTCGTCAATTACCCTGCATAAAAGTAGCCACGTCGGTCTGTGGGAAGTCGACGAGGAGCACCGTGATGTAAAATGTTGTCTTGTGTGTTCTCATTCACGCGGCCGTCAAACGACCCGTCGCATCAGCGTCACGTCAAAAAAAAAAAACGTACAGCCGACGCGACGGTGCAGTGTACGAACAGACAATGGCGGTTGCAACGTCGACAGCAGC
Organism: Rhipicephalus sanguineus; assembly: GCF_013339695.2. Lineage (NCBI taxonomy): Eukaryota > Metazoa > Arthropoda > Arachnida > Ixodida > Ixodidae > Rhipicephalus > Rhipicephalus sanguineus. The sequence continues at coordinate 143,066,972 of NC_051186.1, read as the reverse complement.
GCGTTTTTGTACAGTGGTGACCAACCGTTCTGTTGTTGGAAAACATCTGCCCCCCTGCAGCAACTACCGCGCGAGCAGACAGCGGTAGGGCAAGGTTCTCCCTGCGCAAATATTAGAAGAAGGGAGCGAGCTGGCCGACAACATTTAAATTCGCCCGTTGTGCTCCTTGCGCCATCTCGCTGGTAATGAAGAAACGCTTATAAGCGCCTGCCGTCTCTAAGTCCTGCCAGCGGTAAAGGGTGCGTATATAACGCTCGCCGTTAGCTACCTGAAAGATCTGCGCTTTGTGGCGTAGTGATTAGCGCCACGCGCTGCGGAGAGAGAGGTTGCTGGTTCGATTCCTCGCCTCGGAAGCATTTCTCTGAATTATATTTCTTTGGGACTTATATATATATATATATATATATATATATATATATATATATATATATTGTCACGGGGAAAATACAATGCTGAGTCAGTAGCAAGCCATAGCACAGCTCACAACACAACGTCGACTTCTTCACCTTTTTTCCAGCTGCCTTTTCAGGGTATATCCCACTATGCCCTTTTAGCGTAGGTGAAAACCACGCAATACAACCCCCGGCGGCAAAAGCGCCGACCCGGCGCGCCTATGGGGCCACAGCAGAGGGAGGGTGGTAACGCTTGAGCCTAGATACGTGGACGGCGTCACGGGATAACAGAGCAGAAGAGCTTGTGGGATTAGCCGGGACAATTTCGTATGTAACGTCTGCCACTTAACGAAGCACGCGGTATGGGCCCGTGAATCGAGAAAGTAGCTTCTCAGAGAGGCCGGCACGTCGCTTTGGGCACCAGAGAAGAACGAGGGAACCCGTTGGAAAACGTTCGTCACGATGCCGCTCGTCGTAACGGTGCTTCTGTGATTCTTGAGAAGCCGTCAATCTGTTGCGGGCAAGCTGACGGGCGTGGTCAGCGCGGGCAATAGCGTCGCTTGCGTATTCCGTGGTCGACTCTGCAGCAGCCGGAAGGAAGGTATCCAATGGCAACGTTGGTTCGCGTCCACACAAAAGGTAAAACGGTGAGTACCCAGCGGTGTCGTGCAGGAAGGAATTGTACGCGAACGTCACGTAGGGCAGTGCAAGGTCCCAGTCACGATGGTCGGTCGACACGTATTTCGAAAGCACGTCTCTCAGGGTCCGGTTTAAGCGCTCTGTCAGCCCGTTTGTCTGGAGATGGTAAGAGGTCGTGAGCTTATGCTGGGTGGAACAGGAACGCAGGATATCGTCAATCACTTGAGGAAGGAAAGTACGGCCTGGGTCTGTCAACAGTTGTCGTGGGGCACCGTGCACTAAAATAAGATCCCGAAACAAAAAATCAGCAACGGCTGTAGCTCAGCTGGTTGGCAGGGCTCGCGTGAATGCGTAGCGGGTCGCGTAATCGGTAGCAACGGCAACCCACTTGTTTCCTGAAGTGGATGTTGGAAAGGGACCGAGAAGGTCCAAACCGACTCAGAAGAAGGGCTCCGGTGGGATGTCGACAGGCTGAAGATACACAGCAGGAAGTCCCGACGACTTCTTGCGGCGCTGACAAACTTCGCAGGCGTTGACATAACGCCGCACAGAGCGTGCAAGGCCAGACTAGTAAAAGCGGCGGCGCACACGGTCATACGTGCGAGAAACGCCAAGGCGACCAGCGGTCGGGGCGTCATGAACAGGGGCGTAGCCAGAAATTTTTTTCGGGGGGGGTTCAACCATACTTCATGTACGTTCGTGCGTGCGTTTGTATGTGTGCGTGCCTATATACGCAAGCAAAACTGAAAAATTTCGGGGGGGTTTGAACCCCCCAACCCCCCCCCTTGGCTACGCCCCTGGTCATGAACCCCGTGGAGGAATGTGGAACGCAGGTGCTTTGGCACAGCCGGCAGTAGATCCGCAGGAACAATATATATATATATATATATATATATATATATATATATATATATATATATATATATATATATATATACATATATATACATATATATATACATACATATATATATATATATATATATATGTATATATATATATATATATATATATATATATATACATACGGCGCATGTATACTTATACATATACAGTGCATGACGGCGGCGGCAAAAGCAGCCGAGATTGTCCATACAATTGCTATCGCAATAAACAAACGGTTTAATAGTACATTATGAACGCAATGTGGATGTTATTGTAAAGCAAGAAATTGAACGGTACTGACCTTGGTATTGGTCACTGCAACTGGCAAGGTTGGCCACTCTAAAAGGGCGAGCCACAGCAACAACGCCGCTGCCGTCGTGATGCTTGGCGGTTTTATGCTGATGTTTTTGCTATGCAAGCGAAGACAGCAACGAGCGCGCAAAGCACGGCGACCGAAAAGCACGTGGGTCCGAAACATGTGCATACATGGCAAGTTCCGCCACTCATCTTTGCTCATTCCTTTGCTGCGCCGGTCCTACCCTGAATACTACTTCGAGTAAGTACACTGCATGATATGTTCGTTACTTCTTAATTTATGGTGTTATCATAGCTGCTTCGGAGGCACCTCGGACGTTATCATTTTGTTTATTGTGGCCACAGTGCAGGCAGTTCCTGGTAGCCGAGCTACGGCTGAGGCTAGGGTGCACCTTCGGTGTTGTTGGAACGTGATAAATTATGATTTCTCGTTGTTTTCAAGATATTCATTACTGCAGTACTGTGAATGGATTATTGTTAGAAAATATGTTTTATACATAAGTACAAATTACCGCGCAGCTACATCAGGATCTTTCCTTTACGAGTACAGTAAACCGGGCTAGTTCGATGGCATTGACAGTTCCAGGGAAGTGATTGATGTCTTGAAGTCGGCAGATATGACAGCGTTCTCGGTGGACATAGAGTAGCTTTATTACTCCATTCCCCATCAAGAACTGTTTGTGGCGGTTTAGGAACTTATTGAATGCAATGGGGAGACGGCCTTTCGCAGTAGTTGCGGCCTGTCGACGAACAATTTCATGAAACTTTTAATATTTTATCTTCGGGCTACTTTTGTGGGTTTCGACGGCAAATTGCTTTTACGGAAAAATGGATTCTGCATTGGTTCCTGCGTGGCATCTATTTTCCGTAACATATATCTAGCGAAGTTTGACAACTCAGTGTGCAAAACCCTAAATGATAGACCAGTCTCTCGTATCTTCAGATACGCAGATGGCTTTCTCATTCTTTTAAATATTGGACCAAGTGACTGCCTCACTTCTACCCTTCGTGACATCTTGCAGGTGTTTCAGTCCTGCTCGACTAATCTATGTTTCACTCATAAAGAACCACTTGATAATTCCATTAGGTTTTTAGATTTGTCACTATCATTTCTGTCCCATCATCATATCTGCTGGATGGACAGTCCTAGGACTAAAGAAACATCCCTCCCGTAGGCGTCTTCCCACTCGAAGCTCGTAAAGCGAGCTATGGCAAACATTTGCACTTCCAATGCATTGGAAAAAAGTTGTACGCATCAAATGCTAACCGGTTTTCATCAGCAGGTTGAGATGCTGTTGAGTGTAGGCTACTCTCCGGTTACGATTGAGGCGGGGGTGGAATCTCTGCACATGAAAAAGAAACAGCTTTCCAGGCAGCGTAAGGAATGTTAAGAGAAGCCAGTGGTAGTTATGCCATACTTACATGGCGTATCACACAATCTTAAGAAGGTGGCGGCGAGAAACGCCGCGAAGCACGTTCTTTCTGCGCTCTTCATTTTGGCCAGCAAATGTAAGCGCGTCGCGCGGCATGGGGCAAGTAGGTGCAGGTGTAATACGGCGCATGCCAACAGATTCAGCAGATGTGACACCATCCACCATTCTCTTGACCTGCGGCAAAGAATATATTGGGCAATTGGGCAGGTGTGTGCATGACAGGATGCGTCTTGGATGAGGGCGCGAAAAGACAAGGACGAAGGGAAGAGACACTGGCGCTACTGTGGGCTCCACGCACGATTACTTCCTACGGGCACGGGTGGAAATCTACCGAATAGGAGACGTGAAGAAGACACGCAAGTTGGGCGAGTTGGTGAGGTTCCATGGTAAAAATGTGAAACAGCGCTTACCAGGGGCGTAGCCAAGGGGGGGGTTGGGGGGGTTCAAACCCCCCCCCCGAAATTTTTCAGTTTTGCTTGCGTATATAGGCACGCACACATACAAACGCACGCACGAACATACATAAAGTATGGTTCAACCCCCCCCGAAAAAAATTTCTGGCTACGCCCCTGGCGCTTACTTAAACACAAGACGAAGGAAGAAGAGACACACAACAGCAGTGAATGGCCTTCGAGCCGCCATGCAGAAAACCTGTGAGCACCTGGTGGCCTGGAGTGTTATGCACCAGGTCAACAGACTGCGAAGCGCCGGGTTCCCTGACGGCACCCTAGTGTCTGTAGCGGAAAGCCTCACTTCCGAGGCGAAGCATGCTGGACCAAACACTGGGCTCAGTGAGCAGTGCAGCCAGGTGCGTCCTGTACCGATGCCGTACATGCACAAGGTGTCGCACCGTATCAAAAAGACAGCACTCAAGTGCGGCGTTTAAGTAGTGTTTACTGCGCCGAAAAAACTCTCCAGGATGTGCCGCATGGTGAATGCCGCAGAGGGTGTTCGCGCCTGTGTACAAAAGCATGCCACGCAGTTCGTAGAATGCTCCGTTGCAGTGCTTCAGGTGATTCCACTGTCATGGGGTAAGCTCTGCATTAGTCAGACGGGTCGTTGCTTAAACGACCATAAGATGGAACACCGTGCAGCTGTCAGTGCTGTAGCGGCTGCCGGACATCTCGCGGATCATTGCCGAAGATGTATGTGTACAGCGCAGTTTATGTGCACCCGTGTGCTCATGTGGTTGAGAGGGTAAGCAACCAGAGAAATTTTCCAGGCTTTTTGCATAAGAAAAGCGGGTGATCGGTATGTGAGTGCACCGTCACTGGCTCTCAGTAATAAGGAATGCATATACTTTGAAAGAAATCTGCGCACGGAAACGTTTGGCTAGGTGTGGCACGTGTGGGTTGCGTAAGCATGGGAAATCTACCAATTCACTGCAATATGTGCAGTTGCGCCCCTCTATTAGGCTACGTTTCGGTGAATTCAAGGGCGAAAATACAGAAAGAGCGTGAAATTATTGAAGCGTTTCAGATCTACAAATTTGGTCCTGATAAGTGCGTGAGTGCGCCATCTGTGTTTTTAAACGACAAAGAGGTCCGGTTTCTTGATGGTGATTCTAGCATGTGCTGATAGGGTTTCTTTCAGTGTGATCACGGTTGTTGCTGCGCATGCTCATATCGGTTCGTTATTCGTGTCTGCATCGAATTAAAGTCAGTTGATAGTCCAGCATCCTTCCTGTTCGTGTCTCTTTTTTTCTTGTCTCAGCTTCTTGTGCATTCTCAGGTGCTGCTTGCATTTCCTTACGAAGAACTATGCACCAACTTGCTCAACAAGCCACCCTAATGAATTTGGTAACTAGTCTAGCCTTGCATCAGCTGAAGATTTATGCTGAATGCTGCCTATTTACCTGTGCAGGAATAATACTTTTTAGCACCATCCTCGATTTTATGCATTGCCATCACTACACCTGCTATTGCTTTTGGCTACCATTTTGCAGGCAATTAAAAGTGAAAATAACGAAACAAGTTCGTGAAATAGAAAGAAAAGTAATGCTAACACTATGCTTGCGCAAGCATTCAGTTCCAGTGAAGCATTTTTACAAAACAGAAAGTTGAGTTAGTCTGTATAGATTCGTCAAAACATTGGAGGTCCCTTAAGCTTCAGCTTTAAGAGTTGAACGCGATAGCGAAATCCGGCCCCTAGTGCGCACTTCAACCACTAAGTGCATACTTATTAATGTGTGTTGTTACACACACACGCACACAGACACATACGCACGCGCGCGCTATGTATCTATAGTAATGGTACGGGCTTTCGATTGAAGCACTTCCCTGTGCTAGAGTCGATACATATTTCTGACAATGCCTCACAAATGGCAGCACATTATCTAATGTTTGCTGTTTGCACTCCCATTTGTTGTCAATAAAGCTTATTCCTCCTCCTCCTTGCTTGATCAACGCCTCCTCCAGAAAGGAGGCGTTGGCTTGATATGTTTTTCGCTAGATGGACATACTTGTCCATTTTTGGAGCTGTTTGAAAGTTCGTGTGTGTTTTAGCGGCGATGGCTGCACTATCCCGGCTTTTTTCGAACCATGGCGTCGCGCAAAAAACGTAGTTTGATGGCCTCGCCAATGCGTCTACAAATCGCCGAATGGGCTCATTTTCTTCGTGACACCTGTCGAACCAAATGCGAAAAGGAGACTCCTTCCACTACACGGCATTTATGTAGTGTTTTTTCCCGAAGCAGTTGCAAGTAATATCGTGGCTTTGTGGTAGCACACCTGCTTGCCATGCGAACGGCCCGGGTTCGATCCTCAATGGGACCCGAAGATTTCTATTGTTTATTTTATTTGCATCTTTCTTGATTTTGCGGTGACGGACGATTTTTCGCTCACAAGCGACCTAGCAACGCCGACGGCGGCATTTCTGCGAAACGAGCTCTCAACGCTATCGCGTTAAAAGCAGACCGTAACCATGCGCAGATACTGGGAGGCTCTGGCTTTGCTATTCGATGTTCTGAAATTTCTCCAGTATATCTTTGGTCGGAAGTTTCAACTCTTCGTAGACCATAAGCCATTTGTGGGCCTCCTACACCAGGCCAAGCCGGATCCTGCCGTATTGTCCCCTCGGATGTTGCGCTGGAATGTGCAGCTTTCTGCATACAACAATGAACTGTTGTACCACCCGGCTCCAAGTTTCCCCGTGCGGACGTTTTCAGTAGTCTTCCGCTTCCTGTCAAGGATTAGCACGAGCCGCCATTGGGAAGCATTTTCCTGCTTAAGGCAGCTCTGGAAGTTCCTCTAGATTCTACCAAGAACGCCACATTGATGCGGACTGAACCAGATCTGTCGCGTGTACACCGCTGGATTTTGCAAGGTTGGCCTTCCTGGAAGGTGCTAGAGAAATTCCGTCCTTTTATGGCCAGAAAGAAGGTGCTAGAGAAATTCCGTCCTTTTATGGCCAGAAAGAATGAACCTGCCGAGGTTGTGTTCTGTGGATATCTCGCGTTGTGATCCCAGGGTCTGCACATCCTACACACCCACCACCCAGCAGTAGTATGGATGAAAGGTCTTGCACGCACTACAGTGTGGTGACCAGGCATCGACAATCACATAGAGTGTAAGGTAGCTGGCTGCCAAGTATGCCAAGAATCTCGGCAAGCACCCAGTAAGACACAAGTGCAACCATGGAGATTCAGTAAGAACCCATGGTGATGTTTGCGCATGGACTTTGCCGGGTCCTTCAAAGAAGAAGCTTTTCTGCTAGTCGTTAATTCGCGTTCCAAATGGCTGAAAGTTTCCCTGATGGAATCAGTGACGACCACCGCAGTGCTTAAGGTACTTCGGGCGATGCTTGCTCGCTTTGCCGTTCCCGAAGTGTTAGTGTCGGACAGTGCAACTGTGTTCACGTCGGAAGAGTTCGCCGACTTTTCAATAAGAAACCAGATTCGGCACATTACAGTCGCGTCCTAACACCCTTCCTCAAACGGACAGATTGAGATGATGGTACAGGAAACGAAACAAGTTCTGCGTAAGTTGTCGGAGGGAGATTGGGCAACCAAGCTGTTTCGTTTCTTGCTGGCCCAGCGCATTTTACCCAGTACTACAGAGAAAAGTCCCGCTGAACTTTTGATGTGGACACGACGGTGAGCAGCCATTGACCATCTGCATCCAGATTTTCACATGGGCCGATCATCTCTTTAGGGTTACTTCTGGACTGTTGTCAACGTGTTCAGCATTTCTACCCTGGCGACGGTGTTTATGCACGACACTATCACGGTGGCACCAAGTGGGTTTCCTGGTTCATCGCTTCAGTCACCAGATTCCTTTCTTACCAGGTTCCTCTGTCCGATGGTAGCTTATGGTGAAGACATGTTGATCAGCTCCGCAACCGCACCAGCCCGCTAGACCTTGGTAGAGCTGAGTGTCATTCTCGTGGCTAAACAGGTGATGGTGATCGCCCGTCTGTGGTTTGCCAGGACCCACCACTGCCAGGTGTAAGTGGAGCTTGATCTAGTTCAAGTCCTCCTGCCAGTCCCATCCCTGGGCCCGACAGTCCTGATGTACCGGAAGCCTTTCACAGGAGCAGAGCTCTTCCAGCCAACCTCCAACAGCAGAAGCTTCTACCGTAAAATGCCGAGCAAGCGCCCCCTCCCCCCCTACGGTGAAGGATAATCCGACCAGATTTGGAGGGGGGGCGCTTGCTCGGTCCCGGACCGAAATTCAAGATGGCGGCGGGAGAGCGGCTGAAAGCAAAAAATGCCCATCCATGTTTCGAATAAAAAAAGTCTGAGTTTCGTGGTAAGGGCGAAGCAATGAATGCGATAGCAAGAAACTAATGCTATACGAAGTGAGGCTCGCGAATGGATACTCTCAGTTTGAACAGTGCTCGTGTTGCAAAGGCGGCCAAAGCAGCGAAGGAAACTAGCGTGCTTCAAGTGTCGAGCTGTGACACTTGATAGTTCGCGCTCATCTTCGGTTTGTTCGTTTAGCGGCGTCCCTTGAGCTCGAGTGACTTTCGTACACTCCGTAACATGAGCGCGGATATCACGGTGAAAGCTCGAAACATCCCTCTTCCCCTCACCACGAGAAAACCGCGCGAGCAGACAGCGGAAGGGCAAGGTTCTCCCTGCGCAAATATAAAAGCGAGCGAGCTCGTCGACGACTTTTAAATCCGCCCGTCGCGCTCCTCGCGCCATCTCGCTGGTAATGAAGAAAGACTTATAAGCGCCTGCCGTCTCTGAGTCATGCCAGCGGTAAAGGTTGTGTATATAACGCTCGCCGTTAGCTACGTGAAGGATCTCCGCTTTTTGGCGTAGTGGTTAGCGTCACGCGCTGCGGAACGAGAGGTCGCTGGTTTGATTCCGCGCTTCGGAAGCATTTTTTCGGAATTATTTTTCTTTGGGACCTTGATATATATATATATATACATATATATATATATATATATATATATATATATATATATATATATATATATATATATATATATATATATATATATATATATATATATACATATACGGTGCATGACGGCGGCGACGGCACCGGCAAAATCCAGCCGAGACTGTCCATATAATTGCTATCGCAATAATACTTTACTTATTTACTGTTTTTATTCCCCCTCGTCACTTTCAAACCATTGCAGCAGCGACCGGTTTGACCAATATACGACTGGCCACGTGACAATGAAATTCCATAAACAACATTAGATACGCATTTAGTGTACTCACTCTTCTGCAGTGTGTCGGAACGGAATGAAAACCGAAAACGGAAAACAAAAAAAAAACGATATTTTTGACCGTAACGAAAACGTAACCGAAACTTTATATATTATTTCGTTACGGAGTGAAACCGAAAACATCGCGATCCGGAACAACTGAGCTCCTGCAATGTGAGCGTATCTCAGGGTACAGTATTAGCGCGTACCTCAGGCCGGAATTCCAAAGCAAAGATATGTTGAAATTGTGCGAAAAGCGAAAACAGTGGCAACCAGAGATGTTTCTTTAACGCAAGTAGACTTTTGCGCGCCTGTCACGCAGGCCACAGTGGAGAGGGCATTGTCGGCGCTGAAGTTTGTTGCAGCGAAAGCTGTTATGAGATCACAACAGCCGATTTTGGCGCCATAGTTGTCCGCCGCCACCGGTGTCCGTGACTGCTATCGCGTGAAATAAGAACATTGAATGAGAAACAAATTTCTTGGATCGGATGGGATTTTAACCCGCGCCCTCTGCGTGGAAGTCGGGTCTTCCTCCACAGTGCCACGCTGGTGCTTGCTACTCCTTCGCAAAATAATCTATACAGGCGTCATGTAGGAGAAGGGATCGTGTTAACATATGTAATATAGCGTGGCAGAAGCTAATAGCGCTTCTGCCAGGCTGTATTACATATGTTACACAATGCTAATAGCGCAAAGTGTGTGGTGTAATGCTTCCCACCAGTGTTGCGGAGTTGTCACTCCAGAATAGGAATGACTCCGAAATCATTCCACATTTTCGTGACCCCGGAATGGAATGGAAGTGGAATTACGTCTTTTTCCGAAAATAGAGCACCTTGTCGTCTACGTGCTGTTTTTCAAACTTCAAAGATTAGTAAGTCAGAGCCTCGAAATTAACAATAAAGCAGCATTTTTAAAATGGCTTGGCTGATTACAAGCACGGCACATTTATAAGCAACGCGCCCACTACAAACCGAGGCATAAGTTAGTGTAAAAACAAATGCATTATCCCAGCAGATACTGAAGGGAGAAACGAACTACCCCAGCGCGTCGGTTCCCATTGATACCCCCCACGAAAGTGGCGACTACTCTACGCACAGCCTGATCTTTATCTCACGAGCAGTTTAGTACCTGACACACGTAAATACCCTTTGCGACAAGGAAGACATTGCATACCTGCGCACAGACGAACACAGAAAGTTCTCCTCACCCCATCCATACTTGCGAGGAGCGCTTGTCAAGCGTCAGTGTTGACGAGCAGTGCGGCCCAATGTTCCGTATTCGTTGCAAAGACACAAGGTGCCCGAGTGGTGCACTGTTCCAACTAATACCAGCAGATCTAGAGGGTTTTGTTCCCCATCAACCAAATCTTACTTTTCTCGATATTCACGACCGCTCCGGACGTGTGGCAAAACTGCTTAGTCTTCTTGAGAACTACTCTTTTCAGCATACCAATACGCTATGTCGTCTTTTTAGCAATAACACATTTAAGCTGAAACATTATTAAAGCATCACCATGCATTCAAACATGCTAACCATGCAAATACTATAGGTAGCGGAAAAACTGCCCCCAAGGGAATTAGTAAGGTCGTTGTACTGCATGAGATATGTCACCAAGCTACTATCCCTCGACCTTGGTAACGTGTTTTGCGTACTTTTGCAGTCCTTAATGCATCCGATGGCATCAGCTTTATCGGGCGTTCATTCTTAACGAGATAAAACTATCAAGATAGCTTTCCTACGTTGAGGAATTACAGGAATGGAATTGAACTGCCCGGCCATTCCCTGAGTGGGAATGGGCTAAGTTTTTTCATTCCGAGGAATTCAAAGGAATGGAATTGCGGCAAGTTCTAATTCCCCCGAATAGAATTAAAATTCAATGGAGCCGCCCACTCCACAACACTGCTTCCCACCCACTGCAAAGTGCTCAGCCATAATTCTTCATCATCATCAGCCACAGCACAAAGTGCACATGCCTCACAGATGAGTAGCGGGTACCACGATTCTCCGAAAAATGACGAAAAATTGCATAGTGGGAACTTCCGACTTCAGAAAAATTAACGATTATTTATGGCGTAGTGGGTACCTTGCATGTGTACTTGTATTAGTTGCCCCAAGAGACGCTACAATGGGCTCTACAAAGTCCGCTCTTCGAGCTTTCGCTCTGACTGTGCTGCGTGTTCTGCGCAGGCCTGGCGATCCTTTTATCTCGCACATCAGAGAGTACACTCAATGACGTGCTGCTTCTGAGATCGTTCTCACTCTATTGACACAAAACATTGAGCCCACTAATAAATCGTGTTTGTCTTTTGAGAAAATAAATACTATGACTTTGAAATTAATACTGGTTTGTGCTAGTTGGTAGGAATTCGCGGTACAGTTACTACCGCTCCATTAAAGAACGTGTTTTACCCTTGTCCCGCTTTCCTATGAGGAGGGCAAGTAACTACATCACAAATTCAATGTTTTTGATGATTACCTTAACTTCAAATTTTTGCATAAAAAACCGTTACGAACCGTTACGGATCATTTTTTTTTCGTTGCGCAACAGAAACGGAACGGAATTTTTGCGATGGAACGAAACTAAAACCGAAGCGAAAAACATTTCGCTCCGACACCCTGGTCTTGTGGTTCTTTTTACATAAGCGATGCTCGTCTTGGAAAAAAAAAGTGGCCGCAAGAGAGGAGGGGGAGGGGGGGGGGGGCGCTTGCTCGGTCACTGGCGCCTATTTCAGATCTCCCGAAAAAGGGAGGGGGTCGCTTGCTCGGCATTTTACGGTAGGTACCCACGACGTGAGAGAAGAGCCCCTCAGCGTTACGCGGACTACATTCCGTAAGGGGGAAGGGATGCTGCGCATTCAGCAGAGAATAGGGTCGGCAACCGTGAGTGCCCGCCGCGCCCTCGGGGTGAGTGAACAGTTGCGACCAGGGTTGTCACTGACTTTCGAGTCAATGTCTTCAAACGACGAGCCAAAATTCGCCATTTTTTTTCCAAATTTCGCCAAAAAAGTCGCCACTCTAGGTATGTGCGGCCTACGTAGCTCTAAAAATTTCCCATTATTTAGAGCGCCGTAGAGTACACCATCTAAGCCCCGTAATCTATACTGCCGTTTTTCAAGGCCAGTCGCATCACTCACTTCACCATGGGAGTGCATGATACGCCTAATTCTCCGACTAACCGCGAGAAGGGTTTGGAGGCGCAAGAATTACCACCCGTTATGAATGGAACGCTCACGATACCCTTCCATTCCTATCGGCTCGTTTTAAAGGTACACGTCTGAAAATCGTGAAAGCGTTGTTTTAGAGAGTTTTACGGCCTATATATGATTTAAAAGGTTTATTGAACGTAACACGAGAGAAGACTTACAGGAACGAATGACTATCGAGTCTCAATGTTTTTCAGTGTGAACTAATAATACCGGGCCCCAGTGTAAATTTTATAGTTATTTATATCTACACGTGTCAATCCAATGCTTCTGAGGCATAAAATAAATGAACAACTAGATATTGCAAGAAATTCGGCAGATCGCATGCGTTGTGGGAATCGGTTTAATGCGAAGCAGTCAGCAAGTACTTCCATGCTGTATTTTATCACCTTCAGCCAAGCGTTACGAGGCGGATCGACGTGTTTTTTAAGTGTAGTTGCTGTGTGCACATTGTGGGCGTACAAGGCACGTCGACAACACAGTGGCATTTAAAGGGTAACTTATGGTGCGACGTAACGTCAGCCCTCACGTTAGAGTACATACGTCTGTATTGTCGAAACTAAATGCGCTTCATGGTGCAATCATGTGAATATCATACGCAACTTTCGATAATGTATTCCTCCGGGGTCGAGGAATGCTCCAATATAGCTTGCTGAATCATAGAAATACAAATGTAATGTTTATTAGAGTGTTACAAAAGCGGAGCCAACACTGGCACCACGTACATTGGTCTCATAAGACGCCTGTATCGTAGGAGTACATATGTAGTGTTTATTGCGTTCTTGTAAAATTAGATAGCCAGCACCACAACCACAAGTGACTCTGCGCCGACATGACGCTTGCACAGGGTCTTTTTCCAAAACAGTTTCTTTACCTGGCGTGGTTCTGGGGTAGAATACCTGACTGCCACGCAGAATGCTTGGGTTCGATTCCTGCTGGGATCCTAATTTTTACAGCGAAAGCTGGTATGAGATCACAACAAGGAGCGCTTTCGGCGCCGTAGTTGTCCGTCGCCGGTGTCGTAACTACTATCGCTCGAAATAAGAAAAAAAACGAAATAAGAAAAAATATCCGGTATGGAACGAGGTTCGAACATGAGCCCTCTGCGTGGGAGTCCTGTGTTCTACCTCAGAGCCATGCCGGTGCTTGAAAATGCTTTGCAAAAAGACCCTTTACAGGCGTGATGTCGGGAAGGAAACCGCATCAACATATGTAATGTAGTGTGGTAGAAGAGTAAAATACCAACTGGGCGTCACACAACGCGAATTGCGCAACGAGAGGGTTCTTGAATGCTTCCAACCCATTACAAAGGGATCTGCCATTATTTCTTCATCGTCATCAGCCACAGCATCACCAAAGTGAACATAATGTCTTACAGGTATTTAGCGGGTACCACGGTTCCCCGCAGAATGACGAAAAATTGCACAATGGCTGCTTCCCTTCTTCGCAAAAACTATGAGAGCGGTTGCAGCTTTCCTACAAGCCACTGGACCGGATGCGCGGCTATAGCACTGCACCACCTAGACGGGACTGTACATACTCACCTCTCTTACTTACCATCGTCATCCATCATTCTTTTTTCTCCCCTTTCCCCTCCCCCGGTGTAGAGTAGCAGGCTAGAGCATACTATCGCTCAGGCCGACCTCTCTGCCTTTCTATAAATAAACCTCTCTCTCTCTCTTATGATTTATAGCGTAGTGGGTTCCTCGCAGTGCACTTGTATTGGTTGCCAAGGAAGCCCATAAGGCTCCCATGATCCATTTCCTCAGGCTCTCAATAAAGTTAATTCGCTCTCTCTCTCTCTCTCTTTCTCACTTAACGTATGTTATAAAGCGTGGCGTGAGAGTTCAATAATGACCGGGCGTCACACAATGCGAATTACGTAACTAGTGGGTGCATTAAAGCTTCCAACTCATTACAAAGAGCTAAGCCATAATTCTTCATTGTCATCAACCGTCGAATCAACAAAGTGCACATGATGCCTTACAGATGGTACCTCGCTTCTCCACAGAATCAGGAATATTATCGTGGTGGGTGCTTCCCAACTTCACAAAAATTATGACTTGTGGCGTAGTGGGTACGTGGCTAGCGTACTTGTATTAGTAGCCACAAGAGAGTGTGCGCGCCGAAATGTTTCCAAGAATGTCCACAAACCAACTCGCCCAGCTCTCCATACTATTAGTTTATAACGGGCTCTAGAAATGCCTCTCTTCCAGCTTTTGCTGTGACTGTGCTGCGCTATCCTCGCAGGCCTGGCGTTTTTATTGTTTGCATTCGTCCGGTCAACGCTGCCGATGTCGATTTTTCTTAACGCCCTCGCATATAAATCACCAATAGCTGTTCTCGTCGTTCCTGTGTAGATACAAATTGTCAATCCCCTGTGGCGCATACCCGTATACCACGGCCCGTGTTATACGGTTATGTGCCACATGTGTCTGGACCAAAGGGTTTGACGACGTACGCGACAAGATATTGATGTTATTGATCTCATGACCTGACGACAGTCGTTTTCGTCAAATCCTCTTACCCTCCCATGCCAATTTTGGTCTACATTAACTTAAGGAGGCGATCATGAGAGCACCCAGACGTAGGCGGCTAGATAGATAGATAGATAGATAGATAGATAGATAGATAGATAGATAGATAGATAGATAGATAGATAGATAGATAGATAGATAGATAGATAGATAGATAGATAGATAGATAGATAGATAGATAGTGATGGTATGCGTTTAACGTTGAGGCAGTAACGCGTTTATTAGAAGATAGATAGATAGATAGATAGATAGATAGATAGATAGATAGATAGATAGATAGATAGATAGATAGATAGATAGATAGATAGATAGATAGATAGATAGATAGATAGATAGATAGATAGATAGATAGATAGATAGATAGATAGATAGATAGATAGATAGATAGATAGATAGATAGATAGATAGATAGATAGATAGATAGATAGATAGATAGTGATGGTATGCGTTTAACGTTGAGGCAGTAACGCGTTTATTAGAAGATTGCAGCAGCTGAAGCGATCAGCGGTCCAAGCCGAGCAAGCGCGAGCACCAACAACAACCGTCTTCGTCTTCTTCTTTCGCTGGCGTTCTTGTCTGCGCCCTACGATGTTACAAATCACTCCCCCGCGGAAAAGGAGCCATCCTGGCGACCTAAGGAACAGGTACAACTGGTGGGTCGTAATGCGGCTTCAGTCGATCGACGTGAACAGTCTCGCGGCCGCGACGACGGCGGTCCGTAAATGATTGAACAGGCTCAATAATATAGTTGACTGGGGATGTTTGACGTAGGACGCGGTAGGGGCCTTCGTACTTAGGCAGTAGCTTTGTGGAAAGGCCAGGAGCAGAGGAGGGAACGCGAAGCCACACCAACGTTCCAGGCGAATATGACGGAGTAGGCAGGTTTACGTCGTGACGGTCCTTCTGGCGCGCTTGGTCTTGGGCGGTTAAAGAACGCGCGAGTTGTCTGCATTCCTCGGCATAATTGGCGACTTCAGAGAAAGTCGTGGATTCTGAAGCGTCCGGGCGGTACAGAAGAATGGTATCCATAAAAGAGGAAGGTTCACGGCCGTAAAGAAGGAAGAATGGAGAGAATCCTGTCGTAGACTGAGTGGCGCTATTGTAGGCGTACGTAACAAAGGGTAGTATGCGGTCCCAGTTGGTGTGGTCAGCGGATACGTACATGGACAGCATGTCACCCAGTGTGCGGTTAAAGCGCTCAGTCATTCCGTTGGTTTGCGGAGTGTACGCGCTGGTTGTCCGATGCACAACGTTGCATTCACGTAGGAGGGCTTGCACGGCTTCAGAGAGGAACGTACGTCCGCGGTCGCTGAGTAGCTCGCGAGGTGCGCCGTGGCGAAGAACGAGTTTTTGAAGAATGAATAAGCCGACTTCACGTGATGTGGCCTCTGGCAGCGCTGCAGTTTCAGCATAGCGTGTCAGGTGATCAATAGCGACAATCACCCAGCGGTTCCCGTCAGGTGTGTAGGGAAGGGGGCCATACAGGTCTATGCCGATGCGATCAAAGGGCCGGGAGGGACAAGGCAACGGCTGTAGTGGTCCAGTGACTGTGTGCGCTGGGCTCTTCCGGCGTTGACACTTGGAGCACGAGCGTACGTACTGTCGGACAAAGCGGTACATTCCACGCCAGTAGTACCGCAGCCGGAGGCGTGCTTACTTTTTAAATGCGAAGCATTTCTTAGCGAACCTCAGGCACTTTGGGCGTTTCTATCTACGTATCTATCTATCTATCTATCTATCTATCTATCTAGCCGCCTACGTCTGGGCGCTGTCCCGGTCGTCTCCATAACTTCTAAAATAACAAAATTGGCATAACAGGGGATCAGTGTATGGGGAACACGATTCACTGGTCATGACATGAATAACGCAAAATACCTGTCGCGTACGTCATGAAACTCTTTCTCTCAGTCACGTGTGGCACATACCCGCATACCAGAGTTTATGTTATGGGGGTATGGTATGGTATGGAAAAACTTTATTTAGGTCCGTCGGGGCGTGAACTAGCGGTATGTGCCACAGGTAATACATAGTCTCAACCAGCACTGTGAACGCGAACAGACACATTGACACGCAAGCAAAGTGATAAGAATAATAATTGTTGGAGCTTTAATTTGACTATCTGGTATTCTTTAACGTGCACCGAGATCGCACAGTACACGGGCATCTAGCATTTTGCATCCATCAAAATTCGACCGCCGCGGCCGGGATCGAACCCGCGACCTTCGGGTCAGCAGCCGAGCACCGTAACCGCTACACTACCGTGGCGGACACAACGAAAGTGAGGAAGCTGAAGACAGAACATCTCTGGAAGACGCTCAACTACTATGCACTTGTTCAGGTGGTCCGCAACGTGGACCACGTGGATTACGCAAAAATCGGGGTCAATGCTTCCTACAATAAATATGGCGAGAGAACCAGGCCTCTCATCATTACCGGTGACTGCAACATTGATTTATCAAGACCCAGCAACGCTTGGTCTTTATATTGTGTGAAGGACGGCTTGAATTTGGACAGGGCATCAAAAGACCTCGCTGCCACGTGCAAGACGGGAGGCGTCATAGATCATTTCATCGTAAGAAGCATGCAGGATTTCCACCACCTCGCACTCCACTACCCCTCGTAGCCGCGATCACGAACGGATCCGATTAACAAGTCCGGTACAGCTGCTGGTGCTCACTCATCACGGTGATGAGGACCTTGTTCAAGAACTGTCAAGAACCCCTTATACACATACACATGTGTTCACAAAACGTGCGTGCGTTCCCGTCATAACAGATAAGTATAAGCATAACAACTGTAACGCAACTGTAACAAATGCAACTGTGACTGTAATGTACGTGCAGTGCGCCTGCGTGTGCCACTCGGCTGTGTGTATCCAGGGGAACTTTGCTGAATGAAGCTTAGTTACGAGAAACGCCTGTCCTGTGCATATGTGTTTCTTCCTTGTGCTGTTCGGATTCGCGCTATCAAGTATTGAAGAATATAAGCACTACATATCAGCTTACCGCGTCTGGTGATGGTAACACCCGTGTTGCTGTTGACATCGTTACGCAACTGTAAACAACTGGTTATATAATACATATGCGACTCTTCAACATATCAGTGTTCGTATGCCAATTAGCGCCATTCCGCAACGTTTTGCCACAGTCGCCATCCCGCGCATGCTTCGCATAACATCGATTCCCACGGTGCGTGGGATCTGCCGAATTTTTATTACGCCGGCGCGGCCGCACTGGGGATCCGCGTGAAAGGAGGCGCAAATATCGGCCCGTAGCTGGCGAGGAATCACCAGCAGCCATTTGCGGCCCTCAGATAGGTAGTTGCGGCGGTACAGGAGCCCGTCGCGTACGGTGAAATGTCGAGCTGTGCGTCGCAGCGAACGAGTGGCGCTAGGTGGTGATGGCTGAGACAGGCATAGGCGTGCGCAGGGGGGGGGGGGCCAAGGGGGCGAGAAGGGGGGGGCGCAAAGTCAGCCCTATACATTGTAGGGGGGGCGAGAAGAGGGGCGCAAAGGCAGCCGCATACATTGACATAATATGGAGGGGGGGCGCTGCGACGAACCTTCGCCCCCCCTGAAGGGGAACCCTGCGCACGCTTATGGAGACAGGAACTCCATGATAGAGACTATCCAAGGGTCCTGGCGCTGCTCAGATGGCATGTCAGCGTATGTAAGTGACGCAGAATCGTAGCTGGAAACAGACGCAGTTCCGTATTCATGGGGAAGAGGAGAGCGGGAAAGAGCGTCGGCATCTGAATGTCGGCGGCCTGACCTGTAGACGACACGGATGTCGTAGTCTTGGAGACGTAATGCCCAACGAGCTAGACGACCAGATGGGTCTTTGAGTGACGATAACCAGCAGAGGGCGTGGTGATCAGTCACGACATCAAATGGGCGGCCATATACGTAAGGTCGAAATTTCGTGATTGCCCACACGATGGCTAGACATTACTTTTCTGTGACCGAATAATTCTCTTCAGCTCTGGTGAGAGTGCGGCTGGCGTAAGAAACGACGTACTCGTCGAAGCCAGACTTGCGTTGAGCAAGAATAGCGCCAAGGCCGACTCCACTAGCATCCGTGTGGATTTCGGTAGGGGCATCTGGGTCAAAGTGACGAAGAATCGGTGGTGATGTCAGTAGATGACGTAATTTCGCGAATGCGTCGTCGCAAGCAGAAGACCATGCCGTGACACCTTGGCTGTCAGCAAGTAGGCGTGTTAAAGGAGCCATTATGGATGCGAAATTACGGACGAATCGCCGAAAATACGAGCATAGGCCTATGAAGCTCCAGAGTTCTTTCAGTGTTGACGGCTTGGGAAACTCGGCGACGGCGCGGAGCTTCGCAGGGTCGGGTAGAACACCGTCCTTGCTGACAACATGCCCCAAGATAGTGAGCTTCCGGGCGGCTAAATGGCACTTTTTCAAATTCAGTTGGAGCCCAGCATGTGTGAGGCATTCTAGGACACTTGCGAGGCGCAGAATATGTGTATCGAAGTCGTTTGAAAAAACGACGACGTCGTCCAGATAGGAAAGGCACGTCTGCCACTTGAGACCTCGAAGTGTGTTGTCCATAAGACGCTCGAAAGTGGCAGGGGTGTTGCAAAGGCCGAACGGCATCACGTTAAACTCGTACAAGCCGTCGGGAGTGACGAACGCAGTTTTGGGGCGATCAGCTTCATCCATAGGTACCTGCCAGTAACCCGATCGAAGATCCAGCGATGAAAAGAACTCTGCCCCTTGCAAACAGTCGAGAGCGTCGTCGATTCTGGGGAGCGGATAAACATCTTTGCGCGTGATCTTGTTAAGGCGCCTATAATCAACACAGAATCGGATGCTACCGTCCTTCTTTTTAACGAGCACCATAGGGGAGGCCTAAGGGCTGTGGGACGGCTGTATGACGCCACGATTAAGCATATCGGTCACCTGGTCGTCAATAACTCGGCGTTCAGCGTGAGAGACCCGGTATGGACGCTGGCGCAGGGGTGCATGGGTGCCGGTGTCAATATGATGAATGATTGCAGATGTTCGGCCCAAAGTGGGTTGCTTGTAGTCGAAAGACGTCCGAAAGCGGTCGAGGAGCTTCAAAAGTTGGGTTCGTTGAGCAACAGGAAGTTCCGAATCAATTGATGGAAGGAAGACGTCCAGGGAGGATGCGTCGGACGTGGTAACGGAATTGACACTGTCGACCTGGAGGCTTGTCGTGCGATCGGGCATTTGACTGGCGCAAACAAAATCAATGTCCTCAAGTCGGCCTATACATTCTCCGCGAAATAATGTGGCGGGGACCGAAAGCAGGTTCGTCACATAAATGGTTGCGCAAGAGTCGACGACCGTGAGAAGAGCAAAGGGAAGAATGAAGTTCTTGCGAGAGGCAAAGTCTGCTGATGGCGTGAACATGGCGCTAGAGAAAGGAGCATAGGCGCAGGAGATCGGCACAAGAACAGAAGACAAAGGTGGGATGTCCGTGTCCGCGGCGACGAGGACACGAGAAAAAGAAGACTTGCAAGAATCGACTTCGGCGATCGCTGATAATTCTAGCTCGGCATGGGCACAGTCAACAACGGCATGATGTGTGGAAAGGAAGTCCCAGCCTAATATGACGTCGTGCGAGCACTGCGAAAAGACAACGAATTCGACCACATAGAAAACGTCCTGAATGAGTAGCCGAGCCGTGCACGTCATAGAAGGCTTTACGTGATCCGCGGTTGCCGTGCGCAGGGAGACGCCAGAAAGCGGAATCGTAATTTTTTTTAACTTGCGGCACAATGCTTCACTCAATACAGATACAGCAGCTCCAGTATCGACTAATGCTTGCACGGCAACACCATCAACGTACACGGAAATTTCGTTGGCAGGTAGAGAACGAGGCCTTGTAGAGTTCGACAGCGGCGCAGTTCTTGCCTCCGGAACTGCGATGGTCAGTTTTCCGTTTGGGCGGGTGGTGGTCGACGAACCATAGGTGAAAGCGAACGTCGCCGCGGGGAGGGCGATCAACGTGGGTGGAAGGCGCGGCGGTTCGATGAAGAGGTGTTTGAAGTAGCGTGTGGAGGCATTGACTGTGGTGGCTCTGGGCGGACGTAGCTGTAGCTGTCATCGATGGTACCTGGACGAGGGACGCGCCGGCGACAGAACCGTTCAACATGGCCGGGTAGACAACAGTAGTAGCAGATTGGCCGGTTATCCGATGTGCGCCAAGGGTTATTGGAAGGCGTTGCAGAACGGCGATAAAGAGGAACGTGCGGGCCTGCCGGCGCCCGCGTTGCGTAAAATGCGTTTGTTTGGGGAGCAGTGTCCGCGATGGGTGGTAGCGCATGTGGCTGCCTTCTCGCGACGTCAGCGTAGGTGAGGGGCGCGGATACAGGCGGTGGCTGGTACGTGGGCGGTAGTGCCTCGGAGACTTGCTCTTCGATGGTTTGTCGCAGCGATGAAGTGAGCCCATGAGTATTGCCTGGGAGAAAGGGCGCAAGAGACAATTGGCGAGCCACTTCCTCTCGGATGAACTGCTGAATCTGCTGTGTCAAGACCGCCGGGTCCGAAGATATTGCGCCAACGGTCGCTGCTGACGTGCTGGTCGTGTCCGAACTAGGACGTCGCGTGGAAATGCGCTGCTTTCGCAACTCGTCGTAGCTCTGGCAGTGCTGAATGACGTCTGCGACTGTTTCAGGGTTTTTCGCCACAAGCATGTGGAACGCATCCTCCTCAATGCCCTTCAAGATGTGCTTGACTTTATCGGCTTCGGACATGACAGGGTTGAAGCGGCGGCAGAGGCCTACGACGTCCTCAATATACGAAGTGAAGCACTCGCCAGCCAGTTGGGCGCGATCGCGCAAGCGCTGTTCAGCGCGGAGCTTGCGCACGGTTGGTCGGCCGAATACGTCCGCGAAGGTCGTTTTGAAAGAGGCCCAGTTGGAAATCTCAGCCTCGTGGTTGTTCAACCAGAGTTCCGCTACTCCTATCAGGTAGAAGTGGACGCGGCCAAGTTTGTCGTTGTCATCCCACCTGTTGTTGACACTCACTCGTTCATAAGAAGAGAGCCAGTCCTCGACGTCTTGCTCGTCAGTACCACTGAAAATGACGGGGTCCCGCTCTCTTGGAACACCGGGACAGCGGGCAGCTTGGGGTGTGGTAGCATCGTTCGGCATTGCTGAAGGGGAAAGTAGAGTCCGGCTGCGGAGTTCCAGGATGGAGAACAGAACCAGCACTCTCCACCACTTGATGGTATGCGTTTAACGTTGAGGCAGTAACGCGTTTATTAGAAGATTGCAGCAGCTGAAGCGATCAGCGGTCCAAGCCGAGCAAGCGTGAGCACCAACAACAACCGTCTTCGTCTTCTTCTTTCGCTGGCGTTCTTGTCTGCGCCCTACGATGTTACAATAGATAGATAGATAGATAGATAGATAGATAGATAGATAGATAGATAGATAGATAGATAGATAGATAGATAGATAGATAGATAGATAGATAGATAGATAGATAGATAGATAGATAGATAGATAGATAGATAGATAGATAGATAGATAGATAGATAGATAGATAGATAGGAACGCTCAACGCGCCAAAGGTTTACTAAGAAATGCTTCGCATTTAAGAAATGTTATATAGCATTTGTTTTTGTGGCACACGCGCTCACTGAGAACAGCGGGAAATGCCTGAATAAACAATTCTTTATTGCGCACACACCGCGTAAGCACTTCTCGGCCGTAAATATCCATAGGTACGTGACCCCGACGCACTTCCCGGCTTTCACAGAAGGGACATCAGTAAGTGCTGGAAGCCCCAGAATAGTTTGCTGCCATTTGGCGAAGAACTTCCTGCGGAACGACGTAGTTTGCTGACGTCTTTTTTTTTTTGGAGACGAATACCAAACTCATAGCATGGACTCCAAAATGTCCAGCTTCATCTTATTTCGAAGTTCTGTGTTAGTCAATGTTACTTGAGAAAATGCTCTCTCCGCTTCGGCATTCGAGACCGGAAGTGTCAGGATCCTGATGGCTCCAGCAGCGAGCGCTGGGAAGGGCCATACACCAACAGCCTCCCTGAACGCTAGCGCCTCATACCAAAAGCTTCTGGCGGAGTTGATTTCAGTCGTAGCGAATGCAGAGCGAAGCAGTCGTACCTCCGCTTCCAGCTGATTCCTAGGGTTGCCAAAGAAGCATGACGGCAAACTGAAGATATCCCGGCAAGCGTTCGGCCCCAATACTGCTCCCGTACTGACAGCTTGAAGCCCGCGAAGCGCAGATGTCGCATTTGGAATGCGCGTTTGTAACTGCATCGCCATCCTGTGCAAAAAATTAACGCTGCTCTGTAATGCAGGTCTCCTCTTGGACAGATAATCCACTTGCCACGAGCCGTTCTACAAATGGTGCTTCCAGGTCGGCTTGTTCAGACTCTAGGTAGATGTTCTCCATGTTTTTCTTTTTTTAAAAAAACAGGGAGAGCAGCTCACCGCTGCAGTTGTGCCGTAACACGGCCGGCTTCAAGATGCGCTTAAGAAGATCTAAGCAAAGGTTTTCCAGTACTTCAAAAAACGCCACGCCTGCGCGGAAAGCGCAGCACAGTCACAGCGAAAGCTCGAAGAGCGGCATTTCTAGAGCCCGTTATAAACTCTCTTGTGGCTACTAATAGCAACGTACCCACTACGCCACAAATCATAATTTTATGAAGTTGGCAAGCACCCACTACAACATTATTCGTCATTCTGCGGAAAAGCGAGGTACCATCTGTAAGGCATTATGGGCACTTTCTTGATGCGTCGGCTGATGACGATGAAGAATTATGACTGAACCTTTTGTAATGGGTTGGAAGCTTTAAAGGACCCACTAGTAACATAATTCGTATTGTGTGACACCCGGTCGTTATTTAACTCTCCCACCACGCTTTATAACATACGCTAACGTGAAAAAGAGATGGAGAGACAGGAGGAAATTAACTTTATTGAGACCATGAGGAAATGGATAATGGGAGCCTTATTGGCTTCCTTGGCAACAAAGGGAAGTGCACTTGCGAGGAACCCACAACGCTATAAATCATCATAATTTTTGTGAAGTAGGGAAGCAGCCACTACGCAATTTTTCATTATTCTTCGGAGAACCATGGTACGCGCTAAACACCTGTAAGGCATTATGTGCACTTTGTTGATGCTTTTGCTGATGACGAAGAAGAATTATGGCAGAGCCCTTTGCAGGCCCGTAGCCAGGATCTTTTTTTTTGGGGGGGGGGGGGTGGCACCTGCTGAAAGCCTTGACTACTTGAGAAAAACGCCTATTTTCATGAGGTATTTTCTATAAAACACCATGTGGCTAAACACCATGTGTTTAGCCACATGGTTGGTTTGTTTAGCCACACGATAAAACACCATGTGGCACCCCCCCCCTGACTATGGGCCTGAACCTTTGTAATGGGTTCAAAGCAATCAACAACCCACTCGTTGCGCAATTCGCATTGTGTGACGCCTGGTTACAGAATTCGCATTGTGTGACGCTTGGTTGTCACCTTACTCTTCTACCACACTAGATTACATATGTTAATGGGGTTCCTTCCTGACATGAAGCCTGTATAGGATCTTTTTTGCAAAGCAGTTTCAAGCGCCGGCATGGCTCTGAGGTAGAATACTGGGCTCCCACGCATAGGGCCCAGGTTTGAACCTCGCTCTATCCTGGAATTTTTTTCTTATTTCGTTTTTTTTGTTATTTCGAGCGATAGTGGTTACGGACACCGGCGACGACGGCGGACAACTACGGCGCCAAGAACGGCCCTTGTTGTGATCTCATAACAGCTTTCGCTGTAGAAGCTTCAAGGTGTCCACTGTCTGGATTTGAAACAACACGTTAACTCGCTTCACATTGTGAAGCACTGCTGCCAGAAATATCAAGTAGACGTAGTTGCGAATGTCGTTCTACATGTCCCGAAGGACACGCGCTTTGTAGTCGCGGTTGTCGGTGCTCTGAAAAAACTCCTCTAGGCTCTCAAACTGACCCAAGACTCTTTTAATGCAATCGCACATTGCTAACCACCTCGTCTGTGACAGAGACAGGAGCTTTGGCTGCTCTACCTCGTTGCTCTCATGGTCTTCCAACATACAATTGTACAATCCCTTGAATGCAGCAAGCCGTATAGAGCTGTGAGCAAAGTAATCGTGTGATTCACGGACCAAGTACTCCAGCATTGAAGGCATTGTCTGCATCGACTTGGCGGAAACAAGGTCTAGTGAGTGGCGCACACACTTTACCAGAATCAAACCTGGATTTTCATCCCTGAGCCGGCTCCGCAGAGAGTTGTGCTCTTCGCACATCGAGGTTGCACCATCTGTCGCTATTTCAACACAGTCTCTAAGAACTAGCCCGTGATCAGATAGTATGTTCATGACGCACTGATGCATCATTTCTGCCATTCCGTTCGCTACTTCTTTCAAATCGAGGGAAGTGTCTGAGAAAGGGTTGAGAAAGCGAACAGAAACGCACAGATGTTTTGTGGCGGAGACTCCCGTGGATTCATCTAGCATTAAGGAGTACCCGGGGGCTTCCCTTACCATGTTACTTAGTGTGGCGCTAACATGCTCTTGATGACAGCTGCGCACTTGGTACGGTGCATTCTAAACTTTCCGTCGAATTCCTCTCGCAGGATCTCACCAAGCTCGTCAACCGTACTTATAGATGCGTGCGAAGCGGTGTAGAATGCTATTCGCACTTCACGCCTTGCCTGGTCAAAATTAAATTTGCCTTGCTAACCTGAGGCAGGAACTGCTTTAGCATCTGCGCGACAGGCACAACGTAATCTTTGTGTTTCTTAGAGTCAGCGTTCTTCGGGAGATCCGTATTTTGAGGCTTCAATACAAAGCTGCAGTATTTGCACATCACCCTTGTCCATCCTGTGTCGACGATATCCAGTCTGGAAAGCATTACGATATTGAAAAAATAAAGACGTTATGACTTAAATGTACAAACTCCGTCTAGAAAGATAATGCTGCTGTGACAGGCAATTTGGCAAAATAATAGGTTCGCTCACTCCCTTTAAAAAATCGCAAAAGTAAGTCATGTATGGCTTGTTAATACAGAAACCATCAAACATCGCGAGTGGCAAGAGTCCCCCCCCCCATTTCTTGCGTTCCTACGATACGATACGATCACCCTTCAAGAGTAACATAACCACGCAGCCCGTGCCCCAACACACACCTTTAAGCTTTTGGTCCCGGAGTCGTTCACGAAATTTTCGCTTCGGATTAGCGTGCTTCCCCATGTTGTTCCCCTCAAGAAGAGAGGGTCGCTGTGCGCAGTTTTTTGCAGATAATTAAAGAATTTCACTGCAGTGGAATGACGTCAAAATAATCCACAGACTTAATTACAAAGCAACGCAAACTTTTTAGCCTTCGCAATGCCTTCGCAAAGCCACAACAACGTAGCCTTCGCAATGCTCACAACACGCTTTCTGTGCGGTCAAGCTTGCACTGCACTTTCGCCTCAGCGCAGTTTCTGAACGCTTTTGCATGAACCAACTCGCCCAAATCAAGCTCTTGTTAATGCTTTTCACTTCTGAATGCTACCCAGAAATTCCGAGTTCTTAAACTGTCGGCCCGAAAGGTAGCTCATTAACAAAAGTACATCTACGTTTCGAATTTGAGGGTACTGCAGCAGTGAATAAGTCGCCAAGTTAGTCAGCACACTTGGAGCATACTTGGTTAGAGAAAGGACACCACGTGACATTTCAGTGGCTGCCAAGTCACTGCGGCCTGATAGGCAATGAACACGCCGACAATGCTGCTCGATCAGCTCTTCAAGGTGACAGGATCGAGACGATACCCCTATCAAGGACCGATGCTGCTAGCCAACTTCGAGTGGCTGCACAAGAAATGACTTCCTCCACTTATAATACAGCAAGCAGACTGCACAACCACCACCGCCACTGGCCGACCAATTTGCGTCTTCAGACACCTACCGGACTACGCCGACACGCTGCCACTCTGCTTTGCCGTTTATGGCTAAGAGTGGCTTTCACAAAGTCATTCTCCTTTCGAATCCAAATGGCTGACAACCCGTTTTGTGACAACTGTGGTAGCGAGGAGACGCTGCAGCACATCTTCTGCGACTATCCTCGCTATAATGCGCAGAAAAAACCCCTCGCAGTTGCTCTTGCTCACATAGATCCCAGACCGATGACAGCAGAAACCATTCTGGAATGTCGTCCTGAGAGGTTATTGCGGGTGAAGGCAACGAAGGCAGCGCTCAACTTCTTGAAGGCATCAGACTTGCACCGGCGGCTATAGACTAACGGCGTTACCATGACTGTGAGATGTGTGTGACTTTTTGTGCGTGCGTGCTCTCCTTCTCTCTCCAGCTTTATATCTCCCCCATCCCTTCCCCCAGTGTAGGGTAGCATACCGGTCCTTCTAGACTGGTTAACATCCCTGCCTTTCCTTTCTCTCCTTCCCCTTCCTTTTTTCCTTGAAGCATTGGCGGTACAAATGGTCGGAACCCGCGGCCAAACCGTCGTCTAGCCACTTCAGAAGCGAAACTTTAGAGACGCTTAAAGCACCTAAAGTAATCAACTAATTGTATAACACCGCCGTCTCGCGGCACGGGAACCAGTCCGTTGACATGCATTTTGCTTGAATGTCGCTGGGGGACGCGCCAGTACCTTGTGGATCTAGATAAATTGAAGAGATACACACCAGTTACTGGACGGAGGTACCGAATGGTGCGTAATGTGCGCCTTCAACTGGTGGGTCTAAACGCAAGAAAAATCGAGAGTGTTGTCGCACGTTCCTTGGGAAGACACTGGGCTTTGTATGTATAACTCAAGCGAGACCTAAGCCGAAAATTGCGAAAAAATCGCTATGTCGCCATTCATAATTTTAGGTCGCCACGGGCCTCTCAAGTTCGCCAATTTGGCGAAAAGTAGCCAACCCTGGTTGCGACCGGCGGGTTTCCTCACTCCTCTTCTGGTTCTGGCGTACCAAGATAAACCGGCTGCTAATAAACTACAGCTATGCATAAATAACATTTTTGCTGTCATCTTCAGGGCCTGCTTTGCGAATATCGTCGGCAGCTTGATTCATTTTTTAGCTTCTTCAAGGGCAAGGGTGCGTTCAATTGCTTTTTGGATTGTCAGTGTTTTGCCTTCCGCAAATAAGTATCGCTGAATGTCGGTACGGAATGAACCGCACACAAACCTGCCTCGAAGCTATTCGTCCAAGAAGATGCTAAATTGACAGGTTTGAGCGAGTTCTCTGAGCTCGGCTGCATACTGTCTGATACCTTTATGTTGCAGTAGACATCACTTGCGAACTTTTGCTCGCTCTCCGATAACAGACATTCTCGGGGTGAAGTGAGTGCGACGCAGTTCCGTTAGTTGCTCGAACGTCTTTTGTGACGGCCTATCTGGTGCAGTCAGAGACATCAAGAGGCCCTACGACTTCGGCCCAATGATGCCTAATAGGTCATGCACCTTCAGATCTTCCGGAACTTGTTTCACCGCAAAAAACGAACTGAGGCGTTCGTCGTCGGACATCCAGTCACTCACAGTTTCGTCGAAGGCTTCAACTTGGCCAATCTGACTGGAAGCTGCCATCTAGTAAGTCTTGTCGCGTTTTGTCGTAGGGTGTGGTCGCGTTAAGGCTCGCTCCTCAGAAATTTTTCGGTGCTTGGTTGCCAGGCTTTAGCGCTTTCTACAGCGAAAGCTGTTATGAGACCACAACAAGAGCCTATTTTTTATTTATTTATTTATTTATTTATTTATTTATTTATTTATTTATTTATTTATTTATTTATTTATTTATTTATTTATTAGGTACCTGCTTCGCCATAAGGCATTCAGCAGGGAAGGTACAGTACATATAATCAAGCACACAAAAATATAATCATAAAGCATGGAAAAAATCGTCATTTGAACAAATACAGACAATTTCCGGTGGTAGAGTGTTCCACTCTCTTATAGTGCGAACAAAGAAGGAGTAGCGAAAAGCGTCACCCCTAAAAGGAATATCACCTATTTTCAAGTGGTGATCTCGCCTTTGAGAAACATAGTTCGGTGGTTGAAAATACAACTGCCTCATGATCCCTGTTCTCGAATGATAAATGTTATGAAGGAAATTTAATCTGAGGCTTCGACGACGGTGTTCAAGAAGATGCCAATTTATTGTTTTTTTTCTATCTGTCATACTAAGCATCCTGTCATAATTTTGAAGGACAAATCGAACTGCTCTATTCTGCACTTTTTCAAGTTTATCTGCATGTTCCTCAGTATGTGGGTCCCAGCAGACGCACGCATACTCCAGTACACTGCGGACATGTGTAAAATACAGCTGCTCCCTAAGTTTCTGTTGTAAACTACTGAAGTTACGTTTCAGAAAACTCAGTGTTCCCACAGCCTTGTTCCTAACATAAGTGACATGTTTATTCCACCTGAAATCAGCAGTGAAAAATACACCTAGATGTTTATATTCTGTGACTTGTTGAAGATTAGCGTTATTAATCGTGTAATGATTGCTGCAGTGCGAGAGTTTCCTGGTAAAGGTGACGTGGACACTTTTTTTCACATTCAACGACATTTTCCATTTTCACACCATGCGGCAATTAAATCTAAATCGTTTCGCAGTGCGTGTTTGTCAAAATCGCCATTGATGACCCTATATACTATACAGTCGTCTGCAAACATCCTAAATGATGATGTGATACCCAAAGTGATGTCATTTATGAATAACAAAAATAAAAGCGGACCTGAGACTGATCCCTGGGGTACACCAGAGGTCGCAGAAACATATTTAGAGGAACAACCGTTGAGAGCTACAGACATCTGCCTTGAGCGAAGATACTCAGCTATCCAAGCAATAACCCTATCATCCAATTTGTAATGTCCAAGTTTAGCGATCAGGAGACTATGCGTAAAAACGTCGAAAGCTTTTCTGAAATCGAGAAATATACAATCAACACTTTGGTGCTTGTCGACAGCTGAGACAAGGTCATGAGTAAATTCTACCAATTGCGTTGTACAAGAAAAACCCTGCCGGAACCCATGCTGACTAGGATGAAGAAGGTTATTGGCAACAAGGAGAGACATGATGCTGCTATAAATCACATGTTCCATAACCTTGCATACGATGCTAGTTAAAGATACTGGCCTATAATTCTCAACTCTGTCTCTCTGTCCACTTTTATGAATTGGCACCACGCGGGCCAGCTTCCAGTCCCCAGGAACAATGCTGTCATTTAAGGAATTTTGAAATAAACGACATAAATATAAACACAGAGTGCCCGAGCAGTTAATAAGAAACGATGCCGGGATATCGTCCTGACCACTCGCTTTTGTGTGTTACAAGCCGTTGCACTAAACACAACCTCAGACATTTTGTCGACTTGGACAGAAAAATCAACAGTTCTAACTACACTAGTATCGGAAATATTAGACTGAAACACCGATGAAACGTAATTAACAAAAATTTCGACCTTACTTGGATCGTCATTAATAATTCTGTCGGACCAGTGCAATGGTGGGACAGAAGTGTCATCCTTATCGTTTCTTTTAACGTATTTCCAAAATTCCTTCGGATCGTCCAGCAGCCTTTGGCCTAAGTTAGCGAAGTATGTTTGTTTGGCTGATCAAGCAAGCTCTCTAAAGCTACGATTTAGCTGGGGCTCCTTAGTTGCCGTTGCCTCTGCCGGTGTCCGTAACGGCTATCACGCGAAATAAGAAAAACTGAATAAGAAAAGAACATCCAGGATCGGATGCGATTTGAACCCGAGCCCTCTGTGTGGCAGTCCAGTATTCCACCACAGAGCCACACCGGTGCTCGAAAGCAGGCGTGATGTCGGGCAAGGAATCGCTTTACCGCATGGAATTTAGCGTGGTAGAAGAGTAAGGTAACAACCAGACGTCACAGAATGCGAATTGCGCAACCAATGGGTCGTTGAATGCGTCCCACCCATTACGAAGTGCTCAGCCATAATTCTTCATCCTCATCAGCCATAGGAGGAGGAGGAATAAACTTTATTATGAACCAGCAATTTAGGTTCGTCGGCCTAGGCCTCCCACGTGGGGACGTCGAGGTCTTGCCTCTTCGCCGCCTCGCGGGCTTGCTGGATGGCCCATAGCTGATCGTCGAGGTGGGAGCTACGCAGGGCAGCGCAT
This sequence comes from Rhipicephalus sanguineus, assembly GCF_013339695.2. Taxonomy (NCBI): domain Eukaryota; kingdom Metazoa; phylum Arthropoda; class Arachnida; order Ixodida; family Ixodidae; genus Rhipicephalus; species Rhipicephalus sanguineus. Next base: position 143,035,784 of record NC_051186.1, on the reverse strand, counting down.
AGAAAAAAGTGCATTATTATGTCTTACAGATGTGCAACGCCTACCAGGCTTCTCGGCAGAATGACGAAGAATGACGTAGCGGGTGCTTCCTTACTTCGCAAAAATTATTATTGGTGGAGTTGTGGATGGGTACCTTCCAAGTGTACTAGTATTAGTTGCCCCGAGAGAGTTTACAACACGCTCTGGAAAGGCCACTCTTCCGGCTTTCGCTGTGACTGTGCTGCGTGTTCGCGCAGGCCTGACAATTTTTTTCTTGCGTGTTGCCTTGTTTCCGCCATCCTCGTCGCCAGTTGTGATGAAATAGACGCCGTCTAGGGCGTTGCTATCGGTAGCCAAAACGAGTATGCCGCTCAAGTGCCAGAGCTCGCTTGCTAGAAGCGCTTCCGCTGACGTCACCCGACGTGTCTCCTGTAACGCCGGTCGCAGACTCCAGCGTCTCGTCGCAGACACGTCCCGCCCGTTTTTCCTGGATGGGGCATGGCCGCCGAAGAAGGGGGGGGGGGGCGTGTTGCTAGAGCAGCCAGTGTGAACAATGAGGGCAAACATTACCAAACGGCTCGTATACCCTTCCGCGTGCTGCGCTCCTGCCGCTTCGCGTTGAAACAACAGACTGCGCGAAAGCCGCTTCTCTCCGGTGATGTTGCGCCCTCCGCCGAAGAATCCCCATTTTGAGACATGAAAATTCCCTATTTTGGACATTTTTGCCTGCATACTTTTCAAACAATCCCATCATATTTCCGTGCACTATGCTAGTAATAAGCGCTAAGTGCGAACACACACACACGCACGCACACATATACAGGGTGTTTTTTAGACAATACCGATATTTTTTGCAAAAATGCTATGACTGTCATGCTGCTGTCGTTTTCCCGGAACTCTATATCAAGGTGGAAATATTTTCTTGCCGCTAAAATTACGTCGACGCGACAAATTAACGAAACCTCAGGCCCTTTGGCCGTTTCTATCTACGTATCTATCTATCTAGTGGTTGCCACACCACTGCGGCATCATCGGTAACGAGCATGCCGATGATGCAGCTAAGAATGCTCACAAAAATGGCGTGATGGAACCTATTCCACTATAAAGAAGCGACGCAGCAGCAAAGATTAATACGCTTGCGCATGATGTCGCAAGGTCTATGTGGAACACGCCCGGTTTTCTCCACACCCGCCTTCACCGCCTGGATCCGTGCTTACGACTCACTATTCTATCTGGCCCACACCGATCCGAGACGACCCTTCTCTGCCGCATGTGGCTGGGGGTGTCTTTTACGAACGCCTTTGCTTGCCGCATCGGAATGACAGACAGCGCTGCATGTGACCATTGCGGCAATGACGAAACCATTGAACATAATTTATGTCAGTGCCCTCAGTACAGCTCTCAGAGGCAGTCCCTCTCAGCAGTGTTTGCTCGCCTCGACGACCAGCCGCTTTCTGAGCAGTCAGTCTTGGAATGTCGGAAAGATCGAGCTTCACGCCGGAAAGCAACAAAAGCGCCGATGAAGTTTCTACGAGTGACCCTCATCGTTGAACAATTGTGACACTCCTGTGTGTGTGTGTGTAACCAGGGTTCCTGTTATGCGGGTATGTGCCACAGGTGATATGTAGTCTCAACACAGTAACCGCGAACATACACATTGACACGCGAGGAAAGTGATAATAATAATAATTGTCGGAATTTTACGTCCCAAAACGAAGATATGATTATGAGAGACGCCGTAGGGGAGGGGACCGGAAATTATGACCATCTGGTGTTCTTTAACGTGCACTGACATCGCACAGTACACGGGCCTCTATCATTTCACCTCTTTAACATTTCGAAGTGCGACCACCGCGGCCGGGATCGAACCCGCGACCTTCCGCTCAGCAGCCGAGCACCGTAACCGCTACACCACCGCGGCGGACACAAAGAAATTGAGGGAGCTGAACACAGAACATCCCTGGAAGACGCTCGACTACCATCCACTTGTCCACGTGGTCCGCAGCGTAGACCACGTGCATTACGTGAAAACCGGGGTCAATGCTTCCTAAAATAACTCTGCCAAGAGGACCATGCCCCTTATCATTAACGGTGACTTCAACATTGGTTTATCAAAGCCCAACAACGCCAGCAGCTTGCACTGCAAGAAAGACAGCTTGGATTTGAACAGGGCATCGCAACACCTTGTTGCCAAGTCCAGGACAAGAGGCATCATAGTCATTTCTTCGGAAGAGGCATCCACGATTTCTACCAGCTGTGCTATGCCCCGCACTTCACTGCACGAAGACCCCTCTAGTCGCGATGACGTACGTATCCGATAACAAGTCCTGTCCAACTGCTCGCGTTCACTGATCACGGTGATGATGACCTTGTTCAAGAACTGTGAAGAACCCCTTCCACACATGCACACGGGTTCGTGAAACTTGCGTGCGTTGTCCGTCATAACGAACATGTATAAGCACAACAACTCTAGCGCAACTGTAACAGTTACAACTGTGACTGTAACGTGTACGTGCAGTGCGCCTGCGCGTATCACTCGGCTGTGTATATATATCCAGAGAAATTTTTCTGAATATGAGTAGCGGCTGTCCTGTGCATCTATGTTCCTTCTTTGTCCTGTTCGAATTTGTGCTATCCAGTTTTGAAGAATATAAGCACTACAGATCAGCTTACCGCGTCTGGTGATGGTAACGCCAATGTTGCTGTTGGCATCGTTCCGTAACTGTAAACAACTGGTCATATAACACATGTGCGACTCTTCAACATATGTGTGTGCCTATACCATTTGCACATGCCCCGCCACGGTGGTCTAGTGGTTATGGCACTCGACTGCTGACCCGACGTTCGCGGGATCGAACCCCCGCCACGGCGGCTCCATCTTCGATGGAGACGAAAATGTTTGAGGCCCGTGTATTTAGATTTAGGTGCACGTTAAAGAACCCCAGGTGGTCGAAATTTCCGGAGCCCTCCACTACGGCGTCTCTCATAATCATATGGTGGTTTTGGGACGTTAAACTCGAGATATTATTATCATTAAAATTATTATTATTATTATTATTATTGTTATTATTATTATTATTATTATTATTATTATTATTATTATTATTATTATTATTATTATTATTATTATTATTATTATTATTATTATTATTATTATTATTATTATTATATTATATCTGGTTGGTTGGTAACAACTTTATTGGTGGTCCGGCAGAGCTTTCGCCGACCGGGCTTTAGGTCTCCCACGTGGGGACGCCGAGGCCTTGCCTCACCGCCACCTCGCGGGCCTGCTGGACAGCCCAAAGTTGGTCGCCGAGGCTGGGGCTGCGCAAGGCAGCGGCTCACCGCGGCGGAAGGGTTCCGGAGTTAGCACCTTTCGGGTTTTTGTCACAGTCCCAGAGCATGTGATTTATTGTGGCGACCTCAGTGAGGCAGACCTTGCATATATTTGTCGGGTATGTACTCGGGTAGAGCCTGTTACACTGTGCGGGGTTGGGGTACGTGTGCGTCTGCAGTTGTCTGAGGGCCGCCGCCTGCGTCCTGTTCAGCTTGTCGTTGGGCGGAGGAAAGGTTCGGCGGGCCAGGCAGAAGGCCTTGGTAATTTCATTATAGCTGGTCAAGCGGTCTTTGGTGTTGCCCCAAACCATTTGCACATTTCTCTAGCGTCATGCCGTCAAGTTTCACTCAATGTGAAAAAGTACGCCACAGTTACTTTCTCGCGCATGCTTCACATAACATCGATTCCCACGGTACGTGGGATCTGCCGAATTTTTTATATTATTGACTTCGGTGCAGTTGTTTACATTAGGAAGTTGTACTGAATGACATCTTATGGCATACCCATCTTTTAGAAACCACAAAAGTTGCACGTAGTTCGACATATTCATCATCGTATTTTAAGGGCGAAATCCAAACTGATCGCGCCTGGCGCCCAGAAAGCGCGGCTGAACACCGAACGAAACGTGACAGAGAGTGACCAAATTTGAATGAAGGCGCGCCGAATCAGAATCTGGTCAGAAAAATAGGCAAGCATTGTGAAATGTAATAGTAGACACTTTAATGTTTGCGTGCGACGGGTGGTACTCATCTGCTGCTTCTTAGACTATAAAAAGGCGCGAAAACGTATTTCGCCTGTATGCAAGAAAAAATTCGGCAGATCCCACGTACCGTGGGAGTCGATGTTATGCGAAGCATGCGGTGGGTAGGTGACTGTGGCGTAACTTTTTTTACTGAGCGACACGTTACAAAATGACGCTAAAGATTTGTATAAATTTTATGCGCACACTTATATGTGTTGAAGAGCCGCATATGTGTTATATAACCAGTTGTTTACGGTTGGGTAATGCAGCCAATGGCGACGTGGGTATTACCAACACCAGAAGCGGTAAGGTGATAGGTAGTGCTTATACGTGTCCCGAGTACGCACGCACGTTTCACGAACCCGCGTGCATGTGTGCAAGAAGTTCTTGACAGTTTTTGAACAAGGGCATCATCACCGTGATCAGTGAGCACCAGCAGCTGGTCATGACATGTTATATGATCCCGTCGTGATTGTGGTGATGAGGAGTAACGTTGTGTGGTATAGTATAGGGCTGTTGGAATTCGTGGATGCCTCGGTCATTTCGTCGACAAAATGTCTGTCGACAGAGCCGGCGACATGTCGGAACCTGAAGCCACCGTTCGCGTTGGTGAGGTATGCTCCGTCGAGTCTGGTAGGCCTGGATAGTGCTACGTAGAGCAACATCAGTGGATGGTGTTTGTCATATTTGTAGACTACCTGGGCGTATGTGGCCTACGTAGCCTAGTCTACAAAGCGGCTGTCAATCAACCTGGCATCATCCTCGATCAGCAGGAGGCCATCGCCCAGCCTCGAAAGAAATGAAGAGGACACTGCGTCATTCTGGCTGACTAAGTGCACTTTACGGTGCAGTGATGTGGAATTCATATGTAACTTTCGTTAATGTATTCCTCCGGGGGCGAGCAACGCTTCAATATAGCTTGCTGAATCATAGGAATACAAACGTAATGTTTATTAGACTGCTATAAAAGCGGAGCCAACACTGGAACTACAGACGTTAATGTGATATGACGCCTGTATCGTAGGAGTAGGACATTGTAGGGTATCATATAGTGTTTAATGCTTTCTTGTAAAATTAGATAGCCAGCAGCACAACCACAATTGACGTTGCACTGCTATTACGCCTGCATAGGCTGCTTTTCCAAAGCAATTTATAGACCTGGCGTGGCTCAGTGGTAGAATACCTGATTGGAACGCAAAACGCTTGGGTTCGATTCCTGCTGGAATCCTAATTTTCATTCTTTGCATTCGTTGAGTCAACGCTGCCTGTGTTGGTTTTCCTTAACGCTCTAGCATTTAAGTTAACAATGTCTGTTCTCGCCGCTCCTGGGTAGATATTAACTATCACCTGTGGCGCATACCCGTACACCGCGGCCCGTGGTAAACGGGTATGTGCCACACGTGTCTAGTGGAAAGGGCTTGACGACGTACGCGACAAGATTTTAACGTTATTTATGTCATGACCTGGCAGTCATATTCGTCAAGTCCTCTTACCCTCCCATGCAAATTTTGGTCTACACCAAGTTAAGGAGGCGATCATGAGAGCACCCCGACGTAGGCGGCTAGATAGATAGATAGATAGGTAGATAGATAGATACGTAGATAGAAACGCTCAAAGTGCCAGAGGTTCGCTAAGAAATGCTTCGCATTTAGAAGGGCCACAGTGGCTGCCCCTGAGTTTGGTGCTTCCCCAGACAAAAGATTGATATTGCGGTTTTCTCCTGCACAGTTCGAAAGAAACGGCTAAGCACCCGACTATACGCGCAAAAGGAAGGCGATGTGCGGGCACAAGTGAGATGACTTGCAGCTTTTCACGAAAACAGGCGGCCGCGTCGCGTTTTCAATCAAATTTCATCCCTTGCCCGTGGAGGGTAGTTCCGGTCTGACGTAGCAGAACGGTGGCGCTTCGTGCGAGCATTGCGCGATAAGTTTCGATTTCGCACTTGAAACTCGAGCACGAATATCTCTAACTACGTGCAAATTTTGTGATTTCTAAAAATATACGTATGTCATACATTGGCACACTACAACTTCGTAATATAAACACCTGCCTACCTTCAAGTCAATAGTTCAAAAGTTAAATGAGGAGTTTTTATTCATTATTCTCAACAGTGTCATTTTAACGGCGGCAAAGTATTTACGCGTCGACGTGGAGTTCGTGTGCGAAAACAACAGGTGCCTTACGGTCATAGGATTTTTATAAAAAATCTGTATTGTCTAAAACAGAACACCCTGTATATTGGATGTGTGTGATCTGTTTGCGACTATGGAAATCAAGACTGGTGTCTGCGTTCCTGTACAGCGCAAAAGCATGGCCTTCGTAACCTCATGTCCTGTACGTATGTGGGTTGTGAGTCGAACACGCGGAGTGAACAAGCAATTGATGTATATAATTATCGGAAACAAACTTTGAGGGCTGTGCCTTTGCGTGCTGCATGCGCCAGAAACGATTGCAGAAATTGATGGAGTAGCTAACAAAATACACAAGCTTGCCCACATTAAGTGGCGCGCGCACACCAAGCGCTTGTGTTTGCCTCAATTTTATATCTGCGTGATTGTTTCTTTTTTGGGCTGCCTTTGCGCTGATGCCCCGGAGCTTGCAGGAGGCAAGCTCTTGGGCATCTGGCGGCGCACTGCAACAGGTTCTCGTGCAGTCTTGTGTTTGCAGGAACGGAAAGTGTGCGCAGGTCGAGCAAGCAGACGAAAAGGGAGGTCCTCGAAGCCAGCACCATAGAAATGGCAGCAGGGGGCGCGTGTACAAGCGCTCCGTCGAGGAAGGGATTAAAAGCTTGGGTAGTGATCAGAAACGAATAACATTACAAATGGGATACAAAACTGGAAATTAAAGCATAGAATCAAAGTCTGGCACCTAGTATTTAAATGACAAACAAATAATAAATATAGCCGCAAGAGTCGAGGAAGAAGTAGGCAAAATACCAGGCAAGGACTGGGAGTACAATGAGCTGTTACGTATAATGACCAAGGAGATAGCGACAGTGAAGAAAACTGTTTGCTGGAAAAGAAAGAGGAAGCCAAAAAGTTGGTGGAACAAGGAAATCCGGGAAGCGATCGAGAAGCAACGCGAAGCTTCACGGGAGCATAGAAAGGAACAGAAGGAGAAGCGACCGCAGGACGAAGTCAATAAAATATGGTGATACGAGGTTTATTGACGCAAGTAGCACTTGAGCACGATGCCTGTGGACGCTGAAAGCGGGCGGCGACAACCGACACAAGAATCGCAGCGCTGGCGCCAACAGCTCGCGCTTGGCTCTTTCAGCTAAGGTAGTGTCCCACCGCGGCATGTTGTTCTTCTTCCTCCTTACAACACCCCGGCGACAAAGGAGAGCCATCCTGGCGAGTCAAGGTGACGACAGAACGAAGGGGTCGTGGTATGGTTTGAGGCGACTGACGTGGACTGTCTCCCGACCAAGGCGGCGCCTGTCTGTAGATGGCTTGACTGGCTCAATCACGTATGTTATATGTGATCGACGTTCCACGACGCGATAAGGACCGTGATACTTGGGGGCAAACTTGGACGACAGGCCAGAGGAATGGAAGGGCAGTCGGAGCCAAACGAGCGAGCCTACGTCGAAAATCTCGACTTGCTGGTCGCGGTCATGGCGTTCTTTTTCGAGGGCCTGTTTGTCCGAGGTGAATGAGCGGCCAACTGACGACACTCTTCAGCGTGCCGCACAATTTCAGAAACAGGGCTGAATTCGGAGGGGTCCGGACGATACGGAAAAATGGTGTCAAGGGTGGCGCACGGTTCGCGGCCATATAGAAGAAAGAAAGGCGAGAAGCCTGTCGTTGACTGCGTTGCCGTATTATAGGCATAAGTTACAAATTGGAGGACCACATCCCAGTTTGACTGGTCAGAACCAACGTACATCGCGAGCATGTCTCCCAGCGTTCTGCTGAAGCGCTCAGTGAGACCGTTGGTCTGCGGGTGGTAGGCTGTAGAGGTGCGGTGAACCGTGCGACATGCGCGAAGGAGTTCTTGATGAACCTCGGATAAAAACACACGCCCTCTGTCGCAGAGTAGTTCGCGTGGTGCACCATGACGCAGGACGAAGCGATGTAAGACGAAGTTGGCTACGTCACGAGCACCGGCTGAAGGTAGCGGAGCTGTTTCAGCGTATCTCGTGAGGTGGTCTACGGCGACAATTATCCATCGATTGCCAGCTGCGGTGTAAGAAGCGGTCCATATAGGTCAATGCTACACGGTCGAAAGGGCGTGCCGGACACGGTAGAGGCTGTAGTAATCCGGGTGAATGGGCAAATGACTTTCGTTGTTGGCACAATGGACATGATCGAATATATTTTTGGACGAAGGTGTACATGCCGCGCCAGTAGTAAGGCTGGCGGAGCCGTTGGTACGTTTTCAACACGCCAGCGTGAGCATGTTGCGGGTCAGCGTGAAAATATGCACATACGTCAGATCGCATGTCGCTTGGTATTACCAAGAGCCATTTGCGACCATCCGCTTGGTGATTTCTTCGGTATAATAGCGCGTCTCGTATCTCAAAGTGTGTGGCTTGGCGACGAAGACCACGTGGGTATGCAGACGTTGAAGAGTCGGAAAGGACGTTAAGGAGAGAGGCAATCCATGGGTCTTTTCGCTGCTCAGATGACAAGTTCGTGACGGAAACGGCAGTGATGGGAAGGCAGCTTCTGAGTGCGTGTCTTCACTAGATTGTACAGGCGATCGAGAGAGCGCGTCCGCCTCAGAATGTTTTCGCCCAGATCGGTAGACGACGCGAATGTCAAATTCTTGTAGGCGAAGAGCCCAACGTCCAAGGCGACCGGAAGGATCTTTCAGAGAAGCTAACCAACAGAGTGCATGATGGTCGGTTACGACATCGAAAGTCTGTCCATACAAGTAAGGACGAAACTTGCTTAATGCCCACACAATTGCGAGGCACTCTTTCTCGGTGACTGAGTAGTTCGTTTCTGCTTTTGTGAGTGCGCGGCTAGCATATGCGACGACGTACTCTGGAATGCCGGGCTTACGTTGCGCGAGTACTGCGCCAAGACCGACGCCGCTAGCGTCTGTGTGCACTTCGGTTGGAGCAGTGGGGTCGTAATGGCGCAGAATGGGTGGTGACGTAAGGAGGCGGCGCAGTGTGTCGAAGGCTTCGTCACATGCTTGGGTCCAATCGGAAAGATTAGCAGGGCCAGCAAGGAGTTTCGTAAGTGGTGCTATAATCGACGCAAAGTTACGGACGAAGCGACGAAAATAAGAGCACAAGCCGACGAAGCTCCGCAGTTCTTTGAGTGTAGTCGGCTTAGGAAACTCGGCGACCGCACGAAGTTTGTCCGGGTCTGGAAGAATTCCATCCTTTGAGACAACATGACCAAGTATAGTGAGTTGGCGAGCCCCGAAGCGGCACTTCTTCAGATTAAGCTGAAGGTTTGCCTTGGTAAGGCACTGAAGAATCGTGCGCAGACGGTCGACGTGTGTAGGAAAATCTGGGGAGAACACGACAACATCATCGAGGTAACATAAGCATATCTGCCACTTTAGGCCGCGTAAAATGCTGTCCATCATGCGCTCAAACGCTGCAGGCGCATTACACAGCCCGAATGGCATTACTGTGAATTCGCACAGGCCGTCTGGAGTAACGAACGCTGTTTTAGGACGGTCACATTCTGCCATCGGGACCTGCCAATATCCTGAACGTAAGTCCAATGACGAAAAGTATTCGGCACCTTTTAGGCAATCGATGGCGTCATTGATGCGGGGAAGAGGGTAGACATCTTTCCGCGTAATTTTGTTGAGACGTCGGTAATCCACACAAAATCGAATCGAACCATCTTTTTTCCTCACGAGCACTACAGGTGAAGACCAGGGACCAGAGGAAGGCTCGATGACACCGTGCTGAAGCATGTCATTCACTTGCTCCGCGATGATATTCCGTTCCGTTGGTGACACACGGTAGGGGCGTTGCCGCAACGGTGCGTGACTTCCAGTGTCGATACTGTGAGCAACTGTGGTGGTTTTACTCAGTGCCTTCTGCGGGAAGTCGAACGAATGTCTAAAGTCAAGGAGAAGAGCAATAAGTTGTGCCCGTTTATCCTGAGGGAGCTCGCTGTCGATGGAGCGGTTGAATACATCCGAGACGTCATCCGATGTAAAACGAGGAGTCACAGCGTTCAAATGAAGTTCTGAACGAGTTTCACAGGATTCAATGGGCACGATAGCAGTTTCGTCTACAGGCTGGACGTGGCCAAGCGTCTCGTTAATGTGCAAAGTGAGAGGGCATAGGCTGGGGTTGCAAACCAATATTCCCGTCGCATGCTGATGAGGCGGCAGAACAGCAAATGGCAGCGATGTACTGTGGCGGCGACTGAAAACGTCAGATGGCGTGAACACAACGGTAGTGCCAGAAAATTCAGCGCAGTGGACAGGAACTATGACGGCACTGAGAGGAGGAACGTCAGTGTCAGTGGCAACAACAAGCTTGCCGACATGGGGTGGTCGTTCTCTGTCGGTAGATGGGGCCTCAGAAAACGCAGAAAGTTCCACCTGTGCGCGAGCGCAGTCAATAACGGCGTGGTGGCGTGACAAAAAGTCCCATCCGAGTATTACATCATGCGAACACGTGGCCAACACGAGAAACTCTATGTGGTACAAAACGTCCTGAATGACGATTCTGGCCGTACATGCTCCAACCGGTTGAATTTGTTGCGCACTCGCTGTACTGAGCGAAAACCCGGAAGGCGGCGTCGTTACCTTTCTTATAGAGCGACAAAGTTTTTGGCTCATCACAGATATGGCAGCACCAGTATCAACAAGCGCGAGAGTTCGGAAACCTTCAACGAACACTTCCATAACATTGGCGGAGGACAGGCGAGGACTTACACAGTGTGACGACGACGCAGCTCGTGCCTCTGGAGCTGCGACAGTCAGTTTTCCGTCTCCAGCTAGTTCGGTCGGCGACGCAGGGGTGGTAGAGAACGGCGCCGCGGAGAGGGTGAGCGACGGGAAGCGAACGGTCGGTACTCGGAAGCACGTTGGCGGTAGCGTTCGGCTGGCAGCGGGTCACGTTCAGCTGGTAGTCGATCACGTTGAGGTGGCGGTTCTCGTCGCGCGTCGTACGGGGCCCGGAAAGAGTAGTCGGGGTACCTCGGTGCATCCGAGGTCGCTGCGAAGCGCCGACGACAAAAGCGCGCGACATGGCCTGGATACCCGCAAGCGTAGCAAATAGGACGGTTGTCAGCTGTGTGCCAGGGGTTTCCGTAGCACTGATGTGTACTAGGCGTCGTTGGTACTCGCACGGGTTGAGGAGTCGACAAAGGTAGAGGTCGCGGTGGATTAGCAGTAATAGCAGCCCAAGTCAGTGGCGCGTCGACAGGTGTTGGCTGGGAGGCGGACGGCAGTGCCTCGGAGACCTGCTCCTGTATCACCTGTCGGATGGCTGGCGCGAGACGCTCAGTAGTGTGTTCCGTCGTCGGTAAATACGGCAGGCACGACAGTTGTCGAGCCACTTCTTCGCTCACATATCGTTTGATTTCTGACAGCAGCTGGTTTTGCTCACCACCGAGGGTCAACGCCGCGAGAGTGTCGTCTGTAGCCGCTGGCCGCCGTGTCAAGAGCCGTTGTTTCCGCAGCTCCTCGAAGCTCTGGCACAGAGTGGCGAGTTCAGACACGGTCTGCGGGTCCTTGGCCAGCAGCATCTGAAAGGCGTCGTCGTCTATCCCCTTCAAGATGTGTTTAATCTTGTCTCCTTCACTCATCGAAGGGTTAAGGCGCTTGCACAAGTCGAGTACGTCTTCGATGTAACTTGTGAAGCCTTCTCCTTGCAACTGTGCACGCCCCCGTAGGTCCTGTTCAGCACGGAGCTTGCGTACCTCGGGGCGACCGAACACATCGGCAATGCGTTGCTTAAAATCACTCCAGGTGGTGAATTCTGTCTGGTGGTTGTTAAACCAGAGGCTCGCGACCTCCTTCAGGTAGAAGGAAACATATTGCAGCTTGGAAGGGTCGTCCCACTTGTTGCTTGCGCCCACCTTTTCAAATGTCGACAGCCAGTCTTCGACGTCTTGCTCATCGGTGCCGTTGAAGAAAGGTGGATCGCGCAGGCGTAGCGCAGTGGGCACGATGACCATCGGAGGTTGGGTCGTGCCTTGCTGGGCGGTTTCGTCGGCCATTTCTGGGGGAGCGGGTAGTCTCCTGTTTCGGAGTTCCAGGTTGAGTACCCCGGCACCTCCACCACTCTGATACGGGGTTTATTGACGCAAGTAGCACTTGAGCAGGATGCCTGTGGACGCTGAAAGCGGGCGGCGACAACCGACACAAGAATCGCAGCGCTGGCGCCAAGAGCTCGCGCTTGGCTCTTTCAGCTAAGGTAGTGCCCCACTGCGGCATGTTGTTCTTCTTCCTCCTTACAATGGGAAATATATTTAGAGAAAAAATCCATGGTACAGAAATTGGTCGAGGCAAAAATTAAAGGTGAAAGTGAACGCTGGGTGACAGAGATTCACGAAAAAAGGAGGCCGCGCCTAGAATATTTTGGAGCCACATAAAGGCGCTAGGTAGGAAGTCTGCCACAATGCAACAACATATTGTCGATGAAGGAGGAAATCATTTGAAAGGGTACGAAGCGCTAGGTTACATCCGAAAGGTAAAAGCCGATTCGTTTCAAAAGAGCGTCCAGGGGATTTCCCCCGTGAGTAAAAGTGTGGCGGACAGAGCAACCGAGGAATTTCTACTGGGAAAAGGTCCAAGTAAAAATTCCAAAGCGCACTGCCGTGGGTTTAGATGGGATTCCCTTGAGCCTCATTACCGAACTAGGACATATCACTAAAGAAGCACTGCTGAAAGCCGTAGAAAAATGCTTAAAGGACAGGCAGATACCGGACAGTTGGCGAAAAAGTAGAATGAATTTAATCTATAAAGGCAAGGGCGAAAAGGATAACATTCGCTCGTATAGACCACTAACCATTACATCGGTACTATACAGTTTGGCGATGCAAGAAGTAAAAATGAAAATAGAAACGTGGGCAGAACACGATATTTTGGGAGAACTCCAGAATGAAGTTCGAGTCGACAGGCGGTTAGACGATAACCTGTTTGTTCTCACTCAGTGTATAGAAATATCTAAAATAGAAAATACGCCCTTGTACATGGCTTTTCTAGACATCACTGGGGCGTACGAGAACGTTAATCAGGAAATTTTATGGGATATATTGAAAGGAATGGGCATAGGGGACGACTGTAGACAGCTTTTGAGGGAGATATACCGAGAAAATACAGTTTGCATAGAATGGGGAGGAGTTTGTAGCAAAGAGAACGTTGATATTAGCAAGGGGCTGAGACTGGGATGTCCTTTGTTCCCGCTGTTATTCTTGCTGTACATGGTGAATATGGAAAAAACACTAGAAGGTAGCAACGTTGGTTTTAATCTGTCACACAAACAGGGTGGCGTGATGATTGAACAGAAGCTTCCAGGATTATTTTATGCTGATGATATCGTCTTATTTGCTGACAGTCGAGATGATATACAGCGGCTGGCGGATATATGCGGAAGGGAAGGTGAAGCTCTTGGACTAGGATTTAGTGTAACGAAGTGTGGATTGATGGTATTCAATGATCCTTGTGATCAGGCGGTGTCAATACAGGGCCAAGAAATACCGAGGGTGAGCGAATACATGTACCTTGGAGTATGGATAAATAAGGGTGACAGGTACATGGAGGCACAGGAAAAAGCCTCAGCAGCAAAAGGAAAGAAGAATGCTGCAATAATGAAGCACAGAGCGTTGCGGGGATACAATAGGTACGAGGTGCTTCGAGGTCTGTGGTAACGTGTAATGGTTCCTGGGCTTACTTTTGGGAACTCAGTGGTGTGCATGAGGTCAGAGGTGCAATCAGCAATGAATGTGAATGAAAGGACTGTGCGACGCCTCGCGTTGGGTGCTTACGGCAAGACGACAAATGAGGCTGTAAAGGGCGATGTGGGCTGGGCAGGTTTTGAGGCGAGGGAAGCTCAGAGCAAAATAAGGTTCGAAGAAAGGCTAAGGAATATGAAGGAAAGTAGATGGGCAGAGAAGGTGTTCTGTTATTTGCATAGGAAGAGCGTGGACACCAGGGACGCAGCCAGAAATTTTTTACGGGGGGGGGGGGTTAACTATACTTTATGTATGTTCGTGCGTGCGTTTGTATGGATGCGTGTATATATACGCAAGCAAAATCGAACATCTACCCCCAATTTTATGAGAATTAACAGACCTGAATGCCAAGGAAAGTATAGGAGATAATATTTGAGTAATTAGGATATAAAGGTGAAGAAAGTAAAGTGAACGAAAAGATGTCACGTGGTCGTGACGTCGACGAACACAGCAGTCAGCGTTTGTAGGATGAAACTGTTTATTTGGCCGAACTTGTGGCCGGAAAATGAGAACTAAAACTACAGCAGTGCACGCTATACAATGATAGCGGCGAACAGGGCATCGTCCGTCGATCAACTGACAAGCGGTGAAGCGCGTCGGCATTTAAACATGTGCCGTCGAATATTCCAGTGTTATCGCTGGCTGTCGTGCAAATTCTAGAATAAGCTCGAGTGTGCGCGTCTTGCGCGCAATCTTAACAAAACGATCTACAATGATCGCCAAGCTTCTCGAACAACGAGGCGCGGTTCGCGCTGAGCGTTGCTGACAGTCTTTGTGGCCGAAAACCGAATACAGCAAAAGTGATAAAGAAACGCACGTGGCAATGCCCCCCTCTGAAAAAGCATCGTCCCGATGCTTAAAACAGAACACGCCAATGCATGCAACAATAAATAACAAAAATAAAGCACCAAAGTACAATAAACAATACGCACAAGAAAGAAAGCACAATAATAAAGCAAAATGACAGTCCTCAGATCCGCTAACGTGCGTAATATGGTTTGAGGCGCACGACATGGACGACTTCAGGTCGTGCACGGCGCCGCTGAGAGCCGAGGCGTCGAAGTACCCTGTACGGTCCGAAGTATCGTCGAAGAAGCTTCTCACTGAGTCCCCGTCGGCGTATTGGCGTCCATACCCATAAACGTCAACGGGTTCGCATTCCATGTGGCGTCGTCGAAGGTTGTAGCGGCGGCTGTCAGTCGTCTGCTGGTTCTTGATCCGTAGGCGGGCGAGCTGTCGTGCTTCTTCGGCGCGCTGTAAGTAAGCGGTGGTGTCGAGATTTTCTTCGTCGGTGACGTTGGGTAGCATGGCGTCGAGCGTCGTCGCCGGGCTTCTTCCGTAGACCAACTTGTAGGGCGTCATCTGCGTCGTTTCTTGGACGGCCGTGTTGTAAGCGAAGGTCACGTACGGAAGGATGGCGTCCCACGTCTTGTGCTCAACGTCGACGTACATGGCCAGCATGTCGGCGATGGTCTTATTTAGACGCTCTGTGAGGCCATTGGTCTGTGGGTGGTAGGCGGTGGTGCGGCGGTGGCTCGTCTCGCTGTATTTGAAGATCGCCTGAGTTAGGTCCGCCGTAAAGGCGGTACCTCTGTCTGTTATGAGGACCTCTAGGGCGCCATGACGCAAGACGATGTGCTCCACGAAGAACTTGGCTACCTCGACGGCACTGCCTTTGGGCAAGGCCTTTGTCTCGGCGTAACGGTGAGGTAGTCAGTTGCTACGACAATCCATTTGTTGCCGGAAGTCGACGTCGGGAACGGCCCCAGTAGGTCCATGCCGATTTGCTGGAACGGCCGGTGAGGTGGTTCGATTGGCTGCAGAAGCCCCGCTGGCCTAGTCGGCGGTGTCTTCCGTCGCTGGCAATCTCGGCAAGTCTTAACGTAGTGGGCGACGTCGGCAGGAAGGCGTGGCCAGTAGTATTTTTCCTGTATCCTCGCGAGCGTGCGGGAAAAGCCGAGGTGGCCCGCCGTCGGGTCGTCATGCAGGGCCTGCAGAACCTCTGGTCGTAGTGCCGAAGGTACAACGATCAGGTAGTCGGCCCGGGCCGGAGAGAAGTTCTTCTTTACGAGGGCGTCGTTTTTCAAGAGAAATGACGCCAATCCCCGCCTGAATACTTTTGGAACAACGGTGGTCCTGCCCTTGAGGTATTCCACAAGGCCCCGAGTTCCGGGTCGGCTTGCTGTCGTTCAGCGAAGTCGTCGGCACTTATGGTTCCCAAGAAGCAGTCATCATCGTGGTCGTCCTGCGGCGGTGCGTCGACGGGGGCACGAGACAAGCAGTCGGCGTCGGAGTGTTTTCTTCCGGACTTTTAAACGACGGTTATGTCGAATTCTTGAAGTCGTAAGCTCCACCGCGCAAGGCGACCTGAAGGGTCCTTCAAGTTGGCTAGCCAACACAAGGCGTGGTGGTCGCTCACAACTTTGAAGGGCTGGCCGTAGATGTAGGGGCGAAACTTTGATGTAGCCCAGATGATGGCTAGACACTCCTTTTCTGTTGTGGAATAGTTGATTTCTGCCGTTGATAGCGACCGGTTAGCATAACTGATGACCCTTTCCAATCCGTCGGTCGTTTCAATTCTTGGAATGCGTCGTTTCAATTCTTGAAATGCCTGAACTTGCGACATCTCCCACCTGAATTCGACGTCGGCCTTCGTGAGTTGCGTCAGTGGATCGGCGATCCGTGAGAATTCCTTGACGAAACGTCTGTAATAGGCGCACAAGCCGAAAAAACGGCGTACGGCCTTCTTGTCGGTGGGCGTCGCGAAGTCAGCGATGGCAGCTGTTCTCCGCGGATCCGGGAGAACACCATGCTCGCTGATCCCATGACCCAAGAACAAGAGCTCCTCGTATGCGAAACGGCACTTTTCAGGCTTCAAAGTGAGTCCGGAGGTCTTGATTGCTTGAAGTACAGCTTCAAAGCGCCGAAGGTGTTCGTCGAAGTTTGAGGAAAACACAACGACGTCGTCCAAGTACACGAGGCACGTCTGCCACTTCAAGCCGGCCAGTACTGTACCCATAACCCGTTGAAAAGTCGCAGGTGCCGAGCAAAGACCAAAAGGCATGACCTTGAACTCAAACAGGCCGTCTGGCGTTATAAAGGCAGTCTTTTCTCGGTCTCTCTCGTCGACTTCTATTTGCCAGTAACCGGTCTTGAGGTCCATCGACGAAAAGTACTTTGCGTTGTGTAATCGATCCAGGGTGTCGTCAATCCGGGGAAGGGGATACACGTCTTTCTTCGTGACTTTGTTCAGGCGACGATAATCGACGCAAAAACGGAGAGTCCCATCCTTCTTCTTCACTAGCACAACGGGGGATGCCCACGGACTCTTCGACGGCTGAATGATGTCGTCGCGTAGCATTTCGTCGACCTGTTTCTTCACGGTCTCCCGTTCCCGCGTCGAAACCCGGTAGGGACTCTGACGGAGTGGTCGAGCATTTTCTTCTGTTATAATGCGGTGCTTAGCAAGGGGTGTTTGTCGGACCCGCGATGACGACGAGAAACAGTCCTTGTTTTTCTGCAGAAGGCATCGAAGCTGTTGCTGTTGGCGAGCGGGAAGACTTGGGTTTACGTCGAAGGGTGGCTCATGTATTGGGGTCATCGTCGTAGCTTCGTCAGAATCTGAAAAGGCAAGCGCATCGCTGGCGGCCAAGATTTCTTCGATGTATGCAATCGTCGTGCCCCTGCTCAGGTGTCTGTATTCTTGGCTGAAGTTCGTTAGCATCACGCTTCCTTTTCCTTCGTGCAACCGAGCAATGCCCCTTGCAACGCAGATGTCATGGTCTAGTAGCAAACGCTGATCGCTCTCGATGACACCTTCGATGTCTTCAGCTTTTTCGGTGCTGACGGGAATTATGGCGCTGGAGCGAGGCGGGATAGTAACTTAGTCCTCGAGCACGTTCAGGGCATGGTGACATGGATTCGTATCCGGCGGTGTCGTTTTGTCCGACGATAGGGTTATCGACTTGGTTCTTAAGTCAATGACGGCGCCATGATGGTTTAAGAAATCCATGCCAAGTATGACGTCCCTGGAGCAGTGTTGCAAGATTACGAAACTCGCAGGATACGTGTGATTATTGATTGTAACTCTTGCTGTGCAGACTCCAGACGGCGTTATTAGATGGCCTCCAGCGGTACGGATTTCGGGGCCTTCCCAAGCAGTCTTAACTTTCTTCAACTTCGTGGCGAAAGGCCCACTGATGACTCAATAGTCGGCTCCAGTGTCGACGAGAGCGGTGACGCTGTGGCCGTCAATGAGAACGTCGAGGTCGCTAGTTCGTCGTCTTGCGTTGCGGTTGGGTCGCGGCGTCGGGTCACGGCTGCGTCGGTTTGTGCCGCTGCTTCGACGTGGCGTCGTCAGGTCTTCCTCAGGCCTTGAAGTTTCGACGTCAGGGCTTCGTTCGGTCGTCGGCGGCGGAGGATCTTCGGAAGTTCGTCGTACAGCAACCGCACCTCCATCGATTGCTGCCCTTAGTTTCCCGGATACGGGCTAGGCGACCGGCCCCGATTTGGGCCAGTGTACTGCCGGCGGTGCGGTGACATGTAGCGGCCCTGCGAAGGCGAGCGGGAAGGTCGTCGTTCTTGCCACTGTATTCCGGTGAGGTAGTCGTCGATGTCGCGAGGCCGTTCGCCTGGCTATGGGCGCGGCGCGTTGACGGCGAATCCTCGAAGCCCCATCTGTCGGTACTGACAGCGGCGGTACGTGTGGCCGGCCTCCCCGCAGTGGTAGCAGAGCGGGTGGTTGTCAGGGGCGCGCCAAACGTCGGTCTTCCTTAGCGTGTATCGCTGGCCGACTGGTGGGCAGTATGACGTCGGTGGCGGCGGTGGCGGTGCCTGACGGCGGGACTGCTGGGGCGGCGCGGCGTCTTGACGTGGGCGAGGAGGGGGGTTGTTGCGTCGGGCTGCAGCAGCGTAGTTCATGGCTTGCGGCTGGGGCTGTGGCGGTTCAAGGTTGCCCAGCGACCGCTGGATTTCTGATCGAACGACCTCTGCGATCGAGTCCACTTGAGGCTGTGGTGAGGGAATAGCTTGCGCAGTTCCTCCCGAACGATCGCTCGAATCGTTTCGCGCAGGTCGTCGGAGGCGAGGGCATGAACAGCTGGGCTGTCTTCATTCGTACGGCGATTGTACTGGCGGGTTCGTATTTCCATCGTCTTCTCAATCGTCGTCGCTTCTGAGACGAATGCTTGGACTGTCGAAAGTGGGTTCCGCATCAGACCAGCGAAGAGCTCTTGCTTTACCCCTCGCATGAGGAAGCGGACTTTCTTGTCCTCGGGCATGGCAGGGTCAGCGTGGCGAAATAGCCGGGTCATTTCCTCTGCAAAGATGGCCACGCTTTCATTTGGAAGTTGGACCCGTGTCTCAAGCAAGGCTGCGGCCCTTTCCTTTCGGACGACGCTTGTGAACGTCTCCAGGAAAGCGTTGCGAAAGGCGTCCCAGGTTCCAAGAGTGGACTCCCGATTCTCGAACCATGCCCTTGCTGCATCTTCCAGGTAAAAAATAGACGTGGCGCAGCTTGTCCTCGGAGTCCCAGTTGTTGAACGCTGAGACCCTTTCGAAGGTCTCGAGCCAGGTTTCCGGGTCTTCGAATGACGACCCGCGGAAAGTTGGCGGCTCCTTGGGCTGCCGGAGAAGTATCGGCGCAGGCTGCACGGGGTCGGTCATCGTCGCTGCGGTCGGTGTTGGGACCTGGGGCTGCCTGGTGTTTTCGGGAAGGAGCCCGTACTCTGGCTGCAGTCCCTTCTGCCTGCGGCTTGTTCGACGATCCGGGTTTTCTTTGCCGTCGTCCTCCTCGCGGCTTGGGCTTGGGTCAGCGCTTCGCGGGGGCGTACGGATCATGGAAGAAGCAGCACCTCCACCAGATGTCACGTGGTCGTGACGTCGACGAACACAGCAGTCGGCGTTTGTAGGATGAAACTGTTTATTTGGCCGAACTTGTGGCAGGAAAATGAGAACTAGAACTACAGCAGTGCACGCTGTACAATGATAGCGGCAAACAGGGCGTCGTCCGTCGATCAACTGACAAGCGGTGAAGCGCGTCGGCATTTAAACATGTGCCGTCGAATATTCCAGCGTTATCGCTGGCTGTCGTGCAAATTCTAGAATAAGCTCGAGTGTGCGCGTCTTGCGCGCAATCTTAAAAAAACGATCTACAATGATCGCGAAGATTCTCGAACAACGAGGCGCGGTTCGCGCTGAGCGTTGCTGACAGTCTTTGTGGCCGAAAACCGAATACAGCAAAAGTGATAAAGAAACGCACGTGGCAATAACATGCTGCCGGCAGAGACCGAACCTGCGAACTTTATATCCTAGTTACTGCAAATAACATCTCCTATACTTTCCTTGCCACTACTGTCTGTTGGTTCTCATAATATTCTGTCTAACGAAGAAAAACGAGCCCTTCAAAGGTCACCTTTTTTCGTTCATTCATAGCGAGAGTCTCGTTCTGGCAGACTTGATGCCTTCAGGTATTATGCGAGGGATTATTGGTCAGCTTCCGGCTCGCAAAAATGTTCACGTTCTACGTGACGCCAACAGGCAGAAAAAGAGTGTTCCAGACTCGTCGCCATGGCTGCGATCGGCGCTGACTAACACCCCTAGGTTTAAATGCACATATATGCCCTATAATGTGGACGGGGGCATGACCGCCGCCGTAGCTCAGTGGTAGAGCATAGGACGCGTTATTCGAAGGTGACAGGTCCGGTCTCTGCCGGCGGCAAGTTATCTTTTCGTCCACTTTACTTCCTTCACCTTTATATCCTAATTACTACAAGTAAAATCTCCTGTACTTTCCTTGGCATTATTGTCTGTTAGTTCTCATATTACTAACCTAAACATGGTGTGACACGCTGTGAATGTCCCTGGGCAGACTGCAGAATGCAAAGAGTCGCCTGGCGGTTTTTCGCTTGCGGTTTTAAGCAATCGAGAGGACAGGTTAGAATAACAGAGAGCTGAGCTAGTTGGTAAGTATTCATTCTAAAAAGACAGGGCGTGCAAACACGGACACAAGAAAGAAGTGAGGACACCACAAACGCCGACTAACAACTGAAGAGACGCAAAACGGCTGAAAAGAAAGAAGGCACGAAAACTTATCTGCGCATGCCCATGCAACAGGCGAACCTATCAATCCAGCACGCGTGACGGTCTACGTGGAAGATAACTGTTAAGGCATTAGATTTCATCTTTATGCAAGTTAATCGACGGTTGGCTCACGCATGCGCTACCACTATTCTCGATATGCCATGCTTCAATCATCAGGCGCGTTTCTTCATTTCTATGCCGGTACAACACTGCGCATTCATCGAATTTTGGCGTGCACTTACAATCTCGACAATGTAAAAAAAGATTAGAAGGTGAGCCTCCTGTTAGCGATCTCTTATGTTCCAATAATCTCTGGTTGATGCATCGACCCGTCTGTCCTACGTAGAAGCGGCCGCAGCTGAAAGGGATCTTATACACCACACTCGTACGGCAATCAGTGAATTTGTTGGTGTGTTTTACGAAACAAATATCGGTCCGCTTCATGTCGCTTACTCCCTCATTCTTCCTCTGCACAGCGGCACAAATCTTACCTAGCTTATTGGCAGCCGTAAAAACAACATTAACGCCGTATCTAGTTCCTACTTTCTTTAGCCTGTGAGATACGCGATGAATGTACGGTATACCTACGACACGTTTCTTCCTATCGCTTTCTGCAACCATGCTCGGACTTAACACAATAGACTTCTTTAAACGTTCAGCGACCGTGGCCACTGCATCCCGAGGATACCCTACATCTAAAAGACGTGTAACCTGTGCGTTAAAGCTATCACTCATTTTGTGCTCACACGACTTGGTGAGGGCTGACTTAAGGCAAGACATGGCGATGCCGTTTTTTACAACCTTCGAGTGCTTCGACGAAAAATTTAACAGCGGTTTCGAAGATCTAGGAGAATACTGCCAGCACACGTGGTTCTTCTGGAACGTTAAGGAGATGTCTAGAAATTGTATTCCATTACTCTGAGGTACAGGGGTGGTCAAAAGTTCCCAGGCCGCCATGCCCAGCCGAGGAGCAGCAGCTAGCTGCTATCGGGGCGCTGTCATCGCAATCACACCTTGGCGCACGCTGGCGTCGAGCGTGTGCGTGAAGACGGGGTGGGGGTTGCATCCCACTTCCTTTCTTGCTCTCCTTGATAAGAAAGCTACGTATAAACTTGGTGCGTCATGTTCTCTCACTGTGCGCTCTTCGATGTCTTACTTCTGTGCAGCATGTAGCGAGGCGGCATTCTTCCGGAAAACTGACGCATCATGATTGCGGCCACATTTAGCTAGACACCATATACATTACCGTGGTTTTCGGCTTCCTGGAAAACAATATCGTGGGTTTACCTTTCAATTCGCATTGCGGTGGTTCTATCAGTCGTCTGCGCAGTTCAATTCGCCGCATACGAGCATGGTCGGAGCCCGAAATGTATTCAGAATAGCTTATGTTGGGGCTAGTTAGAACATCTTAGTGGAATAAGCAGCGCTGCACCGTAGTAGTTTATACCTAGCTCTCTTATGAAGGAGAGCAACAAAGAGAGAGGGATACACCCCCCCTCCACGCACACGCTGGACGCCAGCGTGCGCCAAGGCATGATTGCGATGGCAGCGCCCCGATAGTAGCGAGCTGCTGCTCCGCGGCCGGGCGTTGCGGCCTGGGAACTTTTGACCAACCCTGTACCTCTTTAGTAAAGCACAGCCCTCCTCCATTTAATTCAAATTTTTCGCTCACCGAAGTTACCACCTTTTCAAAATCCTCACCACTACAAAAAATCAAGTATTCGTCCACATAACGAAAAACCTTAATAACCGAATTGCCTAAGGCGCCTTCCAAAAGATTGTCACTCTTGCTAAGGTATAAATCACTAAGAACCGGAGCAACTTTAGAACCAATACATATCCCTGATTTCTGCACATCGACGCCTTCCTTCTAACCTACCAGCGTCGACTTTAAATACATGGAAAGGATTTCTAGAAATGCCCCGGTAGAAACACCACAGTTTTCGGTGAAAACCGTCTGGTGCTCTTGTTCGTTAATGCATTCATTAACACTTTTTAACAAGTCCTTATGCGGCAAAGACTAATACAGATCTTCAATATCCATACTAAAAGCTTTACAACAGCCGGGGTTCTCCTCTGAGAGGAACTGAACTAGCGCCTGAGAATTACGCATACGAAAAGGGTCTGAAAAACTCAAAGAGGTTAAGCAGTTTTGCAAATAACTAGATACAGCGACTTTCCAGGTGCCTTGCTCTGAAACGACTGCTTGAAACGGAATCTCGTTCTTATGTGTTTTGGCTGAAAAAGACAATTCTAAAGCAAGTGATTTAGCCTTCTTGACATTACAAGCTATTCTCTCAAGATTATGTCTTAACAAAAGGTCGACAGCACGTTGCCTAACTACCGATGGCTTAAGTTTTACCGTCCTAAAATTCTTTTCTATGGCTGTTAATGCTTTTTCCGAGAACAAACTGTCCGGCATAATTGCAAAATACCCTTCCTTATCTGAAATTACTGGCCTGAGTTTCTTCTCGACACAGTAATTAACCAAAGGCCGGATAGGATCAGAACACTTGAGAAAAAGCATCAGAACACTCAGAAAGATCAGATCAGAACACTCAGATCAGAACACTCAGAAAAAGCATTAACAGCTGTAGAAAAGAATTTTAGGACGGTAAAACTTAAGCCATCGGTAGTTAGGCAACGTGCTGTCGACCTTTTGTTAAGACATAATCTTGAGAGAATAGCTTGTAATGTCAAGAAGGCTAAATCACTTACTTTAGAATTGTTTTTTTCAGCCAAAACACATAAGAACGAGATTCCGTTTCGAGCAATCGTTTCAGAGCAAGGCACCTGGCAAGTCGCTGTATCTAGTTATTTGCAGATCTGCTTAACCTCTTTGAGTTTTTCAGACCCTTTTCGTATGCGTAATTCTCAGGCGCTAGTTCAGTTCCTCTCAGAGGAGAACCCCGGCTGTTGTAAGGCCTTTAGTATGGATACTGAAGACCTGTATTAGTCTTTGCCGCATGCGGACTTGTTAAAATGTGTTAATGAATGTATTAACGAACAAGAGCACCAGACGGTTTTCACCGAAAAATGTGGTGTTTCTACCGGGGCATTTCTAGAAATCCTTTCCATGTATTTAAAGTCGACGCTGGTAGGTTGGAAGGAAGGCGTCTATGTGCAGAAATCAGGGATATGTATTGGTTCTAAAGTTGCTCCGGTTCTTAGTGATTTATACCTTAGCAAGATTGACAATCTTTTGGAAGGCGCCTTAGGCAATTCGGTTATTAAGGTTTTTCGTTATGTGGACGATTACTTGATTTTTTGTAGTGGTGAGGATTTTGAAAAGGTGGTAACTTCGGTGAGCGAAAAATTTGAATTAAATGGAGGAGGGCTGCGCTTTACTAAGGAGGTACCTCAGAATAATGGAATACAATTTCTAGACATCTCCTTAACGTTCTAGAAGAACCACGTGTGGTGGCAGTATTCTCCTAGATCTTCGAAACCGCTGTTAAATTTTTCGTCGAAGCACTCGAAGGTTGTAAAAAACGGCATCGCCATGTCTTGCCTTAAGTCAGCCCTCACCAAGTCGTGTGAGCACAAAATGAGTGATAGCTTTAACGCACAGGTTACACGTCTTTTAGATGTAGGGTATCCTCGTGATGCAGTGGCCACGGTCGCTGAACGTTTAAAGAAGTCTATTGTGTTAATTCCGAGCATGGTTGCAGAAAGCGATAGGAAGAAACGTGTCGTAGGTATACCGTACATTCATCGCGTATCTCAGAGGCTAAAGAAAGTAGGAACTAGATACGGCGTTAATGTTGTTTTTACGGCTGCCAATAAGCTAGGTAAGGTTTGTGCCGCTGTGCAGAGGAAGAATGAGGGAGTAAGAGACATGAAGTGGACCGATATTTGTTTCGTAAAACACACCAACAAATTCACTGATTGCCGTACGAGTGTGGTGTATAAGATCCCTTTCAGCTGCGGCCGCTTCTACGTAGGACAGACGGGTCGATGCATCAACCAGAGATTGTTGGAACATAAGAGATCGCTAACAGGAGGCTCACTTTCTAATCTATCTTTACATTGTCGAGATTGTAAGTGCACGCCAAAATTCGATGAATGCGCAGTGTTGTACCGGCATAGAAATGAAGAAACGCGCCTGATGATTGAAGCATGGCATATCGAGAATAGTGGTAGCGCATGCGTGAGCGAACCGTCGATTAACTTGCATAAAGATGAAATCAAATGCCTTAACAGTTATCTTCCACGTAGACCGTCACGCGTGCCGGATTGATAGGTTCGCCTGTTGCATGGGCATGCGCAGATAAGTTTTCGTGCCTTCTTTCTTTTCAGCCGTTGTGCCTCTCTTCAGTTGTTAGTCGGCGTTTGTGGTGTCCTCACTTCTTTCTTGTGTCCGTGTTTGCACGCCCTGTCTTTTTAGAATGAGAGGACAGGACAGCGAAAAAAGAATGAACCTAGAACATGGATGAAGAATGCATGCGTTTTTTTTCTGTCGATGCGACAGGTCTAACCTTGGCACACTTTTCCTGCGACAACTGTTAAGTATTTCAGGTCTGTGTTCTTTTGTCTGTCTGCTGTCATAGTTACGGTTCCCGCGTTTCACTTGCTTCCTCGAAGAGCCAGGCAGCGCTCGAACAGGCCCTTTCAAGCAAATCCAAACAAGGCCGAAGTTTAGGAGAACCTTAAAGAGATGAAAAATTCTTGAACACAGGTGTCGCTGGAGCTAAGCACACCTGTCATTGTGAAGGCAGGAACTTCACAAAGACAGGTCTGCGTGTCCAAACGTTGGTTCCAGCGACATCGCTGATGAATAACTTTTACGCGACATCGTCAAAGACGTCAAGGCGGTGGACTGGGCTAGTTGGTAGATGTCGAATTGGATAAAAGCCAGCGGGAAACACGAACCACAGAGAAAGAACTCGACGCGACGGGCTGGCAAAGAGACGGTAGGATTGGGCGTGTTGGTACAACATGATCCCCTCCTGTCGTTTGCGCTGTTAAGCACTGTTTATCTGGCAAAGAGCTGGCTTCGCAGAGAGAGAATAAACTTTACTGAAGAATTAGAGTACGTGGCTAATCCCGGGTGGAGCCCTCTTGTAGAGCCCCGCTGGCCACGGGGGCTCGCCGGGCCTGGTCTACGGTCACCAGTTGGCTCCCCAGTGCCAGCTCGGAAAGCCGTGCCTCCCAAGACCACGTTGTGAGTATTTGTAGTGAGCGCACCAACCTAGATACTGCATTGGCTGGCCGCTCGATACATTGGTAAGTGATGTGTGTAAGTGTGGCTGTGTGGTCACTACACCAGGGGCATACCACTGTTGTGTATACCTGTGGAAAAATTGCGTGTAGTTTTGACATGTGGGGATATGTGTTCGTTTGGAGGCGGCGCCAATCCCGGGCTTGTTGGCTGCTTAAGTTGGGATGTGGAGGGGCGTACTGGCGTCTTGTAAGGCGTTGGTTTTACAATATCCGCCTGCTTGTTACACTTTGTTCTTCATGGTGCCCTGTGAGATGTCCGGAGGAGAGTCCTGCGTCTCGGCCAGTAAGTCCGCGAGCTACGCAGTTTGCCTCCTCTGTCCCCCTCAGACCGTCATGCCGTGGGCACCAAGTGACGCCACGTGCCTCCATCAACGTGGGCCCCAAAATATCAGTGACGCATCTTGGAAGTGTGCCTCTAAGGTATAAGCGACATGCAGCTTGTGAGTCTGTCAAAATATACGCTGGGCGCCCCCTTCTTTCGGCTTCTCTAATTGCCAAGGCTATGGCTGCTGCCTCTGCGGTGGCAATTGATCTGGTGGGTAGGGACGCGCAGGCCACGACTTTGCTTTGGTTAGTCACTGCCAATGCATATGCTTGTTTTCTGGGGCCTTGTGGTGGCGCGGGATAAAGAATGGCGTCGGTAAAGTAGGCGTCTGGATCGCTACTTCTCTGCAGGAGTTTTCGGGCTCGCGCTTGACGGCGCTTTTTGTTGTAGAGCGGGTGCATGTTTTTTGGAACTGCTTCCACGATGATTTGATCACGTATTTGCTTGGGTACAATGACCGTCTCATCGCCACAATATTGAGGGGTGAGAGGGTATCCCAGCCTCTGTAGCAGTTTTCTTCCCTGGCGCGTTGTGGTGCGGCGTTCTCGCTGTGCGATTAACGTGGCGGCTGCCAATTCTTCATACGTAATATGCATGCCGAGTTCCATGAGTTTTTCTGTGCTTGTGCTGTTCGGAAGTCGCAGTGCTGCTTTGTATACAATTCTGATGAGCCTGTCAATCTGCTCTATTTCGGGCTTGCGTGTTGCCTGAAAGGGAAGAGTGAACGCGACTCGGCTGAGAACGAAGGCATGTACAAGGCGTACCGTGTCGGCCGCCTTCATCCCATCATTACTTCGCACAATTCTAGCTAGAAGGGATGCAATACTCTTTACGGTATGTTTGAGTTTGCCTATTGCAGTCTTTGCGATGTTGTCTTCTTGCACGCGCATGCCTAGTATTCGAGCTACGGGGGTCCTGTTGATGATCTAACCGGCAATTTCCAGCTGCAGCGCGGGTGCATGGTTCGACTGAGCGCGTGGGGGCCTTATTTGCAAATATTCCGATTTGTTTGGCGTGCATGACATGCTTGCTGCAGTGAGGTAGCCTTGAATCATGTCTACAGCGGTTTGCAGTACATCTTGTCGTTCTCCATAAGAGCCCTTTGTTGCCCATAGCGTAATATCGTCCGTGTAAAAGGCACAACCCAGGTTTGGTACAGTCTCCAGCTGGATGACTAGTTTCCATAGACCGATACTGAATAAAAATGAAGACAAGATGGAGCCCTGAGGTGTGCCTTTCAGTGGGAGGTCGTATGGTGATGATTTGGTACCAGCCATGCTAATCTGCGCCTTGCGAGTTCCAAGAAAATCAGAGACATAGTTGAATATGCGTTGTCCACATCCTATGGCGGCAAGACCGTCTAGTATGGTAGAGTGCGCAATATTATCAAATGCTTTTTCGATGTCGAGTGCAACGAGTAGGTTGTTGAGACTACCTGGCGCTGGGTTAAGCACTTCCTCTTTGAGCAATAAAAAGATATCCTGGGTAGACACTCCTCGCCTAAATCCGTACATAGATGTTGGTAGAAGGCCCCGTTCTTCGGTGTATTGGTCAAGGCGAGTGAGTATAACTTTTTCGAAGAGCTTGCCAACGCATGACGTTAATGAAATGGGTCGTAGCTGATCAAGGCTTCGCCGTTTACCGGGTTTAGGTATGAGTACAACTTGTGCCAGTGTCCATTCTGCAGATATCTTCCCACACGGTGTCCAGACTTTCTGATTAATGTGGTCCGTGATGGCTTGTAATGCTTCATTGTTGAGGTTCCGTATCATGGCATTTGTAATGCCATCCAATCCGGGCGCTGTATTTCTTTTGAAGCTTTGCTCCGCTGCATAAACCTCCGCTAAGGTTATGGGTGCGTCGAGCTCAGTGTTGGGTTCTCCATTGTATTCTTGACTTGGTGTTGGGCTAACGTTTCGCTTGCGTTTTCCTGTGTACGTTGTTTCAGCTCTTCTATTAACTGATCCGGATCACCTTGAAATTCCCCAGCTAGCCGTTGAAGGGTAGCGTTTGTTTCGGTTCTTGTTGCGGAGGGATCCAAAAGACTTCGTAGGATGTTCCACGTCTTCTTCGTGCTTAATGTGCCTTTTAAGGAATCGCAGAAGGTGCGCCAGTTGTTGTAAAGTTACTTTGAGTATGCGTCTACTTCATCCGTGATTTTCGCTAAACGGAGTGTGAGTTTCTTATTTAGCTTGTGTCGGCGCCACCGTTTCGTGAGGCCTCGACGAGCTTCCCAAAGATGCGTCAAGTGGGTGTCAATGGCAGGTGCGTCGGAAGTTGTTTGAAAGATCTTGGTGTTCTTGTCATAGAGACCCTTAATGTACGGTGTCCATTGGGCTATGGTTGTTGGCTTGGGCCCGTCTACTTCTTGTTGCTCTCTATATTTAGTCCAGTTAGTCAGTCTGGCTTTTCCGAGCGGGCGTCGCAGTCGAGCTGTTTCATATGTTATTTGCACAATATTGTGATCGCTGCCCAGATTGTCGTCCAGCACACTCCAGCGCTTTGTCGCGGCATTGTTGGTTATGGTAAGGTCGGGTGTGGTGTCCCTGTCGACACTGTTTCCTATACGAGTCGGTATGCCCGGGGTCGTGAGGAGTGTGTAGTCGTAGCGCTGTATCGCTTCTAAAAGTCGCGTACCTTTGGGTCTGTCTGCGCTATAAACCCATGTGGTGTGCCAAGCGTTGAAGTCCCCAGTGATGATCAGGCGGTCGGGTGGTTGAAGCGTGGTGTTCAGATAGTGGAAGATATTGCTGAATTCTGCTTTTCTGTCTTGTGGGGGACTGTATATGTTACATATAACCTGCCTCGGGCGTCCTTTCTTCGCTGGCCAGAGCGTTACGATAAGGTGTTGCGTCTCTTCGTTCGGTGCCGTTAGGCATGTAGCTGCCAATTCTTTCCGGACGAGTGTTGCAATCTTAGGTGTATTTGGATCTATGTACAGTTTGTAGCCATGGTGAAGGTAAAAACCTCGAGGCACTGCGCCGACCAAAATGAAAATTAAAACACACAGCAAAGACGTTTCGTGTGTTTTAATTTTCATTTTGGTCGGCGCAGTGCCTCGAGGTTTTTACCTTCACCATGTATCATCCCGATCAGACGGGCTTCCGTCAAACATTAAACTTCAGTTTGTAGCCAGAAACTGTTTTAGGCCTGGCTCCAACCTCTTGTAAGCAGATTACGTCAGGAGGGACCAGCACCGCCTTGTATAGAGTGAGTGTAGCGTGCTTGTTGTGCAGGGAACGACAGTTCCAGGACCATATAGTAAGATTCTCGTTTGCTATGCGTCGGTTAATTGCCATGGTGCGAGGAGGTGGGTGTGGTTTCAGCATCCGAGGTAAGCATGCTTTTGGCGTCTGACTCCTGGGACCGCTGTTGGCTCTGCTTACGTCGACGCTTCGATTCTTTGTTGAGGCTTTCATGCACGTATCGCTTCAGGTCATGAAATTCGACAAAGAACTGTTTCATTTGGGCTTCTGTTTGCTACAGTATATGCTGTTGCATTAGCTGCAGTTGTTGTTGTAAAGTGAGGTTTGTTGCTGTTTGTTCTGTTCCTATATTGAATACAGGATCTCGTGGTGGTGTCGATTGTGGTTGGATGTGCCCATTGTCCCGCGACTTTTCGCTTGGGTGGCTAGTTAGATTTTGAGAGGCCTGGACTGTAGTTTTCGGGGTGGCTCCCAATAATTAGGCCAGCTGTTTTTCGAGCCACATTATTTTGTTCCCGTATTTGTCAAGGCGTTGTTTAAGTTGTTTGTTTTCAGCGATTACTGCTTGATAGTGTACGTTTTGTGTGATGGGGAAGCACATGCAGACTTGGGAGCCACGGTTTCCGCCCAGCTTACCGGAAGTGATGATGCCTGTTGGGTGCTGTTGGGTGTTGGGTGTTGGGTGCGTCCTTGATCCCCGCCGTTGCTTTTGGCTCTCCCTCCTGGAGGACTGTGGTGCAGGTTCTGCTGAGTCGATGCTGGCGCGCTCTTCTTGGATGGCGAGTGCGGCTTTCTGCCCGGAGACCGTGAACGCGACCGTGAACTGTGCTTGTCGTCGGCTGACTTGTAGGCGTTTTCTTCCTCTTCGGAGGAGAACCAGCGGAGATTCTTGGTTCTCGGTGGGTCGTTGCTAGTGCCCTGTTGAAGCTTATCACTGTGGCCTGCTTGTACTTGCGGCCGTTTAGTCTTCGGCGGCTTAAGTCTTTTTTTTTTGCAAGTGGGATCCCCTGTAAGATGAGCCTCCCCGCACGAGGCACAACTAATAGAACACGGATGTCCATTCGTTAGGTTAGTCAATCCGCACAGCCGGCAAATGGGGCGATCCGGATGCGGGCAAACGTCCGCGCGGTGTCCTTTTTCTCGGCATACCTTGCAGACCTGGATCTTAGGTCGGAAGGGGTAGCAGCGGAGTTCACCCCCGTAATAGTAAACGGCACGAGCTAGCGTTGGACCGAAAAATTTAATGGCTGCGCTTTTCGTTGTCCTATCAATCTGGCAGTGATGATCTCGACACCGTGCGTTCTGACACGTAGGTGCGCCATGAGAGTTTCGGATGAGGTGTTCATCGGTACGCCGTGAATCACCCCTCTCAGAGTATCGTCTCCATTTGCGGCGTAGGCACGGACAGCGTGAGCCCTGCCGTTAAGTGCAAGGGTGCGTATCAGGCGCACTTTGTCCGCCACCTCCTCATATTTGGTCGATAGAATCGCTATGTTTGACCCTGGATTGATTCTAAGGATGAACTGATCATCTCTGATGCCAGCTTGGCATGCCTCGATGATTGCTTGCGCAAGCGTATACGAGTCAAAATGTTTCTCAGCGGGAGGCCCCGGTTTGGACGAATGATGATCTTGTAATCGTCCTTCTGCAATGGTGGTAGCTTTGGCAATTTCTTGAATGTTGACGTGCCTTCCTTAACTTGGTCCTGGCGCCCTGCGCTGCCGCGCCTCCGCTCCAGTGCCTCTTGCTTGCGTTTCTTCGTGGATTTCGCTGCCTGCCAGCTAGCGTCCTCTTCTGCATGCGATTGAGCGCCGATAGCGCCTCCGCTCACCGTATCGTGGTCGCCCTGGAGTTGATCCATTTTGTCGTCTGCTGTGCCATACTGGCCTAGGAGGTGGTATTGTTGGTCGGTCGCTGCGTTGAGAGCCATAGCTGGATGAAGCTCCGACGCGGGCGTCCCCAGTGTCGGTGCAGCTGCCGGCGGCTCCCCAGGTCAGCGTTTGGTGAGCGTGCTAGGGGTGGCGAGCTTTCTGAAGTCCTTTGGTACCTCCAAATGGCAAGAAATCCTCTTTAGTGGTGCCCAGGCGTTCCTCGGAACTTCTTGAAGCTGATCGTAACGTTTTCTGGTGGTTGCAGACAGAAAACACCACTGAAAAATCATGAGAATCTAGATAGCGAAGCGAGCGCGTCTGCAGTACTTCGAGCCCCCTGGTGGTCTCCTCAATTGCCCCTCGCTTCGCAGAAATTCCGCTGTCGGTCTCAGCGTCGGCGACATTGGCTGTGAGCGAGAAATGAGCGTTGTCCGAGAGCGAAAGTTCTATATGCAAATAAATAAATAACAAGAAACTTCGGTTCCAGTGGGAGTTGAACACAGGCCTTCTGCGTGGCAAGCAGTTCCTCTACCACGGAGCGACGCCATTGCTTCAAACTGCTTCCGAAACATACCCCATAGGAATGTCGCGTGACGCGAGGAGTTTACGGCATGTAATGCGTGCCAGAAGCGTGGAATCGCGCCATGTGTCACAACCTGTGTATTTGCGCATCGAGTGAGAGGTTTAAAAGGCGACCCATTACAAAGCGCTCAGACATAATGAATCATCAGCAGCAGCAAAAGTGACGACAAAGAGAGCAGCTGTGTAGATTCGCCTGTTGCCGTAAGGACGCGTACTTCGCTCGTTTGCTAAAGGACGAGTTATGGCGTAGTGGGCACTTTGCAAACTGTACTTGCATTCTGGGATAGTTGTAAACGGCCATGTTACTCGCACAGACGCTCCTTTCTTTGCGGAATGGCTCAGGTGTCCACCCGGAAACGAAGCGAGCATGCCGACTGAGAAGGCGTTGCGAATGGCGCCCTATTACGCTACCGCAGTCTACCGTTTAGGCGAAGCTCAAGCCTCCTCGAATTTTTTCGTCGCTTTAAGGTAAAGTTGTATAAAACAGAAAACAATGTGAGATTTGTCTAGTTATTAGGAAACAGAGATCTTTGTGAATTCGCGCGACCAGCGGTGCGCGCAACCGTCAGCACGCGGCACTGGGTGCACACTGTCGCAGCTTTCGGAACGCTGGGTGCCGCGTTCGGACGGGCTAAAATAGAAAGTGGCAGAGGCAGCAGGTGAATGACCGCCACTGGCCACCACCATGCCGACACAGGCGCCATTGCGAAGGCATAGAAAAAGGGTCCACACGGCTGCTGCCACTCATTTTCGCTCCTGCGCGTAGTTCTTAAGCCCGGGCGCACAAAACAGCCGCTCGTTTGACTTCGGCCAAGCAGTTAGCGCGGTCAGCTGAAGTCGGACGCATGCGAACAGTCAGCTATTGGAGTGTTTCGGGCTACTGAAACGCATCGAATATGAAATGAATTATATGGTTCGACATGACTACCTTAGAGAAGAAGTACGGCCCACGATAGAAAATGGACTCAAGAAGGAATGTGCCCAGACGTCAGCAAATATTATATAGTTCAGCTACTGCGACATTGATGTCTTTTATATAACTGCAACAAAAAATTGACTCCCTTATCTGTAACCTCTTAACGTTGTTGCAGTGTTTATGACCTTCTATAGATGATGATGATGAAATAAACTTTTAATTTGCCAAAACAGTGTCCCCGAGCTCTTAAGCTTGGGGTCACTCTAGGTGGGAGGGTCCCTTAGTCCAGGAATCCTCTGGCCGCGATCGCCTCCCGGGCCCTGGCGACGAGTCCACGTTGGTCGTCTAGGTCCCGTGCGGAGATCTTGGCCTCCCACGTCTCGGCGAGGAGGTTGTTGCGTGCGGTCGTTGCGGGCTTGTTATCGGCATCTTGGGGGCGCCACGGGCACTCGAGTATGAGGTGTGCCAGTGTGTCAGGAACGTCGCAGATCATGCAGTGGTATGCATGAAGCGTCGGGTAGATGCGATGTAGCAGGATACCGTGCGTGTACGTGTTGCTTTGCAGTCTTCGGAATGCTGTTGTTTCTTCTTTAGTCAGCTTGGGGTGAGGTGGCGGGTACACACTGCGAGCTAGGCGATGGTGTTGCAGCATGGCATTACACTCTAAAAACTGGCAAGCGTATCGCAAGAGTAAGAAAGCCGAGTTACTCTTCAGAGCGTTCTCTTAGTCTCGCAAAGCATCGCATAGAGTGAAATGCACGATCACTCTGTACGAAAGGAGAGAGTGAAATGTGCCTATACTCCACCTCTATCTGAGAGAGTGGAATGCCCGTATACTCTTCTGGCATGACAGAGTAAGACGCAGTTATACTCCTGCTCCTCATATATGTATATATCGATGTGCCGGCATACCGCGAGCGATGACCGCTCATTATTAAGCACACGCATATAGAGTAGAGAGCATTGCATTCGTCGCGGGGCTGGAGACGATTAATAAAAAAAAGCAGCGTTTCCAGTGCCTCCCAGTGCTTTTCAGTGTACTGGAATGCACTGGAATCCAGCTCCTCCGTGTGCTTTTCATTGTACAGGAAGGCACTGGAATAAAGCCTAATACCCGCGTTTTTAGCTTTGTATTTGTGCAGTTAAATAAGCGAATATCACGTCATCGAGTCGGTCCACGATCGAAACTACATTCTAAAGGTTTTTAAATTCTTCGTATTTCAGTATCCCCGTTTTTCGCTCGAACGTCGCGCACGGAGTACACTGCCCTAAGCTAAAGGGTCCGTACGGGTAGAGTGCGCTATTACGGCTGTAGTCGCGGAACGTGAACAATAATGACCGAAACTATGTCCAAGGGCGTGACGAAAACTGAAGTGTTCAATGTGCAGTTCAGAAGTACAGCGTTTTCTGCACAGAAATGACCAACCGCTTAGCTGGTCAATGCGAATTCCGCACATATCCTCGGTTACGCTACTCTTGTTTGCTGAGAAAAACGGGCCGGATTGACGTTCTGATACCGGGAAGTACAAAACAAACAAATGAACTATCTTGTAGTTGGTTGTCGCAGGTACGGAGATACTCAAACCGGCGTTTCTAAACAACAAAGTGAAGACAGATCACCAATATGGTCAGTGCAATCAGTGACAACATGAAAGAAAAAGGACATGTTCGTCGTCTCCGAGTGTGGCGTTGTGGTAGCGCGTCGGCCTCACAATCTGAGGGTCGCTGGTTCGAACCTCACTTGCGCGTGCTTTTTTTTCTCACGCCTTTTTTTTTGTCGCAGTGCTCGTTATTATGTCATCATTACGATCTACGCTTGAATAAATTCTCAAATGCAATTTTAAGGCCCTATTTGGCCCGAGTTCTGCTATTTCTTTCTTGAGGTGTACTACTACTCCTCTCGGAGGGGTCCCGCTACTCTGCTTCGGCAAGAGTTACGTTACTCTGTTGAGGTGGAGTACTATAATACTTTCGGGGGGCATTACTATACTCTGCCTCAAGAAGATGTGATTTACTCTGGAAAAGAGAGAAAAGAGAGCCGCGCGATATGCTTCTGAATCCCTCAAGAATTACATAAAACAGTTGGCATCTTTAGAACGTCGTAGAATTAATGCGAACACAAGGAACCCTGAGACATGGTCAGTTCCATATTTCAGGACGCACTACAAACATCAATCATTGGCATATAACCTACCATCCACTTTAAATAAATATGAAGATATTCAGATTTTCAGTAAAAAAGACTTGCGTTTATATTTCGCACACTTGCAATGTCACATACTGTGACATTCTGTGTAATTGCATTGTGTGTAACTTTTGTCGTTTCTTCTAACATAGTCATTCTGCTTCCATGAATTTCTTGCTGTGTTATATGGCCAGTGTTTTTGTTTTATTTTGTTCTAAATAGCTAATATTGCTACAGTAGTTCGGTGTTACTATTCTGTGTTATTCTTATTTCTGTTCATTACTTATGCTATAGCAGTATTTTATTGTATGTAGCATTTTTTTTTTCTTTTCCCCAGTACTTTTCTTTTATGCACATGTATTTATTTTCCCTTTTTTTCCCTGCAGTTCTCGTGCTCGAAATACATGTAAACCGTTGTATATGTATTCACTTTGTACGATATGGCATTCTGTTTTGCTTGTTGATTTGCTCGCCATTGCACCGGACTACTTGTTGTTACTGCCCTGTATAGTCTGGTCGTTGGGTCCCGTCAAGCTACTTATGTAGCTTTTAACCCAACGAAACCATCCAGCATGTATATACTGGAAAATAAAATTGAATTGAAATATGGGACAAGAATATACTCTACCAAAGAGAGTGCCCAGCACTCCCTTAGTTCTTAGAGTGTATACGTCGGGGGCACGGTCTCCACTTCTGCTGCAGCGCTGGCTAACCGCGGTTCGAGCGAGGCGGTGAGGGAGGCCCGGTTGACGTGACCGCGGGCCGCGGTGTGAGCCGCTTCGTTTCCCTCAAGCCCCTCGTGCCCCGGCACCCACACTATGCAGGTGTAAGGAAGCGGAGTGCTGCTCTTACTTAGAATTTTGAATGCCTCAATTGAGATTCGGCCTCGCGTGTAATTGCGGACAGCAGGTTGGGAGTCTGTGAAGACTACGAGCGCGTCCGTGCTTGTCGTTGTGGCGAGGGCGATCGCCGCTTCTTCCGCCGCCTCGGAGCTCCGCACCCTGACGGTGGCAGATGCCAGCTCCTTTCCTCCTGCGTTGACTACGCTTAAAGCGTAGGCGTTTTTGCCCGGGTATTTAGCCGCGTCGACGTAGCGAGCGTCTGAATCGTGCTGGTGTCGTCTTCGGATCATGTCGACTCGAGCGATTCGTCGTTTCCGATGATACTCGGGATGCATATTACGCGGCACTTGGGCGTACTCAGTGAGTCTCGGAGGTATGGCGGTGCCTTCACTTTGCGGTCCGCCTCGCAGATGTAGCGCTCCCCATAGCCCAGGCGCGCAAGGACCGATCTGCCCGTCGACGTGAGCCTCAGTCTCTCGAGTTGACTGGTCCGTTGTGCTTCTACCAGCTCTTGCCAGGTGTTGTGTACCCCCATTCTGAGGAGTCTGGTGGTCGACGCCATCGGAGGTAGCCCCATGGCGAGCTTCGTAGCTTTGCGGATGAGCACATTCAGCTTATCGACTTCAGATGTCTTGAGAGCGAGGTATGGAGTTCCGTAAGTGATTCTGCTGGTTAGAAGAGCTTGCACGATTCTTAGGGTATCTTGTTCCTTCAGACCACTGCGTCGATTGGCGACTCTCATTACGAGGTGCGTGAGTTGGAAAATCGTGTGTTGAAGTCGAGGAAGCGTGGCGGCCCCTGATCCGTCGTGGTGCAGGTGCAAGCCGAGTACTCGAAGCGAGGCGGCCTTCGGTATTTGCACCCCGTGGAGGGTGACGCACGGGTCTGGTGCTTCGCAAGTTGGGGGTCTTCCTCTCGTGCGGGCCTTGAGTACAAGTAATTCCGATTTTTCAGGTGCGCAATGGAGGCCGCATCTCTCGAAGTATTTCTCGATGACATCGACCGCTTCCTGAAGGCAGCTTTCTTGCTCTCCTGTGCTCTTACCCCGCGTCCACAGCGTAATATCGTCGGCGTATATGGCGTGACGCAGGCCCGGTATGTTTTCGAGAAGCCGGGGGAGCTGGAGGAGCGCCACGTTAAACAGAAGTGGTGACACGACAGAACCTTGAGGTGTGCCCCTGTTCGGCAGGTCAAATTTGTTACTCCGTAGGTTGGATATTCCCACCGTAGCCGTACGACCGGTGAGAAAGTTTCGAACATAGCGGTAGGTCTTTGAACCACAGCCGGTGTCTTCGAGATTCTGCAGTATGGCTTTATGGCTAACATTGTCAAAGGCGCTTTTGACATCGATCGCAAGGACGCACGACTTGCTGTTCTTGCTCAGGTGGTCAACCAGATCTTCTTTCAGGAGTAAGAGGACGTCCTGCGTAGAAAGAAGCTGGCGGAATCCGAACATGGTGTTTGGGTAGTACCCGTTGTCTTCAAGGTGTGACGTGAGCCTGTCATGTATCATATGCTCAAACAACTTGCCAACGCAGGAAGTCAGGGAAATGGGCCTTAAGTTCTCAACAGCTATGGGCTTATTGGGCTTAGGTATCATGATCACCTCCGAATGCTTCCACGCGGCAGGAAGTTCTCCCTTTTCCCAGCACTCGTTGTAGTACCGTAGGAGAGCAGTCAAAGCCTGATTGGGTAGCTGTCGGAGGTGCTTGTTCACTATCCGGTCTTTGCCCGGACTCGTGTTTCTCGTGAGCTTAGAAATGGCTTCTTGGAGCTCTGCTGGTGTGAAGGGCCTGTCAAGGTCAGCGTTTGGTACTCCTTCATATTCTTTGGGCGGTGGTGGGATTGTCGCTGATTGGACGGGACCGCGGAGCTTGTTGCATAGTTCACGGAGTAAGTCTTCCTCCGAGCCTTCGTAGTTGTGTGTTAGTCTACGGATGAGTTGCCGCTGCAGCGTCTTGGTGGGGCCTTCGTCGAGAAGAGCGCGCAGCAGGCACCACGTCTTCTTGGTGCTGAGCGTACCTTGGAGCTTATCGCAGAAGTCGCGCCAGTTGTGTCTTGCTAGTTGTTCAGCATACTGTTGCGACTGTTCTGTCAATAAGGAAATTCTGTTCCTGAGTTTTTTGTTGAGTTTTTGCCTCTTCCATCGCTTTAGCAAGGCTCTTCTGGCCTCCCAGAGGTGTAGTAAATGAGAGTCTATTGCGGGGTTGTCTTCGTTAAGTTGCATGACTTTGGTGCACCGTCGAGCGGTATCCAGAATC
Organism: Rhipicephalus sanguineus; assembly: GCF_013339695.2. NCBI lineage: Eukaryota > Metazoa > Arthropoda > Arachnida > Ixodida > Ixodidae > Rhipicephalus > Rhipicephalus sanguineus. The sequence goes on along the minus strand of NC_051186.1, from coordinate 142,997,348 downwards.
TTTGTAAGCCAGGTGTCGATGTCCGCTATTGCTTTGTCGTCGTCGAGCTCGTTTCTGAAGGCGTTCCAATCCGTTAATCTTGCTGTGCCAGTTTTGGTCGGTCGACGTTCATACCCGATGTCGAGTTGAATGATGTGGTGATCACTACCAAGCGTCTCGGGGAGACAAGTCCATCCCGCTGAAAACAGCGTAATCGCGTATCGGAACTCGCCACGAGGGCTATACCCTGAACATTGCGGGGATAGCGACCGCCATTTCAAAATCTTCATTTCGAGCACGATTTGAACATGACTTAAAATTAGGGGACTTACCTACGAAAACAACGGCAGATTTTTTTACAAACGCCGTAATGAGAGAATGCCGATCACTTCTGCCAGCCCAGGGATTTTTTAAGGTGTAATGGAAATAAGCGCGCCTTTAAAAAGTTCCAGTTTCGCCGCAAGGTCGAAGCAATGAACGCGATCGCACCAAATCGAAATGTTGTACAAAGCAAGGCTAGCAGCAAACTCTTTTACCATGAAACCTGGTATAACTTTATTTATTTATTTTATCTCAGAGTACCTTACAGGCCCCACGGGGAAGATTGAGTAAAGGGCGCTCCTGCTTCCACGCCCCAGACTACCGTGGCCTATCCACCCTGGATCATTAGTGGTGCACCAGCGTGATGTCCCCGTGCTCGCTGGAATTCGAGGTTAAGATGAGGAGTATTGGCTGGACCACTACGACCGAGTGAGCTCTACTAACAACTGCGACGATCCGCTCAAGTTTCACCTCACGGGCGTCGCGAAAACATGATTTCTTAATCAAGACATTGATTCCACGGACTGGACCGATTTCAAGCAACATATTCGGTAAACTTTCGGTACGCCGGTGGTTCGTTGAGACCTCGCAAAAAAAAAAGACACTGGACGCTCGCAAGCACAAACTTGGCGAATTTTATATCTCATAGATAGATTATGTGCTTGCTCTTTGTCGCCATGTAAACACCTCTATGACTGAAGCAGAGAGCGCTCGTCGTCTACTCGAAGGCGTTGGCACCATCGCCTTCGATGCGTTGGCCATACAGAACCCGACAACAGTCGCTGACGTTGTTGCACCGTGCCAAGGCCTTGAGCAACGCTAGTTTCAACGTTTGCAGCTGGACAGCCCTGAAAACACCACCACCGCCGATCCCTCGTTGCGTGCGATGATCCAGGCTATTATACGAGAAGAGCTGCAGCCTCTTGGCCTCTCAGTAATCCTAATTCCACCTCACGCCAACCCCTCCGTTATCAAGGAGGAGTTGGCGTCCATGGCTGGTCCAGCGTATATTGACTATCTGGCCCCTCGACTCCAGCCAACGTACGCACAAGTTGCCACTGGTTCGCCAAGCTTCGTTCAGTCGGTGTTTGCACAACCGACGCCCGCCCACCTGGCTTCGATGACTCCGCGGACCTTTTCACCCATCATGGCGATCGGCTCGTCCAGTCTGCTACTACTGCGGATATCGCGGCTACATTGAACGCTTTCGTCGGCAGCGCCAGCAGGACCAGTGTCGTAGATACGACGCATACGAACCGGTTGACTGTTCTGCTGCGGCTACCTTACAACGTCCGCCTTACGCTCCACCTCTAGGTCGCTCTCTATCGTCAAATGTGACATCCGAGACGGCAGCCACTTACCGCCCTGTTCGACGCCGATCGCGGTCGCCTCTTCGCAGCTCTACATCACCACTTCGACCCGTCTCGCTGTTCACCGACCGTCGTTCGGAAAACTAAACTGTTCAGCTTTTGGAAGAAAAGCTGCATAGAGCGAAAGAACAGAAATTCCTCCAGTGCGTTTGTACAAGATCGTATCTATTTTAGTAAAGGTATACACGTGGACGCCTCGACAGACACTGGTGCTTGTTTGTCGATTACTCATCGTTCTGTGTGTTCTCGTATCCGGAAAGTTACCACCCCTTATGATGGACCTACACTGCGCGCTGCTTAAGGGGACGCCGTAGACCTTCCGCCATGTGCACCGCTCGCGCTTTCATTGATGGACTTCTTCATTGCATAGAGTTCGCCGTGCTAAGTTCGTGTGCCCATCAGCTCATATTAGGATATTTTCTTTCTACGGTACCCGCTTCCATCTACTGTCGAGAACGTGTTGTTTACATGACCGAAACCGACTATGCGCTCCAGGCGGATGACTAGCCACTTCGCTTGCTCCTTGTAGAAGACACCGAGCTGCCCCCTCGTCATCAGCGAATCATTACAATCGTGTCTGGCGTGATTGACCATGGTTACGTGCTTGTCCTACCACCTGCATGCTATCTCGCAAGAGGGATATCCTCTGCTTCAGGGCTGGTGCGGTTTCGCAATGGCAAGTAATTTATCTGCGCTACAAACCAGACGTCCGAAAAAATTCTCATATCTAAAGCATTGGCTTGCGTCACAGAATCAGAGCCTCTCTCTGTTGTTCCGCGCATGCCGGCGTCTTGTGAACTTCCTTCTGTTCGACGTTCCCCATGTATCTCCGCTCTTACTGCGACCATCAGCCCCGACCTGATTCGCAGTCGGATAGGCTACTTGCTTTGCTACAACAGCATGAGGCTACTTTCGCAGATTCATTTGAGACTGCACCTCAATAGGTTCGCCTATGCTCAAGTTACTCTTTTCAAGCGTTCTTTTTGTGTGGTGCCCTCACATCCGAACCAGTCCTTTGTCATTTCGACGAAAGCGCGCCTACACTCCTGCGTACAGACGCTAGTGGTCACGGCATTGGCGGTATTCTCTTACAGCAAGCCAAGTCTTCACTTGAGAGCGTCATCGCATACGCAAGCCGTATACTGACAAACGCCGAAAAGATTTATACGATCACCGAGCAGGAGTGCCTAGCCGTCGTTTAGTCTGTACAGAAGTTTGGACCTTATCTTCACGGCCGCCACTTTACCGTGGTTACGGACCACCACGCCTTGTGCTTGGTCTCGACACTAAATAACTTGTCTGGCCACCTTGGTCGCTGGATTCTTTGTTTGCAAGAATATGACTTCAGTATTACATACAAATTGGGGAAGAAACACCAAGACTCCGACGCGCTTTCGGGCTGCCCGCTTCCTACGGACTTATATAACGATCCCACCTCTGCCGTACGCGACGAGCTCACGGGCGTTCTTTCTCCACACGTTTCGTCCTTAGTTGCTTTGGACACGATTCCTTCGAACGAGCGTGGTTCATTTTTATCTCACCAACGCGATGATTGTTACTGTCGGCGCCTCATGGGCCGCTTTGACGGAACTTCGCGGCCACCTGACGCCCGTCTTCCTCGACATCTGACGCAATTCAAGTTCGACAACAGTGTCCTGTACCGCCATACCTACCACCCTGACGGTCAACGCTGGGTGCCCGTTCTACCTCGCTCTCTTCACGCTGAAGTCCTCAAGGCATATCACGACGACATGACTACTGGTCACCTGTGCTTCCAGGAAACGTATGACCGCATCAGATGTCGCTACTAAAGGTCGAGCTTGTCCACTAGAGTAGTGAAGTACGTTGCTTCATGCGCCCTTTGTTAGCATCGAAAGCTCCCTACATGAGCGCAAAGCGGACAACTGAGACCACTCCCGTGTCCGCTGGAACCATTTGAGGTCATTGGCGTCGAAAAGTACGGTACCCTTCCTTTTACTGTCACCGGTAATCGATGGATACTTACAGCCGTCGACCGTTTGACACGATACGCCGAAACAGCTTCCGGGACTTCTGCCTGAACTTCTGGAGTGGCTGACTTGTGATAATAATAATTGTTGGGGTTTTAATAATAATTGTTGGGGTTTTATGTCCCAAAACCAGAATGTGAATGTGAGAGACGCCGTAGCGAAGGGCTCCGGAAATTTTCACCATCTGGTATTCTTTAACCTGTACCGAGATCGCACGGTACACGGGCATCTAGCATTTTGCCTGCATCGAAATTTGACCGCCACGGCCGGGATTTAGGACCTTTGGTAAGCAGCCGAGCACCGTAACGGCTACACCACCGCGGCGGACGCAAGGAAAGTGACGAAGATAAAGATAGAACAGCCCTCGAAGACGCTCAACCACCATCCATTCGTCCACGTCGTCCGCAAGGTGGACCGCTTGTATTACGCAAAAACCGGGATCAATGCTTCCTACAATATATCTGCCGAGAGAACAAGGCCTCTCATTATTACCGGTGACTTCAACATTGCTTTATCAAGACCCAAGAACGCCTGGCCATTATACTGCTTAAAAGACAGCTAGGATGTGGACAGGGCATCAAAAGACCTCGCTGCCACATCCAGGACAGGAGGCATCATAGATCATTTCATTGTAAGAGGCATCCAGGATTTCCTACTGCACTTGACTGCACTTAGACCCCTCGTGGACGCGGTCATGAACGGATCCGAATAACAAGTCCGGTCCAGCTGCTGGGGCTCACTGATCACGGTGATGATGACCATGTTCACGAACTGTCAAGAACCCCTTCAACACATCCACACGCATTCGTGCGAGCGTGCGTGTGTTCATTCTTCGTGCGTGCGTGCGTTCTCCGTCATAACGGACAAGTATAAGCAAACAACTGTAACAACTCCAACTGCGCCTGCGCGTGCCACTCGGCACTGTATGTATCGAGGAAAATTTTCTGAAAAAAAGCTTATTTGCGAGTAGCGCCTGACCTGCCCATCTGTGTTCCTTCTTTGTCTTGCTCCGATTCGCGCTATCCAGTATTGAAGAATATAAGCACTCCCTATCAGCTTACCGCGTCGGGTGTTGGTAACACCCATGTTGCTGTTGGCATCGTTACTCATCTGTAAACAACTGGTTATATAATACACATGCAGCTCTTCAAGACATGAGTGTGCGTATACCACTACCATGTTTCTCTAGCGTCATTCCGTAACGTTTCGCTCAATGTGAAAAATTACGCCACAGTCGCCATCCCGCGCATGCTTCGCATAACATCGATTCCCGCGGTACGTGGGATCTGCCGAATTTTTTTTTCTTGACGTCTCTTTCTTTTCTGCACCCAATAAAGCATCTCCACCCTCCAGTGAAGAATTCGTGCCTCGCCTGCTTCATTGTCGACAGCTCGCCCGCATCAACGCCGAAGCAAAGCAACAGGACCGCAAGCTCGACTACGATGCACCTCATAGCGTCGTGTCCTTCAGCCCTGGTGATGAAGTGCTCCTTTGCACACCCATTCGCACTCCTGGCTTGATCGACAAGTTTCGGTTCCGCTTCATTGGCCCCTACATTGTCTCGGAGCAGACATCACCCATCAATTATCGCGTTGCACCTTTTCTTCTTCCAATGCAGCGAAGCTGCCGCGCAGCCGAGAGGGCCCACGTATCTCGAATGAAGCCTTTCACAAGTCGTTCTTCTTCGCTTTAAGCTGTGGCCAGGATGATGGCCGCTCTCACATGGGGGGAAATTAGTGTGGGCGTTCAATAGACACATCTTCGTTATTCATACTTGTTCGTCATCACGTGTGTTCTTCATCATCGGTTGTGGGAACTCGGCTGGACTGAGATCTGTGCCTCGGGTGTGGTCGCTTCGCCGTGTCTTCGGTGTCTAATAGCGGTCGCGTTAACTGCTGCGTCACAATATAAACATTCACAGTTGAAAACAATACAAAAGAAACGATTGCAACACAATAAATTAAAAGGAAAACAATGCCGTCCAAGATGCACAAAAAATACAAGTAGCGGAAGTGTAAGCAAAATGCGCGCTGCTTGCACGCAAGAAAAGGAACGGCAACAAAGGCACATTCCTCACGTATATACTTATCATAACTATCAAAAACGAACTCAAATTACAAAAATATGTTTGCAATGCAGTTCTAAAAATTACACAAATGAAAATAACTGCTACGGATGCTCAAAAAAGATACATTTCGTGATAGCAATACAGCACGGTGTATTTCCTGCACTAAAAAATGAAAATAGAACAAGAGGGAACAGGAAAGAGAAAAAGAAGAAATGCAAAGTACTCTGCCGCACAAAACGAAATGCGAGACCGCCACGGGGGTATAGTGGTTATGGAGCTCGGCTGCTGGCCCGATAGTCGCGGGTTCAATCCCAGCCGCAGCGGTCGCATTTTCGATGGAGGCGAAATACTATAGACCCGTGTACTGTGCGATGTCAGCGCACGGTAAACGACACCAGATGGCCCAAGTTTCCGGAGCCCTTCACTACGGCGCCCCCCATAATTATATCGTGGTTTTGGGACGTAAACCCCCATCAATTGTTATGAAAACGAAATGTGAAAAAGAAAGCATTTGTGCACAACACATTACATCGTGATATATGACGTAACATTTGAACAGATGACAAAATTCACTATAATAATAACTGCAGGCTCAACAATTGCCAAAATCTCTCTTTGCGTGCGCTACACGGTGTGGCATCTACTCGCTGAGGTTTGCGAAATGGCTCGCTAAGATATAACGGAAAGTCAGCCTGGCAGGCAATGTGCTGAGGCAGACTGTTCGAGAGACGGATGGCACGCAGAAGCGCAGAGTTACTGAATGCGTTTGTCGAGCCGTAGTTTTTGCAGACCGGTTACGGTCATTAAGTATGAGAGAAAGGCTGTTCAAGTGCGGAAGTGAAAGTTCCTGTTTTATTTGTGATAAACTGTAGTTATTTGTAATGAAGCGGTTTCTTCTATTCTGCATTCTTACCAATGAGTCAATTATGTATTTCTTATGAGGAGACCAAATTGAACAGGCGTATTCTAGTTGAGGGCGAACCAGCGTTACGTAATATGCGAATGCTTGAAGGTGCAGCTTTCAAGTTACGTATCGAAAATCCTAGCGATTTGGAAGTGTTGGCTGATATTGCCCTTATGTGGCCGGACCAGGATAGATTGGGTGTCCGTACTACGCCCAAGTACCGATTCTCTGTTGCAGTCGATAGAATCAAATTATTAATGCTGTAGGAAAATTCGGATATATAAAACTTTACGAGTGAACGACATTATTTGCATTTTGAGACATTTATTGTGTGGGTACACATAACTTTAATGCGTCCACACGAAAGACGTAACAGCAACAACTGAACTGACTGCGGGAACACACATAGTTTTTCTCTTCTGTCGGGCGAGAGTGTTCTTATCACACACTGGCGCTCAGTTTAGAAGAGTCGACACTGCGCACAGGTGCAGAAGCGCCGCCGCACCGTGCCGCCCCCCCTCCCGCCCCCTCCCCTCCCCCCCCCCCGCCACGCAGAGAGGTGCCCTCAGGTTTGAAGAGCATTGGTGACGCGCACCTGGCGTCCAAAGCGCGTGATGTGGGGCACGGGCCGAGGCGTTGGAGGCTGTAGTGGGTGATTTACGGGAGGTGCGCAGGAGTTGGTAGTTTCCTCGGAGAGGATGTATGATGGGTTCAGTCGGTCGATGGAGACGCGAACGTCCCTCCCACTTATTTGAAGGGTGAACGTTTTGTCGTCAAAAACATTCACTCTTCAAATCAGCGGGTGGACGTTCGCGTCTCCATGACTTTATAGGGAAGACTTTATGGGGTGCGGAGTAAGGTGGTTGAAACGGCGCGCGTACAGTGTCGTCGCGGAGAAAGGCATGCGAGCACGTTGCCAATCCCTTAAACACGAACGGGGTTGGCTTGGTGTGACATGCTGCTGGTGACGGGCGCAGTGAGGCCATTGCACGACGCAGCCGGGCGACAAAGCCTGTAGGATCCGAGCTCGTGATGTCGGGAGTTGAAGCAGAGAGAAGTTCCCCAGGTAGCCAAAGCGGCTCCCTGTAAACGAGTTCTGCGGGCGTTGCCTGGACGTCTGGTTTGAAAGTGGCGCGCAGACCAAGAGCGACGGCCGGGAGAGCCTCGAGCCAAGTTAAGGTAGGGTGGCACGTGATGGCTGCCTTGAGCTAGGGTGGCGATGCGGGCTTGTTGGTTAGACTGCTGTTGGTTAGACTTAGACTGCTTGAAATTCGAGATCCTTTTCTTATCAAGAACTGCAACCAAGTGTTAGAATTTTTAGCGACTCACGCTAAAGAAGGCCTTAACACATTCTTCGTTGATGTTAAAGACCGTTATTATTCCTTGCCCCATGACAAGCTTTTGCTTTCTGTTGAAGAATCTATTGACGATTTTGGCTCTGTAAAGTTTTCTAGCGAAGCCGGTACCTCGCTGGGCGCATTCCTGGAATTACTCCATTTCTATTTAAACTCATTTTCATCCAAAGAAAGCATGTTTCTTTCTTACCGAAACCAGGAGTATGCATCGGCTCCGACTTAGCGCCTTTTCTAAGTGATCTGTTTTTATCTAAAATTGATCGTCAGCTGTCCGCGCAACTTGACGCGCGGAACAGCAATGTAAAAATTTTCAGGTTCGTTGATGATTTTTTCGTGTTTTTTAAGTGTACGACCTGCCATTTTAAAGATGAGTTAATAACCTTGTATCCTTGATACGTAACTGTCTTAGTCCCCTGGTTGTGACAGTTGAGCTGCCTGCAGATGGTATAATGAGATTCCTTGGCATAAATATCAACTCTCTTAGACGATCTCATTTGCTGGTGTTACGAGCCCAGGGCTAATAAGGCTTTACTGGCGTTTAATTCAAGCCATGCGAAACTCGTTAAGGTGGTAGGCCGCCTTGAAAAATCGAATTTTTTTCCGAAGATCGATTTTTAGTTTTTTGTTTTTTGTGAACGCCCAAACATTCAAAAATATGTTGCAACAAAAAGTATCCTTCTATCCTCATTAGTTTGCAAGTTACACCAAGTTTTACATAGCCCATGCTTGTATAGCGAAACCGAAATCACATCGTGTTTTTTTCGAAAGTAAGTGTTGTTTCCTGTATATTAATGATATTCGAAATACTTTATAATTTTTAATGTGACTGTTACATAAGAGGATGTCAATAAATATAACTTTGTGTTTCTAATTGTTATGAAATCTCTAAAAACGGCCACAGGGGGACGCACACCTCTTGCAAGCTCAGAAATATTTCTTTGCGTTTTTCTCAAAATAAGAATTTGCTCCAAGTCATATGACGCCAACATTCATAACTTTTTTCTCAGTGTGTACTTCGAACTGAAATTTTGTATAATAGTTTACAACGTATATATCTGTGCAACGAACTAGAATAAATAAAATTGATGGAATATTTTTAAATTCACAGCCAATTTTGCAAAAAGGTTCTGTCTAAACTGGCTCTTTTTTCCCATCTTTTTTGGTTTTTTTAACATTACTTCCTTGATATTTGCTGCATAATATTTATCCTGGTTCATTGCACAGCTCCAACCTTTAGTTACACAAATACCAAAGCTTTACTGAATTAAGCCACCCATTAGTCACTTATCACTGCTGGCGTGACTACCACTTTTAAGGCAATTTTTGACAAAGATCACCTCCCAAAAAATAAATAATCAATATTTTGCATCATAAATGGCTGGATAAGTTAAATAAGACACGCTTGTTTTGAAGGAAAAGTTATTTCAACGCTGGCTGCTCCTGAAAAAAAAAATTTTTTGAGTGGCCTACCACTTAAAATGGGTATTGCAAAATTTTGTCTCAATAATGCCCTCAATAAGTCTTGTGCCTACATGGCTGGCGTGAGCTTCAGGTAGAAAGCCTCACGTTTAAATGATGCAGGGTACCCGACCCACCTCATAGTGTCAGTGGCAGAGGGCTTACAAAGCAATCTAAAGTCATGCAGCGCCAGGCCAGCACCGGTGGTCGCCCCACGCCTGAGGTCAGAAATGTGGCTGTCGTGCCGTACGTCCATCAGACTTCTCACAATCTCAAAAAATAGCTGCTAGACACCCTTGTTGTCTTTTCCGCTCCGTTCAAACTCGGTAATCTGTGCAAAAAGACCAACCCAGACAGGACTGTTCCGTTGGAATGCTCAAAAAGCACAGAAATCATTTTTTTCAGTGTGTGACGTGCGTTCTTTACCGCGTTCCTCTGTGCTAAGTGCCGGGCTAAGTGAGCACTGCAATAAAGTAAGCAAGTTGCCACCTGATGGCTTTTTGGCACAGCACTTCCATGGCTGCGCGTGCCAACCGAACTTTGATGGAACTATTGTCGTCAGTAAGAGCCGGTCCGATATCACTAGCATAATCATTGAAGCCGAACAAAGTGATCATTTTGCTGACGCCTGTGTTAGTAATCTCTCTCTTTCTCTTAGTGCCAAAGAGTTACAGTTTCTGCGCATGGGTCGTTGAATTGCCTGTCTTAGCCGTTTCAGTCCTGTTTTCTATCTCGTAGAGATAAGTTTCCCTGTTCTGTATGATTCCTGTTCTTGTGGTCTTATAAAGTGTTCATGTGACTGTCGTGCGCAAAAGTGGTATATTAGTCGGCAGGTGAAAGAAATAAACCACTGTTGTTAGTAGCGCCAGTGTGTGTACGTTTGTTTCTTTCTTTTGTCCGTGTCTTTTTTGCGCTATCTCTTTCAAGTATGCCTTGAGCTGTCGGTGAAACCGCTCAATCATTCCGTTGGCGCAGGGGTGGTAGCTGGTAGTCCGTGAGTGCTCGAACCCGGTCGAAAGCCCGAGGAGCCTGAAGAGTTGGGACTCGAATTGCCGTCTTTGATGGGTTGTGATGCGACGAGGAGTGCCGAAGCGGGAAATCCAGCCGGTGAAGAAGGCCGAGGCGACGTCTTCTGCGGTAATCCTTTCGAGCGGCAATACTTCGGGCCATCGAGTGTACTGATCGATGGCGGTGAGGCAGTAGCGGTAAGGCCCGACCGGTGGAAGGGGGTCAGTTATGTCGATGTGGACGTGTTGAAACCGTTGCGACGGCAGGGAGAATGTCCCGAGCGGTGATGTGATGTGCCGGGTGATTTTGGCGCGCTGACATGGAATGCACGTGCGTGCCCAGGTGCGGCAGTCCCGTTGCATTGAGGGCCAAACATAGCGGTCAGTCACAAGGCGTGTAGAAGCGCGGATGCCGGGGTGACTGAGGTTGTGTAACTGGTTGAACACGTTGCGGCGATGCGGCGAAGGGACATATGGTCTCACTCATCCGGTGGATATGTCGCAGTTGAGAGTGTCCGTCGACCCAGGGACAGCGACTTGTTAAAGTTGGAGATAGAGCCATTTTCGAGGAGCTGCTGGAGTTCGGCGTCCGTTTTCTGAGCGTTGGCGGTGGTGTCAGTCGTAACAGGTGGCAGCTCTACAGCAGAGACGCGCGAGAGTGCGTCGGCGACCACGTTATCCTTTCCGTTGATGTGTTGGATGTCGGTGGTAAACTGGGCGATAAAGGACAGTTGGTTCTGCGGGACCATGCCGCAAGACGCCGCTCAGCAAAGGCCGCCTCCTGCTCCGACCGCTTGTCGCGGTGTCCCTCATATCCGCGACCCCCCAGTCTTCACTGGCGCAGATGGGACCGACGTGGAGGACTGGCTCGCGATCTATGAATGCGTGAGTGTCTCCTATAAATGGGACGAGGCAGGAAAATTGACCAACTTGGTTTTCTACCTCGCGGGTGTGGCCGGCCTGTGGTACAGCAACCAGGCATCCGATTTTACGACGTGGTCCGACTTCAAGACCGCCATTATCAACGTGTTTGGCCGCCCTGCCGTTCGTAAGCTGCAGGCCGAACAGCGTTTGCGAGAACGAGCTCAGCAGTCCGGCGAAACCTTTCCCAGCCACATTGAAGCCATCCTCGATTTGTGTAAGAAAGCCGACGCCACTATGTCGGAATCTGACAAGACGAGGCACATTATGAAAGGCATCGACGACGATGCCTGCACGACGCTGCTTGCCAAAAACCCCAGCACAGTGGCCGAGGTCATAACGCTCTGCCAGAGCTACGAGGAGCTGCGCCGGCAGCGGTCGATGACCCGTCGTTATCCATCCCGCCACGCCGAGCTCGCTGGCTTGTCGACCTTATCCGACCACTCCGCCTTGCTCGCAGAGGTGAAGTCATTCGTGCGCGAGGAAATCGCGCGCCAGTTCTCTCTGCTGGACTTTGCTCAACCGCAGTACGTTCAACAGCCGTCAACCACTCTTCTCCCTCCCCTCCGTCGAGCGATTGAGCAGGAAATCGCGGAGGTCCTGCCCGAGTACCACCAGCACCATCCGGCTCCTGCACCACTGAGTTACGCCCAAGTTGTCGCAAGGACGTCCCCAGTAATACCTACGGCAGCCCCACACAGTTACGCCGAAGCCGCCGCTAGACATCAGTCCTTCGAAGCGACTGTGCGGGCTATCTAAGCCGACGTCATGCAGAGGCCACGACCACAGCCCACGATGCAGTCATACCAGTCACCACCCCTTCAATCACGTCCTGCGGCATGGTGGTGGTGGTGGAAAACATTTATTACGCTATATACAGCAAGACGTGTGGACGAGGTGAGCCGGATGGACTCGCCCTTCACAAACACTAGGAGGGATCCCTAGTCCGGTATCCCCGTAGCTGCCGTGGCGGCCCGGGCTCTAGTCACCAATGCCTGTTGGGCTTGGAGGTCGGAGCAGCCGAGCAGGACAGCTTCCCAGTCCTCTCGGGTGGGGTGGGAGTGGGGTGGGTAGGCAAGATTGGAGGGGCATGCCCACACCATGCGATAGGTGTCAGAAGACTCCTCCGCGCAGTGCGGGCACGCGCCCGAGAAGGCCGAATTGAAATGTGTTAATACTGCCGCGCACAGCACAGCATTGGTGAAAAGGCGGAGAAGCCAGCGCTCCTCCGCCCATGTGAGGCCTTTGCAAACGGGGGGATAGAGGCCATGCGAAGATTGATAAAGAGAGGTGATCTCTCTAAAGGTGGTGGCCGGATTGAAATCGGGTTCCGGAGCTGGCTGCGGATGCCCGGTGAGTAAGCGCGCGGGCGGCAGCGTCGGCTGTCTCATTTCCCTCCAGACCCGCATGAGCCGGAGCCCACACGATCGTACGACGGGTTGGATACCCCGTATACTCGCAAGCGTGGAGGATTTTGAATGCGCGGTATGGAATATACCATTGCTCAGTATTGCGGCAGGCGCCCCTGGAGTCAGTGATAATGACTCGGGGCTCTAGATCTGCGGCGGCCAGTGCAATGGCGATCTCCTCCGCAAATGTAATGTTTGGGCACGGAAAGTAAGGTCTTGAAGTGTAGTGTTTCGGTGGATGACGGCCGCCGTGAACCAACCCCCATGGTGCGGGCCGGCAGCATCCACATAGAAGACACCTGGCTTATCACCATACAGTTGAGAGACGGCCCCCGCCCGCGCAAGGCGGCGACCATCATGGGTGCCTCTAGTCATGTTGTGCGGAAGGGGCCGCACCTGGAGAGCGAAGCGCCAGGCTTCGGGGATCCGTACCCGTTCTTCCCTCTGCGTAACGGGGGATATATGTAAGCGGGTCAGAATGCGTCTCCCCGCAGGTGTTTTGCTGACGCGCAAGTATTGATTGGTAAGATGAGCTTCTCGTAACTCCCCAAACGTGTTGGTCATCCCCAAACCGAGGAGACGCTGGTTGGACGTCGTTATGGGGAGATCGAGTGCTCTCTTGTAAACCTTGCGGAGAACTACATCCAAGGCATTCTCATCGCATTTGCGTAAATGGAGGTAGGAGCCGAATATAAAATTCGGCTGGTTACGAACGCATTAGCCAGCCGCAGGACATCTTTGCATCGTAGTCCCCCCCTTTTATTGGATACCCGACGAACCATCCGGCCCACCTGGTCACTCACCATTCGTATCTTGTGTAGGGTAGTGTCAATTTTGCGCCTTTGATGAATGAAAAGCCCCAACACGCGGATTTGCTTGCGTTCGGGTATCGGTCCGCTAAGTAGGGAGAAGGCAATTTTGGTTGTGCACTTCGAGTTGGGGCGAAGGTGCACGAATTCCGATTTGCTCGGGGAGCACTCAAGACCACAGCGACGAGCGTATTCGTCCACAATAGCTGCCGCTTGTTGCAGGTTGGTCTCGATCTCTCCAACCGATCCTTGTGTTGCCCAGATGGTGATGTCCGCATACAGCGCGTTCTGAACACCGGCGACCTCAGCCAACTGGGTAGGGAACTTCATCATGGCCAGATTAAATAATAATGGGGACAAAACCGCTCCCTGTGGGGTCCCTCGTGTGCCTAACTGATATGGCCCATGTTCTGTGTCTTGTAGCCGGGTATAGGATTGCAGATTTGTGAGGAATTGTTTGATATAACGGAAAGTATTACGCCCACAGCCCGTTTGTGACAAATGGGATAGCATAATCTCGTGGGTCACATTGTCGAAGGCACCCCGCAGGTCAAGTGCGAGAACCACTTTATCATTGCAGGGGTGCTCGACAGGGTCCAGGATCTCCTTGTGAAGTTGCGGCAGGACATCTTTGCGGACCGGTATGGGTGGAAACCATACATGGTGTCTGCAAAAATGGTTTGCTGTTCCAAAAATACTGACAATCTGTCATGGACCATTGTCTCCATCAGCTTCCCCACACACGAAGTGAGGGAGATGGGCCGGAGGTTGTCGGTGTTGATGGCTTTACCCGGTTTTGGAATGAAAGTTACTGCTGCCGTTTTCCAATCGATAGGGAGGAGTGTGCCTCCAAGCCAGATAATGTTGAAGTAATCGAGAAGCATGTCGTGGGCAGGATCGGGGAGGTTGGCAAGAAGCTTTACCGTCACCTTGTCCCGGCCTGGTGCGAGCCTTGCTCCAGCAAACCGATGGCGCAAACCTGACCACCGCCCCATATGCTTCGCATGCGGTTACGCCGGCCACGTGGCGCGTTATTGCAATCGCGTCCGGCCGCCTCAAGTTGTGTCGCCCGCCACCAGCCAGTCAAACCGCGCATTTTAAGCCCCACCTACGCCTCTGTCACCGACATCACGCCAAGTTCCATCTACTCGGCGCTCTCCGTCTCCACGACGTCGCTCACTCTCGCCGATACGCCCACGTCCGGTCACACGCGACCAGGAGAACTAGTCGTCGCAGTCCACGAGGCAAGGGCTGCGACGCTATCGAAGTGCGAAAGCCCTCAGCGACGCTCATCGAACGTGATAGACGTCTTTGTCGACGGTGTTCCTGCCTCTGCCCTTGTCGACACTGGAGCCGCCGTATCAGTTATGGACCAAAAATTGAGCCGATTACTACGAAAAGTGAGGACGCCACTTTCTGGGATGTCTCTCCGTACAGCCAGCTCCCAGAGTATTCATCCGACAGCAATATGCACAGCTTGCGTCGTCATTCA
Organism: Rhipicephalus sanguineus; assembly: GCF_013339695.2. NCBI lineage: Eukaryota > Metazoa > Arthropoda > Arachnida > Ixodida > Ixodidae > Rhipicephalus > Rhipicephalus sanguineus. The sequence goes on along the minus strand of NC_051186.1, from coordinate 142,982,246 downwards.
GGACGTTCTGTACGACGGGGTTCATTATAATTACTGCATGCTCTCACGACGTCATGCTGGGATGGGATTTTCTCTCCCGCCACGACGCCGTAATTCATTGCGCACCAGCCTAAATCGAACTCTCCCCGTTCTCACATTTCACGCCGGCAGACACTTCATCGGTATCTAGCAAGCTCCTCGTCAAAGACGATACCAAAGTACCTCCAAACTCGTCGACGGCTGTGTCAGTCGACTGCGCCAGTCTCTCCGACACCATTGCGCTCATTTCGCCATCTGACCACGTTTGCACAAGGAAAGGCTTGCTGATAGCTTTCGCGACCGTCCAAGTCACTCAGAGCAGCACCGCTATTTTTGTTAACAACCCATCTCCATACATTGTTACGTTGGTGCTAGGGGAATGTCTCGGTAGAGTGGAACCCCTCGAAGACGCACAAGTTATGGACGCACCCGATGACACGCACTGTCCCAGTTCCCGTACGCTCAGTGCTGTTTCCATGTCCGATTCGTCACCTGCTGATGTGTTTAGGTCCTCCATTGGTGACAACCTCACATTGACTGAGCGGCGTCTTGCGGCAAGTTTTTCGCGTCGTTGGGAGAAGGCGTAAGTGATAGGTTTGTGGTCAGTGTACATGGTGCAGTGCTGTGCCTCGAGAATATGGCGAAGGTGTTGGACCGCTTCGTAGATGGCGAGGAGCTCTCTGTGGTAGGCTGGCCATGTTGTCTCCGCAAGGGCCGAAGTTTGATCGGTGATGCCTGTAGACGACGGTTTTTTTTGGGGGGGGGGCTAGAGAGTTTCTTCGAAAAACAATGACAACGGGCACCAGTTTTGGCCCACGCGCTGCATCAGGGAGGCTCCGACGGTGGTGCTAGAGGCATCTTTGAAAAGGTCCAGGGGAGCCTCTCTGGCCTGGGATGCGAAAATAGAGTGGCGTTGCATAGGTCAGTTTTGCAGTCTTCGAACGCTTGCGTTAAAAGTGGTGTCCAAGTGACAGGATGGTTGCCTCGTAGGTCATCCAACGCGTCATGAAGAGGGGCCTGATATGCTGCCGCTCTGACACGGAGCGCCCGTAAAAGTTGAGCATGCCCAGGAAACGGCGGAGGTCTTTCGCTGTGACAGGCCGCGCGTACTTCCTAAGGGCTATGATGCGGTCAGGCAGGGGTGTAGTCCCTTCTGAAGAAATTTGACGGCCAACAAACGTGACGACGGGGGTGCCAAGCGTGCTCTTCTGGACGTTTATGAGTAAGCCGTGGTCGTCGAGACGTCGAAACAGTGTCGAAACAGTTGGCGAAGGTGTTGGCGGTGATCCTTTTCGTTGGGGGAGAAAACGAATGTCGTCTATGTAGACGAAGCAGAAGTCTAGGCCGCGGACGACGTCGTCGATGAAGCGTTGGAAGGTTTTTGGAAGGTTTGTCTCGCATTGCGGAGGCCAAAGCTCATGAAAGGAAATTCGAATAAGCCGAGGGCGCCAGTCCCGTCCTCTCTGTCTGTCCATGTGTTGCTTTGCGCTACAATTTTTTTTCCTTCAGAAGTCGTGATGATCGCGGTCGTCGGGACGTTATCTAGGTTAACAGGAATTTGTGGGTAGGCCTTTACCAGGTCAACAGTTCAGAATACGATGCTGCCGTGTAAGCGGAGGGCAAAATCCTGTATATGACGAATGGGGCACCTGTCTGGGATTGTACGCCGAGGGCGCGATAATCTCCACAGGGGCGCCAGCCATCGGTCTTCTTTCGCACCAAATGAAGCGGGGAGGCGTAAGGCCCCTCCGAGCGGCGGGCAGTACCCTCGTGGAGCATCGCTTGAAACACTGCTTCGGCGATTCGAAGGCGGTCCGCAGCTAGGCGACGGGCGCGGCAAGAGACCGAGGGGCCAGGAATAGTGCGGATGTAGTGCACGTTTGAGTGATGTACCTCTCAGGGACGCCTAGTATGGCGATTGATCTTCAGCGGCTAAATTTTTAACGCTGGGCTGTTGGGTGGTCGTGCGTTGGCCCGGCGCGGAGAGGCCTGTTGTGGCGTCAATATGTCGGTCATGCCGGCAGTCAGGTAAATGATAGTAGTATCCCAGGAAGTCAGACCCAGTGATTGGCTCTGCGACGACAGCGATGACGAAATTCCATGGGAATTCACGGCGTAGGTTTCTGAGGGTTATGTTGAGGCGGAGCGCGCCGTAGGTCTTAATGCTTGAATGGTTCGCCGCACTTAGCTCGAACGACGTGCAAGGGCGTTTGTCGTGCAGGAAGGCTCGGGGGAAGCAGCAGATGTCACAAAAATGTGACGGCCTCTAAGTTGGCAGCTCGCGGCCGTCTCTACGGGCTGCTGTTGAAATTTTCCTGACGTCCAACTGAGCAGGATGGCTGCATTTCCGGGCTCCCATGCCTTTCCCATGCTTGTATTTTTGCTTTTATTTTTATCGCAACAATGGGAATGAATTTTACTGGGGCTCTGTCACCGAAGCGACGATGGTACTGGCAGCGGCCGTCGTGGTTTTCTTGCGATGAGCCGGTGTTTCGGCCTCGGCTTTGGGGGCGTTATCCGGGACGCAACGTCGGGCGTTGATCCAGATTCCTTTGAATATAATCCACCTGACGGGTGATTTCGTCGATACGACTAGCGAGCTCGGGGATGGGCTGTGGGGCGCCGGCGGCATGGACGAAAAGAGGTGGCGGCGGTGGAGAGGCTTCGACGACTCGGCCGGCGATTTCGGCGAGCTGCTCCAGCGGCAGATTCGGCTGAACCTGGAGGATGACCTCAGCATGAGAGGGTAAAGGGTCAAGCCACATTATTCGGAGGAGGGAGTTGTCAACAGGCGTGCTGCCCGCGAGGGCACACATAAAGCGCAGGAGCTGTGATGACTTGCAGTCACCGAGCGCTTCGTGCTGAAGGAGTTGACGCACTTTCTCGTCTTCTGAAGGTGAAAGTCTCCGGATTAGTTCCCTCTTCAGGTGCAGGTAGCAGTCGTCAGCTGGAGGACTTGCGAGTACGTCGCGGAGCTCAGCTGCGTAGCGAGGGTTTAGGTGGGCGACGACGTAGTCGTAGCGCGTCCGGTTCAGGGTGATACGTGCCAGGGAATACTGCGCCTCGACTTCAGCGTACCACACTTCAGGTGACTCTGCCCAAAACGCTGGGAGCTTGACGGCGACGCGACAGACGTCCGTGTCGGCGGTGGCCGCAGGAGTGGTGGCGCCCGCTGGAGCAGAGCTTTGGGGGGGGGCGTGTCCCGAGCGTGGCTGTGCAGAAATGTCAGATGAGTGTGGTTCATTTTGGGTGCGTTGCTGTTGTTCGTGGAGTTGCTGCTCTTGGTTCTTGATTACCTGTTGTTGGGATTGAAGTTGCCCTTGCAGTTGTTGTACTTGTTGGCAAAGAGCGGCGAGGGCTCCCTGGTCGGCCATGGCCGTGCGTTAAGTTCGTTTTCCGGTTCACCAGATGTGGATGCACATAACTTTTATGCGTCCACACGAAAGACGTAACAGCAACAATTGAAATGACTGCGCGAGCACGCACAGTTTTTGTCTTCTGTCGCGCGAGTGTTCTTATCACACACTGGCGCTCAGTTCGGTAGCGTCGACGCTGCGCGCAGGCGCAGGAGCGGCGCCGCACTTTGCCCCCACAAGTGCCTTGAGCCATGCACAGCACCAACCATTATAACCTCGAGATCATTCTGGAGCGATAGGTGATCTTGAGTATTCTGGATGCATGTCGCGCAGATCACTGATGAATACAAGAAAGTCAGTTTTGCCGCAAGGGCGAAGCAATGAATGTGATAGCAAGAATTGGGGTTGCACACGAAGAACGGCCAGCAGCTCGAAACTTGCAGCGCACCGCTCAAGCGCAAAGGACGCACGAAAAGAACACACACAGGACGTGCGCGAACTGTCACAGTTCGACACTTGCAGCGCGCAGTTCACACACAAAGAAGGACGTTAGAAAATAACGCACAGGTATGCGCAGTTATACACAGGATGAGCGCGAACTAACAACTGTCACAGTTGTTAGTCCTTTGTGTTTGAGAAGCGCGCTGCAAGCTTCAATATGCATAACCCAACGCTCTTAATTTCTTTTAAAACTGCGACGCGTGGAGTGACCCCTCTGCGTCTTCTGCCGCGCCGGGTGTTTGACCGGGCAAAAAAAAAGAAAACAAAAGTGCCCCCTCCCCCCTCCGAAATTCGTCCGACCTTCTATATTCCCAGGCTTTTTTTTCTTTTTGCCATAGAAAGACTTTCGACTTTCTTTCTTTCGGCAAAATATCCTTGCTACGTGCCTATTGCCCGGCGTTACAGTGCACTAGAACCGTTTTGAGTGGAGCAAAAGGGAGAGCTGGGCTAGTTGGTTTGCGTTCACATTGAAACAGCGCAAAGGGTGACGCGCCGCGCGTGGGAAATACTATGGTGGCGCTACAATAAACGTGGATAGGCTGTAGTTTGACTTCCACTTTGCCGGCCACAAGTTCGGCCAAATAAAGAGTTTCATCTTGGACACGCCGACTGCTGCTTTCGTCGACGTCACGACCCCATGACATCTGGTGGAGGTGCTGGGAGAGGGGGTTCCGCATCATCCCAGCGAAGAGCTCTTGCTTTACTCCTCGCATGAGGAAACGGACCTTCTCCTCCTTCATGACAGGGTCAGTGTGGTGGAAGAGTCGGGTCATCGCTTCCGCAAAGGTTGTCACGTTTTCGTTCGGGAGCTGGACCCGTTTTTGCAGTAAAGCGGCGGCCCTTTACTTTCGCACGACGCTTGTGAACGCTGCGAGGCAGCTGGTCCGGAAGGTGTCCCACGTCGTCATGGTAGACTCCCTGTTTTCTAACCAGGTCCTGGCGCTGTCTTCCAACGCGAACACAAGGCGCAACTTGTCGTCTATGTCCCAGCTGTTGAAGGCCGCACTCTTTTCGTACGACACGAGCCACGTTTCTGGATCCACACATGATGATCCCGAAAGATCGGCAGCTCCCTTGGCTGCTGCATCACGATCGCGGGCAGTGGCTGTCATCGTTGCCGCAGTCGTGGTCATGGCCTTGGTCTTGGACTTCCGAGTCTTGTCGGGTAGAGGCCCGTACTCCGGTGGTAGACCTTGTTGCCCACGGCGAGCTCGCTGATCATGGTTGGCCACCATGTCTTCTCCGCGACGTGGGCTAGGTTCCCGGCCATATGCAGCTTTTCTGGACACCAGCGGCCTAGTTCGCGTCAACGACACCACGTGGCGTATCGAACTTAAAGAATTCAAAAGTCCCGCCATGACGTATGCAGTGACGCAGCACTAAATAAAAGAGAATCAAAAGAAACAGTACACACGCCCCGAGACTGTCGCTTCACCTCGGTGCGTAGAAAAGAGAGCGCTGTTTGTCGGCTTTATCTCGACGGCGACGACTGGCAATGAATTGGCAGTTTTTCTAGACGTGCCATGCCAAATGTCTGGCCGTTATGGACGCGCCCACGATGCATGAAGAGAATCGTGTTTTTATTTGTTTGTTTGTTTGTTTGTTTGTTTGTTTGTTTGTTTGTTTGTTTAGTTTAGTTTCTTGCGCTGCCGACCGGTGGGATATTGGAGCAGCATGCTGCTTTCCGAGTTTCTTTTGTCAGCTAGCGGGAACCATTATGTTTGGATACGAACAGGATATTGTGGTTGCATAATAAACCGAATTTCCTTTGGTGTACCACTTGGGTGAGGCTCGTTTGCTCCTTGCGTTACCTCAAATTAGAACTGGATAAGTTTGAGAACGCTAGGAATGAGAGTAAAAAAAAGGAAGTTAAAGATAGTTTTTATTTGTTTTCATTTAGTTCTTATTGAAATGTGGCTGCCACCGCAAGCTTGGCGCCGTCTAAGCGGGTGTGCAAAAATGATACAGTCGTTGAAAGATGATCTCTTACACCGGAAAATGTGAACTTGGTTAGTTTTTTTTTTGTTAGGAATGAACGTATAGCAGAACACATATTACTGACGTGTTGTGTAATAATCTCTAGATCTGCCGTCTATCCCGCTAAAAAAGGCACTTATCTATCCTATTTGCATTCCTTCTTTTTCTTTCTTTGCATTAGCAGTGCATTAGCAGTGTAATAAAGGACAACTATCCGTTTAACATATCAATATTGCGTGTGCCAAATCGTACAACAAGAAACAAGACAATTGGGAATTTTAATATACCAGTGGCAAGAAACTTATATGGTCAGAGACTTGTAGAATTTATTGGTACAAAAATATGGAACGACATACCAACTGAGGGAAAGCAGAGCAATAACGTATCACACTGGTTAAAAAAGTACTATCAACAGCAAATGTCATGTGTATAGAAACTTATGTCACGTGCGCAACCTGTAGATACTTATGTTTTCTTTTTTCTTTCTTTTCTCTTTCAATGCTGTTAAGCTTACCACATTTAAGTTATAAACGACATGTTGTCTGTTGTTCTGTACCATGTATTCTTTGCCTATACCATATATTTTTGTCTGTTATATATATATATGTGTGTGTATATATATGTGTATATATATATATGTGTATATATATATATATATATATATATATATATTAATCTGCTATTTCTAATTTTTTCTATGTAGTTGTCATTGACGGTCGAAACTGTCAATTACATGTTTGTAATGAACATTTCTGTAATTACATGTCTGTAAATGACCCCAATACTAGCCTTCGGCTAAGGGGTCATACAGTGTTTGCAATCAATATGTATTTATTTCATGTGAATAAACTTCAAACTTCAAACTTCAAACTTTTTTTTCCCTTTTTTTCTCACGGTCGACTGACTCATATGCTCGAGGTGATTGTCTTGAATCCTGTTGGCGCAGCTACACCAACAGGGTACCCTAATGGGCTGGAAGTTCTCCTGAAGCTCTCCTTTCATGTTCTGTAGGCGCAGTCTCTTTCAACTTTGCACTACAGCAAGCACAAAGTCAATCATGAATCACCTACTGGCCCAATCGTCCACTTTGATCAGCACAAAGAAATTCAGAAGAGCAAATTTTGGCGTTTTTGTTGCGCTGACAACAACTATTGTTAATCCAACATAATATAGTAACTATTCCTACAATCTCTCAAAATCACTTCTTCATTCTGTGTCACTCCTTGTCACTGATCCCGTTAATGGGGATGGCAATCGCCGGGCGGATTCTAAGGGCTGGCGTCACGGCCTTCCGAAAACGCACCACAAAAGCGCGGACAATTTAGAGTTGGTCCTTTGGTGCGCCATCGAACGCCGGTTGTGGTCCAAAGACCGAGTCAGAGCCTAGAGTCGACAACACAAACGAAAACGAAGTATATACTAAGTTAAGGCAATACAAATAATACAAACACATGCACACTCGGCTGGTACCAGTTACAACTTCACAATATAATTCAGATGGTGTTTACACAACGGGAGCTAAACAAACAGATCACACGCTACAAATGCAATCGCATGCATTACAACTATTCAAGTACAGTTAAAGTCCCGAAAGTACAACGGCGTATCCAGGACATGTTTATTTCCGCAAGTCGACGTTAGGAACGGCCCCAGGAGGTCCATCCCGATCTGCTGGAATGGTCGCCGAGGAGGCTCGATCGGCTGAAGGAAGCCTGCTGGTCTTGCGGGCGGTGTCTTCCGTCGCTGACAGTCTCGGCACGTCCTTACGTAGCGAGTGACGTCGGCGCCAAGGCGCGGCCAGTAGTACTTTTCGTGTACTCGTGCGAGCGTTCGGGAAAGTCCGAGGTGTCCAGCCGTCGGGTCGTCGTGCAGGGCATGCAGAATTTCTGGTCGCAGTCCCGAAGGTACAACGATAAGGTAGCTGGCTCGGGCCGGAGAGAAGTTCTTCTTTACGAGGACGTTGTTTTTCAAAGAAAATGATGCCAATCCTCGCCTGAATACTTTTGGGACAACGATGGTCCTGCCCTCCAGGTATTCCACTAGACCCTTCAGTTCAGGGTCGGCTCGCTGTCGTTCGGCGAAGTCTTCGGTACTTATGGCTCCCAAGAAGCTGTCATCATCCTGGTCGTCGGGCGTTGGTGGGTCGACGGGGGCACGAGACAAGCAGTCGGCGTCGGAGTGTTTCCTTCCGGACTTGTACACGACAGTAATGTCAAATTCTTGAAGTCTCAGGCTCCACCGTGCGAGGCGACCTGAAGGGTCCTTCAAGTTAGCTAGCCAACACAAGGCGTGATGGTCGCTCACAACTTTGAAGGGCCTGCCGTAGAGATAGGGGCGAAACTTTGATGTAGCCCAGATGATGGCGAGGCACTCCTTTTCTGTTGTGGAATAGTTGACCTCTGCTTTAGACAGCGACCGGCTAGCATAACTGATAACCCTTTCCAGTCCGCCCGCCCGCTGCACAAGGACGGCGCCGAGTCTTATGCTGCTTGCATCGGTGTGAATCTCCGTATCGGCGTATTCGTCGAAATGCGCAAGTATCGGAGGTGTCTGCAAGCGTCGTTTCAGTTCATGAAATGCTTCGACTTGCGCTTTTTGCCACCTGAATTCGACGTCGGTCTTCGTGAGCTGCGTTAGTGGCTCGGCGATCCGTGAAAAGTCTTTGACAAAGCGCCTGTAATAGGCGCACAAGCCGAGAAATCGGCGCACGGCCTTCTTGTCGGTGGGTGGCGGGAAAGCGGCGATGGCAGCTGTTTTCTGTGGGTCTGGGAGCACTCCAGTCTTGCTGATCACGTGACCCAGAAACAAGAGCTCCTCGTACGCGAAGCGGCACTTTTCTGGCTTTAGGGTGAGCCCGGAGTTCTTGATTGCTTGAAGTACGGATTGAAGTCGCTGGAGGTGTTCGTCGAAGTTCGAGGAATACACAACGACGTCGTCCAAGTAAACAAGGCAAGTCTGCCACTTCAAGCCAGCTAATACAGTATCCATGACTCGTTGGAAAGTCGCAGGTGCCGAGCAAAGACCGAAGGGCATGACCTTGAACTCGAACAGGCCGTCCGGCGTTATAAAGGCGGTCTTTTCTCGGTCTCTCTCGTCGACTTCAATTTGCCAGTAGCCGGTCTTGAGGTCCATCGACGAAAAGTAATTCGCGTTGTGGAGTCGATCCAGGGTGTCGTTTATCCGTGGGAGAGGGTATACGTCCTTCTTTGTGATTTTGTTCAGGCGACGATAATCGACGCAGAAACGTAGGGTCCCATCCTTCTTCTTTACTAACACCACGGGAGACGCCCACGGGCTGTTGGACGGCTGGATGATGTCGTCGCGTAGCATTTCATCGACTTGTTTCTTAACGGCCTCCCGTTCCCGCGTCGAAACCCGGTAGGGACTCTGACGGAGTGGTCGAGCATTTTCTACTGTTATGATGCGGTGCTTAGCAAGGGGCGTTTGTCTGACCCGCGACGACGACGAGAAACAGTCCCTGTATTCCTGCAGAAGGCGTCGAAGCTGTTGCTGTTGGCGAGCGGGAAGACTTGGGTTTACGTCGAAAGGTGGCTCAGCGATCGTCGTCGTAGCTTCGTCAGAATCTGAAAAGGCAAACACATCGCTGACGGCCAAGATTTCTTCGATGTATGCAATCGTCGTGCCCCTGCTCAGGTGTCTGTATTCCTGGCTGAAATTCGTTAGCATCACGCTTCCTTTCCCTTCATACAGCCGAGCAATGCCTCTTGCGACGCAAATGTCACGGTCTAGCAGCAAACCCTGATCGCTCTCGAGGACACCTTCGATGCATTCAGCCGTTTCGGTGCCGACGGGAATTATGATGCTGGATCTAGGAGGAATGGTGACTTGATCCTCGAGCACGTTCAGGGCATGTTGACATGGGTTCGTATCCGTTGGTGTCGCTCTCTCCGACGATAGGGTTATCGACTTGGTTCTTAAGTCGATGACGGCGCCGTGGTCACTTAGGAAGTCCATTCCAAGTATCACATCCCTGGAGCAGTTTTGTAGGATTACAAAGCTCGCAGGATAAGTCCGGTTGTTGATAGTGACTCTCGCCGTGCAGACACCAATCGGCGTTATTAGATGGCCTCCAGCGGTACGGATCTCGGGGCCTTCCCAAGCAGTCCTAACTTTCTTCAACTTTGCTGCGAACGACCCACTGATGACGGAATAGTCGGCTCCAGTATCGACGAGAGCGGTGACGTTGTGGCCGTCGATCAGAACGTCGAGGTCGCTAGTCCGCCGTCTTGCGTTGCGGTTACGTCGCGGCGTCGGGTCACGGCTACGTCGGTTTGCACCGCTGCTTCCGCGTTGCGTCGTCAGGTCTGCTTCCGGTCGCAAAGTTTCGTCTTCGGGACTTCGACGTCGTTCGGCGTGCGGCGGGGGCTCGGAACTTCGTCGCAGTGTCGTCGTCGACGGCGGAGGATCTTCAGCAATTCGTCGTTCAGCAACCGCACCTCCACCGGTTGCTGCCCTTAGTTTTCCGGATATGGGCTAGGCGACCGGCCCCGGTTTGGGCCAGTGTACTGCCGGCGGTGCGGTGACATGTAGCGGCCGGGCGACGGTGAGCGGGGAGGTCGTCGTTCTTGCCACTGTGTGCCTGTGAGGTAGTCGTCGATGTCGCGAGGCCGTTCGCCTGGCTACGGGCGCAGCGCGTTGACGGGGAATCCGCGTAGCCCCATCTGACGGTACTGGCAGCGGCGGTACGTGTGGCCGGCCTCCCCGCAGTGGTAGCAGAGCGGGCAGTTGTCAGGGGCACGCCAGACATCGGTCTTCCTCGGGGTGTAGCGCTGGCCGACAGGTGGGCGGTAGGGCGTCGGTGGCGGCGGCGGCGGCGTCTGGCCGACAGGTGGACGGTAGGGCGTCGCTGGCGGCGTCTGGCGACGGTACTGCGGCGGTGTGTCGTCTTGGCGTGGGCGTGGAGGAGGAGCGTGACGGCGGGCTGCAGCAGCATAGCTCATAGCTTGCGGCTGCGGCTCTGCTAGCTGAGGCGCACCGAGTGAATGCTGGATCTCCTGGCGCACGACGTCGGCGATGGAAGCTACTTGAGGTTGCGACGAAGGTAGAAGTTTTCGCAGCTCCTCTTGCACGATTGCTCGAATCGTCTCACGCAGGTCGGTGGATCCTAGCGCTTGAACGTCGGCGTAGCTTGTGGTCGAGAAGCTGCGGTTGTATTGCCTTGTTCGCATCTCAAGCGTTTTCTCGATTGTTGTTGCTTCGGAGACAAATTCTTGGACGGTATTCGGCGGATTCCTCATTAGGCCAGCGAAGAGCTGTTCCTTTACTCCTCGCATGAGGAAACGAACCTTCTTTCCTTCAGGCATGTTGGGGTCAGCATGGCGGAACAGCCGGGTCATTTCTTCCGCGAAGATGGTCACGCTTTCGTTCGGGAGCTGAACCCGTGTCTCCAGCAAGGTTGCGGCCCTTTCCTTTCGGACGACGCTCGTGAACGTCTCCAAAAAAGCACTGCGAAAGAGATCCCAGGTTCGAAGCGTGGACTCCCGGTTCTCGAGCCATGTCCTTGCTGCTTCTTCCAGGTAGAAGTACACATGGCGCAGCTTGTCGTCGGCGTTCCAGTTGTTAAATGTTGCGACCCTTTCGAAAGTCTCCAGCCAGGTTTCCGGGTCTTCGAAAGACGACCCGCGGAAGGTTGGCGGCTCCTTGGGCTGCCGGAGTAGGATCGTCGAAGGCTGCACGGGGTCGGTCATCGTCGCTGCGGTCGGTGTTGGGACTTGGGGCTGCCTGGTTTGTTCGGGAAGGAGCCCGTGCTCTGGCGGTAGTCCCTTCTGCCTGCGGCTTGTTCGACGATCCGGGTTTTATTTTCCGTCGTCCTCCTCGCGGCTCGGGCTTGGGTCAGCGCTTCGCGGGGGCGTCCGGATCATGGAAGCAGCAGCACCTCCACCAGATGTCACGTGGTCGTGACGTCAACGAACACAGCAGTCGGCGTTTGTAGGATGAAACTGTTTATTTGGCCGAACTTGTGGCCGGAAAATGAGAACTAGAACTACAGCAATGCACGCTGTACAATGATAGCGGCGAACAGGGCGTCGTCCGTCGATCAACTGACAAGCGATCAAGCGCGTCGGCTTTTATACAGGCGCTATCGAACTTTCCAGCAATATCGCTGGTGGCGGCGTTATCTCTAGACAAAACTAGAACATTCGCGTGCAGGGCGCAATATTAACAAACCGATCTACTACAATCGCGACGCTTCTAGAACACTACTTTGCGGACAGCGTCGAGCGTTGATAACCGTCCCTGCCGGTCAAATCCGAATACATCAAAACAAGACAAGAAGTGGGCGTGGCAATATTCGCGATGTGCTTTCTTAAAGGCACTGACAACCGACCGAAATATGTCACAAGACTGTGGCTGTGAATTACAGTGACATAAACGAGCTTTTTTTTTTCACCATATGATTAAGATTTGTATTGTTGAATTGCGCTTTGAAAGTCACAACGGCATGTCGCGTTGCCTGACGGGCAAGCCTTCACAGTGCACGAATGAGATGTGCAGAATGCTGTACGCAGTCCGCTGCTATTTACTAAATAAAGAAATGCGTTTAAAATTAATCCGCACGTTATTAGGCATTCTCGATTTATTCTGTGCTTATAAAAGAGTAAAAGGAGTTGACGTTGAGAGGTGGCGTTGCCTTCGCGACTACTAGTGAACGCATGTCGAGCAACGGCGCATGCGCGCGGCACTTTCCACATTGAAGGAACTTCCAGGTAGCACACATCAAAAACCGGAAAAAATGCATTCCATAACGTTTGGGCTGTGGCATGGGCTTCGCAAGAAACTGACCTACGTAGGCGGTGTCACGGCTGAAACGTTAGTAAAGGCATCTTTTCTCTTTTTAGTGAGTGCTACCCGCAAGGCATTCTACACACACACACATACACACATTATTTATATATATATATATATATATATATATATATATATATATATATATATATATATATATATATATAGTGCATTACCGACACGTTAGTCATAAACCTGAGGCGAACAAGCAAGACGAGCTTGATCTGTTCATTAGTTTGATGAATCGTAGTTAGGCTTGGCTCGGGAACACAGTGCGGAGGGCAATCTAGTGAGCGTCGAATACTTGGCTCATTGAATCGGTAAGCAGAACGGTAAAGCGAAAAGCGCTTGTTAGTTTTGAAGTCTTCTTCCTCGCTGTTTTCATTCACTCTGTTGTACATTGCTGCTAACATGGGTACCTGTTAAGGGAAAGTCATCAGTAAAGACAACATGCATGTGTCCATGCCTGGACTTCCCTCTTAGTTACTCCCTCTTATTACTCTTTCAACGGCGTGAAGTAGCGTTGCGGCAACAAAGGCAGTGTGTAATTGGCTAATATTCCCTATGAAATTACCTATGCTTTTCAGGAAAGCAGCATACACTAAAGAACGTGTTGAAAGGGTGTCGTTTCGCCTCACAGAAACAGTCCTGATATCGTGCATGCCTCTCGATTGCGTTATCGCCGCGCGCCCGGCACTTCCAGGTCACAAATGGCATGCACGTTTTGAGCGTGAGACAGCATTATTTATAAGAAAGTGGCGAGTGCCGAAAATTCAAGAAAGGAAACGCAAGCCAGCTGCAAAGCAGCCGGTTGAAGATCTCTCCGTCGTTGCTATGGCAATGGCGCGCGCGGCCGCGCTCGCTTCCGAGTCTGCTTGCCTACCGTTTCGCCGTCTGTTCTGTGCACACCTGCCCCCGCCGCCGGCCTGCGCCAGTCAGCGAGGGGGCACTTGCTGAAGGCCTTGACAGTTTGAGATAAACACCTATTCTCATTATTCTTGTCGGTAAAACACCGCCTCCGTCAAACTTTTGGGAGGGGAGACGGGCCCTTGGGACATACCCCCTAGCTACGGGCCTGGCCTCTGGACTCCTAGGTGGCCCCGGTCGGTCTGCGAAACTTCTTCAGAAGTACCACGACCCGTACCGTGTGGTCTAGCAAGCCTCGTACTTCATATACGTCGTCAAGTCGCTTGAGACTTATTGTAATCAAACAATGTCGAGGCATGAGATTGTGCATATGGACCTGCTAAAGCCTCACTGTCACTGTGCAGCTGTCCGTAATTAGCCAGGATGGCTCTTTTTCGGACGGGAAGTAAATGTAATACAAAAGAGCAGCACTACTTGCAGAAGCAGAGAACGCTGCTCCCGTAGAAAAAAGGCGACGATTCAACAATACAAGCTTTGCGTTGGTTCTACTATTACTGGTTACGTTTCTGCGTCTGTCTCTAATAGTAGATTCCTTCTTTAAAACGCTTCATTATATTATCAGTGGCTGCCCTCATGCTTGCCTTGGTTTCGTTTTGTATTGCCTTCTTATGGTTGAGGTTAACTAAAATCTGGGTTCCTTTTCTTCGTTATTAAGTAATGGGTTGTGTGGTAATAAAAAATAAAACATTAGAAGTTTACTTGCTCCATTTCCAAAAGCGAAACCGAAACTGCAGCAAATATCTTGGTTGCAATGCTCCAGCGAAAAAACAAGCAACTAAATCTTCAACAGCGTTGTACTAGTAATAATAATTGCTGGAGTTCTACGTGCCCAAACTATAATTTGTTTATGAGGCGTTCCGTAGAGGAGGGCTGCGGAAGTTTCGACCACTTCAGGTTCGTAACGTGCATCTAAAACCAAGTACACGAGCCTCTAGCATTATCGCCTTGTTCAAAAATGCTAGAGCCGCCGTCAAACCTGTGCCCTATGGGTCAGCAGCCGAGCACCGTAACCGCTGTACCACCGCGGCAAACATAACCAATTCTGAGAGAAACAAAAAAAGAAGAAAAAACCGCAATTTGATTCGAACCAAGGCCCCAGCGATTGCGCGCAAACAGCCAGCACGGATGATGAACCCATTCAGCCACAGCGCGCGGCGGCTAGCCCGTGATACTGCAGCTATTATAAAGATACTACGGTCAACCTCTCCTTGCAAGTGTCCCCACCTTCGAAAGAGCAGGAACGGAATCCAAAAGTGAAAACAGCTGCTTTCTGTTTGCAAAAATGCGCTGTAGACCATAATTCGATGTTTCACAGCGTAATGAGCGAGGACGACATTGAAAAACACACACAGCGCTGAACTTAAAACTGACTATATTTTCAAACTTACAGCAATATATATGCGCTCTTCACCAGGAAAGAAAAAAGAATAGAGCAAGTGAAGCATACAAAAAATTCCAGAAAAATTCGTAGAAGCCCAAACAATTTTGAAACGTGATAAAAAGTGCACGAGTGCAGCTTCGCTTGCTCTTTCGAGCAACGAAAGTGAATTTCTCGTGATCGTAAAATATATGTGATATCGATGATCGGTTGTTGTTTCCTGCGACTACAAGTTTTTGTACACCAGGCCTGCAATTGTCGCGTGACCAAAATCACGTAACATCGCACATCTACTTATGTGACTACAATCACGTAACAACTAGCCACGTGACTAAAAATCAGGTAAAATCAAGTAATTAGTCTCGCCACTAAAATCCCGTAACGTCACGTAACTATTGACGTGACGTGTTGGCGCCAAAAACTTCGGAACAACCGGGTGGCGCGGGGCAACCTCAGCGTCCGCACTGGACTCTAATAAAGATGTACTTTCTCTCTCACGTGACTAAAATCCCATCACGTAACTACTAGTGACGCGACATTTCCCCTTCAGAACCACAGAACAAGTGCGTAGTCTTGGGAACCGACCGAAACCTGAGAAGAATAGATTATCCAAGACTAGCCATATCCTATAATTCTATACTAGCAAAATCTTTGCACCTCTAGCAATGGCTTGGTATTACTAGCAAAACCTTAGAAGAAGCTAGGTCAAACGCTAGCTCCGCTTTCGGTTCCAGCCTTGCGCAACCAGTACATGCTGCGCACATTTTCATTTCCAGATGTTTAAAATGGCATCTTATTGCGGTACGTTGAGGTGGGCTGCGAGTGCGTGCGAAAAGCTGCTGAATCACAGGATTTTCGTTTTGTAACTGGGAGCACCAGTCCCTGGACTTCCCGAAAGCTTTGATCCACACATGTCATATCACACGGACTTATCCGATGCAGCGCACAATGGTATGTGATGTTAAAAGAGAAGGCATGCTGGTTTTTTCTGTTCACGTAGGGCGATAGATATGACAAGAGATGAATAAAAAAATTCCCAGTTTCACCGCAAGGACGATGCAATGAGTGCGATAGCAACAAATGAAGTAAAGCTGGCAGCTAACTCTTCTAGATGCAGTCTCTCGTAACTCTACAAAATGGTGCTGTAAGAGAACACAGCCACCTCAGGTAGGAAAGGGGATTTCGCACAGTCTCTTCGAGTTGAGAGCGCAGCATATAGAAGGGTATATGAGCCGTGCGCTAATGCTTGTCGAGATAGCGATTTTGATTTCATTTAAGTTAGGGCGAAATCATTGCAGCAGTGGCGAACTACGATCATTTTGGCAGCAGTGGCGAACTACGTTCACATCGTCTAAGGCATTTTTCTGCATTCTTGCCGCAGATCACTTCTGCGCAGCCTGCACAGCGCACCCGATCCTCCTGGACAGTTGGACACGTGTCGGCCGAATTTCACCGACTCCGTGCAGCACAAGGGGGCGTTGACAGCGGCCGCGTCAGTGTTTCTGCGCGAGTGCGACTGCCATAAAAGCACCGTTTCAAGCATCGAGGCCTTCATTTGGCAGCAGTGGCGAACTACGTTCACATCGTCTAAGGCATTTTTCTGCATTCTTGCCGCAGATCACTTCTGCGCAGCCTGCACAGCGCACCCGATCCTCCTGGACAGTTGGACACGTGTCGGCCGAATTTCACCGACTCCGTGCAGCACAAGGGGGCGTTGACAGCGGCCGCGTCAGTGTTTCTGCGCGAGTGCGACTGCCATAAAAGCACCGTTTCAAGCATCGAGGCCTTCATTTGGCAGCAGTGGCGAACTACGTTCACATCGTCTAAGGCATTTTTCTGCATTCTTGCCGCAGATCACTTCTGCGCAGCCTGCACAGCGCACCCGATCCTCCTGGACAGTTGGACACGTGTCGGCCGAATTTCACCGACTCCGTGCAGCACAAGGGGGCGTTGACAGCGGCCGCGTCAGTGTTTCTGCGCGAGTGCGACTGCCATAAAAGCACCGTTTCAAGCATCGAGGCCTTCATTTGGCAGCAGTGGCGAACTACGTTCACATCGTCTAAGGCATTTTTCTGCATTCTTGCCGCAGATCACTTCTGCGCAGCCTGCACAGCGCACCCGATCCTCCTGGACAGTTGGACACGTGTCGGCCGAATTTCACCGACTCCGTGCAGCACAAGGGGGCGTTGACAGCGGCCGCGTCAGTGTTTCTGCGCGAGTGCGACTGCCATAAAAGCACCGTTTCAAGCATCGAGGCCTTCATTTGGCAGCAGTGGCGAACTACGTTCACATCGTCTAAGGCATTTTTCTGCATTCTTGCCGCAGATCACTTCTGCGCAGCCTGCACAGCGCACCCGATCCTCCTGGACAGTTGGACACGTGTCGGCCGAATTTCACCGACTCCGTGCAGCACAAGGGGGCGTTGACAGCGGCCGCGTCAGTGTTTCTGCGCGAGTGCGACTGCCATAAAGCACCGTTTCAAGCATCGAGGCCTTCATTTGGCAGCAGTGGCGAACTACGTTCACATCGTCTAAGGCATTTTTCTGCATTCTTGCCGCAGATCACTTCTGCGCAGCCTGCACAGCGCACCCGATCCTCCTGGACAGTTGGACACGTGTCGGCCGAATTTCACCGACTCCGTGCAGCACAAGGGGGCGTTGACAGCGGCCGCGTCAGTGTTTCTGCGCGAGTGCGACTGCCATAAAAGCACCGTTTCAAGCATCGAGGCCTTCATTTGGCAGCAGTGGCGAACTACGTTCACATCGTCTAAGGCATTTTTCTGCATTCTTGCCGCAGATCACTTCTGCGCAGCCTGCACAGCGCACCCGATCCTCCTGGACAGTTGGACACGTGTCGGCCGAATTTCACCGACTCCGTGCAGCACAAGGGGGCGTTGACAGCGGCCGCGTCAGTGTTTCTGCGCGAGTGCGACTGCCATAAAAGCACCGTTTCAAGCATCGAGGCCTTCATTTGGCAGCAGTGGCGAACTACGTTCACATCGTCTAAGGCATTTTTCTGCATTCTTGCCGCAGATCACTTCTGCGCAGCCTGCACAGCGCACCCGATCCTCCTGGACAGTTGGACACGTGTCGGCCGAATTTCACCGACTCCGTGCAGCACAAGGGGGCGTTGACAGCGGCCGCGTCAGTGTTTCTGCGCGAGTGCGACTGCCATAAAAGCACCGTTTCAAGCATCGAGGCCTTCATTTGGCAGCAGTGGCGAACTACGTTCACATCGTCTAAGGCATTTTTCTGCATTCTTGCCGCAGATCACTTCTGCGCAGCCTGCACAGCGCACCCGATCCTCCTGGACAGTTGGACACGTGTCGGCCGAATTTCACCGACTCCGTGCAGCACAAGGGGGCGTTGACAGCGGCCGCGTCAGTGTTTCTGCGCGAGTGCGACTGCCATAAAAGCACCGTTTCAAGCATCGAGGCCTTCATTTGGCAGCAGTGGCGAACTACGTTCACATCGTCTAAGGCATTTTTCTGCATTCTTGCCGCAGATCACTTCTGCGCAGCCTGCACAGCGCACCCGATCCTCCTGGACAGTTGGACACGTGTCGGCCGAATTTCACCGACTCCGTGCAGCACAAGGGGGCGTTGACAGCGGCCGCGTCAGTGTTTCTGCGCGAGTGCGACTGCCATAAAAGCACCGTTTCAAGCATCGAGGCCTTCATTTGGCAGCAGTGGCGAACTACGTTCACATCGTCTAAGGCATTTTTCTGCATTCTTGCCGCAGATCACTTCTGCGCAGCCTGCACAGCGCACCCGATCCTCCTGGACAGTTGGACACGTGTCGGCCGAATTTCACCGACTCCGTGCAGCACAAGGGGGCGTTGACAGCGGCCGCGTCAGTGTTTCTGCGCGAGTGCGACTGCCATAAAAGCACCGTTTCAAGCATCGAGGCCTTCATTTGGCAGCAGTGGCGAACTACGTTCACATCGTCTAAGGCATTTTTCTGCATTCTTGCCGCAGATCACTTCTGCGCAGCCTGCACAGCGCACCCGATCCTCCTGGACAGTTGGACACGTGTCGGCCGAATTTCACCGACTCCGTGCAGCACAAGGGGGCGTTGACAGCGGCCGCGTCAGTGTTTCTGCGCGAGTGCGACTGCCATAAAAGCACCGTTTCAAGCATCGAGGCCTTCATTTGGCAGCAGTGGCGAACTACGTTCACATCGTCTAAGGCATTTTTCTGCATTCTTGCCGCAGGTTGGTGCAAAGACTTTTACTGTTCCGTTTACATTTTCAAAGATATATTGTCACTGCTGCCAAGCTGCGTCATTTGCCGTGTGTTGTGTGCTATTTTTTGTTACCCGTATTTTTCTTTTTGCCATGTCGAAAGATATTGCAAAGATTAAGGAAGATGTCAAGAATGATCTCTTGAAACTAAGAGATGAGTTTAAACAGGAAATGAAGATGTCGCGGGAATCGTTCGAGAGGGAACTCAGAAATGAAATGCGTGAATTTCGAACTGAACAACGCAACGTTGCTCAGAGCCTTGAGTTTGCTTATACAACTATAGAGGATTTGAAAAACCAGCTGGCTGCCGCAGCAGCAAAAAATGCTGAATTAACCACGAGAAACGAGGAACTGCAGGCGAAATGCCAGACTCTTGAGACCCATACAGGGGACCTAGAGAGACGGCTGGTTCACCTAGAGCAGTATTCCAGAAACTCAAACATCGAAATTCAGGGTGTCCGAAAAGAAGAAAATGAGGATGTTCTGAGTGTCCTCTCAAAAATCGGTGAGGCTATAAATGAGCCTGTTCAGGAATCTGACATAGAAACATGTCATCGGGTGCCTACCCGAAATCCGGACCGCAGTAACATTATAGTTCAGTTTAAGTCTAGGGCAAAGCGAGATCTTGTACTAAGGAAAGGAAAGAAGATGCGCATCCGCAACAATGACATTGGAATTTCAGACTCTGCGCAGATCTACATAAATGAGCATCTCTGTCCTGCTCTGAAGCGCCTTCTAGGCATGGCAGTAAAGCGCAGGCATGAAAAGCAGTGGAAGTCTGTTTGGTCTTTCAGTGGAAAAATTTTCGCGCGGAAGTCTGATGATTCCGATGCCATACAGATATCTCGCGAAGCTGACATTGAAAAAATAAACTAGTAGAAGTATCATGTCTTGTACAGTTACAAAAGAAAAAAAAAGGTCAAAATGAACTACCATAACCTTGCTCTACCACAAAATATCTCGCTACATTGTCGATTGCAGAACACCACTTTACATCTGAATGCACGTTCCGCAGTTGGGAAAAAAGATGACATCACATGCTTTATTAATCAGTTCTCGTTTAAGTTTGACATAATCATGATGACTGAGACATGGTACTACAATGGCTGTGATATGCTTCGTCTGGACGGTTACTCACGCTTTTTTATTAATCGTCCGAATCGTCGAGGAGGGGGCGTTTGCATCTTTGTTGAAGCTTATCGGACCCATGAACTTGTTTCCGATTTTTCTGTGATTACGGATGACTTTGAATTTTTAACACTTAAAACTGACTCAGAAATTGTTGCTGCTATTTACCGTCCCCCAAATGGTAACATCGTGAATTTTCTTAATTTTTTTGAGTCTTTCTTAGAATATATCAACTCAAACAAATATCGGCTTGTGTGCGGTGGTGATTTTAACATAAACTTTTTGGAGGACACTCAAAGCACGTGCGACTTCATATCGTGCCTTCACTCATCTGGATTTATAAATCTGATATCAACGCCAACTCGTATCACGGTAACCAGTTCATCACTGTTAGACATGATGATTACGAATGCTGACACACTTGTTTCTAACGCCGGTACTATTTCATCAGACATAAGTGACCACTGTCCTGTGTTCATGCAATACAGTTCCTCAAAAACAGAAAAGAGGCGTCAACATCAAACTGTCCAAGTACAAAATATCACTGATGAGTCACTGCAGGCTTTCAAGCGTGCCGTTAGCATGCATGACTGGTCTTTCGTTTATATAATTAGAGATGTTCATGAAGCGTACTTAAAATTTATAGAATCTTTTACAAATATCTACCTCACTCATTTTCCTTTCAAAACATTTAAACCGTCAAAGAAAATAAGAAAACCTTGGGTCACATTTGCTATTAGGCGTTTGATAAACCGAAAAAATAAGCTTTTCCATGCATTTTTGAAATCGCGAGAGGAAGAATTACTACAGCAGTATAAAGCTTTCAGAAATAAACTAAACAGCGCTCTTCGAAAGGCGAAGATAGCGTATTATGAAAAGTTGTTTTCTGGTATCTGTACAAGGTACCCTGATGCAGCTTGGAAAGCAATAAACAGTGTTTTAGGACGCCACAAGGCAGACTTCATGCCACGTGAAATTACGTTAAACAATCGTGTACTAACTGGTGCAATACTTGCTGATTCTTTCAATAAATATTTCACTTCTGGGGTACCGCCAATTAATAATACCGTGCAAATCAATAGCTCAATTATTAGAAATGCTGAAAGCATATTTCTCAACCCGGCAGACGAGCCAGAAGTATTGAGAACATTTATGAGTCTTAAGAATAGCCGTGCATTAGATATTGACAATCTTCAGATCGGTCCCATAAAATTTGTTTTAGAGCATTTAGCCCCTGTACTTGTCTACATATTTAATTTAGCAGTAGAGTCCGGGGAATTTCCCCGTGAAATGAAGCGCTCTCGTGTGTCTGTTCTGTTTAAAGGTGGCGACAAAAACTTGCTGGGAAACTATCGCCCAATATCGATTATTCCGGTATTTGCTAAGGGTTTCGAAAAAATGCTACATTCCAGATTATCCAACTTTTTCACTAGAAATGACATTATAAGCGACGCTCAGTTTGGTTTCCGTAAAGGAAGGTCTACGGAGTTAGCTTTGCTAAGGCTAAAAGAAATTATTTTAGAGAACATCGAAAACAGGCTATTTACATTAGGTTTGTTCATTGATTTCACCAAGGCTTTCGATTCCATTGACCATAGCACGCTACTTTATAAGTTAGAAATCTATGGTGTTCGAGGCACTCCCCTGGCTTTAATAAAATCATATTTAACAGAACGATCACAATGTGTGTGTTTAGGTAACCATCACTCATCTTCATTGCCTGTCAGTAGAGGTGTCCCGCAAGGAAGTGTATTAGGGCCCCTTCTTTTCAATGTTTTTATAAATGATATTGTTAATATCAACAAGTCGGTAAAATTTATAATATATGCTGATGATGCCACGGTCTTGTTTTCCGGCGCAGAAACAGATAGGTTGATAGAAAGTTGTAATCGTTTCTTTTGCAATATTACATCATGGTCGCTATCAAATAAACTTAAAATTAACCCTAAGAAAACGAAGGTAATAATATTTAGAGCTAGAAATAAAATTCTGAACGTTAAACAAGATATTATTTGTGCAGACCAAAAAATAGATATTGTAGAACAACATAAAATTCTCGGTGTGACATTTTCATCTCATCTAAGTTGGGACTCTCACGTAAGTCATTTATGCAAAAAACTTTCTTTTACGGCGGGAGCTCTGTCGCGTTGTCGAGAAATTCTCCCTACACAAATAAAACTCAGCATATATCAAGCACTGTTTCAATCACATATAAATTACTGCAGTCTGGTTTGGCTTACTACGACTCAACGTAACATCAACAGAATATTGCTTTTGCAGAAGAAAGCTGTCCGTCACATTGCCAACACTGGTTATTTATCACCGACATCGACATATTTTCGCAAGCACAGTATAATTAAAATCCAGTATATGTACGAGTTCCGCATCCTGCGATCATTTTACATATGTTCTTCTTCATTTAAACAATTTATCGAGTTAACTGCTGCACTGCAACGCAACAGTCACGCTATCAATACTCGTAATGTAGGAGGATGGCTTATACCGCGCTTTCGCACTGACTATAAACTTCAGTCCTTGAAATATAACCTCCCATGTATTCTTAATAAGCATAAACATTTACATAAACCTGCGCTAAATACATTACGTGAAATATTTCTGAATTACTAATGTATTCATACATTTCAATTATTTCTTAATGTTGTACTACATTTCACTGTATGTTGCATATGATTAGCTACCATGCCTCTCTTTCATTATATTGTGTTGATATTATTGTTTCGTGTAGTTTACTGCCAGAATTACAGGTGTACTATTGCTGTCTTTTTCCTTGTATTTGTAGTATTACAATTTCTTTTCTGTAAATAAATTTGAGTATTCTGTTAGTGTTGTTTGTTGTTAGAAATGTGTTTATTCAAAAATCATTCCCTGTTACGCTTACGCGGGTATTGTTATATGCTTTGTTTTTGTAATTTTTTTTTGTTCCATGTGTGATATATCTTGTACATTTGGTGCAAATATTTTCACCTGTCACTTGTTGCCATGTAATTGGTCTTCTGGGCCCTAGTCAAGCTGTTTCATTACAGCTTTTAGCCCAGGAGACCATCCAGAATGTAATGTTTTCGTTTTATTCTGGAAAATAAAGAGAATGAATGAATGAATGAATGAATGAATGAATGAATGAATGAATGAATGAATGAATGAATGAATGAATGAATGAGATAGCGATTTTGATTTCATTTAAGTTAGGGCGAAATCATTGCACTGCTGTTTGAAAAAGAAAAAATAATTTTCCTATTCTTTGATTGGCTTAATTATCTGTTGGTTTCATTAGTAGTGTCTAACAAAAAAAACCAACCCCTCGAAAACTTGCCCTTCGTTCGTTAAGATTACGACAAACACTTGCGTTAGCCCTAAAGTAAAAAGCAACTGCAAAAACGTCTTTGTCATTTAATTACTATGCCTCGCTTGTCAAAGCTTAGTTCGCTACCTTTCCGTTGCTGAATTGTGGGTACCTGAGAAGGTCGTAACGAAATCATGAGAACGGAGAAATGAGTTTCCACCACAATACGCGTACAAAAGTTCGAAAGAGCTTTGTTCACCATAACTTGATCGGGCGTTCTGTTCCTTAGGACGTTTATAAAAGAATAAAGTAAGAATTACAAATGTAGATCTGAACGATGTGATACGCGTGGAATGTTTAAACATACACTAGAAAAGTCATATAATAAAGAGAAAAAGAAACGGCAGCTCAAGGTTACAGTCAAGAACCGAAACCGAAACGAAAGCTCTATTTTGTTTCGGCGGCGACATCCCGTGCGAAGCTGTGGAACTAAGTCACGGGCTGAAAAAAAAATGCTGATCCGTTGCCAGGAATCGAACCGATGGCGGCGCGGTGATGCCGCCCTCTGAACTTGAGCGATTAGCTCGCTCGGCCACAGTGGACTTTTTTTTTTTTCTTTATTGCCTTCTTGACTACAGGTCAAGATCGTCTGGACGCCTTGTCGCCTGTGGTAAGCAAGGGTTTATCAATTTACCACAAACATTTGAACGACCGCGCTTCAAAAAACGCGTTAGGGAACAATGTTATGCCAAGTGCGGCAAGTTGCGAATGGCTTCAAACGAAAGCTGATTGTCAGGACTACTTGTGATTTCCTGACCATTAACATAACTTGCTTAGTTTTACGACAGTGACCGTTTTTGTCACGAAAAACAGGCCACATTTTTCGCCCTTTCCATAGACTCCCATTGTACAATCTTTAACTGCTCTGGGAACAAAATTGAAGCTTACTGCAACATGATCGCTGTAGTCCTCTCGTGCGTTTAGGTTCCCAGAAGCGCTCTGAGGTGCGTTTTTCAACATTCACCCTCTACACTTAATTATTCGGGAAACACTCGCCAGTTCCATTGAAAACGCGCTAGCTTCGCGCCGGGGCCGCCAGGGGCGCTGGCTGTGATGTGTCCACAAAAGCTGGATATGTTGACACGAGCGTCTGAACATGGACGAACAGCGCTTGCACCAGAGCAAACCGACGTAGCCGTGATCCGACACCGCGACCTCGATGTACTATTTGACGGCCACAACGTCACCGCTCTCGTCGACACTGAAGCCGACTATTCCGTCGTCAGTGGACCGTTCGCCACAAAGTTGAAGAAAGTTAGGACTGCTTGACAAGGCCCTGAAATCCAGATCGCTGGAGGCCATCTAACGCCGGCTGTAGTCTGCACCACAAGAGTCACCATCAAAAACCGGACTTGTCCTGCGAGCTTTCTAATTTTACAGCATTGCTCCAGGGATGTGATACTTAGGATGGACTTTCTAAGTCACCACGGCGCCGTCATCGATCTGAGGTCCGAGTCAATAACACTGACCTCAGAAGAAAGTGCTGCCGCCGCACACGATGGTAGGGAACCCCGCATTGAATGTGTAGAAGAGCATGTCACCATTCCGCCTCTCCACAACGTCATCATTCCCGTCGGCACCGAAGAACCGCAGACCTTGAAGGCGTCATTGAGGGCCACCAGCACCTGCTTCTGAACCGTCAGATTTGCGTCGGAAGAGGCATAACTGAGCTGCGTGATGGCAAAGCAAAGCAGGGTTGACAAACTTCAGCCACGAATATAGGCACCTCAACCTTGGTACGACGGTCGCCTACATCGACGAATTCGTGGACGCCAGCAATACTTCCTCCCTCTTCGATGCTACCGAAACTGCTTCGACGAATTCAGGCCCCCAACCGATTTCGACGTCAACCCAAGCCTCCCAAAGCACAAGCAAGACCAGCTTAAAGCCTTGCTCCTGCTATTCAAGGACTGCTTCTCATCGTCGTCAAGAGTTCGACAGGCTCCAGTGGCTAAACATCGCGTCATAACAGAAGGAAGTGCCCGACCAATTCGTTAGAGCCCGTACAGAGTCGACGCGAGAACGCGAGGCCCTTAAGAAACAGGTCGACGAAATGCTACGCGATGACATCATCCAGCCTTGCAAGAGACCGTGGGCGTCACCTGTGGCGCTAGTGAGGAACAACGATGGAACCCTACGTTTCTGCGTCCACGATGGTCGCCTGAACAAGGTCACGAAGAAGGACGTGTACCCTCTCCCACAAATAGAGGACACCCTAAATAGACTGCACAATGCGATGTATTTTCGTCGATGGACCTCAGGACCGGCTACTGGCAAATAGAAGTCGACGAGAGAGACCGAGAACAGACTGCCTTTAGAGCACCAGATGGCCTGTTCGAGTTCAAGGTCATGCCCGTTGGTCTTTGCTCGGCGCCCGCGACTTTCCAACGCGTTATGGATACAGTACTGGCCGGCTTGAAGTGGTAGACTTGCCTCCTATACTTGGACGACGTCGTTGTGTTTGCCTCAAACTTCGACGAACACCTACGGCGGCCTGAAGCTGTACTTCAAGCAATAAAAAGCTCCGGACTCACCCTGAAGCCAGAAAAGTGTCGCTTTGCGTACGAGGAGCTCTTGTTCTTGGGACACGTGATAAGCAAGTCCGGAGTACGCCCTGACCCGCAGAAGACAGTCGTCATCGCTACATTCCCGCCACCGGCCTGTGCGCCTATTACAGGCGGTTCGTCAAAAACTTTGCCCGCATCGCCGAGCCATTTACTAACCTTACGTAGACCGACGTCGAGTTCAAGTGGGAAACGCCGCAGGAGGAAGCATTTGAAGAACTAAAACGACGCCTGCAGACGCCTCCGTTACTCGCGCATTTCGACGAATACGCCCAAACAGAAGTGCACACCGACGCAAGCAATGTAGGACTCGGCGCCGTTCTTGTGCAGAGGACTGACGGATTGAAAAGGGTAATCAGCGATGCTAGCCGGTCACTATCACAGGCGCAAGCCAACTATTCCACGACAGAAAAGGCGTGCCTTGCCATAATCCGGGCTACATCAAAGTTTCGCCCCTACCTTTACGGCAGGCCCTTCAAAGTTGTGAGCGACCACCACGCCCTGTGTTGGCTAGCTAACTTGAAGGACCCTTCAAGTCGTCTCGCACGATGGAGCTTGAGACTTCAAGAATTCGACATTACCGTCGTTTACAAGTCCGAAAAAAAAACACTCTGACGCCGACTGCCTGTCTCGTGCCCCCGTGGACCCGCCGCTGCAAGACGACCAGGATGATGACTACTTCTTGGGAACCATAATTGCCGACGACTTCGCTGAACAACAGCGATGCGACCCGGAACTCAGAGGCCTTATGGAATACCTCGAGGGCAAGAACGCCGTCGTTCGGAAAGTGCTCAAGCGAGCACTGGCGTCGTTTTTCTTAAGCAACGGCGTTCTCCAAAAGAAGAACTCACCACATCGAGCCAAGTACCGTCTCGTCGTGCCTTCAGAATTGCGACCAGAAGTCCTCCAGGCCCTGCACGACGACCCGACAGCAGGACACCTCGGTGTTTCCCGAACGCTGGCAAGAATACAAGAAAAGTACTACTGTCCGCGCCTTGCCGCCGACGTCACTCGCTACGTAAGGACATGCCGAGACTGTCAGCGACGCAAGACACCGCCAACAATACCAGCGGGCTTTCTTCAGCCGATCGAGCCACCGTGGCGACCGTTCCAGCACATCGGGATGGACCTCCTGGGGCCGTTCCCAACGTCGACTAGTGGTAATAAATGTGTAGCGAAGCGTTGGAAGCCTGTAATGGGTCGCCCTCTCGAGCGCTTACTAGTGGGTCGTCCTCTTCCGCTCTTCTCGGACAGCACGCTGCTCGCGCTCAGAGTCGGCACCCGCCTTGACTGTCGCAGTCGTTTATCGTCGCCGAGTGCCCGCAAATAAACGTCTTTATAATTTGGTGGAGGGTGCTGGGCTTTCACAACAACTTCGGCCCTCATTCGATGCCCCTGGCTCTTCGATCCCGTACCCTGCCGCCTACGATGCCTCAAGACGCCTCCCAGCAAACGGCCCCGCCTACACCGACCTCATGCCCAGGTGTGCCTCGTATCCGCGACCCTCCGGTCTTCACTGGCGCAGATGGCACCGACGTGGAGGACTGGCTCGCGATTTACGAGCGCGTGAGTGTCCCCAATAAATGGGACGAGGCAGGAAAACTGACTAACCTGGTTTTCTATGTCGCGGGTGTGGCGGGCTTGTGGTACAACAACCACGCATCAGATTTTACAACGTGGTCCGACTTCAAGACCGCCATTATCAATGTGTTTGGCCGCCCTGCCGTTCGTAAGCTGCAGGCCGAACAGCGCTTACGTGAACGCGCTCAGCAGGCCGGTGAATCATTCACCAGTTACATTGAAGACGTCCTCGATTTCTGTAAGAAAGCCGACGCCACCATGTCCGAAGCTGACAAGATCCAGCACATCATGAAAGGCATCGACGACGACGCCTTCACCATGCTGCTCGCCAAGAACCCCAGCACAGTGGCTGAGGTCATAACGCTCTGCCAAAGCTATGAGGAGCTGCGCCGGCAGCGATCGATGACCCGTCGCTCTCCATCACGCGACGCCGAGCTCGCTGGCTTGTCGACCATATCCGACCACTCCGCGTTGCTCGCAGAGATGAAGACATTCGTGCGCGAGGAAATCGCGCGCCAATTCTCTCTGCTGGACTTTGCTCGCCCGCAGTACGTTCAACAGCCGTCGACCACACTTCTGCCTCCGCTCCGTCGAGCAATTGAGCAAGAAATCGCAGAGGTCATGCCCGAGTACCACCAGCACCATACGGCTCCTGCACCCTTGAGTTACGCCCAAGTGGTCGCAAGAACGCCCCCAGCAATCCCTACGGCTGCCCCACACATTGACGCCGAAGCCTCCGCTCGACCTCATTCTTTTGAAGCGAATGTACCGGTAACCTGCGCCGACGTCACGCACAGGCCACGACTGCAGCCCACCGTCCAGTCCTATCAGTTGCCGCCCCGTCAATCCCGTCATGCACCATGGGCGGGCCCTGCCTCAGCGAACCGATGGCGCACACCCGACAACCGCCCCATATGCTTCGCATGCGGTTACGCCGGCCACGTGGCGCGCTATTGCAATCGCGTGCAGCCGCCTAGAGTCGCGTCGCCTGCCACCAGCCCGGCGAACCGCCCATATTACGACCCACCTACGCCTCTGTCGCCGACGTCTCGCCCCGCTCCATCTACCCACCGTTCACCGTCACCACGACGCCGCTCGCTGTCACCGATGCGGCCACGTCTGGTCCCACGAGACCAGGAAAACTAGTCGTCGCAGTCCACGAGGCAAGGGCTGCGATGCTGTCGAACTGCGAAAGCCCTCAGCGAAGCCCATCGAACGTGTTAGAAGTGTTTGTGGACGGTGTTCGTGCATCTGCCCTTATCGACACTGGAGCCGCCGTATCCGTTATGGACGCAAAGCTTAGCCGAATACTGCGAAAAGTGACGACGCCACTTTCCGGGCTCTCCCTCCGTACAGCCAGCGCCCAAAGCATTCACCCTACAGCGGTATGCACAGCCCGCGTCATGATTAAGGACGCTATGTACGCCGTCGAATTGATCATAATTCCTGCATGCTCTCACGACGTCATCCTCGGATGGGACTTTCTCTCCCGCCACGACGCCGTAATTCATTGCGCACCCGCCGAAATAGAGCTCTCACCATTCTCTAATTTGACGCCGGCAGACAGTCCATCAGCTGCGAGGAAGGCACTCGTCAAAGACGACATAAAAGTGCCTGCAAACTCGTCAACGGCGGTGTCAGTCTACTGTGCCAGCCTATCCGACACCGTTGCACTCCTCTCGCCATATGACCGTGTTTGCACGAGGAAAGGCTTGCTGGTGCCTTTCGCGACCGTTCAAGTCACCCAGGGCAGCACCTCTATTTTTGTAATCAACCCCTCCCCGTACAGTGTTACGTTGGTGCGAGGGGAATGTCTGGGCAGCGTATAACCCCTCGAAGACGCACAAGTTATGGACGAGCCCGATGATTCGCACGGCCGAAGTTCGAGTACGCTCAGTGCTGTTTCGACGTCTGGTTCATCACACGGTGACGTATTTGGTTCCTCCATAGCTGACAACCTTACACAGGTCCAGCGTTCCCAGCTTTTGGACCTGTTGGAAGAATTTCGCCCTTCTTTCGATGTCGCTCAAACTTCTCTCGGCCGCACGTCGGCCGTTACGCATGGCATCGACACTGGCGACCACCTGCCGCTGCGGCAACGTCCATATCGCGTATCTCCCGCCGAACGCCGTGTAATCACCGAGCAAGTCGACGACATGCTTCGACGTGATGTCATTCGACCCTCTAACAGCCCCTTGGCGTCTCCTGTCGTTCTTGTTGCGAAGAAGGACGGTTCTGTGCGGTTCTGTGTGGACTACAGACGACTCAACAAGATCACTCGTAAGGACGTGTATCCACTGCCGCGAATAGACGACGCGAATGACAGCCTGCAAGGCGCCGAATTCTTTTCATCTCTCGATTTGCGCTCAGGCTACTGGCAAGTACCTATGGCTGATGACGCTCGACCGAAGACCGCGTTTGTCACGCCCGACGGCCTGTACGAATTTAACGTCATGCCGTTTGGGCTGTGTAATGCGCCCGCCACCTTTGAGCGCATGATGGATACCGTTCTGCGCAACCTGAAATGACACACGTGCTTGTGCTACCTCGACGACGTCGTCGTGTTTGCTCCGGACTTCTCCACGCATCTTCAACGCCTACGGCATGTTTTGACGCGTTTGAGCGACGCCGGTCTGCAACTGAATCTAAAGAAGTGCCGATTTGCAGCGCGAGCAGCGCGAGCAGCGTGCTGTCCGAGAAGAGCGGAAGAGGACGACCCACTAGTAAGCGCTCGAGAGGGCGACCCATTACAGGCTTCCAACGCTTCGCTACAAATGGATCGTCGTAGCTACCGATCGACTACCTGACCCGCTACGCCGAAACAAGGGCCCTACCTAGAGGCAGTGCCGCCGAGGTAGCGAAGTTCTTCGTTGAAGACATCGTTCTGTGTCATGGCGCCAGTGGTCCTCATCACCGACAGAGGTACGGCGTTTACTGCGGAGCTAACTCAGGCGATCTTCAGGTACAGCCAGACAAGCCACCGCCGGACCACTGCCTATCACCATCAGATCAATGGCCTGACCGAGCGGCTAAGTCAGACCATCGTCGACATGCTGGCCATGTACGTTGACGTCGAGCACAAGACGTGGGATGCCATCCTTCCGTACGTGACCTTCGCATACAACACCGCTGTTCAAGAAACGACGCAGGTGACGCCTTACACGTTGGTCTACGGAAGGAGCCCAGCAACGACGCTCAACGCAATGCTGCCAACGGCCACCGATGAAGACAATCTCGACGTCGCTGCCTATTTGCAACGCGCCGAAGAAGCTCGACAGCTCACCTGCCTTCGCATCAAGAACCAGCAGAAGGTCGACAGCCGCCACTATAATCTTCGACGACGCCACATGGAATACCAACCCGGTGACCGTGTGTGGGTTTGGACGCCGATACGCCGTCGGGGACTTAGCGAGAAGCTTCTTCGCCGATACTTCGGGCCATACAAGGTGCTTCGACGTCCAGGCGCTCTAGACTACGAGGTTATCCCGCACGGCATTACGAGCTCTCAAAGGCGCCGTGCACGATCTGAAGTCTTCCATGTCGTATGCCTTAAGCCGTTTTATGCGCGTTAGCGAACCTTAGGACTGTACCTTTTGCTTTATTATTGTCATTTTGCTTGTACTTATTGCTTGTTGTAATTTATTTGTGTATTCACTTGTTTTTCTATGTTCTGTCACAAGCATCGGGACGATGCTTTTTCAGAGGGAGACAATGCCACGCCCGCTTCATGTTTTACTTTGATGTATTCGGGTTTGACCATCAAGGGCTGTTAGCAACGCTCGGCGCAGACCGTGCAGCAGTGTTCGAGAAGCTTCACGATTTTGGTAGATCTTTTTGCTAAGATTGCGCGCAGGACACGAATAGTCTAGATTATTCCGGAGCTTGCGCGACCACCAGTGATAAGACTGGAAAGTTCGATGCGTGATGTATGAAAGTCCCAGCGATGAGCAGTTGATCGACGGTCGACGCTCTGTTCGCCGCTATCAGTGTACAGTGAAACTTCGGTGATACGAATCTCACGGGACCACCAAAAATATTCGTATCATCCGAAATTCGTATCACCAGAAAGCATGGAAAATTAGCATGCTACAAAAGAAAGCTGGCGTAAATTTTCATTTATTGTTTTTCAGGGCTTTAAGTTTTTAGATGTCGGCAATCATACCAGCACTCTAACATATATGTACAGCCCGTACGCGCGTATTTAATTAATGAACCAGGTGCGTTGTGACCCGCGGCAGCAGTTGTCCCTTCCAAATTTTAGTATGCTTTTTTGATGACTCCGGAGTACTGTAGTGAAAGTAACGAAAGAAGCGCTTTGACGCGATGGATCAAGGTCACAAAATTACAGAACCACGGTCCTGTGTTATGATTTTGCTATCGCGGAGGTGTTGGGGACGTTGAGGCCGCAAAAGTGCGACCTCAACGGTCGCGCATGTTGAAGTTGTGAGGCCTGACTCCTTCGCAAAGACCGTCCTCGCCTTCTTTCGGTCTTCTTCCACCTTTCATGGGATGTCCGATGCACGAAGCAGGCTGGCGTGTAAACACAGTACAACGACAGCAGCCCGCGTCGACGCGTTAGAAAAAAAAGCATGGCGCTAATGTCCTCTGTAATCTAAACTCGAAGGCACACGGAAGCACATAAAAGCCTCAAAGATTCGTGCAAACAATCCCGGAGGCCGTGACGCGTCTCTGAAGGTTTATTCTGAACGGAAAAAAAGTGTTTTTCTTACTCCGTGATCTTGACGGTTTGGCGGTGCAGCGCGCGTGCCCACGCTTGCGTTCCGGCGATCGCACGTGCTGGGCGCGTCTTCCGCGACAGCGAGGAAAGCACCTCTTAGTACCTGGGATGTAGTGTACGTTCGTATCAAACGTCGCTGGGTGAAAATCGGTTCCCAACAACCGTACTCCATTACATTGCAAGTCAATAGGCCTTGGCCGGGACCGACGAAAAATTCGTATCACCCCGAAATTCGTATGAGCTGTGATCGTATGACCGAGGTATCACTGTATTGCTGTAGTTTGACTTTCAATATCCCGGCCACAAGTTCGGCCAAATAAAGAGTTTCATCTCTGACGTGCTGACTGCTGCCTTCGTCGACGTCACGACCACGTGACAATAGGGTAATTACCCTACGGTTGCCAACGCTGGTGCTACCATGTTGCTTCGTCACCACAATAAACGGCGGTTACCATTAAAATCCTTGATGAAATCCAACGTTTGACGGCAACCCGTCTGGCCGGGAAAGTACATAGTGTAAACGCGAAAAGATACACCGACCAAAAAAGGAACAAAGTTTACTTGACGTTCTTGACAAAGGTCAAATAAACTTTTTTCTTTTTTTTTTTTTGGTCGATGTATCTTTCCGCGTTTACACCATTAAAATACTTAAACACATACGGCGTACACGCGAAGAGGGATTAGTGTAACAGTAAGGTAGAGAGGTGGGTGAGTTGGAACTGATGAATATTGTAAATAGTCAGCGCATTTTTTACAATATGTAGTGTATCAGGTGTTGCTGTGACGTAGGATCCGCCAAACAAACGAAACTGTCTCAGCCTTGCCGATTATAAGGCAATTAAATGAAGAGCTACGTATCGCTGCGCAAGCGTTTGGCTTGCTTACTCCCTGTAGCTTCCACCCTATAGCAAAGAGCTTGTGAGATACAGCATAAGCACTCTGTTCTGTGTCAAAGCAGGCAAGACATCGATCTCTTCCAACTTCTTGTCAGATTCATTTTCCGAGTTGAGGCATACATTGATTGATTGATTGATTGATTGATTGATTGATTGATTGATTGATTGATTGATTGATTGATTGATTGATTGATTGATTGATTGATTGATTGATTGATTGATTGATTGATTGATTGAAGCCACACGTTTGGTGGCAGTTTTCTTTTAGATTCGTGCAGTAGAATAAGGAACTAGTCGATTACCAAACTATGTTTTTAAACTAACCACATGTCTCAGATGCTACCTTGTGCAGTTATTTTATCACGTTATTATTTTAGTTTCTGCAAGAAGGACCAACTCAAAACAGGGTCCAATGAGCTGCCATAGGACGGCGCACTCGCGCGAGCGTGTCCCACGTGTGGCTCGACTGCTCTGGCGTTTGTTTCGTCTTCTCCCCCGAGCTATTTTCGTGATCCAGGACGATCCGCCCTGTCCGCTGCTCCCAGGCATCGTCGCGCACCCCGGAGCTCGGGAATGACGCTTGAGAAGCAGACGCCTGCTTCGGGGCGTCTTTCTCGAAAGCTCCGCGAGATGGTGCTCGCCGCGCCAACGTTCCACCCAGCTTTTATGTCGGCTCTCTTCCTTTTCACAGCCGTTCTTCGGCAAGTTTGGCTTACTAGGCAATACGTTGAAAAAAAATCATTAGGCGATTCTAGCGGCGGCATGAATGCTTAGCGGGGCAGGACATCTGAGCGGCTTCCAGCAGCAACGTCTTGAAGGCAGCAAGGACCTACAGTCGTCATCGTCGCCACCCGGTGAGCAGCGACTTTCTTTTATGCGCTCTTTGGGCTACTCTTGTGGCGTGCAGCGCAAAACAAAAGCGAAGAACGTATAAATGAGGATGAGCGCGGCACTGATGCTAACTGAGTTTTGTTTCATTGACGTCACACATAAGTACGACAGTAGGCGAATTATCCGATGGGCTCGTTTCTCTGTTTTCTCTACAATTAATGAAACCGAGAGACAATTAGGCGAAGGAAAGCATGGGGACATTATTTGCGGTTCCTTAACTGTAGTGTTCAATAGACGTGTGTAAGAAGATGTAATCGCCAGGTGACCTTTTATACGACGCGCAAGACATGCTAACTATTCAGCGTTCCACCTCCATAGTGCCATCTCGGCAGCCCGTAGCATGACAGAGAGCCACGCCCTATTTACCGACATAGTAGTGAAAAAAGCATCGTGAATCGCGCCTTCCTGCTTTCTTTATCGCTTATCAAGCACTCAGGCATCATTAAACATAGATGCGCCAGCTGAACTGCCTGAAATGTTGGGGCAGCTTTGAAAACGGCTAGCCTTTAGTGTTTAGTTTGCTTGGGCTGCTCCCGACAAGAAAAATAGATTACCAAGCAGCTCAAAACACTTTTGTTCCGGATTTCCTGGATACGGTTGAACACTACGAATAATAAATTACTGTTGTAAGCTCTGAGGTAGAGACAATATGTGCAATAGTAAATTTGACAACGAGATTGCGCGAAAGTGAAGACCTCGAGCACATTGTCTCGAAGTATCGCTGGCAATGTATTGCAGCAACAAGCGTGTCTATTCCGGCCGTCGAGACCGGCATTTGATCCGCCTGGAGATCCACGTGTTTTGCAACATTGCTCTGGTGCTTTGCTACTGACTTAGCAATGCAGTGTTTTTTTAATATCGCTTCCTTGCAGGCAATAGCAGACAGTTTTGAAATATGCAGATGAAATTGGCATGCAAGAAAATAACGCGTCATCTGTCTCTGACTTATGTGGCACAATTGGCACGTTTTTTTTTTTTTGTTGTTGTAAATGACTATGTGTGGATTAGCCCAACATAATAATAATATAAATCGCAGTTTCGCCGCAACGGCGAAGCAATGAATGCGAAAGCAACAAATTGTAATGTTATACGAAGGAAGGCTAGCAGCTAACTCTTTCGGATCCGATTCCGCGTAACTCTGCTATTTATGCGTGGCTTCAACTGGCTTAACATCGTAAAGGCCAATTTGCAGTGGAGCTGAGCGGAGGCCTCAGAGAGGAAAAGCAAAGTAATGCAAACCTAGACGAGAATGGGCATCGCTGAGCACTGAAGGTGCTCAACCATGCCCACGACTGATGGCCTTCTCCGTTTGATCACTTGTATGTCTCCAACCATCCACACATGTCTCCTCCACTCGCCTGCGCTATTGGGCGTGAGGCCCACCACTGGAGAGGCGGGCGCTGTAATCACTGTGACGTCAAGGGCTGGATCACGTGACCTCACCTCGCTCTGGTGAAGGGAAGCGCACGGTTGAATGCGTTGTTTTTAATCACGATTTCGTGGCGTTTTCGCTTTTGAACAGCGTTTTTTTGCTCTCACTTCTTGTGTGAGAGCAAAACTAGACTACACAATCCGAAAAAATGCAGTCAAAGTTATCGACGGCATGGTACTTTTCTGCTCCTTTCCACAGTGCGCTACGTAGGCGAAGGAGACAGGCGCGAGCTATCACTTTTACCCTGCTCTTCACGAGCATGATGCCGCTGTCACCGGTCTTTTCATGATTGTTATTTCAAGCCCATGGTGTTAAAATGGACACCGACCACGAATATTCGCATATAAGCAAGACGTCCCGGCTCTCCCACGGGAGCCTTGTTTACAGTGAAAAATGAATGAGCAACGAGTGCGGTATGTATCTTTTAAAATATCACATAGCCAACTTACGGACATGTGTGGAAAGTTGCCGTCATGACGATTAAGCATGTGCGCCATTGTCTCGGTAGTCAGAGATTCACGATAAAGCCGAGGAGTCCAGTTCTTTTCTCTTTCCGTTATCTTTGTCTTATCCCAGTCTATTTCTTGGCCAGTTGCTTCTGCGTGTTTGGCCAGCGCGTTCGATGAAACCTTTCTCATGTTACATGCGCTGCAGTCTTTGCTGAAAAGTTACCTGTCTCGCCGGCGTAACTTCCGCCCCAAGCTCCCCCCCCCCTCCCCCAGGCCTCATGTCCATTTTAATTGTCATCATGTCTTTTCCTGAACACACGGGTTTCCTCAGACTCTCGACCTCAGCCCAAGGGGTCCCTTGCTTATGGATCATTTCTGTAGAATGAGCTCATAGCCATTGTCGCTTCCCAGGTAGCACAAAACGGATAATTGACGTTTTATAAACGTTTATCCGAGACGATAAAAACGTTTAGAAAACGTCACGGAAAAGAAGCTAAAGGTCTAGCACACGTTTTATATCTCGTCTAATGTCCGGCTAGAATCCGTTTTTAAGACCATCTAGAAAACGTTTTTAAGACGATCTAGAAAACGTTTTAAAAACGTCGCAAAAAATTCCATTTTTAAAATAAAAATATCCCATTGCATCGTCTTTGAAAAGACGTTTTCTAAACGTTTTTAAGACGTCATGCAGGATCTGTTTTCTTTTAGCTGTTTTGTTTTTGCGCATGCAATTATAATAGCGCACGTTTTTAGGAAGCCCTCTCTATTATAGTAATTACAGTTACTTTATTCGGTTTTACTATTACAGAGTGAGAGCTCAGTCGATTCACAGACAAAAGTGGTCATGTCATAATTTATTATGTAAAACGGCAACGACTCCTGTACAGCATACAAACGTAAAAACCACGAAATGAGATATAGCATGCGACTATATAACATTATTCAGAAGCGGCAAAAGAACGCAAAATATCGCGGTAATTACAGTGCAGCTATATAGTATACAACCTTCAAGAACGCTTTTTGTTGCACGATTCATCATTCGCAGAATTGTTGTCAAACAACTAACAGTGCAATATGACAAAATTTAGGATCTGGCACAGCCATTCTGCAATATGTAAGCGTCGTCTCATTAGCTTTACTTAATCAAACGCAAGGATGAAGTGAAGAGAAATTGTCGAAAAGGGAATGTCGCTGAAGCCAACGACTCGACAAGGGGACTAGTTTCCGTCAGGCAGGGGCGTAGCCAGAAATTTTTTGCGGGGGGGGGGGGGTTCAACCATACTTTATGTATGTTCGTGCGTGCGTTTGTATGTGTGCGTGTATATAAACGCGAGCAAAATTGAAAATTTTCGGCGGGGGGGGTTGAACCCCCCCCCCTTGGCTACGCCCCTGCCGTCAGGGCCCCGACGAAGCCAAGCATTCATGATGAAACGTTTTCTCAACGCTTCATCTTCCGCTGAACTTTTTTCTTGTGGGAAGGAGAGAGAGAGAAGGAACAGAGGATAGGCAGGGAGGTTAACTAGCGTCCAGTTTGCTACCCTACTCATGGGAGGAGAATGAGGGAGTAAAAATAGAGAGAAAGAGACACATTTCACGACGCACACACAGAGGAGCGTATCACAGGTGGTCACTCAATTTTGTTGCCTTGAAGTACTGCAGGAGGCCTCGTATGGTTTTCTGGGCTGATGTGCTATGAAGACAGACTCCCAAGGTCTTTCCTTCGGGAAAAGGCCGACCGTCAAGTCTCCTGAAGGCACACTGGCACACTGGAGAGTCCGGCGATGTGTTTGAAATAGCATACAGCGGCACAAATGATGATCGAAAGTCTCTACACAGTTGCAGTTATCGCACATTGATGAATCTGCCCTACCAATCCGATAGGTGAATCAGTCAGAAGACCCTACACCGAGCCACAGCAACACAACAAAAAGACGTGGACAGTAGAAGTGGACAGGACAGCGCTTACCCCTGTCCACTTCTACTGTCCACGTTTTTTTTTTTCAGTTTGCTTCAACCCAATTTTCCAAACATGAACGTAAACCAACAGGCCCAACTCGCCATCTTGCTCCAACACAGCATTCAAAGCAGGCAAGGAGGCATGAATCAAGCACCTGGTGTGTGTCTCCCTTCGTTTCAAAACAATCGTTGAGAGCGCTACTTAAGACCACAGTTAGTGGAAATCGACTCCAATGTGTTGAAATCACTAATACCAAAACAAAACTGCAAAATAATATTTCGCCCACCCAGCCAAGAATGCGTAATGAAAAAAGAATGTAAATTGCTAGCAAAATCACTGTTGCTGAAGTGTATTGCTCACAAAATGAAACTTTTAGGAACGTTCTTACAACATGCCTCTGTTGGAACATTTCTCACTGAAAAAATGTTGGCAAAAGCTCTGGCATCATTACAGAAGTAAGACTAGACGTTGGGAACAAAAGGCGCCATTTTAGACGTTAGCTAAAAATATTTGTGGATGCAGCATCCGTGTTTCAAACGGCGCCCACTAAAGAAGTAACGGTTTCAGGCTTCGAAATGCAGCGCACAAAACTTATCCCAGAAATCATGGTCTGACATCCCTAGAGAGCACACAGATAAGCTTAAATGTGCCATGGCTAGCAGAAAATATGAACACTGTAAATTACAGCGACGTATAAAAAAAGTACAACTAAACCAATTGTAGCGCGAAAATAAAATGTATGAACAGAAAACTAATCGAAACGACCACAAAATTACAATGAATGAGCCACTTACTAAAATGAATAAATAAAAATTAGGAATATGAAAATGCCAGCCTGATAAAAAAAAACATCTTTCTTTTATGATGCCCAGTATTAGAAAATGTCAGGCTAAAAGAACAAATTAATCTAATGATAAGACACATCAGCTAAAGAAATTGGGACTCTTCCCCATTTTTTACTCAAAAAGCACACAGCTGTAAACTCAGGATTGTCAGAGGCAGATCAGGGTATTGCACTTAGTACATCAGATTGCTCAGTGTCAAAATATCACAATGTGTGGCAAGTCAGTCTGAACACATGGCTTCATGACAGGTACTTGATGGAAATCACGAGGCACATCCGGAAGTCTGCAAAGAACACTACAAATAGCATACACACGAAAGTTGTGCCATTAGCAGCATGGGGCAGCGTTCCACGTCAAAGATATTTTAGCACAATAGCCCTAGTGCGATTTCTTGAAGTTGCCGACAAACACAGACGCTCAAAGAGGTTAACTGCTTTACAAACTGTGACCTTTTGTTTTTGAAAGTTTCCAAGGGAAAGAGAAAAATGTCAATCTCTTGACATCCATCTTTTTTTCATACTAAAACCTGTCAGTCAGCCCATCAAAAAGAAGAAAGTAATAATTTAGTTGGTGTAGCCTTTGTTTCTAAACATCTAGGGTAAATACCATCTGCAATAAATAGGAGAAAAGATCATTTCAGTATTTGTTATTATACCTATAGGACGGTGTGAAAAGATGAGAACTCGATAACACCGTACGACGACAGAGAGCGAGCCTGCGGTATTTAACCAGGCACAAGAGACGCGCAAGAGAACCTCTTGGTTCTGCTAAGAGCTGCAGGCCACGACGGAAACCACGACGACGGAAACCACGACGTGCATTTACGTTTAGACAGCTTTATCATGTATGCTGAATTCCGCAGTAACATACTGCTGAAACATGTCGCACATGCAGCCCGTGATGCAATGGAACGCGCTTTTTCATTTGCCATAGTTCTGAAATACACAGCGCAAATGCAGTAAAAATGAGCTTCCCTTGAAAAATGACAAAAGTCCGTGGTTTACAGTATCCGCAAATCCACAGAAAACTAATCGCACATCAAAGTAACCACGCCCGTCCCTCGAGCATAGAAGAAAGGAAGTTGCGAGAGCGTTCCGCGCGCAAGCTGATGAGTGAATTTTTCCGCAGATAATCTTACGGGACTCTAACCGTCAGTCAGCGTAACAGTCGCTCCACAGAGACATACTTGCATTCGGGTCCACAAGTTTAACACGCAGCGAAGTATAGTTTCTTCACAGCTGCGTTTATAGCCTCCACGAACCACGACACGAGCACGAAATATAGCAAAATAGTGCATGACCGGTGAGCTCGACCGCCCATGCGAAATCGGCGAGCTTAACTGACATTGCAGAAGCAACGGCCGCGCGGATGGATACAGTCAGCGCTAAGGCCTTCGTGTGGAAGTTAGACGGTTATCGCTGCGAGTAAATTACAGTACATGACGTCAAGTTTACTGGTTAACGAACTTTGAAGTCTTCATTATTGCTGATGCAATGTAGACACCATACGCCTTTATCCTTTTGCGCGCTACTTTCTTTATCGCAATGAGAGATGGCGTGCGCAGGCTCGAGTTCAAATTTCAATTCGCGGTGGTTCATGCATGCACATGCATGCATGGGCCAAGTAGCGCGCGGTCCGCTGCTGGGCGACAAAACGTCTTATAAAGTGCGTCTTCTAGACGTCACAAACAAGACGTTTTTAAAACGTCGAAATTGGTTTAGGATCGAACAAACGTCTTGAAATATACGTTCCAGACCAAAATGGTTTTAAAAAATACGTTTTCTAGACGTTATCAAAAACGGATATAATACGGATTTTCTATGACGTTTTTAAGACGTCGAAATTGGTTTAGAATCCGTTTTGTCCGTTTCATCCCTAAAAAAACGTTTTCTAGACCATGTGTGCTACCTGGTTTGTTCTTCTCAATGCTGTTTTACGCTACTGGCGAAAACATGACCAGCTTCAAACACTGATTCACCTTCTAACAGCAGCCGCGAAGTGTCACACTGTTTATAAGTGAAGCTGTAAATGCTGGACGCTGGTATTTTCACTGAAACATAAAATTGCCTTTTAGACCGCGGTATAAGTAACACCTTACAGCATGGTCATTTAAGTGCGCAAAGAAATACGGACGGTTGGCACACAGTGCATTTGCTATCGCAATCGAGCCCGATCGGGACCGTATTTTTCGATGGCGATTGGCCCCTTCGTGCAAGCTGCATAACGAAGTCAATCGTCGAAAATTTTCATCCCGATGGGGCTCAGGGGCGATCGAGAATGCACCGTTTGACAACCTTGGAAAATTCGCGCAATGAGAAGCAACAGGTCGATATTAAAATCGTGCCACAAACAAACTCTTGTGAAACGTTCTCTTGCTTACAACACTGAACGAGGCGCGCACGGCTCTCGTACGTTTGTCTCCAATCACACGGGAAAGGTTGCGGCTGCATGAATCTCTAAGCATGGTCGATTGCTTCCCACAAAGCGGAGAAACCGCTTTCGTCGTGCTTCATAGGGCTATATGTACTAAACATGAATGTAAATTTGCCCATGCCTGTCGTGTGAACCGCGGCCTGTTTTCATGTGCAAACCTATAATTAATGAAGTATAACGGTCGCACGCATTTCTTGCAGCAAAAATACGTTTTTTTGCCACAAGCACGCGCTAAAGCCCATTTGATTAGTAGTTTCCATTCGACGTAAAATGATTCGTTACCTTTTACAAAAGCATCGTGCTCGGTCCCCGTGCACGCTAAACAAATTCTGACCCATTAGGGTGTAAAAAAGGGTGCGACACCCTACTGCACACCCTTCGAGCACCCTATTTGGGCCGCAGCACCCTACAAGCGGAACTCAACGGGTGCATACATCAGAAGGGTGTAAACTAGGGTGCAAGAAGGGTGCTACAACTAATGGGTGCTGGAGAGCACTCATAAGGGTGTACAGTCGCCGACAAAGGTTTGATAGCAACGTGGTCAACGAACATAGCCAACAGCTTTTAGAGGTTGACTGGTTGGCCACCACGCTCACATTAAAAGCGCTATATACTAAAGTAGCGTATATCTGAGTGGCGGCAGCGCCAGGCCGAACCTGAGTTCTACATTGGTTCTGGCACTCGAGCGGTCTCGACCTGTTCACTCTAAGGAAAAGTCGAGTATTTGGGGAGTATTTCTGCTACACAACAATAAACGTCATCCGTCTTGCTCGCGTTTCTTTTCTTGAAAACCCGGCTCTCGTCACTTTCCTATCAAGAACGCTATGTCACGCTATAACACGCGCGCCGTTCGTGACCGTGAAGTGCCGGGACCGCGGCGGTAACGCGAGGAAAGTACACGCGGTGGATGACGATTATTGTTGGGTAGCAGAAATACTCCCCAAATACTCGACTTTTTCTTAGAGTGTTCGGCTCACGGTCGGCGCTGACCAGGCGTTGCGCTACAAGCCCTACAAGCTGACTAGCCATTGT
Organism: Rhipicephalus sanguineus; assembly: GCF_013339695.2. Classification (NCBI taxonomy): domain Eukaryota; kingdom Metazoa; phylum Arthropoda; class Arachnida; order Ixodida; family Ixodidae; genus Rhipicephalus; species Rhipicephalus sanguineus. The sequence continues at coordinate 142,939,733 of NC_051186.1, read as the reverse complement.
CTGCATACGTAGCTTCTGGAGCTACAACAGGATTTTTACTTTCACCCGTAAAGCTGTCGGCCTCGTTTGCGGCTAACGTGGCCGACAAAATGTTTGTCCAACGACCACGGAGGAAGGAAAGAGCTGAGGAGGGGCCCTGACGTCACTCTCGGTGAAGCCGGAAGTCGGCCATATTGACTGGGCAGATCCTCTTCTATTGTTTACGTGCGAACAGCGCAGTGGAAGGCACGTCGCTCTCTCCGACTCGAAAGGCACGTGGGCTGCGTGGCGATCCGAAACCAACTGAACGGAATTCAACACGCTGGGCCAGCGCGCCAGCGCTGGCGAAATCATTTCGTGTGCTGCAGTTGCGCACGAGCCTACACCGAACGCGTTTGCCAGCTCGTCTGTCTACCCTTGAATGCCCTTCCTCAGCGTCCGACGTGAAAACTCAAGGAGCGCGCGCATCTGCTAGCAGAGGAGCGCGCGAGCGTCTGTTGGTGGTTTAGGCATTTAGGCAGTTTAGGGGCCTGGCGTTTCTCGCGTCGACTGCGGCGACGGCTTCCGTAACTGACGAAACGACTGTAGTGAGTGCACGCAGTACGGAACGTTCCACTAGCCATAACGTTCGGCTGGCAAACTGTGCTTCGGCTACGAGGGTTAACAAGCATAACCAAGTAAACAAGCTTTCGCTTGCATAACCAAACCTATATATAGCCGGGCTAAGCCGCAGGCATTATTTCAAACGCTTTAGTTTTATCTTGATGGTTTGTTTTCCTCTGTTCGGGCTATCAGCCACAATGCGAGCTTGACGTGGCGATAGTGTACGAATAAAATCCGTACCATCTCACGGCACTTAATGCTAGGCGATGATCGACAGAGCTCGTACTTCACGTACGTGCGTACATTCCGGCATACAGACCCATGGCTAAACCAACGAAAGTTTACGGGTCCAAACACGTATTGTCGTCATGGCTTGAGGAATCGTTTGAACTTACTGAACAAGGCGGCCACGCACTGGCCCAGGAAATGTGACGAGCAACAGCATACCGACAAGGATGCAAGCACAAGAGAACGCCGCGAACTAGATACGCTGACTACGGCGTTTAGTCTGAATGTATTTACGACATATATTCACGCACTGTACATAAAACATGATCGGCCGTGCGCCGCCTTCTGTGGTTGCATTCTGTCTCTCACGCGGCGCCCGGTCACCATGCCCCTGTTCCACGTAAAAGCTCACCGGCGTCAGTATTATACGACCGGTGACCTTGTGGACGATGTAATGCGCGAATGACACTCGAACGCGGTTACTCTAATGCTGAGAGTACACTGCTGGAAGCGAGAATCGCAAGCAAAACAGAAAAGTTGTTTTAATGCGCACAAGCAAGTTCTTACTGTAAATGTATAGAACACGAATCTACATATATGTGATGTCCTCATTTCCTCTTGCGGAGCACGAGTGTTTTGTCCGCTGTCACAAGCAGGAACACTGCACAACCGTCCCTGACCTGCAAGGCGTTCGGCGTGATTCCGTTCTGCAATGGTGGTTAAGCCCGATTTCGCTAAGCGCTTCAAATACGTACTTCAACCACTTTATGCGCTGCACGGTACGTGGATACGAGCTCGTTCCACGCACTGTTGAGGCCCCGTGGCTACCAGCAGGTTCTGCTAGGTACAATAACCACCGGTTGAACACTGCGTAGCGAACAACGCGGCACAAAAAAATGATGGATATCCGCCACGGCTCGGTACGAGACCTACGGAAGCGCTCAAGCCGCCGCCGGTACGCCAGCTGCACTGCACAACACGGCGTACCACGTAACCATAGTAACGCCGCCATTGCGCTGAGTAAATATGGCTGCTATGACGCCATTTTTTTCCACACTTTCCTGCCTTTCCTGCCAGCTGGGCATGCCCTCTCCCATAGAGTTTCCTACAATTAACTATTGTAGGAAACTCTATGCCCTCTCCTGTGTTCTTTCCTTCCTCCGTGTCCACGACTGTACATGTAAGCCATACATTTCTCAATGTACAGAAATACAAGCCTCCCTCTCAATGCTCCTAGAGTTACTGTATATGCTACCTTTAGGTAGCAGAGTTGCGCATCTGTTTTCCAAACGCCGCTAGCAACCATGCATTGCGGAGAAGCTGACGCTCGGGCCAATTTTTGTATTTCTCGACGCCGCCGCTGCAGCTCCCTCAATTAACACTAGTCATCGACAGGCAATGTTTATCGCCAGCCTTCGACACGCCAGACATGTTTATCGGCGACGCGGTAGGCATGTTGCCTGCAAAAATGGAGTGCGACTTCACCGCATAGCTGTGGTTGCTAGCCGGACCTATGCGCTACTCTGCTACCTAAAGGTAGCATATACAGTGACTCTAAATGCTCCCACTCAGCAGCGCCATTTCAAAGGATACATTGCATCTACAGCATCATTAGTTCGAAACTCTGGCAAAAATTGTCAAACCTCAGCTTCTAATTATCTTAGTAAAAGTGCAAGCCAATCCCACAAAAATCTATATGTGTCACTACTATTTAGTATACATAATTTGTTGCGCCATCTATGGGTAATTTTTTATACTATACTTTTATATACTGCAAATGGCGCTCAATTTTCACACATTTTTTTTCTGTCCAATAGGTAGCAGGAATGTTTGCAAAAACTAGCACTTTAAGTTCAAATTGTAGCATCTGTTATACTGTACTCACAAGTATCGCGACTCTGTTGTTCTGCCTCGGTCACATGGTGTGGTTTCCCGCTCGGCGCTGCTCCAAGGCTACTCCAAGGTCAATCTAAATAGGTCGCGAAAGTCGGAACGAAAAGTGGTCGGAAACCTATTGCGACAAACATCAACACCCGCGTGACGATTAAAGCGCTACTAGGTGAGGGGGGACAAATAATGAAAACAAAAAATTAATTAAACGTTTATTTTCATAAGTACTAATTTTATTTGTCACGAATTAAGTTAGTAGATTACTTTAATCAAACTTTAGTCTTGGGTATGTGGTTGAGTAGCCGATTTTTTTCGTTTATTTTCAGAAACAGCGGGCACATGCAGGCAGTCTGGTAACATGGGCCAACGGTTTTGCGCATTTTCAGACGCAAATGGCGTCGCTCGTTTTTGCGCAGTAGGTTTGTGCCTGTCGTCCGTAGGTGATTTCCTCGCATAAGCGTTGTTTTCTAGTCGTGGTACTTGGCAGAAGGTAATATAGCCCATCGCAGCCATCGGGAACCGTTTCAGTGACTGTATTTTGCCAGCGCACGGCCGGCGTGCTGTCGCCCTTCGGGACGATGAGTCCGCCACGCTACGCGAAGAAACGCTGCGCTGTCTACGGATGCAAGAGCAACACGTGTGCAAGGTTTGTGTGCACGTTGAATTGTTATGCTACTTCTGATTTCTGTGTTATATATTTTGGGGTAATATCCTGTTCAACTGCAATATTTCGCCAATAAAATACACCTTATTTATCAAATCTGTCTTTTTCGTCTTCCCGTTATCTTGCAGGCTTCCATTATGGAGCCGTCATAGTGATAAGAAAAAAGAACGTGCAGCTATAAAAAAAAAGTAAGAAGCGGCGCCCTGTCAAAAAATTTCATAATTTCGCGCCCATGGCGTTAAAACGTGACGTCATTCCCGCTTCCGGTTGTGACGTCAGCTTTTTCTTTTTTTTAAATTCTGTTTGTCCCCTCCTCACATAGATGGCGACTGTTGCAACAACTAGTCACCGGCTTGACACGTGGGCTTCTACGGAAGTTACGCTACCAGTTTACATGTACCTTGGCTACTCTTTGAAAACGCCAGTGATCCTGTGTATGCATGTTTGCGTGCGATGCCGCGTTGCGTAGTTAGTGTACCGCACATTGGTGTAGGAAGAACATACGTCCTCGAAGATGGCACAATCAGCGCGCTTAAACAGGCCGTCAGCGCGTGCCCAGTTCTCGGCGGCGAGGTGGACCTGGCATCGATTTCGTTTCAGGCAAGTGGACGTATTCCTTTGTTCGTTTGTTAAGTGAGCCCGATAAATTAGCGTTATGCAGAAGTACTGCATACTTGAAAGAGGCTCTTCGTTAAATGTTAGAGTATGAGCGGTCTTTATTTTGCTAAAGGCTGTTTCACATGACCAGAAACAGTGTGATCTTCGGAAAGTTGCTGGCACCGACAAAACGAACGATCGCTCCCGTCGCAACTGTAAGCGACGAGCAACCAACATGCTGAAATTGGTTCGCTCTGGTCGCAGCGGTTGGAGCGATGCTTTTTAAGTGCGAAGCATTTCTTAGCGAATTTCGGCGACTTTGAGCGTATCTAGCTATCTACCGATCGATCTGTCTATCTATCTAGCCGCCTACGACTTCGTGCTCTCCTGGCCGTTTTGTAAATGGGATGTATACCAAAATTGCTATGGTGTAACATGACTGTGAGACGAACATAAATAACAGGTCATAGCATGAAAATCATGACATGTCATGAATGGCATTTTTACATGCTATGGTGTTAGTGCCATTGCGGCCGTTTCGTCAACTTAATATATAGCAGAATTGGTATGACATGACTTGACTGTAGACAAACACAAGTGACAGGTCATAACGTGCAAATCATGAAACGCATGTCATGTACAGCATGGTTTACGTGTCATGGCCACGGGGTGCTTGGGGCCGTTGAAATAAATGAATACATACCTAAATTGATATGACGAGATATTTCATATGACGAACATTAATGTCAGGTGCTAACATAAAAACCATGAAATGAGTGTCATGTGTCTCATGACTTACACACCGCGCTCATGGTGCGCTACGTGATTGTATGATGAACGTAAATGACAGGTGTTAACATGATAAGCATGACGCGTGTCATGTACGGCATGATTTACCTGACACTGTCTTCATGAGCTTCTGACCGTTTCGCTAACTGGACATATATACCGAAATTGGTATGGTGTTACGTGAGCGTATGCTGAGCATGAATGTCAAGTCAAACACGTGTCATGTACGACATGCTCAACATCACGGACACTTGGTGCTTGCGTTGCCGTTTGGTTAAATTCATTTGAGTCGAAATTGGTACGGCGTGACATGAATGTGCGACGAACATTAGTGCCAGGTCGTCACATCAAAACAGTGACATGCGTATCATGTTCATCATGATTGATGAACATGAATGAACATGATACCATACGTAAGTGCCATACGTAATGTAAAGGGATCTTGTCGAGCTCCCCTGCACTCAAAAGTGTATTGTGTGTCGTGCCCTTTAGGATCGCTTCATTTAGTGTACTGATTCGTTGCAGCGTTCGGTATAGAATTGCTCGCCAAGCAAATGCTTTTTAGTGCACTTTTCTCGCAAAACACCACATCCAGGGTAACATTACTGTTTTCTAATCTGAAAGCACGCCTCTGCTTGTGCATTCTTACAATGCTTTGTGGCCCTATGTTACAGAGCCACTTTACAGCCTTGTCATTCATAGTTCCCTTATGTCTCTTTACAATATAAAATACAATTGTGCTTCACCATTCACAGATACTTGACAAGACGTTCGATGAGTATGTAGATATCTCTCCTGAAGACACTATGCCCGACTTGTCGAAAATTCAACTGCGCCCACAAGTGGACAGTGCGAAGCAGTGTCCATCAACTTCTCCAGAGGTATTTCGATTGGGTTGTCGCATATTCAGTGAAGTCCCAGCTCGTCTACAAATTCATGTATGGGCCTCTGTTTTTTTTCTTTGGCAGCACACTACAGCAAACAGCATGGCGGCCTGTGGCATCCAAAACCACGAAAATGACATTAGCGTTTCCTTCGATCTGTAAGTGCAATTGAATGGCATAGTAGAAATTTGGTTAGTCTCGAAGTGTCACGAATAGTATCGGTTTTAGCCGTTAAAGGGGCCCTTAAACGATCTTACTGCAGTCTTGTTCAATGTATCAAAATGCAAAAGCATGTAAGTGTCGCGAAACTTTACATTCTACTACCCTTTCATGCGTCAATTCGTACCGTTATCTAGGTGTCCTTATCACTGACAAGCTCAACTGGTCCGAACACATCACGAAATTAGTAGCAGATACATCGAAAACACTAGGTTTCATTAAACGCTCTCTTTCTTTATCTCCGAGTTCCATTAGAAAACTTGCTTATGAGGTATATGTCAGACCTAAACTCGAATATGCCAGCGCTATATGGAGCCCACATCAAAATACTTGATTGAATTATTAGAAAGCGTCCAGAATAGGGCTGCCCGTTTCATCAGTTCTGAATATAGTAATTGGGTCAGCGTTAGTGCCATCAAATCATCCCTCGGTCTGGGCTCGTTAGCCCAATGAAGAAAAACGCTGCGTCTAGCACTGTTTCATAACCTGTATCATAATCACCCGGACACTCGAACAAGATTTTGATACCACCTTTGCGAACATCACGTCGACTTTTTAATTCCATGAGTGTGCAGCGTATAACTGGCTCTACAAACGCATTTAATAAGTCTTTCTTACCCTTGGCCATAGAAGAGTGGAACTCGCTTCCTGAATCAATCGTCCATCAGCGTGACAGTTCAAAATTTAGGCAGTTGGTAATAACTCACTTGTCAAAATAAAGCAGATGACTTCTTCACCAACTCAAACATGAAACTGGAACCTCTCTTCGAGCTGCTCCTTATTCCTAGTGTACAACTATTTTGCCCTGTACCTCTACATTTTCATTCTTTTCCTTAATAATGTGCCTGCAAAGTGATACGATTTCATGGTCTGAGGCTCCGTAAGAATGTATAACGACTTTTCTTTCAAAACCAGTTCACCGATCATATTGTAAACACTTAATATGATGTTTATTATTATTATTTTTGTGCTTTTTTTTGTGCTTGTGAAACCACAACGCAAATACTTTTTTGAACACATGCAGGAGCACTTAGCACGTGTCTTTTTGTTTGTTTCAACTTCCGGTTTTGTAGCAGTGTATAGAGCTAACCTGTCTCTTTTTCGTTTTCTTTGCAATTGTGACCTTGTATGTATATTTCGCTACTTCCCCCCCCCCTTATGTAATGCCCCATCAGGGGCCCTTAAGGGATAATAAATGATGATGATGATGATGATGATGATGATAGGGCAGATGCTTTTATGCTGCAATCACTTATATTGATGTTGCTTCCCGCAGACCGGTGTCATCTCTACGACAGTTGGCGAGGATGAAACAAGCTTCGCAATGCATACAGACTGGCTCACCTGTGAGTCCCGCAGGAGCTCTCCCGATGAAGATCAAATCGATAAAAGGATGGTTTTTACGTATCGCCAAAGACTCTGACGTCACACCAGCTAGTGTTCGTGAGGCAAAGATGAAGTACCCGTAAATGATGGACTTTAAGAGGGTAAGTTAGTTACTACTACTACTATGAACGATCACAGCATGTTCGCTTGCTTGGCTGAGGAGGCAGCTTAATTTTAAAAATATAGCTTTTGTAACTTGCTGAGAAGCCCATCTCCCTGCGCAAACTCCCTTTTCCTTGACGAAACATATGGAATCCCAACTATATTGCCACGCCCACTTCTTGTCTTGTTTTGATGAATTCGGGTTTGACCGGCAGGGACGGTTATCAACGCTTGACGCTGTCCGCGAAGCAGTGTTCGAGAAGCTTCGCGTCTGTAGTAGATCGTTTTCTTAAGATTGCGCCCCGCACGCGAATGTTCCAGCTTTGTCTAGAGATAACGCCGCCACCAGCGATATTGCTGGAAAGTTCGATAGCACCTGTATGAAAGCCGAGGCACTTGGCCGCTTGTCGGTTGATCGACGGACGACGCCCTGTTCGCCGCTATCATTGTACAGCGTGTATTGCTGTAGTTCTGGTTCTCATTTTCCGGCCACAAGTTCGGCCAAATAAACAGTTTCATCCTGCAAACGCCGACTGCTGTCTTCGTCGACGTCACGACCACGTGACAATATACTGCTTTCAAAATATCGTTCTGATGAAAAAGTTGGGGCTCAAATGTATTTGGGCAGAAGACTCATTAGCCATGCCATGAAGTCTGTTGTTATGTCATTTAGATTAAACTGTCAGCACAATTGCCTTTTTTGTGTGTGACTCATAATCTTCACTTTCATGCACACCTCGAGAGAAACGATGCAGTAAGCATTTTTTCTGGTCAGACGCTTCAATTGAATTGTTTCAACCCTTGCCCAATTGTAAACCTAAATGCTGTGCTTGCAGATGCCATGGTCAAGTAAGATCATTGCTGTGTGTATGCTGGGTTCTTGTTGCATAGTACTTTGGATGCATTTTCTTTTCGAAGTTTTGCTGTGACTTTGCAAGACTCACTAAGATTGACCCATTGCGTTGCATCGCACAAGGGATCAACAAAATTGTGAAAATGGCAGAACAGGGACAGATTCCTTGTCATAGAGCTGTAATGGCATTGCTTGAAAAGGCGCAACAGATGTCTCCTGAGAGCCTGCGAACACACCATGAGTAGCGTTACAAAGGCTTCATGGCACCCTTTAGACCAGCACTTCATGACAAATGATTTTTGCTGGGTTTCATCTTATGGTCATACCATTAGAGAACATCTGTACTTAAAGGTTTAGTTCCTTAAATGGTACCGTCTAGAGTATATCTGTTTATAAATGTTTGGTTATTTAAAAATATCTCGAGGTTTTCAACTCGTGTCTGATGCTCAACTGAAATTCTTTGATGGCATGTTTGATGTGTTGAATGAAATTAAACTGGTGTTGTGTTGCATAGTTTCATGCGTAGATAAAGAATGTTCTGTAAAATCAGTGAACACTTCACAAAATTAACCTTTCTCACATTTGGGGAACTTTGGGAAATGACTAAAAAAGTGCATTCAAGTGTTCTCTATCAATTCTATTATTTGCAGACATCCTGACAGTGGCATCTCTTCGGATTCTGTCTTTGAATGTCAAGGCCGTCTGTCATCATTGTTTGGGCAAGAGTGGGTAAGTTTATTGCAAGTTTGTCCTCATACAATGCATCTTAAATACTAGATTCGCTTAAAATAGTGCTCAGAAATGTGCTTTGCTTTATGGTGATAGTCCTACGTCCAACAAACAAAGCTTAATATTCATGCAGCTATTTTACATGTAACAGATATCTGAGTTAATCCAAAAAGAAATAAACGAATTTGAATTTGGCTACCTGAATTTCTGTGCAAACAAGTATTCATTGTGGACAAAAGCCAGGAGATCGCTCTCATGTGGAGTGAGGCCCGCGTGTTTTCGAAAAAAAATTTTTAATTTTTATGCACATAACTGCACATAATAGCTTGCAAAATATTTTTGCGGTACGACAAACCGCATGCGTTACAGCACTTCACCGGCGAATTAGGTTTCACAAGCTACAGCACATTTAAACCTACAACCATACACGGTTTGTGCATATACTGAAGGTGATGCGAATAATGTGTATACAGTATACATATGCATGAGTGTCGTTTGCAAAATAGAAACTGCGTGTTTGTCCCGTTCTGGTGTGTCAGGTCCTACTGCGAAGACTAAAATGCGTTCTTGGGCTAGTTGGTGCATGGTCTGACAAAAATTTGGAGGCACAAAGGAACGAGGACAAGAAATGACAGGACTGGTGCCAAACTAACAACTGTTTTATTGGAAAGAACATTGCATTCCAGGTAGCTTCACGCGCATGCGCGAGTCACATTGACAATCACGGTAACAGAATGACAACCTACTTTGAGTTATCAAGACTTGTCTAAAAAGTGCAATTCGTTGCGATATAAATTCAAGGAAGGCATACTAACACATTGGGCACCCTTCTTATTTATGCAAAAAGCCTCCAACAATTCTCTGGCCACCTGGTTACGACTTTTCCCAAGCACCCTGGTTTCGAAAAGCCGGGGCACGCATGCGCAGGACATGCAGTGTGAAGGCAAGTGTAAACCAGATACATTGTTAAGGGAGGCTTCATGTTCCTTTAAACGGATATTTAAACATCGACCAGTCTGGCCGATGTATGTCCTACGACAGCTGAGGGGTATTTCATAAACCACCACGACTACGCATGGGCAATACGGTTTTACATGCTGTGTGTCACAGGCGGCCTTATTGTTTTTCTCAGACACACGGGCGCATAGCCGCGAGAGCTTGTTAGGCGCGGAAAACACCACGGGAACATCGTGTCTGCCCACAACCTTCTTCAGGTTGTGGGCGACCACAACCGGCCTTTTATTATGCTGATTAGGTTATGCCCTTTTTCGCATGCCTTTCAATTTCTTGAGAAAGCTCTCCGAAATACTAATTATGACTGAGGACGGAAAACCAGCTGATTGCAGACGCGACACCTGATAATTAAAACTGTGGACCATCATGTGTTCGCAAGATCTGCTTAGCGCGGAATGCAAGCACATTGTCGCTATGCCCCTCTTAACGTTTTTAGAGTTCGCCGATTGAAAATTAAGCAACTCCTTTTTAGCACGAGGACGATATGACCAGCACGTGAAGTTATCGATAAAGGTTATTCTGATATCTAGGAATTGCGGTTCCTTATTATTGGATTCCCCGTAGGTAAAAGTCAGGCTCCTTCCATGGGATCTAAAAACGGTTAAAACTTTGTCCAAGGCAGCACTGTAACTCACTTGGTTAGTAGAGTTCAAAAACCAGGAAGTCATGGACGTATCGAAATATCTTAAAATCTTTAGAGTCAATAGCTTCATTCAAATCTGAATCTAGGGACGACAAGAAAATGTTACACAGCACCGGCGCCACACACGAGCCGATGCATATGCCTTTCCTCTGTACAAAAAGCTTGTCATTTATAACAAACCACGGTACTATTAAGATAAAATTCGAAAAGTGACATAAAATCTTCTGCAGAAATTTCGCAAACATTCTGAAACGACACCACTCCGTTCCTCTCAATGCAACTTCAGACGCAAGGAAGCAGTTCGGAATGTGGTACCGAATAAAACAGGTCGACAACATCAATGGAAAAACCATGCCGTACAGAGGAATTTTCTCTCAGAAATGTAATCACATCTTGCGAGTTCTTAACGGAATACGGGTCATCAATTTGAAGCCAGTTAAGGTGTAACAGGAGGAATTTGTTGAGCTGGTGTTGCACACGTACTGCGTTCGCTCACAATTGAACGGAAGGGCATTTCTAACATATTGGTCTTAACGGCAAAAAACACCACTAAACTAGTACCCTTACACTTCTTCACTGCCTTGGCCAGCTTGGTGAAGTTCAGATCACCACACATCCGTACTGCTTGCCGTTTAACCTTGCCGAGATTCAAATCGGTGGGCACGAAGTTCTTAGAAATTGCTTGTCCCGACTTTTCCTGAGAGGTGGCTAGTGGCATGGCGACGAATTCACCCTCTTTGTCCGCTTGAAGAAGAACGAGGCCGTTCTCTTTGAAGATATCCACGACGAACCTAGTGCCAGTCTTCTGACGAACAGGAGCTTTTGTCTTTATGAGGCTATCTACACCTTCCAGAAGACAGCGTTCGCGGTCCTCTTCCCTTGTTCTTCCGGCAAGTCTCCTATTCAGAGCTAAAAGGTCAAGGGCTGAAATCTTCAGCTCGAGACTGAATTTAGGTCCTTTCTTTAAAACCGACGCAACGTTGTTAGAAATTGGCACGTTTCCCGGGACCACCAAGTTGTCCGCCGACTTCACACTCAGTGGATTCCTTTTGGGAAGGAGTAACAAAATATGCCTCCACCAAAATTCTGTAGTCTGGGCTGATAATCGACAAAGAACTTGAAACTCAACCATCCAATTCCAATACTGAATGGAACAGAACGCGCGTAGTAAGTCATAAAAAAGACGTACTTGTCGCCAAAGCTCCGCCTTGAGAATTTTGCAAAGCCGCTTCACATGGCCGTGGGAAGGAATAACAGATCCAAAAGCTTGAGGACGTCTAGTGGCAGGAGGCGTTTCTTGAGGCAAAAGCCATAAAATCTTGCACGACAGGTGGCAATAGCAATGTGGCTTACGAGGGCAGAAGCTTGGTCATTTGAAGTTGAAGTTTCACCGAGTTGAATTCATACAGCTTGCCAAGCTCTCAGCGCTCCTACTCACATATGTAACTTGGAGCAAATGGAATGCAACAAATTTATTATGAAATAAAGCTGCCGTCTGAAGGATCGTGGGCACTGCAGGCTGCGGTCTCAAAATTTAGATCGGGTACAAACCCAGAATTGCGTGCATAATGTCGGATTTGCCATTCGTATTGTTCATACTTTTTACATTACATTAAAGTGACACTAAAGATTAACAATCAATCGGTTTAGATCGATAAATTGTGCTCCGAGAACTCTAACGTCGTTAATTTCGCCATCATCAGTTTATTAATAGAGAAAATCAAGTTCGAGGTTTCATTTTTAAATTTCGCGCTGAAATCTCCCCGCTTGATGCCACGGATTTCAGTGTATTTACCGTATTTTGGCGCCATTGGCTCAACAAAAGTACCCCAAACATGGTATGTTAAAGGGACCGACAACTGATTTTTCTCGACCCATTTTTCTACGAAGCGACAGAAAGCTCACCCTTCGCAGTGTTTGTAGCTGCAGTAGTTAATCCCAAAAGCACGTAGTTATTTTACAAGCAGTATTTTTAGATCTGAAAGGCTCTAAACACGGATGCAGCTTTCGTCCAGCAACGCTGAGAATTGGTAGCGATGCCGCCAGCCCTTTTCGTGATTTGTGAAAGCTATCATTGTTCTGCTTTCGCAGGAGTTCCTGTAACTATGATTAACCACGTTTATTTATAGCTTTTGAACTATTTTTGAAAATAACAAGTTGTTACAATGAGACGATGTGGCGTTATACACCTTCCCTGTATTTGTACCGCGTTGTGTGCGCATGCGTCCAAGGTTGCCTGCGCCAATGTCATGGGTGGCTTATCCCGGCGTCGTTACTCTCTCGATGCACGAGCCAAGCCAAGTTATCGAAAACGTCACTATGCATATGCGCGGCCGCGCCGAGTAGCAGCGCGCGTCATTTCTGAGACGAGGTGTAGGTAGCAAAACTGTGTCGCTCCAAAATCTTAGCGACTTGGAAACTTCGTGCACGGTTGCATGAGCACGCTAAAAAGTTGCTCAAGACGCGCTGACGAGCATGGGATCATTACGTCACGCGAAGGAAGCACCACTTTAATACAAAGTACTAACGCAGGCCTATATGTACATTATTATGGAGCACTGCCTTGTAATATAAAGAAACGAACAATATTTCAATACTAACAAAAAAAATCGTCGACCGCGTACAGCAATCAACGGTCACGTGGCCGTCTTCATCGGATCATTCATGTTTTTGCCGCCACAGGCGCCCAATTTTTCGCGACTTTCAATTCAGAAATAAAAATATAAGTCCATCTCTCACGAAAAAAAACAGGGTTGGTTTGAGTCAATGCGAGGGACAATCTTTACATCAGTGGAGTCAACTCATTTAATATTCTCGGCAGTTGTCGGTCCCTTTAGGGTTATGGTCCCCTTAGATTACAATGTACTTCATTTTTGCCCATTAGGAATTGCGTAGTCCGTAGTAAGTGCTGTCAAAACACGTGACGTCACGGCGAATGGTGCGGAAGCTTCTAGGTGGCGTCGGCACCCACATTTTCTTTTTGCGCTTTTTCTCGTTAGTAAGCGTCTTCTCGCCGCAAGCGTGGTGTTTTCGGTATCGCGAAAGAGTACTTCACTAATATGAGAAAAATCGTTTTGCTCTTTAGTGTCCCTTTAATGTAATGTATAACCTGCAGGAATCTTCATGAAGGGCGACAATGTGCGAAGAGGCAAAATTAAATTTCTCATTGCCTGTTGGTGATGGCGCAATATTTTTCTTGCCTCTACAGGATTTGTGCAATCCTGCGACACCTTGCCTGGTGTTTTCTGGAGGAGAGAACAATGAGGAGGCAGACTTCCTTCGCATCAGAGTAGACCCGGAGACGCTCTTCAAAGTTCAGAATGCGGAGGAGGGTCTGGCAGCTGTTCTGTCTGCCTACTGGCTTTTCAATTGTCAGTACAAACGCAAGCTCTTCAATACTCTTGTAGTGTTGGAGCGTATTTTTTTAAAACTTACCTTGTGTGCTCCTAGAGTAGGCACCGTGAGGCTTTTGAACAAAGTTGGCAAAGCTGTGGCATGTTGAATGTGAGTTAGCTGTAATTTACAGAGATGTCTTTTGTTTTGTCTAACCATTTCTGTAATACATATGAAGGAAGGCAACAATTAATGAGACTATGGAAAGCATATGGAAATGCTATTGGTCTTTTACGTTTGAGATATTATACGTCAGAACAAAACAAAACGTGTAGTCACAAGAAAAAATTAAGACAACAGAAGTTTGATCCTGACTCAAAAAACTGATCTCACCGTTGCAATAGGTGCTGTAGATCACTGCCCCTATTTACTATAACCAACCTTCTTCAGCTGTATGCTGTGTACAATAAAATAGTTCTCGTGACTGTATTTCCATCGTGTTATTTATTTCATTTTTCATAAATTTTCCTTGGGGCCTAAATAATCCTCACTCTCATATGCATAAAAGCCCACCTCTGCCACGCATGTTTCAAATGAGCTGAATGTGGTCAGGTGCTGTATATAGTGCATATTATCTGCTTGCATTTTAAAGGAGATATATGTCTGTTGAAATGATCACCAGTATTCGTACCTAATGAATCTTTAATTTGCAGGCATGCATGTCTGGATGGTGACCAAGCATCCAACCCTGGGCATGCATGTGTGCAGGAAGGGGCCTTGGATTGATGCCGTGCATTGTGGTCCAAAAATGGGTAGCTATAGACGATTTACGCAGTTTGTGATGAAGTGCGTGGATATGGAAACACACATGTATTTTTTACAGTATAGCTTGTTTTAAAAAGTGTATATATTCAGTATTGACCATTTCCACCTTGAACACTGTGCCGTGCATGCACCGGCGCTCCGCGGAGTGCTTCTCAAGAACGCTTGGGTAACTAGCGCGCAAACGTAGTGACAGCTGTAAGTGGGACCTTCGCTGCACCACCTGAGAACGGCGGCTCCACCAAATCACGCTTGCTTTGCGGTGAAGCTAACTTCGCTCTTGCTATAGCGCACGCTTATCGAAAATCCAGCACGGTTCTCAAGAAGTGCAGCAAGTGCGGCTCGTTCTATCCAGTACAGCAAAGAGAGAAAACATGAGGAGGGAAACCTGGACAAAACAAGGCACAGTAGCTGCACTTTTATAGAGAACCGTGCGGGATTCTCGATTTGCGTACACATAGCAAGAGTGACATTAGCTTCACTGCAGAACCGCAATTTCGCAGAGCCGTGGCGCTTTAGAAGACGATGCTGTGGAGGCCCCGCCTACAGCTGTCACTGTGCTTCTGCGCAAGTTTCCTAAGCGCCTGCGAGAGTCACTGCGTGGAGTGCCGGCCGCACGGTGCCCTGATGTTCAAGGTAGAATGGATGACATTGTATATACGCTCAAGTATTAGCTGATATGTGGCCTGTCACGTGACATTGTCTACAGAGAATGGAGCGTTCTACATTCGTGGCGATCTCTGGCATCAATCCTAGGTTCTTGCTCCACTGGTACATCTGTGTGGAGCACCCTTCCAGCACCCATTATAAAGGGTGTTATGGCACGATAGCACCCTTTGTAAAGGGTGCAACCATTACACCTTTTAAAATTTTATGCTGTGCACCCTTTTTTTAGGGGACTGAGCTCTACACCCTTTCTTAGCACTCTTTTTCGAACACCCAATAGGTGGCAAAGAGTGTTCGTCTGGCGACAAGCCGATTTACACCCTTATGGGTCAGAATTTGTTTAGTGTGTGTTTTCCATATTGCTGGCCATAGCAGATGACGCAGGCAGTCAGGGCGTTGTCTAAGGCATTATGAGGAACGCAACAATTTTTTTCTGAGCAGTTATCATCCTCAGCCTGTCTACGCCCACTGCAGGGCAAAGGCCTCTCCCATGTTCCGCCAATCAACCCGGCGCTGTGCTTTCTGCTGCCACGTCATACCCGCAGAATTCTTAATCTCATCTGCCCAACTAACTTTCTGTCTCCCTCTGGCGCGTTTGCCTTTTCTTGGAATCCAGTCAGTTACTCCTAATGACCAGTGGCTATCTTGCCGACGCTCTACGTGCCCTGCCCAGGTACATTTCTTCTTCTTGATTTCAACTAAGATGTCCTTAAGACCCGTCTTTTCCCTTACCCACTCTGCTCTCTTCTTGTTCTTTAAGGTTGCACCTATTATTTTCCTTTCCATTGCTCGCAGCCTGGTCCGCAGTTTACGTTGAACCCTGTTTGTAAGCCTCCAGGTTTCTGCCCCGCAGGCACGGAGAAAAAAGCATTTGAGGAGGAGAAATTGCTCGGCCGCCGCAGCGCGCGAGGGCGGCGCAATAGCATCACGGAGGAAATGCGGTTTGCGCCGCAGCACTACAGATGACGCTTCCGGCCAGTTGCCATTAGAGTCCCTCAATGCGCGCGCCCCCGCTTAGAGTGGTGTCAGCTTTTGAAAGGGCAGGTGCCGCCTCCTCGGCCTTGGCGGCAGCGTGGCCGCCATGTTGAATCCCTCGCCCGGTCTCTTGTGCATGAGCGCGTGCTGTTTTAAGGTCGGCGCTCGTTTCCCTCCAGTTTTATCGCTCGCTACCGTCACCACGGCCGGGTGTTGCGTGCCGCAGTGCACCAATCATTCCAGAAACGCTGGAGCTGTATCATTTTAGAAGATACGAGGTTTCTTTGGACAGTAAAAATCAAAGGTGACAAGCGGCATCCGAAGAACACATTATGCACTTGCAGCGTAAGTTTCCGGCCGGTATTTCGAATGCACATGCAAGGATAACTTCTGCCGGTGTTAACCTTGCGTAATAAATGGACACACTGATATCAGCTACATGCTTAAAATGCTTTGGTTCACGTGTGCATGAATCCTGCATTTTATTCGCAAACATTCTTTACTGCATTTGGTTGGTCCTGTATCTGCCTTTGATTTTTGCTTTCGCTATTTTTGTGATTTGAAATGTATCATGGAATATATTATGCGTGTTTGTCTGCAGATCAAATCCTTCTTTTTTCCTAATAATAATTATTTGTGAGAATTTACGTCCCAAGAACCCCGACATGATTATGAGAGGTGCCGTATATAGTGGAAGGCTCCCAAAATTTTGACCATCTGTTGTTCTTTAACGTACACCTAAATCTAAGTACGCGGGCCTCTTTCGTTTCACCTCCATCGAAATGGGGCCGCTGCGGCAGGGATTCGATCCCGCAACCTTCGGGTCACCAGTCAAGCACCATAACTAAAACCACGGCGGGTTCTTCTTTTTTATATTCCTTTCCGTGTTTCAAGTACGCCTCCTGTGCTGGTCTGATGCCTATGTATGTATGTGTGCAGTTAAATGTTTTTATCCTTCCGTTTGTGTGTTTCAAGGTTACATTTTCGTCCTCTCTTAAATAATTACGCAGTTCCTGTTTTTTTATTTACGATCGCTGTGAATCGACTAGTGGCAGTAGTGTTTTATTGTGTAATTTGCGTTTTACTTGTATAATTGCTTCTGTCAGCGCAGCATTAATGCGCACAAATAAATGGCCTGGATATTAACGCGCGCACACACACACACACACACACATTCAATGAAAAAATCCGTAAACAGGGGGTGGGTGCTCGAGCCAACGTTTCGACAAGTGGACTTGTCTTCTTCAAGGCTGGAAGAAGACAAGTCCACTTGTCGAAACGTTGGCTCGAGCACCCACCCCCTGTTTACGGATTTTTTCATCGCAGCTTCCACTTCCTGCCGTTTTTTGGACACACACATTCAGTATTTTATTTCTTTGAGCAAGCATAATTTATTTATTTATTTATTTATTAATAATGTAAGCCCTGAAGGCTCATACAGGAATGCGCATACAAACAGTTCTCGCGGAACTATACAAGTCTATACAAAGAAGACGCATGAAAACAACAAGAAGACGGGGAAGCATTGTGTACAGTAGACACGCTATGTCAGTAAAAAAATACAGGAAACAAAGTCAAGTTGTAGAATGAGTACGTCATGAAGAACCAGTTAATGAAATAAAAACTGACAGGCTCCCTTATGCGTTCGCTTAAGACGGCTCGAAAGCGAAAACCATGCATCTTCTTCTTAGTTTTTTGCGCACCTAGTGCGGTTTTGCATTGCCTCCAAGATCGGAGGCACCTCACCTGGTTTTGCACTGCCTCCTTGATCTGCCCACTTTTGACCAAGCTACGATGTCATGTGATAACGGCATCATATGACGTCACGCCAAAATTTGTGAAGCCGTAATGACGTCATATGGTGACGTCATCACGTGACGATGACTTTTTGCATCCCTCGTCCCTGACGTCGTGGTACGCTGACGCCGTACACGCGGGACGCCGACGGTCAAATTTCGCGTTTGATGAGGCATTTAAGGCTTTCGCCTTAAAAAATACCTCCGCCACGGTGGTATAGTGGTGACGGAGCTCGGCTGCTGACGCGAAAGTCACAGGTTCGATCCCGGCCGCGGCGGTCGCATTTAGGTGGAGGCGAAATGCTAGAGGCTCGTGTACTGTGCGATGTGTGTGCAGGTTAAAGAACACCAGATGGTCAAAATTAATGGAGCCCTCCACTACGGCATGCCTCATAATCATATCATGGTTCTGGCAAGTAAAACCCCAGATATTATTATTAATAAGAGACAAATAAACGACGCGCTGCATCTGCCGCACAAAGTGTAAAACAGTATTGGAAACACCCGATAAAATGTGCATGCAATTGGGCATGCGAGAAAACCTGCAGATACAGAAAAAGAAACTGCAGATACAAAAAAGTCACAGTTTCGTTGCAACGGCGAAGCAATGAATGCGATAGCAATAAATGGGAATGTAACGCGAAGAACGGAAAGCAGCTCGAAATTGCCAGCGCGTCGATCGAACCCAAAGGACGCACGTCCTTTGGGCTCGATCGACGCGCTGGCAAAAGAACGCACACAGGACGAACGCGAACTATCATGCGTCACAGCTCGACACTTGAAGCGCACTGCTCAAACATAAAGCAGGACGCACGAAACAAACGAACAGGTACACACAGGACGAGCGCGAACTGTCAGAGTTGTTACTTATTTCTGTTTGAACAGCGCGCTCCTTTCGCAAACGCGGCCGCTGCGAAGTGACCTTCGTACGCTCTGTGGCTTCAGCGCGGACATCGCGGGGAAAGCACAAGACATACAACCGCCCGCTCCATGCTTCCTTAATAAACATTTAGGCAACAACAGCAATAAAAGCTGCCCAAGCTTCAAAAAAGAAAAGAAAGAGAGAAAGCTCACTAGCGTGCACTTATTTCCGGACGTATCCACGCACCGCAAGCGCTTTGTGTAGCGCGTTTCGCATGCTGCCGAGCTGCGGCGGGATTCGCAATGGCGGCCGTCGTAGCAGACGACGCGCCTGTCCTCACCCACAGCGGAGCGCGCGGGCATCAAGGCACCCTAGTTGTCATCGTTTACATGCTCTTCTATGGATGCGACGCATCACAATCATGATACCACCTTGTACATTGTAAAATTTCTTAGATTTCTGTCCGTAACATCATTTGGGAGATGTGACAGATATTGTTGCTGCAGTTACTGATAGATACTGACCGAATTATAGACCGTACAGCGCTTCAAACGAGTTGCTAGTTGTTGCCACTAAGCAGATGACGTCTGCCGCACGCATGGGTCCCTCGCTCTTCACTCGCATGTTGTGCGCATGCTTGCGTAGGTGGTCTTGGGATGGAATATTCTCAATTCCTGCGAGCTAGCTGTCACGCCTTCCTTCGCGATTTGCAGGCATTCTGTCTCTTTGCGAGCTCGCGTTGAGCCGGCGGCGCTCCCTTCTCGATCTTTGCGCGCGCTTTCCACGCCGCAACAGACACCGAGAAAGAAGTATTGCTGCGTGAACAAAGAGGAGCACTTTGCTGACTTCCACCAGTGCTCCTTTAGGATGGGGCGAAAATGCGTCGTGCCGAACTGCATCAGCGGGTACGCATGCTGCATAGAGATGGTAATTACCTTCAAAGCTCAGAGTGACCCGGTGAGGTTGGAGGCGTGGGCGAGTGCGATACCAAGGAAAGGTCGAGAGCTCACGCCTCGTGACTACGTTTGCGAGAAGCACTTCTCGGACAGTAAGTCCCGTGATTCACTGAAAAAGCTCACAGGGTCCCTTATGCATTAGACTAAGACGACTCGAAGGCGAAAGCCATCTTCTTCTTACTTTGCCACAGTTGATGCGTCTGTCCTGCCTCACCCCTATGCAAGCCCGTAGCCAGGAATTTTTTTCGGGGGGGGGGGGGGGGGGGCACTTGCTGAAAGCTTTGACTATTTCAGAAAAACACTTATTTTCATTATTTATTTTCGGTAAAACACCATGTATCAGAAAAATTTCTGGGGGGGGGGGGGGAGCCGGGTCCCCCCCCTGGCTACGGACCTGCACCCGTGCAAAAGCTTTCTGTACCTCACGTGGTTTTGCATTGCCTCCAGGATCGGAGGCAGTGCAAGATCTCTCTGCACCTCACCAGGTTTTCCACTGCCTGCGTGATCGGTTCACCGATCACAGCGGCAGTGCGAAGCGACGATGTGATGTCATGATCTGTGACGTCATGATAACGTCATGTGGAGACATCATCACGTTATTATGATTTTTTGCATCACTCATGTTGACGCCGCCTACACGTACGGTCAATGTTCGCGTTTGATGAGGCATCGAAGGTTTTCGCCTTAAACATTACACAAAGCCTATTGAGTTCACGTCATCAAAATTTATTGGTTTCGCGTCCGACAAGGAATATCACTCCGGTAGTTTTCCTGTATGTGACGCCGTTTTTTCGTTTTTTTACCGAAAAATATGGAGCCAGCGAGAATGCACAAGGAACGCACCCACTTGGGCGTTAAACGCGAACGGCCAATCGGCGCCGAATGGCCTCGAACAGGCGAGCTTCGTCGGAGAGCGCGACGCGCGCGTTTTTCCTTCTCCATCTTTGTAAGAAGCGCTAAACTACACAAGGGAAAGCAAGAAAGAACGACGCTATACAAGCGCTTGACTGCCACAAAGCGTTTGTTCGGAAGCGCGACATATTGTCACGTGGTCGTGACGTCGGCGAAGACAGCAGTCAGCACGTCCGAGATGAAACTGTTTATTTGGCCGAACTTGTGGCCGGGAAACTGAAAGTCAAACGACAGCAATACGCTGATAGCGGCGAAGAGAGCGTCGACCGTCGATCAACTGACAAGCAGTCAAGCGCGTCAGCTTTTATACAGGCGCTATCGAATTTTCCAGCGATATCGCTGGTGGCGGCGTTGTCTCTCGACAAAGCTGGAACATTCTCGTGCGGCGCGCAATCTTAACAGATTGTTCTAAAACAATCGCGAAGCTTCCTACACATCACGGCGAGGCCTGCGCAGCGCATTGCCCACAGTCTTTGTGGGTGAAGCTTCAACTCATGAAATATAAGACTCGCGGCAATGCCCCCCTCTGAAAAAGCATCGTCCCGACGGTTAAAAACAGAACATGAATACATGCAATACTAAAGAAAACTAATAAAGAAAGCAAACATTAGAGTCCTCAGGTGCGCTTACGAGCATAGTACGGTTTAAGACGCACCACATGCACGACCTCGAGTCGAGCACGGTGCCTCTGAGATTCGTGATGCAGTCGGGGAGAACCTCGTAGTCGAGTGCGCCGAGACGTCGAAGTACCCTGTACGGTCCGAAGTATCGTCAAAGAAGCTTCTCGCTCAGTCCGCGTCGTCGTATTGGCGTCCAGACCGAGACACGGTCGCCAGGCTGGTACTCGACGAAGCGTCGTCAAAGATTGTAGCGACGGCTGTCGGTGTGCTGCTGGGTCTTGATGCGCAGGCGGGCCAGCTGTCGAGCTTCTTCGGCACGTTGTAAGTAAGCGGCGGCGTCGACATTTTTTTCGTCGGTGACGTTGGGGAGCATGGCGTCGAGCGTCGTCGCCGGGCTCCTCCCGTAGACCAACTTGTACGGCGTCATCTGCGTCGTTTCTTGGACAGCCGTGTTGTAAGCGAAGGTCACGTACGGAAGGATGGCGTCCCACGTCTTGTGCTCAACGTCGACGTACATGGCGAGCATGCCGGCGATGGTCTTATTTAGACGCTCGGTGAGGCCATTGGTCTGCGGGTAGTAGGCGGTGGTGCGGTGGTGGCTCGTCTCGCTGTACTTCAAGATCGCCTGAGTTAGCTCCGCAGTAAAGGCGGTACCTCTGTCTGTGATAAGGACCTATGGGGCACCATGACGCAAGACGATGTTCTCCACGAAGAACTCGGCGGCACTACCTTTGGGCAAGGCCTTTGTCTCGGCGTAGCGGGTGAGGTAGTCAGTCGCTACGACGATCCACTTGTTGCCGGAAGTCGACGTCGGGAACGGCCCCAGTAGGTCCATCCCGATTTGCTGGAACGGCCGGTGAGGTGGTTAGATTGGCTGCAGAAGTCCCGCTGGCTTAGTCGGCGGTGTCTTCCGTCGCTGGCAATCTCGGCAAGTCTTGACGTAGTGCGTGACGTCGGCAGCAAGGCGTGGCCAGTAGTATTTTTCGTGCATTCTGGCGAGCGTGCGGGAAACACCGAGGTGTCCAACCGTCGGGTCGTCGTGTAGGGCCTGGGGGACTTCTGGTCGCAATGATGAGGGCACGACAAGAAGGTAGTCCGTTCGAAGTGGCGAGAAGTTCTTTTTCAGGAGAACGCCGTTCCGTGAGAAAAAAGACGGCAGTCCTCGCTTGAATACCTTCGGAACAACGGCGGTCTTGCATTCCAGGTACTCCATAAGACCCCCCAGTTCCGTGTCGGCTCGTTGCCTTTCGGCGAAGTCGTCGGCACTTATAGTTCCGAGGAAGCAGTCATCGTCGTCGTCTTGCGGCGGCGCGTCGACGGGGGTACGAGAGACGAGAGAGGCAGTCGGCGCCAGAGTGTTTTCGTCCAGACTTGTACACGACGGTAATGTCGAATTCTTGAAGCCTCAGACTCCATCGTGCGAGACGACCTGAAGGGCCTGCCATAGAGGTAGGGGCGGAACTTTGACGTAGCCCAGATGGTGGCAAGGCATTCCCTTTTTGTTGTGGAAGAGTTGGCTTCTACCTTGGATAGTGAACGGCTAGCATAACTGATAACCCTTTCAAGCCCTTCAGTCTTTTGCACAAGGACGGCACCGAGTCCTACGCTGCTTGCGTCGGTGTGTATTTCCGTATCGGCGCAGTCGTCGAAATGCGCAAGTATGGGTGGCGTCTGCAGGCGTCGTTTAAGTTCCTCAAATGCTTGCACTTGCGGCGTTTCCCACCTGAATTCCACGTTAGTCTTCGTGAGAAGCGTCAGTGGTTCGGCGATGCGTGAAAAGTTTTTGACGAAGCGTCGGTAATAGGCACATAAGCCGAGAAATCGGCGCACGGCCTTCTTGTCGGTGAGAGGCGCGAAGTCGGCGATGGCAGCTGTTTTCCGCGGGTCTGGGCACACTCTAGACTTGTTGATCACATGACCCAGAAAAAAGAGCTCGTTGTACGCGAATTGGCACTTTTCTGGCTTCAGGCTCAGTCCAGAGGTCTTGATTGCTTGAAGTACTGCCTCAAGTCGGCGGAGATGCTCGTCGAAGGTAGAGGAAAACACGACGACGTCGTCCAAATACACAAGGCACGTCTCCCACTTTAATCCGGCCAGCACGGTGTCCATGACGCGCTGGAACGTCGCAGGTGCCGAGCAAAGACCGAAAGGCATGACCTTGAACTCAAAGAGGCCGTCGGGTGTTATAAAAGCGGTCTTTTCTCGGTCTCTTTCGTCTACTTCGATCTACCAATAGCCGGTCTTGAGGTCCATCGATGAAAAGTACGTCGCGTTGTGTAGTCGATCCAGGGTGTCGTCTATCCGTGGTAGGGGGTACACGTCCTTCTTCGTGATTTTGGTCAGGCGCCGATAATCAACGCAGAAGCGCAGTGTCCCGTCCTTCTTCTTCACTGACACCACGGGTGACGCCCACGGAGTCTTGGACGGCTGGATGATGTCGCGTAGCATCTCGTCGTCTTGTTTCTTTATCGCGTCGCGCTCTCGAGTCGAAACTCTGTAGGGGCTCTGACGGAGGAGCCTCGCGCTTTCCTCCGTTATAATTCGATGTTTCGCCGCCGGACTTTGTCGAATTCATGATGACGACGAGAAGCAGTCCTTGTATTGCAGGAGCAGGGTTTTCAGCTGGTCTTGATTGACCTTCGGAAGGCTCCGGTTGACGTCGAAATCTGGTTCGGGACCTCGATTCGTTGAAGCATGTTCGGCAGCATCGAAGAGGGCGAAAGCATTGCTGGCGGCCACACATTCGTCGATGTAGGCGACCGTCGTAACAATGCTGAGGTGCCTATATTCGTGGCTCAAGTTTGTCAGCACAACCTTTGCTTTACCGTCACGCAGTTCGGCGATACCTCTTGCGACGCAAATTTGACGGTTCAGGAGTAGTTGCTGATCGCCCTCGATGACGCCTTCAAGGTTCGCGGGTTTTTCGGTGCCGACCGAAATAATGACGCTGGAGCGTGCTGGAACGGTCACCTGCTCTTCTATCACGTTCAATGCATGGTTCCTTGGCGTCGCGTGGGGCGGGAGCGCTTTGTCTGAGGTTAGCGTTATCGACTCAGACCTCAGGTCGATGACGGCGCCGTGGTCACTTAGGAAGTCCATTCCAAGTATCACATCTCTAGAGCAATTTTGTAGGATTACAAAGCTCGCAGGATAAGTCCGGTTATTGATGGTGACTCTCGCCGTGCAGACACCAATTGGCGTTGTCAGGTGGCCTCCAGCTGTCCGGATTTCGGGTCCACTCCAAGCGGTCTTTACTTTCTTCAGCTTGGTGGCGAACGGTCCACTGAAAACAGAATAATCGGCTCCGGTGTCGACGAGAGCTGTGACGCTGTGGCCGTCGATAAGAACGTCGAGGTCGCTAGTTCGTCGTCTCGCGTTGCAGTTAGGTCGTGGCGTGGGGTCACGGCTGCGTCGGTGTGTTCCGCTGCTTCCATTTTGCGTTGTCTGGTCTTCTGCAGTCCGCGAGATTTCGTCGTCAGGGGTATGTCTGGTTCGCGTCGTGTTCTGAAGGTTTCGTCGCGGCGTCATCGCCGCCGGCGGAGGATCTTCGGTAGTTCGTCGTACAGCAACCGCACCTCCATCGGTTGCTGCCCTTAGTTTTCCGGATACGGGCTAGGCGACCGGCCCCGGTTTGGGCCAGTGTACGGCAGGCGGTGCGGTGACATGTAGCGGCCGGGCGACGGCGAGCGGGAAGGTCGTCGTTCTTGCCACTGTGTTCCGGTGAGGTAGTCGTCGATGTCGCTGTCGGTACTGGCAGCGGCGGTACGTGTGGCCGGCCTCTCCGCAGTGGTATCAGAGCGGGCGGTTGTCGGGGGCACGCCAGACATCGGTCTTCCTCGGGGTGTAGCGCTGGCCGACAGGTGGTCGGTAGGGCGTCGGTAACGGCGGCGGCGGCGGCATCTGGCGACGGTACTGCGGCGGTGTGGCGTCTTGGCGGGGGCATGAAGGAGGAGCATGACGGCGGGCTGCAGCAGCATAGCTCATAGCTTGCGGCTGCGGCTCTGCTAGCTGAGGCGCGCCGAGTGAATGCTGGATCTCCTGGCGCACGACGTCGGCGATGGACTCTACTTGAGGTTGCGACGAAGGTAGAATTTTTCGCAACTCCTCTTGCACGATTGCTCGAATCGTCTCACGCAGGTCGGCGGGTCCTAGGGCTTGAACGTAGGCGTAGCTTGTAGCCGAGAAGCTGCTGTTGTATTGCCGCGTTCCCATCTCAAGCGTTTTCTCGATCGTGGAAGCCTCCGATGCAAATTCAGAGACCGCCTTCGGCGGGTTCCTTATCAATCCAGCGAAGAGTTCCTGTTTGACACCCCGCATGAGGAACCTCACTTTCTTCTCTTCGGGCATACTTGGGTCGGCGTGTCGAAACAGGCGATTCATCTCTTCCGTGTAGATGGCAATATTTTTGTTGGGCAGCTGCACACGGGTCTCCAGCGTAGCCGCGGCCCGTTCCTTGCGGACCACGCTCGTGAACGTGCTTAGGAACGTCGTCGTCCGAAAGAGATCCTATGTTTGTAGGGCGGATTCTCGGTTCTCTAACCACGTCCTGGCGGCGTCTTGTAGGTAGAAGTACACGTAACGCAGCTTGTCTTCGCAGTTACAGTTATTGAATGTTGAGACGCTTTCGAAGGTCTTGAGCCAAGTCTCCGGGTCTTCACATGGCGAACCACGGAAGGTCGGCGGCTCCCTGGGTGGCTGCATCGCGATCGCCGTAGGGGACACTGCGGCAGTCATCGTCCCTGTTGTCTTCGTTGCCGTGGCTTTTGGGTTGTCCGGTAGGAGTCAGTATTCTGGTGGTAGACCTTGCTGTCTGCGGCTGGATCGCTGGTCAGCGGTGGCACCGGAGTCCCCTTGACGGTGTGGGCTTGGCTCACGGTTGGAGGGGGGTGTTCGGTACATGGACGGGAAAGCACCTCCACCAGATGTCACGTGGTCGTGACGTCGACGAAGACAGCACTCAGCACGTCCGAGATGAAGCTGTTTATTTGGCCGAACTTGTGGCTGGGAAACTGAAAGTCAAACTACAGGAATACGCTGATAGCGGCGAACAGAGCGTCGACCGTCGATCAAGTGACAAGCAGTGAAGCGCGTCGGCTTTTATACAGGCGCTATCGAACTTTCCAGCGATATCGCTGTTGGCGGCATTATCTCTCGACAAAGCTGGAAGATTGTCGTGCGGCGCGCAATCTTAACAGATTGTTCTAAAACAATCGCGAAGCTTCCTACACATCACGGCGCGGCCTGCACAGCGCATTGCCCACAGTCTTTGTGGGTGAAGCTTCAACTCATGAAATATAAGACTCGCGGCAATATAAAAAGAAAAGAAAGAAGACAAACAAAAAGCCCACGTGTCATACCGGTTATTACTCATCCATTATTGCCCAGCACACCATCCAAAAAGCGAAGTTCTTTCTGCGTAAGCGAGATAGACGGTGCACTGACACAATCAATATCATGCCGTTTCATTTCTGCAGCTTCAATTATCAATCTCGTTAACATATCCCTGTTGCGATACAAAATGCAAGTGTTATCAAAGTACGGCACATAGCCACAATCCTTGCAGTGGATAGCCAGGTGTCCATCCACGTCTTTCTGCACCTTATTATCATGTTCTTTTACTCGCTCATTGATACATCTTTCAGTTTGTCCAACGTATGCGCGGCCACACATGGGTATCCTATACACAACAGTCTGTGCGCACTGAACATAGTCATTGTGATGGTTAATTTACAACACTTTTTTCTTTCTGAACAGGGCAAGTTTTGCGCTTCTTACAAAGATGGATCTATACCAACTAGCCCGTTACACTTGTTTATTAAATTCCCCAAGAATTCTTGCTCCGTGGCTCTAGCCAGCATTGTCCGTCCAACATATCTCCAATAATGGCAAAGATGGCTGTAGCCAACATTGTCCGTCGTACGTATCGCCAACATTGTATAAACATTGGCAGCTCCAATAGTTTTTGCCAGCCTTTATCGTTAGCTGCACCATCGTTCTTTCTTTTAGAGCGTTTAACGCCGGTTCTTGCCAGCCTTTTCGTTGGTTATGGTCATATCTTTACGATATTTTTCACTGAATGTGTAGTTTAACATGCTGTAGATTTTTGTGCACGCAGATAGATGCGTGTTGCCCACGCTTTTCCTCTTAGGCAAGCTACAGGGATAACCAGCGTAGAAAAGCTGATTAAAGACAAGTTTATTTTGCATGTATACATATGGCACAGATGCTGCAAGTTCTGAAAATAATTTCTAAAGCAGTTTAGAGACCTGGCGTGACTCTGTGGTAAAACACCTGACTGCCACGCAGAATGCTCGGGTTCGATTCCTGCTGGGATTTTTATTCTTTGGTTTCGTCGGGTCAGTGCTGCAGCTGTCGATTTTTACCAATGTCTGCTGTCGCCGTTCTTTGGTAGATCTAATCTTTCGGTCACCTGTGGCGCATACCCGTAAACCGCGTCCCGGAGTAAACGGGTTTGTGTCATACGTGTCTGGAGGAAAGGGTACGTGACGACGTACGTGACAGGATTTTCGAGTTATTCATGTCATGACCAGACAGTCATATTCGTCCAGTCATCTTACCTTCTCATGCTAATTTTGGTCTGCCCCAAGCTATGGAGGCGATAACGAGAGCACCCAGACGTAGATAGATAGATAGATAGATAGATAGATAGATAGATAGATAGATAGATAGATAGATAGATAGATAGATAGATAGATAGATAGATTCGCTAAATGTGCCGAATTTTCGCTAAGAAGTGTTTCGCATTTAAAAAAAAAGGCTGCTCAAACACAAAAAAAGCCCTTCAAACGCAAAGCAGTAACAATGGTGCCAGTTGTTACTGCGCGCTCGTCCTGTATATACCTGTGCGTTCTCTTCCAGCGTCCTTTTGTGTTTGAGCAGTGCGCTGCAACTGTCCAGCTGCTTCCCGTTCTTCGTGTGACATTCCAATTTCTTGCTATCGCATTCATTGCTTCGCCCTTCCGGCGAATTATGACGTTTTTATTCGATGCTGGAACTCTTCCCATTGTCCTGCAACTTTAACTTCATTATTGATTTTTATTCCATTGTAAAGTTGATCACCTGTTCTAAAAAACATTCGTCAGTTATTAAACTGAAATTCATCTTGCACAGCTCCCACGGAAAACTTCCACCCTTTTTTTTCAATGCGAAGCATTTCTTAGCGATCTTCTGCCACTTCTATCTATCTATCTATCTATCTATCTATCTATCTATCTATCTATCTATCTATCTATCTATCTATCTATCTATCTATCTATCTATCTATCTATCTATCTATCTATCTAGCCGCCTACGTCTGGGTGCTCTCCTGGTCGTCTCCATAACTTGTAATATACCAAAATCGGCCTAGCAGGGGATCAGTGTATGACGAACACAATTCACTGGTCATGACATGAATAACTCAAAATACCTGTCGCGTACGTCATGAACCCCTTTCTCTCAGTCACGTGTGGCACATACCCGTAAACAAGAGTTAATGTTATGCGGGTATGTGCCACAGGTGATACAGAGTTTCAAATAACACAGTAACCGCGAACACACACATTGACAGGCAAGAAAAGTGATAATAATAATAATTGTTGGGGTTTTATGTCGGAAAACCAACACATGATATGAAAGACGCCGTAGCGAATGGCTCCGGAAATTTTGACCATTGGGTATTGTTTAACGTGTACTGTGATCGCACAGAACACGGGCATCTAGCATTTCGCCTATATCCAAATGCGACCGCCGCGGCCGGGATCGAACCCGCGACCTTCGGGTCAGTAGCCCAGCACTTTAACCGCTACACGACCGTGGCGAACGCAAGGAAGGTGAGGAAACTGAAGACAGAACACCCCTGGAAGACGCTCAAGTACCATTCACTCGTCCACATGGTCCGCAACGTGGACTTTCACACGAAAGTGTTCCATGCCAGGGTCCACCAAGACTTCACTGGCGTACTTCCGTCACGAAAATACGTCAGTGAAATCCAGATGACAAAGAGATACAGAAGAGGCAAGAGAACTACCGTAGCGCCGACAGTTCCGAGCTTCTTTACTTGGCTGTGACGTCATAGGTGGTTGTTAGGCAAAGTGAAGCGAGCTGGGCCGAGTTTCTGTTCACGCTACCTGGCGCAACGAAAAGATTAAATAGCTCCACTCTAAAATCGTGGAGGACGCTCGAGCGTCGCCTTGAAGAGTAGAACGCGACAGCGCAATCGGGCCCCATTCGCATAGCCTTCTCAATCGCTAGCCTGCCTTCACTTTTAGGACACCTCAACCGTGCCGTAATGAAAGGAACGTCTGCGCGAGTAACATTGGCCGTTTCAAACTATCCTGCAATGCTACTGCAAGTACAAGTGCCAAATGTCCATGCCATAATTCTTCCTTTTAGGAGCTGGCTCGCCAGGTTCTTAAGCTGGGGCGAAGTCCCTACCGTAACCTGCATCCATTCATTCAAAGCATCGTGGAACGCGAAGAGGAACGCTACGCGCGTCGTGTATTTTCTCTAGCCTTGCCGTTAATTCTCACATAGCGAGCGGGGATCGCGGTCGACAGCCAGGTGAGCGTCGGACAGCTATCTTTAGGGCCACTTTGTCTTACGCGTCTCGAGGGCAGTTTTCAAATTGAAAGAACATTAGGAGCGTTGCGCGTGCAAGTATCGACATTGGCGAATCAGACGCTCTTAAATATTTTTTGTATATGTACTTCATCAATGTGTATATAATTGTAAATTGTGTATATAGTTCATCAAAATTGTGAATTAATAAAACACTGCGTATATATAACATGTGTCACGTTTTCATATGATGGTAGAGGACTTGTACGGAAGATTCACGGGTTGTTGCGATCTTTTCCGAGCCAGTTCCTTAATCATCATTCACTTCGTGTATATTGCCGCGCGTCTTATTTTTCATGAGTTGAAGCTTCACCCACGAAGACTGTGGGCAGCGCGCTGCGCAGGCCGCGCCCCGATGTGTAAGAAGCCTCGCGATTGTTTTAGAACGTTCCGTTAAGATTGCGCGCCGCACGCGAATGTTCCAGCTTTGTCGAGAGATAACGCGGCCACCAGCGATATCGCTGGAAAGTTCGATAGCACCTCTATAAAAGCCGACGCGCTTTACCGCTTGTCACTTGATCGACGGGCACCGCTTTGTTCGCCGCAATCCGTGCGCATTGTGCATCGCTTGTAAAGTGACTATTTCGTTTCTTGGCACAGGTTCGTCAAATAAAAGACTCGTTCATATCCTGCTGACTTCAGCCTTCGTTCACGTCACGACCACGTGACAATATTCTTATCTAGCGTTGACAGGTTGCTCGAGGAAATTTCCTATCTGGACAGCACTTTAAACGTTGCTAATGTTTTTAGGTATATGTATGACTTTTTCATTCTATTTTTTTACAGACAAGGCTCCTTGAGGCGTTGCGATTATATGTTAAATATTTTTGAAGGCTCATGGAAAGGGCCTGGTTTTTACACAAGCATTGCCGCACTGTAACACCCTGAAATTTTTATACCTGAGTTTATTCTTCCATAGCGGGCAAACGTGTTGGCAATATTTTTCGTGCGCAAAGAAAGGAGTAATGCCGTATCACTCCTGCCAGTCAAGAATAGTCAAGCGTGGTATTGCTCTGCTCCGCCTGGGGTCTGCTCTCGAAAATTGTGCACGCACATGGTGCAGGGATCATTCGATAACCAGATCCAGTGACTTGAAGCTGCCAACTTCCCTGACTCGTTATTTACAGCTGTCTCCGAAGCACTTTTGCGGAAAGCTAAGAGTGGAGGTACTAGAGCTGCCACGGGGGAACAGGAAACCGAAACCGTAAGACCTGCTGTGATTCCTTATGTTCATAAGGTCTCGCATAACCTGCAAAAGGTAGCTGGCCCGTATGGGGTACCCGTTGCCTTTTCCGCTCCCGTTAAACTGGCTTAGTTGCGCCCGAGAACTGCTCGGGAGGAGGCGAGCCGACAGGGATGCGGCAAAAAACATGGCACGACGTCTGGGAAATGTGCCAAAGGCGTGGTGTATGAAATTCCCCTTTCCTGTGGCAGGTCCTACATCGGGCAGACCGGGCGCTGTATTAACGAACGAGCCAGGGAGCATGAACTAAATTAAATGAAGGGCGGTTTGCCGCATTTGCCTATGCATTGCAAAACCTGCAAGTGTCAACCACGTTTTAAAGAGATCAAGATTATAGGCAGAAGCAAGTATCAAACTGCACGTGAGTTGATGGAAGCCTATTACATAAAAAAGCAAGGAGAAAGGTGTATCAGTGATACGTCGGGGACGTTGTACGTATCAGAAATGGATTGTTCGATAGCTAGATAGCCTAAGGTTGTGTTCTGACTGCGCACGTGTGTTTGTTGTATATTTATTTCTGGGTTTGCGCTGAGTCTAATTCAGTTGGAAGTGCCGCCCGTCCTGTCGTTGTGTGTTTCTTTGCTCTGTGGATGTGCTCTTTCGCGGCTAAAATATGACATTTCTAGTTAGTCGTGACGTCATAGGTTGGATGCACGGAGAAGCCTCTAGAGCAAACTGTTTGTTTTTTCAATGAAAAAAACTTTAATCTCAGGATTTTGCAGCTGAAGTTCTTGTATATTATTTTGTTGCGTGATAGCTGTTGGGGAGTGTGTCATGCGGTACTTAGAGAATATAAACCGAATACATTTACGTTGAATCATTTCTGTGGCATGAATGCTTTTTTTCTTGTGTGGGTCCCAAATAATGAACGCATACTGGATAGTAGGTGTAATATTGGTATAATAGGCTAACAACTTCAGAGATGGCGGGGCAAGACGAAGTTTGTACTAGAGAGAGCATAATTCACGGAACGCGGATGCACAACTATTAGATAAATGCATATTCCAACTTAGATTCTTTAGAATAACAGAGAGCTGAGCTAGTTGGTAAGTATTCATTCTAAAAAGACAGGGCGTGCAAACACGGACACAAGAAAGAAGTCAGGACGCGGCGTTTGTGGTGGCCTGACTTCTTTCTTGTGTCCGTGTTTGCACGCCCTGTCTTTTTAGAATTAAATTCTTTGTTATCGTTAGGCCAAGGTACTCATATTCGCTGACCTCTTTTAGCATGGAACTTTGAAGCGCATATGGAATAGAGAAATATTTTTTTTCTTGTTATGTTCACGTACACTGTTTTGTCTGAATTCAGTTTCATAACCCATAGGTTACACCATTGAAAAACGTTCTAAGGCAGGTATTTAAAAGCTGCTAATCGTTCACGGCAACAATTTCCTTGAACAAGACACAATCATCGGCGAATAGCCTTATTCCAACATGTTCAGTTAGAAAGTTAACAATATCATTTACATACAGTAAAAAAAGTAGGGTTCCCAAAACACTTCCCTGGGGAACACCTGATGTAACCTGAAGTTTGGATGAACAGTGACAACTTATATCAGGAAACCGCATTCGATTTGACAAGCATGCAGTGACCAAATTTACAATAAAATCAGGAAGGCCGATATCTGTAAGCTTGAAAATCATTATATTGTGGGCAACTAAATCAAAACCTTTCCTAAAGTCTAAATATATGCGAAAGTACGTATGACGATGACTTGTTGAGTGACAGTGGGCAAATTTTTCTTCGAATCCATGTTAAAATGGGGTCAGTATGTTGTTGTCGTTAAGGAAATTAGTGATATACTTAGCTATGATATGCTCAAGAAGGCTAGAACAGGAACAAGTGATGGATAGCGGCGATAACTTGAAATCGATAATTTACCTCCTGACATAAATATTGGAACATTTACTGCTGTTTTCCAATCATTCTGAACACAAGATGAAGAGAGGAAAGCGCGAAAAATGATCACAAGGAAATTGGCAACCATCTCTGCATATCGCAGAAAAGCAGTGTGAATGTTATCGGGACCTGGCGAGGCTTTAGTCTTTAAATTGAGAAGCATAAATACTACGCCTGATAGTGACACGATGTCAGAGTCGAGTTGAGGAGAGGTGGGATCAGCGCTACCGTGATCCTTTTGAAAGTATTCATTGAAATGCATAGCTATGCTTGTTTGATCTGTAACGATGATGTCGTTGTGAATTATTTGAATAATGTCTTCTTTTTTACGCGACAACTGTGGGGGGGGGGAGTGATTCTTAATAATAAAAAAACAGGAAGTGAAGAAAAAATGAGAGCCCCGCAACTGTCTATCTCATGGATGACACCTCAGCAGTAGCTCTCAGGGGGATGGGATAAGGAGGGATTAAAAGAGTAATAGGAAAGAGTAGGAGTGGGGGATCCTGTCAGCGGAGTTCATGGACGGGGCACGATGAGCAGGAGCACGAGGGCATCACGGAAAGGCGGGCCTTAATCGGTGAGAGGCGCTCGGCTTGGCTGACGTGGGAACCGTCACGGCACGACGATCGGCCAGAGGCACGGAGATCACAGAGAGTCGAAACTCAATCCGAGGTGCACGGCGTAGCGGACGACGAAACCGTTCGCAGCGGCACGACGATCGGCGAGAGGCGGAGAAGACTCAGCATCGCGGACGACGCAACCACCACGCATGAAATCCACCGAGAGAATCCGACAACTGTGGCAAGAACTTATAAGGAGCCGTTCGTATGAAGTTTGGCGCAGTATGTTGGAAATAAATGTGCTTTGCAAATCGGATAGACTGGTGGAGAAGTGTCTGGTTCGTTCGAATAGTTTTCTAGGGACACCACATCATCTTAACTGCTTTAGTTTTCTATTTTAATGCAAGTTGTCACGGGTAATCAACGGATTTTTTTAGCTATTCTTTTCTTCTTATTAGGCACAAAGTTGTCTGTACA
Source organism: Rhipicephalus sanguineus (assembly GCF_013339695.2). Classification (NCBI taxonomy): domain Eukaryota; kingdom Metazoa; phylum Arthropoda; class Arachnida; order Ixodida; family Ixodidae; genus Rhipicephalus; species Rhipicephalus sanguineus. Next base: position 142,905,413 of record NC_051186.1, on the reverse strand, counting down.
GTACTGACATAACTTTTTAATGTGTCCCATAGCTCTTAAACATCAGACCCACCAAAATTGTTCAGGTTTATATCAAGGAAGTCTAAAACACTTTCATCCGCCGCATGGAGGAAATCTTTAACCATGACTGTTTTAGAAGGTGCACTTCTTTTTTGTCATGAATGGGCAAGAACACTTCGCCAAATAGTGGTTTGAAAGACCAGGTTCAATTGCCACAGAAAAAATTGTCCATGCATCCGCCTAGACAAACAAGATCCAATATAGAAGAGGAGCTTCCCTGAACGCGAGTAGGTTGTCTAACCACTTGTTGTAAGTTACTGCACAACATTAAGTTCAACACACTGTGAACAAGCACGCTGGGCTCATTAGAAGTAAACGGATTCTCCCACTCAACACCAGGAAGGTTGAAATCACCAGCAATAAATATTTTTTGTTGTATAAAATACGACACGCGATTGATAAACCTTGCAAAAAAAAATTGCATTGGCTTAGCTCGGCTATGCCAGGATATACGTAGCGTTAGCAAAGGTTCAGCTGATTATTCTGAGCTTTCAAGATTTCCGCAGCACGTTTAGCGTTCCTCTGTTCATTCTTCTTACGCTGAAGCGCTAATTGCCAGGAAACTACTTCGGGATCCCATGGCATAAGCTTCTCGGCTCTTCTGCGCCGTTGAGCAGCATTTGCGCTCTCCTTCTCCATGGCGTTACCCACCTGCAAACGCCAGTCAGAGGCGCTATCAAGTGGCACCAGCGCACTGTCAGACGGCGACTGCACAGCGAAGGCGAATACACCATCTCCCGCTCCATCTCCCGCTAAAGGGGACCATTAGTAGATGCGAAGCCGGAGCACTTGCACGATCGCGTTCCGTTGGCGATCGTTGGGCGTGCTACCGAGCTCGTGTCGTGGAACGCGAAGAGCGACGCTACGCGCGTCGTATCTTCCATCTAGCCTGGTCGTTAATTCTCACAGGGCGAGCGGGAACGCGGTCGACAGGCGGGCGAGAGGGGGCAGCGTAGTAGAGAAGAGAGAAGGGGAGGGGACGCGCATGCGCTCGAGCTCATCGCGGCGTTGCGCAGGAGAGAATTTCGGCATGTCTAGCCCGCGTTTCAGAGGAAGAGTGGAAAGGGGAAGGGGAGAGGGAAAGTGGAGAGGGTAATGGGAGATGGGGGGAGAGGGGAAGTGGGGAGCGGTAGGGGAGAGGGTGAGTGGAGGGGGGAAATGGGAGAGGGTAGATGACAGGGGGAATTGTGAGGGGGAGTGGATAGGAGGTGTGTGGGGAGGGTATGCGCATGCGCAGTAAGGGTGGTGACGCCGCACACCACCACCGGATTGAGCTCCGCCTTAAGATACTTCGCATCTAATATCTGCGCGCGCCATGGCTACGACGTCACCCCTCTCGAATGCGCAGAGCAGCAGCGGCGAGTCACGCGCGCATGCGCAGCACGGCTCATGATGACCCCCGCGAAACCTGCTCTGGCTAGGCAAGTGTAGCTAACGCTACAAAACTTCGGTGGAGCATCGGGAGGGCAGTACACGGCTAAGAGTAATAAAGATAAGCCCCAGAATGACAATGATAAGGAAATGCCTTAATGATTATCGTTTCATTCATAAGTGTTGCCGGAATGTTTTGTTTAATCAGAACGGCAGCGTCACCACTTCTCGCATTTCTATCCCATCGAAATACTGGGAACGAAGGCGGAAAGACGCTGTTGTGAGTTTCATTTTGGAGCCAGGTTTCAGTGATCACAACGACATGAGGACTGTACCCCAGAATTATGGATTCAAGCTGATCACTTTTGTTCACAATACTTTACACATTGATATTTAAAAGGTGCAGTTCCTCAACGCGTGATATTTTCTCTCAATCTTTGCTGGAAATTTCTTTTGTCGGCTAACCAATTCTACCCTAGAATCCACATCATCAACCCATACGTGTGGGTCATTAGTCGTAGTTTATCATGCAGAATTACTTTCTTGCCCTGTTGTCTTTCTGTTTTGGCGCTTTGCCATAACAGCTTGCGTTTCCTTAGAGTGTCTGCCGAATAGTCATTCTGCACGAAAATTCTTGTTCCCTTAAGGTTTTGCGTATTTCTAAAGGGACACTAAAGGCAAATATTAAGTCGACGTTGGTTGTTGAAATAGTTGTCCAGAAACCTCGTAGTGCTACTTTTATGCCAAGGAAGTGCTTATTTTGAAATAAAATCACGTTTTAGTGGTCCGCATCGCGTTAGCGCACTTCAAATCACCCGCCTGAAATCCGACTTTCATGCGTCACTGCTGCCGTGCGCAACGTTGCCCGCCTTTACTGCGCGGCCGCCGACACTAGTAGCAGCAGAGCGAAAGTAGCGGGACCCACAGCAGCAACAACGGTCATCGAAGCTTGCCGCAATCGCCGCAATGGATGTGGAAGGAGAACTTGACAACGAGACATTGGCTCCCGACGCTGGGCTCCAATTCAGCGCATTGAGCCCCGATGAACGCGGTATGCTGCTGAGGGCTCGTAGTGCCGGCGTCGTTGCATGCGGCATTTTGTCGAACTTTCTGTCAGAGCGACTTTCACGACCGTGCAAAACACACGCGGCAGTACGCGATCCCGAAACTACCACTCAGACACGTTCGCGTGAGCGAAGCAGGGCGCCGGGCGAAGCGCAGTTCGGCGCAGAACGGAACCTTTGAACCACGCGCGCCGTTCCCCATGGCAACGCCACAGAGGTTCTTTTTTCCATGAATCAAACGGAAACGAACAAACAGCATTTTATTACGTCTTTTGATGCATGGAAGGTCCTTTTCTTATTGCTGCTAGATAGATTACTATTGATTTATTGTAGGCAAACTCTCATACGTCATCGAGATCACTTCGAAAATGTCCCACTCGTGGCGCTCATCGTGTGATACATTTAGCTTAATTTCTCGGTAAGTAGGGCACTGCAAGGGTTGACGCTTGGGCAAGTTGGTGTGGATTCATTTCAAAAAGGTTAACAGCGCAAGAACGATTAGGAAGGGACGAGACAACAAAGGTAAAGGGCGCTGACTTCCAACTAGTCTTTATTTCGATAAGAAGTGCATATATACATGGCAAGGGAGAGGGCGCTAGACAAGAAAAGAAAAGAAAGAAAGGATGTACAGGTGCTGCCATCGTTGCCTCATCATCTCCAATGGTTGTGCGTTAGTGCTCCCTCTATTGCGCTTCTAAATCAAGAAATTTATTACCTGGCTGGGTTTTAGGGCACACGTGGTGATATGCGCGCTGTATTGGAGATGACGAGGCAACGATGGCAGCACCTGTACATCCTTTCTTTCTTTTCTTGTCTAGCGCCCTCTCCCTTGCCATGTATATAGGCACTTCTTATCGAAATAAAGACTAGTTGGAAGTCAGCGCTCTTTACCTTTGTTGTCTCGTCCTTTCCTAATCGTTCTTGCGCTGTTAACCCTTTTTTAGAAGTAGGGCACTGCTGTTGATATTATTACCGTTTTAGATGTTGTCATACATTAAGCTTTCACTCTGACATAAATTGTTACTTGCCTTTAGTGTCCCTTTAAGAACTTCCTGCTTTACGCTGTAATTTTGAAAGAAAACAATTACTGGTCTCTTTTTACCCGGTTTTCCAATGCTATATATTCTTCCGACAGAGCTGCATCTTACGTTTAGCGTATTACAAAAAAGGTCATCAATTTAGCGCGAAGAGTTGTATCAGTTTCAGTGCTGTCCTCCTGAATGCCAAACACAACCAAGCTCGAGCGCCTGCTCCTATCCTCAAGATCAGCTACATTTGCTTGAAACGATTTGACTGCCCGCTCCAGGCCGTCTACTCGCGAGACATGCATTTCGAATTCGGTAAAACGCTTGTTAAGGTCTCCAATCATTCTTTTCATAATAATAATATTTGGGGTTTAACGTCCCAAAACCACGATTTGATTATGAGAGACGCCGCAGTGGAGGGCTCCGGAAATTTCGACCACCTGGGGTTCTTTAACGTGCACCTAAATCTAAGCACACGGGCCTCAAATATTTTCGCCTCCATCGAAAACGCAGCCGCCGTGGCCGGGATTCGATCCCGCGACCTTCGGGTCAGCAGTCGAGCGCCATAACCACTAGACCACCGTGGCGGGGCCAATCATTCTTTTCATATTTTCATATTGGTCTGCTGATCCGCCAATGTGGTTATCTATGTACCAGCTTAGTTTGCACCTCTAATGGTTGGGTCAATAAGGCTTCAGCGTTCGCCCAGGGTTCACTTGAGTATCTCCGCACAATAAAAGATTACACACACAAAGAACGTCGAGTAGAATTTGAAGACAGTGGCGTGGGCATGGCAGGCCGCGACAGTCACCTTTGATTGAGCCTGCATAACGCAGAAGATCGGCTTATTAGCCGACATCGCGAGGCCTGGTCCGCCAGACCAACTCAAGTTGTAGCGATGCAGCATGTCCATTATAAAGGAGTCTGAAGAAGTCACGTGGGATGGCGGGGCGGTAGTCATATTGATAACGTGAAGCCAGAAGCACTGTCGGTGCGGTGCAGTCTGCGTAGTTGGATCAATGAATGCACCGAGTTATACTATTATCTCGGTTTTAACGTCCCGAAACCACGCTATGATGAGGGACGCTGTAGTGGAGAGCTCCGGAAATTTCGACCGCTTGGAGTTCTTTAACGTGCACCTAAAAAAATTTGGCAGATCCCACGTACCGTGAATCGATGTTATGCGAAGCATGCGCGGGATGGTGACTGTGGCGTTTTTTTTTTTTCACATTGAGCGAAACGTTACGGAATGACGCTAGAGAAATATGTAAGTGGTATACGCACATTCATATGTTGAAGAGTCGCATATCTATTATATAACCAGTTGTTTACCATTGCGGTACGATGGCAACAGACACATGGGTGTTACCAACACCAGACGCGGTAAACTGATATGTAGTGCTTATATTCTTCAATACTGGATAGCGCGAATCCGTACAGGGCAAAGAAGGAACACAGAAACACAGGAAAGGCGTAAGTTGCAACTAAGCTTCATTCAGGAGAGTTTCCCTAGATATATACGCAGCCGAATGGCATGCGCAGGCGCAATGCACGTACGTTACAGTCAGTTACAGTTTTAATGCTTATACTTGTCCGTTATGACGGAGAGCGCACGCACGTTTCACGAACCCGTATGTATGTGTAGAAGGGGATCTTGACAGTTCTCGAAGAAGGTAATCATCACCGTGATCAATGAGCACCAGCAGCTGGACCGAACTTGTTAATCGGATCCGTTCGTGATCGCGGTTACGAGGGGTCTAGGGTTAAGTGCGAGGTATAGTACAGCTGGTGAAAATCCTGGATGCCTCTTACGAAGAAATGATCTATGATGCCTGCTGTCGTGGACGTGGCAGCGAGGTTTTTGATGCCCTCTCCACATCCAATCCGTCTTTCACACAATATAAGGACCAAGCATTTTTGGGTCTTGAAAAATCAATGTTCAAGACACCGGTAATGATGAGAGGCCTGGTTCTCTCGGCAGATTTACTGTATGAAGCATTGACGCCGGTTTTTGTGTAATCCGCGTGGTCCACGTTGCGGACCATGTGGACGAGTGGGTGGTATTTGAGCGTCTTCCAGGGGCGTTCTGTCTTCAGTTTCCTCACCTTCCTTGCGTTCGCCACGGTCGTGTAGCGGTTAAGGTGCTGGGCTGCTGACCCGAAGGTCGCGGGTTCGATCCCGGCCGCGGCGGTCGCATTTGGATATAGGCGAAATGCTAGATGCCCGTGTTCTTTGCGATCACGGTACACGTTAAAGAATACCCAATGGTCAAAATTTCCGGAGCCATTCGCTACGGCGTCTTTCATATCATATGTTGGTTTTCCGACATAAAACCCCAACAATTATTATTATTATCACTTTTCTTGCGTGTCAATGTGTGTGTTCGCGGTTACTGTGTTATTTGAAACTCTGTATCACCTGTGGCACATACCCGCATAACATTAACCCTTGTTTACGGGTATGTGCCACACGTGACTGAGAGAAAGGGTTTCATGACGTACGCGACAGGTATTTTGAGTTATTCATGTCATGACCAGTGAATTGTGTTCGTCATACACTGATCCCCTGCTAGGCCAATTTTGGTATATTACAAGTTATGGAGACGACGAGGAGAGCACCCAGACGTAGGCGGCTAGATAGATAGATAGATAGATAGATAGATAGATAGATAGATAGATAGATAGATAGATAGATAGATAGATAGATAGATAGATAGATAGATAGATAGATAGATAGATAGATAGATAGATAGATAGATAGATAGATAGATAGATAGATAGATAGATAGATAGATAGATAGATAGATAGATAGATAGATAGATAGATAGATAGATAGATAGATAGATAGATAGATAGATAGATAGACAGATAGATAGATAGATAGATAGATAGATAGATAGATAGATAGAAACGGCCAAAGTGCCTGAGGTTCGCTAAGCAAAGCTTCGCATTTAATATAGGTACGCAGGCCTCAAACATTTTCGCCTCCATCGAAAATACAGCTACCGCTGAGAATGCACCGAGTTGAATCCCATCCGGCTGAAGGGCTGCTTTCACTAACTGTGTCAGTAGAACCTGCATAACGCAGAAGATCGGCTTGTTAGGGAACATCGCGAGGGCTGGTCTGCACACAACTACTACACTTACAAAAACACGTCGATCCACCTCGTAACGCTTGGCTTAAAGCCGAAAAATGCAGCATATAACTACTCACTGAGAGCTTCACATGAAAGCGATTCCCACAAGGCGTGGGATCTGCCGAATTTCACGTACTCCTCTCCTTCAATCTGAAAAGTCAAGGAAGAGGAAGCTTGTGCGCACAGCTCGCTCTTACCCTCCTCCTTTCAGGTTGAGGGGCCGCAAGCAATGCGTGTAAAGGAAGGCAGTTGCTGCTCTGAGAACAAGTCCCTTGTTCGGATTTATTTCGTACATTAATATCTGCATGGTAATTCATCTTACGCGGAAATTGGACGGTTGCACATGTGTCCTCGCCGGGCAGGTTTAAGCACTGAATATATTACATGGAAGTCAACTTGAATCTACTGATTTTGTGGACGAGCTGGTCTGTGATAATTCTGGGTGGTAGTTAAAACATTCTGTTCATCTTCCTTTTCCTCTACACTTATTTGTCATGTTTGATTGTCTTTTTATATTTCACTTTTTGAGCGCATAAATGAACAAGGACGAAAAGCGACACGGACACAGTGTCGTGTCCGCGCTGTGTCCGTGTCGCTTTTCGTCCTTGTTAATTTGTGCGCTCAAAAAGTGAAACAAGAATTACCAACATGCCCAAGCGTACGCTCTTTCATGATTGTTTTTCATTTATATTGCTCTAACTGATGCCACTGATGGCGCCTCCTGCTTGTAGTATAGCAGGTTTTTGTAGTACGTCAGAGTTTAAAGGTAAAACAATAATGCAGTGAGAGTTTTAATTGCTAGGAAGCATAGAACGATGCTACCGTAAAAACCTCGTTCATAAGTAAAATCAGTCAAGCGCCATAACGATTACAGAAATATCTGCGAAACATGGCTGAGCGAAGAGCGTGTGCAATGCGCGAACTCTCTTTATTCTCGCATGCTAAAGGTATTGTGCAGACTATTAAATGTTGTTACATGCGTGCTGTTCGGTGCATCTAGGTGGGCAGAGACGGAGGGTGAAACACGAATGCAAAGCTTTGTTAGCCTGTGCTCACTTAGGCTAACTCTACTTTTTCTTCATCAAACCTTGCAGGAGGCCATGTGACTGCCGCTGCATTTGTGTGGAGTTGGAGCGGAACTTCGTCTCAGTAAATGGCCCCACCGTCTACGAGGTGACGTCATAGGATCACTCGTGGTCGAAAAAATAGCGTGGTCGAATCGCTCTTCGCATCAGCAGCAGAATAACACTTCATGGTAGAGCGCTCCGGTGATGATCATAACTTAGGGGCTGGCTGAGAAACTTTCTCCGCCGACTTCAGCTCGCTCGTGGCCCGTGAGTACCAGTGAAACGCAAGCATACGGTGCCAGGCCGCCGTGTGCAACAGTTCCCAGTGACGACGACTGCCACATGAGCGACGCGTCAATGTGATCACTCGAGTCTGTCTACCAAGCGGCAGAAGATCCCAATGAAATGTTCCAGCGTAGCCTTGGGCCTCGCTGCAGCTCAGCTTGTTGCCGGATTGGGCCTGGCCGTGCTTCCCATTCACACAATGCTCAAGTTGCCGTCGCTTGCCACTAGAGACTGTCCACTGTGGGCCGCTGGACCGGTAAGTGAAGTCCATGCCGCTGAGCATCTGAATCAGATCTGCTGCAGTGTACGATTGCTAATATTTAATAATCATCGTCATCCTGACGACGCCCACTGCAGGGCAAAGGCATCTCCCATGTTCCGCCAATCAACCCGGTCCTGTGCTTGCTGTTGCCACGTTATTCCCGCAAACTTCTTAAAGTCATCTGCCCAACTAACTTTCTTTCGCGCGCTTGTCTTTTCTTGGAATCCAGTCAGTTACTCTTAATGACCAGCGGTTTTTTTTTACTGCGCGCTACATGCCCTGTCCATGTTCATTTCTTCTTCTTCATTTCAAAGTCAAAGTCATATCATTATTCTAGCGTACATTAAAATGAGAAATAGGAAAAATATACACACGAGGGTCCCATAGTCGAAAACTGCAGCGGGACCCTCGGTTAAAAATAGTTAACAAGAAGCATAAAAAAAGAAAACAGCCAGCAAGTGATCCAAAACAAGGAAATGCTTAAAGGCCAACTGCAACGAAATTTTGCACACCTCAAAAAACCGATTTATAGGCAGTCTAGCTGGAGATAATGCTACCTGCCAAATTTCACCTTCGAAATGCAAGTGGTTACCTCAGAAAAAAAACCCGCCAACAACGCAATTTTTGATACTGAAACTAGAAAAAACGACGCCATTACAGCTGACCAGAAGTGACGCAGGCTGCAGCCCGACTGACCGACCGATACAGGCGAATGGTCTGCTCTGCGCTCCGAAGTATTCGCTTCGCGGCCGCGCCAGAGCTTCCTTTTTAGATAGTAACGAAAAAAACTAAGCATGTAAACATCCACCGTGAAGGAAACACGGATACATGCCCATAAAGCGCTTCTCTAAGCAACGGCTGACCGCTTGGCACCTATCGTCCTATCGTCTCGGCCTGCTGTCTTGGAGAACTCGCTGGTTCACAATAAATGATGCTGGTGGTTTACACAACGGGTATTCTCGCTTCGTTGATAGACTACGGACAGTAAGACAGCGTTGTTTTCGACATCGATGCTCGGTTTCGCACACTTCCATGTCTACCGAAAGCGTCCCTCTTGTCTGACTGCACCCTAAACTTTTACATTAAACCTAACATAGCACAATTTCTTTTCTTAAAGTACGTTTACGTGCTTGAATTCCTTTGAACCGAGCACGGCTACATTTCTGTCGAACTTTTCTGCTTTGACTACTAGTACACTACTAGCAACTAGACGCGAGCCGATTAGCTTTTGGAGCTTTCATTACTCGCGCGTAGATGGTGCAGCTAGTCTAGCGCTTCACGGGGCGTAGTTTTCCCGGCTTTATGTTGTACTAATGTCTTTCGAATAGCGTTAGGCTATATTTTAGCGGGCGAAACACGCGAACGCAAGCATTTCACGCTATACTAAAGCTGTCTAATACGAATACCTCTTGTCGCCGGTGCTTCTCCAAACACTCGTCGGAGCTTCCCGCTGTTGGGTTTGTAGTGGCTGAATATTGAAGGCACTTCGTCAGGATTCAACATTCTTTTCAGTTTCAACAGTGTTTGGGCGAAAAGAGACCGGTCGTACATAAAGTCGCCTTTTGAAGTGCGCCGCGTAAAGTACCACGCTGTTCGATAGCTCCCATTCCTTTCACCTCACTGTGATAACGCGCAGCTATTGGAGCTTTACCTGTTTCGGAAAAGCGTGGAAGCTAGTCCCGTGCGTAACATATGTGTTCCAGGAGCTACAGCCCCGCATTTCGTCCTACAAAAGAGTTAACTTTTCTGAATTAGCCGCTCGTAGAGGGGCGTGACGCAGAAAAGGAAGGGATCCGGCTGCAGAGAGTTCTGCTATGGTTCTGCTCACGAGCGGCCGTGAACTGTGAATTACGTCATTTCCGTTTGCGTCCGATTTGCCCGGGCACACCGCTAAAGCTCCGCGTCGTCTGCTAGCTGACAATTAGAGCACCGATTACAAATGAAATACGCGATTGCAAGGTTTTTCACGGGGATTATCATTACTTACCCAACATATACAACGCATTCCAAGCGAATTCTGTCCAAGTCAAATTTCGTTGCAGTTGGCCTGTAAAATGCAAAAAAATATCTAATAGTTAATGTACATGCATTAAGACATAGTAGCAAAGCACAACTACTGCATACGACTAACAAAACACTAAATACAGCACAAATGATGCATTGCCGATTTCAGAAACAAGAAGCTGTATAAGTGTCGATATGCTGAATAGGGTAAACTTAGATTTACAAGTAAAAGAAGTTTAATAGCATGTTTGAATTCAGGAAAAGGTGATGAAGTTTTGAGAGTTAAGGGTAAATCATTCCACAGTTCTATGGTCGCGATTTCACCTAAGAAGTGCTTAACACCCGTTAGTTCCCTGACCCACTCTGCTCTCTTCTTGTCCCTTAAGGTTACACCTACCATTTTCCTTTACATTACTCGCTGCGTGGTCCTCAGTTTAAGTATAACCTTTTTTGTAAGCCTCCAGGTTTCTGGTAAGTACCGGTAAGATGCAGCTGTTATATACCTTCCACTTGAGGGATGGTGGTAAACTACCCTTCATGATTTGAGAATGATTGCTGAATGTGCTCCATCCCATCCTCATTCTCTAGTTACTTCAGTCTCACGGCTCGGCTCCCCGGTTACTACCTTTCCTAAGTAGACGTATTCCTTTAGAAATTCCAGTGCCGCGCTACCTATCGCAAAGCGCTGTTCTCTTCCGAGACTGTTGCACATTACTCTAGTTTTCTACATATTAATTTTCAGACCTATCGTTCTACTTTCCTTATCCAATTCAATGATCATGAATTGCAATTCGTCCCCTCAGTTACTGTTACTCATTAATGCAATGTCATCAGCGAATCGCATGTTACTAAGGTACTCCCCATTAACTCTTATCTCTACTCTTCCCTATCGAGGGCCCTGAAAACCTCCTGTAAGACGCGGCAAATAGCATTAGGGAGATCGTGTCTCTCCGCCTTACACCCTTCTTTATTGGAATTTTGTCGCTTTCTTTATGGAGGACTATGGTAGCTGTGGAGCCGCTGTAAATAAATTTCTTCTAGTATGTCTATATATATATATATATATATATATATATATATATATATTGCCACGTGGTCGTGAAGTCGATGAAGGCAGCAGTCAGCAGGTCCGAGATGAAACTCTTTACTCTTTATTAGGCCGATCTTGTGGCCGGGAAACTGAAAGTCAAGCTACAGCAATAAACTGATAGCGGCGAGCAGAGCGTCGACCGTCGATCAACTGACAAGCGCTGAAGCGCGTTGGCATTTAAACATGTGCCGTAGAATATTCCAGCTTTATCGCTGGCTGTCGCGCAAATTCTAGAATGAGCTCGAGTGTGCGCGTTTTGCGCGCAATCTTAGCAAAAGGATCTATAACGGGCACTGACATCGCATAGTACACGGGCCTCTAGCATTTCGCATCCATCAAAATGCGACCGCCGCGGCCGCGATCGAACCCGCTGCCTTCGGGTCAGCATCCGAGCACCATATCCACTGCTCCACCGCGGCGGACGAGGTAGAAAGAATAATATTCATATGGTCCCTTTTGAATTTGCCAAAGACGACTCGAAGGCGAAAGCGATTAGCTTCGTCTTTTAAGTCGATGTATTGATCCCCCCCCCCCGACTGAACACTTTCAGCACTCGACTTTGCTTTGCACTGCCTCCGGGATCGAAGGCATTGAAAGCTTCTTGCTCCTCAAGTGGTTTTGCAGTACCTCCAGGATCGGCCCTCCTTTGACAAAACGACGATATCCTGTGATGACGTCATCATGTAACCTCACGTTATAAAAAGTCACAGAGACGCCCTGATGATCTAATAAATTCCTGTGACGTCATGGGTCGATGTCATTACATGATTATGATGATTTTTGCACCAGTTGTGTTGACACCGACCGCGGACGCTGACGCCGCGAACGCCGCAATTGGCGTTTCATTTGGCATTGAAGGATTTCGCCTTAATGAACGAGACAATCTGGACTTGGTCGATGGCGTGCCTATCTCTTCTTAAGTCGCTTCTGCTGCAGTACAGTTCTGGCATGCGGAAAAGCGCGCCAATGTTAGGTACGGACTATCAGCTGCCACGGCACGCAGCACATTTTGTCACTTATATGCATACGCATGCGCGCGCTGTATAATAACGAATACCACTAGGATCGCTGACTACCAAGCAATTTACTGGCAATTATACAGAGCTTTGTATGACGTTGCTGTGGCCCGGAGAAACAATACACATTACTGAACAAGCTGATAAGTTGCCCCGACTGACATTTATGAGAACTTACAATTTGAATAAAATCCTCCTCGTGTTCGCATTATTGGGAGACTACTGCATAAATAAAAAAGCATTGCTTCTAGAAAAGAGCGAACACAAAACAAGCATTCAAACCATATATTTGATGATAAGGCGTGATAAGTACGTAGCGCTCCACGCATCCGTTTCCCGGTTAAAGATTACCGTTGTGCGAGCTACCCCTGCGACGGCAGCAGGCGACGTAAGGAGTGACATCACTAGCCTTTCACATAGGAAAGTCCAGCCTCTACACAAAAAAGATGGCTGAATTCTCTGTCATACGAATCGGTATAACACGAAAGTGAAACGTGTCGTCACAGAAGTAGTTGATTGTTTATACTGCATTGCTATATGAGAGCTTATACAATCTCTATCGTAGTTTGGCAGATTTAGCGCCGCTTGATGCGGACGCACTCACGTTGACGACAAGGGGCACGTCTCCGTACTGTCGACTAACGTCCATGATCATGATTTAACCCTTGCGGTAGCTGAAGTTCTAACATATACGTGGACACCGCTTATGGGGAATCCCGCGCAAAGAAGGCATCAACAAGCTGATACTCAATATGCATTCCTTCAAAGCGTCGCTAAACGCGAAAAGAAACGCTACGCGCATCATGTCTTCACTCTAGGCTGGTCGGAAATTTTCATAGGGTGGGCGGGGAACGCGGTGCAACAGCCAGGCAAGCGTCGGAGAGCAATGTTTCGATATGGAGCACTGTGAGGGGAAAGTGTGAAAGATAAAAGGCGCGTTCATGTAGCCTCTGTTGTTTGTTTGGCGGTAGCTCAGTGGGCTAAACGCCCGCCAGCTATCGTCGCGGACCTAGAGGGCATGGGTTCGACTCCTGTCAACGAAACATTTTCTTAGTTTTTTTCTTTGCCATCTGATGGCGTTCATTTTGCTGACGTATTTCCGTGACGGAAATACGTCATCAAAGTCTCGGTGGACGCCGGCATAAAGCACTTTCGTGTTAAAATGCCAATGGTTATCGTTGGCGACATAAATGTTTGCACGGCAAAACCCGACAAGTGCAATTACTTCCAGTCCTTTATTAGGGACAACATGAACTTGCATGTGACAACCACAATCAAGCAACCACGTGGATCGTGTTTGGGTTTGGCCCTTGGCTATATGTAGCGAAAGTGCCCGCAGAAGACATCGCGGTGTGTACCGCAGCGGTCACATAGAGATTGTCATGGCCATTACTACAAAGCAAGAGTGTATTACACGTACCCATCATCAGTTTCAGTGGTACTTCTCGATGCTTCTCTGCACATCCACTTTCTCAGGTCTGGAATGGCCAAGCAATTTTTTTACTGCGAAGCTATCTATTAGGATTTGGGAAAAAAATCTCTCCGAGGTGTTGACAAAAACACACCATTCGCGCTGCATGGTCACGCCGCCTCCGGAGATGGCACGACTACGCCGCGTACCCTACTAGAGCGCAAGCAGCATAAACGCTACTCCGATCCGCCTTTTACATTTTCCGTTGATGCCGTTTTGGTAGGGTCAAGGTCAACCGGTACGGCCAGAAAAAAATACCTCCGAGATTAGGAGGTGTTTCGCGACTTTCGTTCTAGGGGAAGGGCGCATGCACCGTAGCATCGTTAAAAAGACGAATTGACGCCACCCGGCTAAAATGACCGACGAAGATGCACCACCGAAGCGCCAGCGCATTGCCCGCTACGATCCTCAATATCGCGAAGCCAAAAATGCCTCTCGGCGACCAGATGGGCGCTCCCTGGGAGCCTCGGCAAATCTCAACAAAACTTCTTCGGCGACCCGTCTGTTTGCGGCGTGTTTGCCCATCCGTGTTTCGCCGGACACCTTTTCGCCGTCGCCGGCGCACGTAACCAACTTCAGCGTGACTCTGCGATGATCCGGAACCGTGAGCCATCGGACTACCCCGAAGAAGTGCCAGTCTGTGGAACGTGTCGCAATTCATTGCTCAAAAGAGTTGGGCCGGGGTCCACCACCAGCAACAGCTACGTCTACTCCCTCGTCTCTCGTACCGGAGCTCCTAATAAATGTCCTCGACCAAAGGCTGGCTTCGTCACGCCTTCTCTTCATGTGCATGCGTCACTTGACCCACGACAGTGGCCAATATGGTATCGAGGGGCAACTGATAACGTTCTTCGGGAAACGGCTACATCATGAAAGAAAATTAACAATGTAATAAACAAACCAGAAAGCTTGACTGGTCTTCCATCATCACATAGTGGAAGAGCGCTGAAATTTTTCTTATCCAGTCACAAAAGTAGCTGATCTTCGAGATTTCGCTATGCTTAAGATTGATGCTGCCTATGGCGTTTTTTATCTTTTCTTTTATTGATATCGCACCTGTACGCTCGCGTTGTGTAGGTAGTGGTAATGCTATTCCACCGATAGGAATCAGTTTGTAACACGCGCTCGCCTTTTCTTGAATGACCTGCTTAATCAGATTCTTATCAGATGTCCCTCGTTTAATTGCTACTTCGCAGTTGCTCTGCGCCGGCATCATTGGCACCATCGCGGTCTACAGCAACACAAATTACAAAAGCCAGAACAACCGCAAGCCCATCTTCGTACTCAAGGTAAGCTGCGATGCGCATATGCGCAAGTAGACAGTCTTCCTACCTGATAGGTCAGTGCGATTGTTGGAGCTGTTAAAGTATTTGAACGAATATTACATATTACAGTATTTGTATTTATTTAGAGAAGAACTTATCCGAAATTTCGAAGTATTCGCAGCGGACGAATGAATGTATTTTTCTGTGTATAGCCTGTGCGATAAGCGGCTGTCAATGCAGCACGGAAGCACAACTTCATGGAACAACTCCTTCAAGGCCAATTCACACTGCCGTGAAGCCGCGCATAGCGATTACATTGACACTCTCGACGGGTTTTTCCCGTCGGCGTCACCGCGGCGATCACGACCCGTATGCAGTCCAAATTGATAGCATCGCCCCGCGCATCTTATGTTCTACCAGCGCGTAAAAGAGCGCAAGAGGGGGCGACGAAAGTGGATGAAGCAGACATGAAACGAGCAAGCCATTTCCACCGCACAGAGGGCGCATCACATAACATCAGCCCGCGTGCGAGGCTTGCCGTCGATTGCTCCTCAAGCAGAGCGGAAACGCCCCGGCCATCTTTCCTCGGGCGAAGGAGCATGGACGCCGGAGGAGGGGACGGCTGCGTGGCTCTAGCAGCAAGTGTGAACTTTGACCATAAGGGTGCGTTTCCGGCTGCAGAAATCAGCAAACGGTTCGCATAACCTTATACGCGCTGTGCTCTCACCAATTCGTGTTGAGACTGCAAGAACAACGCTTTTCTTTGGAGTGGCCGTATTCACCCACACGAGCGTTTTACAGCGCAGCGGTTGAAGCCGAGCCGAACTATTAATATTATCTGGGGTTTTACGAGCCAAACGACGATATGATTATGAGGCACGGCCTAGTGGAGGGCCCCGGAAATTTTGACCACCTGGTCTTCTTTAACCTGCACCGACGTCGCACAGTACACGGGCCTCTAGCATTTCGCCTCCATCGAAATGCGACCGCTGCAGCCGGGATCAAAATCGTTACCTTCGAGTCAGCAGGCAAACGCCGTAACCGCTACACCACCACGGCAGGCAAGCAGAGCTCAAATGGGCGAAGTATCGTGCAGCAGACAAGTTTAAACTGCGAGATGAAGAAAACACGTAAGAACATAGAAACACACACACGAAGCGCAGAAATATGGCATGCTGTTGGGCTAGTTCCTTCATTGATTCAGCAGACAAGTTTAAATTGTGGGAAGAGGACAACACGTAAGAACATAAAAACACGCACTATATCATGCGTACCATAGCCAGGCATGTATTTTCAGCAAGGATTGGAAAAAGGAAAAAAGGGTTAGAAGGGAAAAAAGGGGGGGACAGCATAACATTGAATATCGGAGGCGAGTGAAGGAGGTGCGCGATTTGCAAGTTGGAGACATGCAGGTGGTCAAAGGGAGCGGAGGTTCCTTCAATGCTCAACCGTGTCCATGTTCGCTTAGCTTTGCATTTTATCGCTGGGACTTTTGTGCGGGCATGACGAAAACATGCTGACATGAAAGCGGACATAGGAGGAGGCGAGCCAGGGATAGGTGGCCCGGGTGGTGCATGGCAGGCCGTCGTAGCAGGAGCCACGCCCATCGTCTGCTGCACCAGGCACGTACTTCGCTGCAGGAACCTTCAGGACAGGAGAAGCTCCAGGGGCAGCGAACTGGTTCTGCGTGTCCTAGCAGGAGCCACCGCCAACGTCTCGCCACCAGACGGGCACCTCGGCTCCAGGGCCTTGCCAACAGCCGTGCACAGGAGCTCCAAGGAACAGCGGACTGGTTCTGCGTGTCCTTCGGCTTCTCTGGTTCCTCTGCGCGCTCCATACGCGCCTCTCTTTTTTGTTTTCTTCTGCTTTGTTTCTTCTTTCTTTCAAGCCTTCTGGGGCGTCTTCTCTTGTCGTTCATCCCATTGACCACGCACATGCGCACGTGAAGAACAAGTGTGTGATTACAATATTTTGGCGTCCGCCACGGAGCTTTAACGACAGAATTGTAATGACGGAGTTGTTGGTCACGTGTGCGTGTGTGTTATCAACAGGATTAACGACAAAAGAAGACGCACAAGTAGGCTTGAACAACACTTAACATGACAAAGAACACTGGTGAGATGCAAAAAACACGAACATGCATAGAGTTAAGCGCATTTAAACTAAACCCAAAGTCCTAACGGCGGAGTCTTCGAGAATCAGCAGGAAATCTCAGAATTTCTTCGGCGACGGCGTCTACTGGAGGCGGCGATCTTCCGGTCTCGTGATGACTCTCGCCGCAGGTGAGCCCAAGTACGCAAGCGGCACACGTCCCGCGTGTGGCCTCGGCACGAGGACAAGGGCTCCGTTAGGCCTCGTACCGAACACTGCCTTACGCCGTCCCAGGTGACGGCGACGATCAGGAACTGCATGTCCTCGCACGCATGGCACGCCGTCGCAGCAGGAGCCACGCTCATCGTCCGCCGCATCAGGCCGGTACCTCGCTGCAGAGCCTCGCCAGGAACCGTCAGGTCCGGAGGAGCTCCAGGGACAGCGCGCTGGTTCTGCGTGTCCTAGCAGGAGCCAGCGCCAACGTCTGCGCCACCAGGCAGGCACCTCGGTTCCAGAGCTAAGCCAACAGCCGTGCACAGGTGCTTCAAAGAACAGCGCACTGCTTCTGCTTGTCCTTCGGCTTGTCTGGTTCATTTAAGCGTTCCACACACGCCTCTCTTCTTTGTCTTCTTTTCTTCTCCTTTGTTTGTTTTCTCTTGTGCCGCTGCCGCGTGTGCCACCTGCCCCTAGCCTAACGCTGAAAGCAACTGCTCTCAACGCCAGGCCTGTCTGGGAACAAAGTTTCATTGTTTGTGGAACACAAGTGGTACAAGCAGCAGACGACCTAGCCAAGGACTTCGACTTGAAAGTGGGTGAACACTCCTCCTTTCGAGGCCACGTGAAACTGAATGGTGAAGTATGTCGAGGTGTGGTCAGTGTGCGGGCTGACGAAACCACCACATCCCTAAAAGCTAAGCTTAAATGGCGAGAAGGGGAGATTGCCTTTATAAGGAAACTTGGTGCGTCTCCTGTGGCAGTGGTGACATTTTTAGTCAGTCTGTTATCGCACTGCATACATTACAAATGCGAGTGTACCCCTGTCAGTGAGTACAAAAAGACGATTCCTGTCTGCTTCATGTGTGGCATGATCGGGCACCGTGTGGACAACTGCCATCACCCGGAAGTAAGACGATGTCGGTACTTCGGCCAGCACGTTGGAGCTGCGGACCAAGTCCTGCCAGAACATGGGTGCATCCCGACATGCATGACCTGCGGAGAGGCCTACCTCACTGGCTCTGCAGATTGCGTAGGCAAGTTTCGGTAGTTCCAGCGACCTCGACAACCTACCCAGCAAAAATGGGGTCAACCACCGAAGACGGACACGAAGGTAGACGTCACCTTGCAGGGCCACGTCACCACTAGCAACAGGAAGTGTAGCAAGTCCGGCCAAGTCAACCGGAACCAGCCTTCCTAGAACCAACATGTAGCGAGGAGGGTTCCAGCCAACTACTTGGGCGAGGACAGAAAGACATACGACGCACCGTTGGACTAGCAACTGAACGTTTATTGAGTTTTCTTTCACATTTATAGCAGTTATTAGCGAATGCATTCCTCACTTATTACCAGATTATTTCTGCGCATTAATCTTTTCTTTTTCCTTTAATAGTATGGATGGTACACTGATGCATGATTGTCCACTTTCGTCGATGGCCATGACTTGTAAAATTTAGCGCGTCAGCTTGTCGTTACTTTTTTGGTAAAATCTTGATGCCGTGCAGTTTGTCAGTGCACTGACAGTAGCGATTGTGGAAGGCGAGATGTCCAGCAGGGGTTCTTTCTAATGACGCCGCATGCTCTCTTCCTGTCATTGAGGCACCTGCCCGTATGTCCTATGTATCTTTGGCCGCATGATGATGGCATGTCGTAGATGACCCGGTTTGGCACGCGCTGTACATTTCTTTGTGTTTAGTAACGTGATATGTTGGGTGAGTTGGTGGTGCATGGTGAACCACAGCGCAACTACCAAGGAGAGGGCGATACGACGGAGGACACACAAGGCGCTTTGTGTTCTTTCCTGCATTGATTCCTTTCATCGCTTTCGTTTGCGCACACATTGAATAAGCCTTCTTCGGCACCGAACTAACAACTGTGGTACCTCTTTTCTGCACTGAACATGGCTATTTCTGGACGTTCATATATCATCCCATTAATGTATTAGCAAAGTTGATTGAATAAAGCAAAAACAAAATTTCCAAACTCTTTACAAATTCCACAGCCTGTTTCATAGAGCACTGCCCAAAATGTCCGTATGCACATGCTGTAATTCTCCTACTCTCATCATCAAGCATTATTTATTCCAGGTTATAGTAGTAACTATTCTTCAGGTGACGACTGCACGCTACACGACGTGTCTCGTTTAATGATGGGATGAGTGTTTGCACACAGTTCCCTATTTCAAAACCTTCACAATATCACTCCCTACAAGAAAGCGCTATGCGTAATGTTTTTTTTTTTCTGCACTAATGTAGCTTTCCTTGCCATTGCTATGCAACAGTCTTCAAATGTTCAGCAATCTATACTCAGTGTGAAAAAGTGCTGGTAAATATGCGCTACTACTGGCCCATTTGCTACCAAGTTATATGTGATGTTTTATGCAAACTTTGACACGTAAATTAAAATACTGTATGAGTACCCCATCACGTGCACTCTCTATGAAATTTGAAGCCAGCACATTTCCTCTAAACTGAGTAATTCATGAAGCAAGAAGCAGTAATTTGTGGACCCAGCCTTGTACTGTATCAATATACCTACACTCTCCCTGCTTTTCAGTATTAGGTTTGCATTAGGGGTGTGCGAATAGTGAAATTTCACCTCGAATCGAATTAGAATCGAATAGCGCCCAATAGTGGCTAAAGACATCGAATATCGAATAGTATATTTACATGAAATGTGTACCGCCACTTACGGCAAGACAAAGGAAAAATCAGGGTCGCCACGGCGCGCCGAGAGTTTTATTAGGCAGTTTTTCGGGAGTGGCTTTTCTTTCAGCTTTTATGGGCACTCAAGCACGTTCATAGAAGAGCCACCATTCCAGTCAGCAGCGTCACTCCCAACCACTAACAGAGGGGGGTGCGGTAGCTAGTTTTTTTTTCCGCATGGTCGCGCAATGCGGCTCATCTGACAACGGTAATGTTGTGCTTCATCGCCATGGATGCTCCGGGCCCAAAAACCTTCGGGCGCCCGTTCACAGCAGCGTTTTAACTGCGTGCCGGAACGATGGGAGTTTCTGAACGAGCGATTCGGTCCAGCGTGAACACATTTTTACATGCAAAGCCAATGACCGAGGGTTTCGCAGGCCAAAGTCAGGACGTTTTACGGCGCTTGCGGCATACGCGACCGAACTACGCAAGAAGTCCCTGCCTTCGTTTCGGGAACGAAGTTGTGAATTGGGCTTGACAGTTTTCTCATGTGTCTTTCTACGTGCGTAAATGGCATAATCTCCTTTAAGACCAGCATGTGCTCGCTTTTGAACAAGGATGTCGATGAAAGTTTTAACGAAAGGCCTACTGTAACCACGTTAGCGTTAGTTTTAGCCACCCAACCCTAACCAAGTTGCACCATTGACCTTTGCCGCGTTTTAGATATTCGTCCTGTCGAATTCGAAGCTTCGAATACCAGCTATTGGAAAGTCGAATCGAATTAATCGATTCGTTACTATTCGATTCCAATTCGAAACTCGAATATTTGCACACCCTTAGCTTGCATTTGGCCGCCTGGTAAACTTTGATGGCGCATGGGGCTGTCACTGTGGCGACTGTTGAGCGTCTTACGACTTGGTGTGGATAGCTTGGAAACCAATGATCTCTCTTTTGTCCAGTTTTCTGAGAAGAAAAAAAATCGAGTCATGAGAAAGAGTAAGAAAGCAATGGTGAACCAAAAATTGGTTCAATAAATAAAGTTTCCACGTTGCGAGGATTTTGGCCCATGAGCTTGCTTTCAGTGATGACACATTCTCTACTTAATTGAGGTAGGTTCAGAGATAAAGCATATAAGCGTGTGCATATTGATATGAGCAGTTTCTTGGAGGTTGTGGTTGGGTTGGAAGACGAAAAAACAGTCATGTTTACTATAATCAAAGCGTGAATAGATTTCTGATTCATGACCAAGAAGAGTTTATATCTGAACAGCGCATGACAAAAAAAAAAGAACTACCGCGCAAGCAGACAGCAGAAGGGCAAGGTACTCCCTGCGCAAATATTAGAAGCGAGCGAGCTGGCCGACGACATTTAAATGCGCCCGCTGCTCTTCTCGCGCCATTTCGGTGGTAATGAAGAAACGCTTATAAGCGCCTGCCGTCTCTGAGTCCTGCCAGTGGTAAAGGGTGTGTATATAACGCTCGCCGTTAGCTATCTGAAGGATCTGCGCTTTGTGGCGTAGAGGTTAGCGCCACGCCCTTCGGATAGAGGTGTCGCTGGTTCGATTCCGCGCTTCGGAAGCACTTTTCTGAATTAATTTACTTTGGGACTTTTATATATACATACATACTTATACATATACGGTGCATGACGGCTGCCACAAAAACCAGCCGAGACTGTCCATATATTTGCTATCGCAATAATAGCATGCACATAACATTACTTTGCTTGTAAATTTCTTTTAGTTGTGTCCTTCAGCGGACACTGTCTGGCCAAACCTCAGAGAATACAAAGCTAATTAATTGCCCTACTGCATAAACTATATGGTATATGCAAAGCTAAACTAATACGGCGATTTGGGCGAGTTGGTGTACTAACATCTTCGGGAAAATGTGCAGCGCGGCACGGACTCGTGTTGTGCGTTTCTTGTCCTTCGTCCGTGCCGCGCTGCACATTTTTCCGAAGTTATGCAAAGCTAATAATATGGTTGTAAATTTACGAAAATGTACAATTACGTATACGTATTGTAGGTTTGTTTGGCCCTACCATGCATTGAATTTATCAGCATTAATCGCAGCAGACTAATTTCTGCAGAAACAGGTAGAACATATGCTGTGATACGTGTTACATAGCAGTAAACATACTTTCTGCAAATCTGAGAACGAAGTAGGCAATTTTAGCAAATGTCATTAGAACCCACAAGCTGTGCATTTGATCAGCTGAATAAGTCTTAAAACCTCATGAAATGGCAACAAACGTAGCGCATGCAAAAAAAAAAAGGAAAGCTGTGTCCAAAATGCAAAACAGTGCAGTTTTCCTCACCGGTAGCGCACGCCCACATGGTGCATGGTTATTCCGTTTTCGTAGATAGTCTCCAAGCACTTTGCCGACGTTCAATTTTCACGCTTTAAGCTGTGCAGCCGGTGAAGCACCGCAGCTGACATGATTCACAGTCTTTAGACCCGTTGCTTTGTGACAGTGGCACGTAAAGTCTGGCACACAAACTCGAATTGCTACATCATAGCTGATTTAAAACGGAGCTCAGTAATGCTAATCAAAGAAAACGACCGCCATGCAATTTGAATGAAATAAACTACCGAAACGCAGTCGATGCCAACGGGATGCCGCTTTTCGAGCATCAGTGTAATCTCAGTACTTGGCTTGACACAGTCAAGCTCTTGTATTATTACTAGAAGTAACAAAAGAAAACGATATCAACCTGCTTTATAAAAAATGACGCGCTGACAAAACTTGTAACATTCTTTCGATACGTTCTGGAATAAAATTTTCGGCCACGTTGTGCGCCCCTAACAGGGAAAATACAGATTAACTTAGACAACCGCTAAAAGAGGAGTCAGCAGACTCTTAAAGGGACACTAAAGAGAAACAATAAATCGGTTTAGATCGATAAATTGTGCTCCGAGAACTCCAATGTCGTTAATTTCGCCATCGTGCATTTATTAATAGAGGAGAAAATCAAGCTCGAAATTTAATTTTTACATTTTGCGCGCGTGACGTCACGGATTTCAAAGTGTAGTTATCGTATTTTGGCACCATTGGCTCTACAAAATTACCACAAACTTGGTATATTAAATTTATAGCCCCCTCAGAGGCAAATGCGCTTCATTTTTACGGATTAAGAACTACGTAGTACCTAGTAGGCGCAGTCAAAGCGTGTGACGTCACGACGAGCGGTGCGGAAACTTCAAGGTGGTGTCGCCACCCACATCTTGTTTTTGCGCGTTTTCTCGCTTACTAAGCGTCTTCTCGAAGCAAGCGTGGCGTCTTTGGTATCGTGAAAGAGTACTTTACTAATATGAGAAAAATCGTTTTGCTTTTTAGTCTCGCTTTAATGAGGGCTTGTTGGTACGTACTGAACTTCGGAAAAACAGCGCTAAGACGGGACACAGAAAGAAGCGACAAGACTACGCGCTAACAAGAAAGAGCTTTGTTAGTCAACGGGTTAGTAGCTCTACTAACTCGCCCCGGTTGATTTTTTCGCCCTCTGCGGCGATCCCTCGAAATTGATTTTCCGGTGCCTGCCAGTACCGAGCCGCCAGCTTCCAAGTCCGAGAACTTTCCACCCCTTGGCAACAACCCAACTGCAGCACAGGTGAGCAACTGGGCTGATGTTGCCTCCACTTCCTCTCAATTCTGACCCACCCCCAGGGTACTCGAGCTGAGAAATTGAATTGAATTGTTTATTCACAACAACAAGGTTGCGAGGATGACCAGGCAAAAAAGCTGCATTGAGCAGCTTGAGGGAAACCTGGCCACCTCATACACTGGGCGGCTTTACAGCGGTCAAACAAACACACGGTATACATAATGAATGGACAAACCGAAACAGAAAAACAGTAAACATCCACAGTCGGTATAAATAAACAAGGTTATTGTGGAAACATTTGAAAAAAGGGCAGGAAAATCGGTGAAGTGCTGAAGACATACAAAAAGACAAACAAATGAACCCATGGCAGCAGAGGCAATGACATAAATACGTCGCGTAGACTTTTTAGCGATAGAGTTAATACACTGGGACCGTTTGCTTTGTATAATTGATTTAGAACAGTAGGTAAACAAAACTGTAGCATTTGGTCACCGTATTTAGTTCTGTTTTTGTTAACAGTAATAGTAACAGTTAAATGAAGTAGAAATGCTCAGAAGACAGAAGGCACAGCTGGAAACTGAACTCCGTGCACTTGAAAAGGCTAGGGCAGAGCCGCTTGCTCGAGAAGCAATGGTTCAGGGGACGACTCGGAATTTTGTGTGCTCGAGCGTTTTCCAAACTCGCACTCCCCTGTAATCGCTAACTTCGAAAGCTGAATAACGGCGCTTGGGCAAACCATGGCTGAACAAATGGTCATGCTTCCCGGTCTGTTCAACGCAGCAGAAATTTGGGCTAGTTGGGGGGGTGCTGAACTTGTGCATCTTAGCAAGCGCAACAGAACAAGCGTAGAGGAAAGAGACACGTAAACAGGACATGCGCTACCTTTAAGATCTACAACGTCAGCAGAGAAGGCATGTAGCGGCTGCTGATGATACTGATGCTCAGAAAAAAACTGTAACATCCGTAGGGAGCACAACAAATTTACCCTCTTTATCTGACACCAGTAGCGATAAGTTAATTTTCTTCAAAAAGCATATCGTATCCCGAACCTGAATGTTATAATGACAACGCTTACATCTGGACATAAGGCACAAGGGGAAATTCCGAAGGAACCTCACCTTCCCAGGATTGTCAGGCTTGTCCTTGCCGGAAAATTTGGGGAAGGTGTTAGGTGTTAAATGTGTCGTGTCTGCTCTTCCTTGCTCCCTGTTTTTTGCGCTCTTGTGCATCTACCAGCTATGAAGCGTTACAAACTCGCCCAATTTGTCAACCCTACTCAGTTAGATAATGGTCGAAAGAAACTGTAACACAATCTCGAAATTGGCCGCACGGTAAGGGTCATTCAAATCAAGCAAATCGAGATGCTTTTGTAGGAATTTTAAAAAGCGCCCTGCCAAGAATATTTTTCGTTTACAATCGCCCTACAGGGCATTCCTTCTTCGTGCGTTTTAACTGAGAAAAACATATCTAGAAGTTCTTTTTTTGCACCACCTATGGACTTCTTGAAATTCTGCATGTTCATAGCATCACAAAGAGCCAAAGCTTTCTTCCTTAATTCCTTCCGCGAGCGTTTGATGGGTAAATAGTTCTTTGTTACCGCTTGCTGAGCTTTTTCTGAAAACACATCCGTAGGGAGCATAACAAATCCGTTCTCTTTATCTGGCACCAGTAGCGATAAGTTACCTTTTTTTCAAAAGGCTTATGGTATCCCGAATCAGACAGTTATAATTGCAACGCTTACGTCTGGACAAAAGGCATTCAACTAGTTCTGAAAGTACGCGGTTTCGTTCATCGGGCTCCACACTGTTCGCGACATTCCTCACCACTGAAATCAGTTCAACAGGATGTTCACTCAACTCTGCAAAACTTTAGGCGACTATCTAACACCTTTCCCACATTTCCCGGCAAGGACAAGTCTGACAATCCTGGGAACGTTTTGTTCCTTCGGAATTGCCCCTTGTGCCGTATGTCCAGATGTAAGCGTTGCCATTCTAGCTTTCAGGTTCGGAATGCCATAAGCTTTTTGATAAAAAATAACTTATCGCTGCTGGTGTCAGATAAAAAGAGTGGATTTGTTTTGCTCCCTACGGATGTTACAGTTTCTTTCTAAGCATCAGTTGCGACAAAGTGCAGCAACCATCACGCAACAGATGACGGAACAAGTAGCGCAAAACATCAAGGCCTGGATCCAGGCTAGTGCAAAATTGTTTAGGCGTCAAGGAGGTGGGTCGCCCATCAAGTGTCTCGTTCTGTCGATGGCGATCAAACGATATCCCTCTAACAACTGTGCAGGGAGGCAGAGCAGTAGCGGCAGTGCGTGCTTTGAATAACCAGCGTTCAGTCAGCAACATAGCCCGGGGAACTGATCGGTCACGTCGCCACACAATACGAGAACCTATGTTAATAATACAGTGGAATTGTAGAGTATTCCGTGATCGGCATAAAAGGGCACACTTACGCCTCTACCTCGAAGCTGTTGAATTCCTAACAGCTAACATAGCTCTGCGAGAATATGATGCGTCTGGCAAAATATTGCTCTACAACACATTCAAGACAGACCCGTCCACCTGTTTCCTTGTACAGAAATTATGCACACCAGAAGAGGTCGATCTTGACATTAATCTCGCCTACTCGTACACAATGGTCGCCATGCTGCCCCTACCACGCTCTGACTCATAAGTACACATCATTAATGTCTATCTTCAGCCCAAACTCAGACACGTCATTTCCTCTGGTATATTCAGCCTGGCACTGCAGATCGAGTACGTCGAGAGCCATTGTGGATTGTGGAGGATTTCAACGTTCCCAGTAAACTATGGTGTTACAATTAGTAGGAAGCGCGTAGGCGTTAGCTGACAGAGCTTGTTTCAGCATTACGCATCAGCCTCCAAACCGCCCTACGCGTTTGGAGAATTCTGCTACCAGGGACAGGTGCCCTGACCTCAGGCTCTCCACTCACGTACAGTACGTAGAATGGCTCAATACGGAGGAGACAATCGCTAGTGATCATTGTATCATTACCACTTTAATACATGCACGACATCTAAACAGTCCTCTTACTCAAGCGCGACTCCCATAGGGGCCGGCATTCCGTAAGTCCCTACCATTCACCAGTCTTCTTGAACACGGATATGAATCGTAGGCAAGAACACTCATCTCAACCATAAAAAACACGAGAAGCACATCCGGACAATGGAGGACTGGCTAGCTGTGTTTAACCATTATTCTACCTGCGAAGCCCGCCGCAGTCTTACCGAAAGCTGGCATAGAGAGAAACACAAGCGTATCCTCAAAAGACGAATTGTAGAGCTCACCCAAAAGGCCGCGGAGTATGTCTCTCACCTGGATGATACTAATTTGGTAGACCGGTGCAACACAGCAGCTACACAAATGTCTGGTAAGAACACATGGATACTTTTTCGCAATCTCATTGACCCCTCATAATCAAGAGGAGAGACACAAAGGTATTTACAGCGCGCACTGCACAATTTCAAAGGCACCACAACACAACTGTTCGAGACATTTACGGCACAAGTAATTGTGTCAGAAACAGGACCCCATAGACACGGAATGCCTTTAAACATGAAAGGATAATTCAGAGCTTGACCAACCGCCCCAACTCTACGACTTCAAGGTGGCCCTGGTCAAAATGCGCAAGAGCACGGCGCCGGGTAGGAAAAAAATCACAGCATATCCACGGAGTGAATGATGATGAGTGGGCGAAGCTGCGGAGGTTCATCGGTAAACCGTGAATCTTCCGTGAATTCTGCCCAGTACATCATCAGCGACGTGAGATCGGGCGTGTTTATACTAAAGGTTCGATGAGTTATGACGACTTGCAGCTCACTTTAATTTTACATGTACGCTGTGAATTTTCATTGTTTAGAAAACCATTGCTTTAGAAAACATCTGGCGTCTTTCGTTAAGCAGCTGGCGTCTTTTCGTTTTGCTTTAGAAACATCTGGCGTTCTTTCGTTCTGCTTTTAGAAAACATCTGGTGTCTTTCGTTGGTTTATTTCATCAATCAACGGCGTTTTGAACAAAATTTTTATTGTTTAATCACGCACAGGAGAAATCTCACCAGGCACTACCTTGGAGGTAAACAATGGCTGCTAATGGGAATGAGAGACAGAAGAAGTCGGCTTTTAGCTAACAATTGCACTTCTACTTCTACTAACGTTTCCTACTGGAACATGCCAATGGCTGCTAATGGGGAATGAGAGACAGAAGAATTCGGCTTTTAGTTAACGCGCACGCTGCGAATTTTTTATTGTTCAACAACGCACAGGAAAAATCTCCCACCGGCACCACCTTGGAGGTCAAACCGTAAGACTGGTTACGCACTACGACTACTACGACTACGACTACGACTACGAGGGACGAACGGGTGCCACCTTAAGGAGCTTCGCCCCTAAAAAGAACGTGCACCAACCACCGTGCGACTGTACCACGCTGAGCCGGCAGCGGGAGTGTTTTGCCAACCACCCGCCGTTGCACGTGCGCCGAGAGGTCACGTGACCTGACGCCACGGGGAGTGAGTGACGTAGGCCGGTAGAGGTCTATAACAGGTGGCCCGACGCGCCGCTCCGCCAATGCATCGCGCGTGTCACGGCGCTCGAGTTGCCGCCGCTCTTCCGCAAGATGGCAGCAGGTAGCAGGTATACTGCAGATAGCAGGTATACAGCAGATAGCAGGTATACAGCAGGTAGCAGGTATCGATGCAAGCAGTAAAAATGAAAATAGAAAAGTGGGCAGAACACAACGATATTTTGGGACAACTCCAGAATGGATTTCGAGTCGACAGGCGGTTAGACGATAACCTGTTTGTTCTCACTCAGTGTATAGAAATATCTAAAATAGAAAATAGGCCCTTGTACATGGCTTTTCTAGACATCACTGGGGCGTACGACAACGTTAATCAGGAAATTTTGTGGGGTATATTGAAAGGAATGGGCATAGGCGACGACTGTATACAGCTTTTGAGGGAGATATACCGAGAAAATACAGTTTGCATAGAATGGGAAGGAATGAGTAGCAAAGAGAACGTTGAGATTAGCAAGGGGCTGAGACAGGGATGTCCTCTGTCCCCGCTGTTATTCATGCTGTACATGGTGAATATGGAAAAAGCGCTAGAAGGTAGCAACTTTGGTTTTAATCTGTCACACAAACAGGGCGGCGTGATGATTGAGCAGAAGCTTCCAGGATTATTTTATGCTGACGATATTGTCTTATTTGCTGACAGTCGAGAGGATATACAGCAGCTGGCGAATATATGCGGAAGGGAAGGGGAAGCTCTAGGACTAGGATTTAGTGTAAAAAAATGTGGATTGATGGTATTCAATGACCCTTGTGATCAGGCGGTGTCAATACAGGGCCAAGAAATACCGAGGGTGAGCGAATACAAGTACCTCGGAGTATGGATAAATGAGGGTGACAGGTACATGGAGGTACAGGAAAAAGCCTCAGCAGCAAAAGGAAAGAGGAATGCTGCAATAATGAAGCACAGAGCATTGTGGGGATACAATAGGTACGAGGTGCTTCGAGGTCTGTGGAAAGGTGTAATGGTTCCGGGGCTTACTTTTGGGAACTCAGTGGTCTGCATGAGGGCAGAGGTGCAATCGGGAATGGATGTAAATCAAAGGACTGTGGGACGCCTCGCGTTGGGTGCTCACGGGAAGACGACAAATGAGGCTGTAAAGGGCGATATGGGATGGGCAGGTTTTGAGGCGAGGGAGGCTCAGAGCAAAATAAGGTACGAAGAAAGGCTAAGGAATATGAAGGAGAGTAGATGGGCAGAGAAGGTGTTCCGTTACTTGTATAGGAAGAGCGTGGACACACAGTGGAGAAAAAGAACTAGGAGGCTCACTAGTAAATATACGGCTGGTAGTGTAAGCAGTATGTCAACAAAGAGCGTTAAGCGAAAAGTCAGAGAGGCGGAGAGGATTTACTGGATGGCAGCTATGGAGAAAAAACCGGCTTTGAGTAACTACCGAAAGGGCAAAAATGAAATAAGGAGGGAGGCATTTTACGACAATTCAATGGGAAGCGCTTTACTGTTTGAAGCGAGATCGGGTTGCCTTAGAACGGGTAGTTATAAAGCGAGATTCAGTAAAGAAGAAGAACAATGCACGTGCTGTGGGGAAGATCAGGAAACGGCGGAGCATGTTCTGATTGAATGTGGAGATATCCGCCCAGGTGTACGTTTGGGCACGAGCCTACATGACGCCTTGGGTTTTAGAGACAATGGAAAGCTGAACTCACCCGCGATTGAAATAAGTAAGAGACGGTTAGAGTATTGGTGGCAGAAAACTAGAGAGAAAGGACAAAAATAAGTAATGGGAAAAAATAAGGACATTCTGCCGTAAAGGGCACAGAACGGAGCTGAAAACTTAACGTTTTTTTTTTCTTCTGGAGTAAAACAGTTTTAATTGAAGTAAAGACACTAGGCCAACGCTAAAAAAAAAAGAGTAAAGGTTGTTTTTTTTTTTTTTTTTTTTTTCGAGCCTGGTGGCACATTTGTCACCGCCCCGTTATAAAGGGGACGCTCATAGCATCCATCCATCCACTCTGGGCCGATATCTCCGCTCCGGCGCATTTGAAAGCATGTGGCCAGCGCGCGTCGCGAGCATTTAAACTGCAGTTTACATCTTTAACTTTTGAGAAAGAGATCCGCGGTGTATTTGTTACACCAGAGAGGCCTTGAGCAACACTGAACAGTTGCCGTCGCTTAGAACGGACGCGCCACTAATGAAAGCATGCAACGCAACCAGCGTTGCAGCGGCGTCTCTTCCTTTCTGCTTCGTCATCTTCGGTAAATGCGGAGGCGTCCGTGGGTGCAAGCGTCCGAAGAGCAAGAGCGTCCCTATGCGACGCAACCAGCGTCGCAAAGTCGCAATCAGCCTTCGAGTCATGATCACGGCCAGATCACGGTGGTCCTGATTAGGTGATCCCACGGCTTGAGATCCGCTCTGATGCGTCGGGTTTGTTGCGCTCCGTCAAACCAACGCGCGTGACCGCATCGGTGTTTCCGCTCACTTTGCAAGCTGGAACCATGGCTGAAACCACGGTGGCTCGATCTGTGTCGCTGATGCGGCGGCCACCATGGGACGAAAATGCTTCGCTCCAAATTGCAAGTCTGGCTACAAAACGTGCAAAGAAAAGCTGTGTCTTTTCTCCGCGCCGAAAGACGAAAAGCGACTGCAGTTGTGGAGAAATGCAATTCCACGGAAAGACCGCCAGCTACCGTCCTCCGACATACATACGATAACATGAAAACCAAATGCTTTTTTTTTTACTCTGTACACTCGCCGGTAGAAATTTTCACGCTTTCGAAAAAAAAAAAAATACGCGCGCGTCTCTTGCAATCGGCACCCTGTGACAGTCATAACGGGAATACCCGCGCCGATTAAAAAAATTTAAGCTTCATAAAGCCCGACGCTCTTACTTTTGCGGTCGAAGCTGGCAGGCAGCCACTACGAGCTAGTAAAAGCACAAACTACCGTTTAAAGCCACAAAGTTAGCTAGAAAAACCGGTTTTTACGGCCCAGCGAGAGCTTGGAATGCGCGTCTTTCGGCACAAAAACTCGTCGCCAACCTAGCGGCGGCCGCGAGCAACTCGAGCAGTACGGCGACGCGCTCGCGGCGCTCGATGGGCCACCTGTTTTAATAAAGACGATAGTCTTTCTTGGGGAACTTAAACGCAGAAATTTTGGTCTGTCTTTCTGTCTGTCTGTCTTTCTGTTTGTCGGCACGTCCCTCGATTCAGCCACTCGGCCAAAGTTGAACCACTTGCCCAAGGGCCAGCCGTCTTGAACTGGTACGGCTGTTCATACTTGTGAACGTTGTCGATCAAAAAGTAAATATCATGCATATCTGAGGTGCAACATCACTAGGTAAGTATTAGGTGGCGTGTTCCTTTAATAGAAAATGCATACATACGTAATTTTAAGGACCCTAGTTTCTTAAGCTGCGCTGAAAATGCATAAGAATGGAAGCTTGAGCGAGTTGGTATGCGTTCATCTTTGTTGAAACAGCGCTCACTAGACGACGACGAAGTAAAAGAAGGCACAGGACAGGCAGCGCCTGTCCTGTGCCTTCTTTTACTTCGTCGTCGTCTAGTGAGCGCTGTTTCAACAAAGCTGAAAATGCGACTGCGCTGAAATTTGCCTTCCTCCGTGCCCTTCGCACGAGCTCATGGTTGTGTTTCGGTTTCGGTTCTGTATTGCACTGTACGAATGCCATGGGTTGGTGTTGAAAAACTTTAGTTTTCAGAAGGCCAAGAAGGTGAAAAAAATATTTAAAAAATGAAAAAGCAGCGTTGTGGGCGGCCTTCAGGCTGCCGGTTGTGGGCGCCGCTCTGGCGTTCCTGTTTTACCCAGGCGACGTGTAAATAAAAGAGTGTGTGGAGAGTACTCGTTGAGTGCGGACGTTTCTCTGCTTCAGCGCTTCGCGCCAAACCGCGTTTTCGGGCTGGCTGGCGTCCCCGCCGGTCGCGTTGGTCACCGCCGGTCTTCGCCTGCTGCTGTGCCGGGACTACCAGCACGCAACACAGCACTCATGTTTCCCGACGTATTGCCAGATGGCGTCCATATCTCACACAGCGCCTCTTCTATCGTCTTTACACGACATTTGCAGCGAAGCGCGCAGATACGCGGCCAATTTTTCTACCACCGCGGTTTTGGTGGAGCCGTGGCCTCCGTGACTACTTCTGGCGGCGCGCGTTGGTGAAACTGATTGCGAAGGCCTTGCTTTTACAGAGCTGATGGCGCCGATGACGCGGCACACCGAAGTTGACGTGACCGCCTTCGCTCAGCAGTTCAAAAAGCCCTACGGCTGCAGCCGCTCTTTTTTTGCCAAGAAATGCCATTTGCGTTCACTTCTGTGAACTCTTACATTGGTTTTCGAATTCAGCAAGGATCAAACTATGATTACACATTCCAAAGTCATTTTTTAAGTGCTTCAGCTTCCCTTTAAAGGCAAGGAAATCAACACTAAGATCAACACTAAGGAAATCAACACTATGCATCAATATGTATAAGCTTCTTGCACAGGATCCACTGTGATTAAAGCACCTTACCAACTTACCAACTAGCCCGATCTTGCAAAGCAAACCGCATTAAAAGGAACAATACATGGACGCTTAATGAGTGCTGATTCAATATTGAATTGTGAATAGAAAATAATGTCCAGAATATACATTCGCAACTTAGTGAAGTCCCTTGTTCGCACTCAGCAAGAGTTGCATCTCGATGATGGTATCCGACAAACGAATCTGTTTTCTCGTCAGCGCTTCGTTTCCAATGCTTAAGAGCCGTTCAATCGAAGCGCTTGAGGGTACTGCCATGTTGCACAAAAATAGGAACAAGGTCAACCGAGGTCGTAAGGGCGAGGTCAAGGCCCAGCGGGCGCAACAAGACTGTAGCGCTGGATGCTCGCGTATTGTTTATTGCAGACATTATCGTTGCGGCGGCTCTCGAAGTGAACTGTAATAAAATTTTTAGACTGATAGCCACGGAGATAACTAATATGTTGAATGGATGCCTGCCCAAACGCTACCACTTAAGGCACCAGACAGGCGCCACTTCGGCACCCGCGTCCACTGCGTTTCGGTCCTAGGTCTTCCCTGCTATTTGTCTATAGCTGTCGGCGGCATGCACGACGCTGCACGCGGCACGCGGCAAGCGTACGCTGAAAGCGACAAGGCGATCATTGCCAACGGATAGAACCACTGGATCAACCAAAGTGTAACTTTGTCACCGTCACATTGAGGCCCGAGACCATTCATGCGCAGTGGAAGGCCACCACACGGGATTTCGGTGGTTAGCACGTCGGTGCTTCACTCACTCTCTACGGCCGCTAGCGCTGTGATTCTGTGTCCTCTGTCCTATGCGCATGAAACACCAGATTAGCGACGATGAGTCGCGCCGTTCGAGGACTCCGCGGAACCACGCGCAGGCGCCTCGACTACGGTAAGCTGGCTCCCCCACTTTTCCCTATGCCGACAATACCACGGGACCCCCCCCCCTCCACACACACACTCGCGCGCACGCACGCACGCACGCACGCACGCACGCGCGCACACACACACACACACACACACACACACACACACACACACACACACACACACACACACACACACACACACACACACACATGCTTTTGAGTTGGCAGAACGAAAGTCACCGAGGTATAAAGTTAGCGCGCCCTTTGCTGTCAGCGGCCTTGCAAAGGGGTTCGATGATTCTCGAATGTCGAGTGAAAGTTATCGAATGCGTGTCTACACCCCAGCACATTACTATCAGACTGGCTCATGCGAAAAAAAAACAAAATCAGGTGTTCCTGCCGCACGTGGGCGATCCCATCATCGCGCGCTTCCCTGCGCCTCTGGCGGACGCCTGAAATTGAAAATCCGGATGCAGCATAGTAAAGTGACAGGCGAGCGGTAGATTCTTGTACCTAACGCTGTCGCCCGTCCGCCCTGTCATGCATGACATGCTGCGTGCGTGTGCCTGTAAAACGCCAAGGAACGTTTGCTCAAGGAATGCCGTTCCCTCTGCCGTTCTTATGTAAACGTAACGAGTCACCGTTACAGTTCCACCGATCCTCAATGGAGCGGTGGCGTTCCTCCTTTCCTCCAAAAAGGAACTATAGTCGGTGACAAGCTAAGAATAAAAAGTAAAATGTAAAGCTGTCCATTTGTATTATGCGCGTCCAACTACGGCCGCTCTTTACCATGACGTAACGGTTAAGACGAACCAAAAAAAAATGCAACATGGCGCCGTTCGCGACGAGAGGCGAGGTACCGCTGAGGCCGACATCCGTCTATTCGAATTTCCTACGGTGTTTGTTCCAGAAGAAGCTATTTCCTACTGTTATCTGCACGTACCCAGCATCATCTTCACCGGTCGTCATCCGATGCAGTAGAAGCTTGTGACTGTGCCGCGTTTGAAGTGCACCGAAGCGGCAGCAGCTCGGAGTGTTTTAGAACGCTTTAGCGCGTTCCGTCGTTTCGGCAGCGTCAAGTTGCAACACGGCGTGTGTTCCCTCCATCACCAAGCATATCGCCTGAGGGTCAGCACATCGGCGATTGTCGTCGCGTTCATTCGTGTGCAGTGAGGTGAAAGTGAAGTCGGAATGTGCGCGTCTGTGTACGATTTACCGCCCGCAAAAGCCATGGCATTAGCGTTGTCACATGTGCGTGTGTGTGTTACTTGGAGCTCGCAATGTGGTTATTTTGGTGATCTATTGTGATATGCACCATGCTGTGCGCCTATATGTAAGTGACGTATGTGCGGACGAAGCGTGAGAAAAAATTGGCCGTGTATCTGCGTGCTTCGCTGCAAATGTCGTCTAAAGACGATAGAAGAGGCGCTGCGTGAGATATGGATGCCATCTGGCAATACGTTGGGAAACATGAGTGCTGTGTTGCGGGCTGGTAGTCCCGGCGCAGCGGCAGGCGAAGACCGGCGGTGACCAACGCGACCGGTGGGGACGCCGGCCAGCCCAAACAGGCTGTTTGGCGCGATGCGCCGAAGGAGAAGAAACGTCCGCACTCAACGAGTACTCTCCACAAGCTCTCTTACTTACACGTCGCCTGGGTAAAACAGGAATGCCAGAGCGGCGCCCCCTGTCATTCGTACAATGCAATACTGAACCGAAACCGAAACACAACATGAGCTTGTGCAGAGGGCACGGAGGAAGACAAGTTTCAGCGCAGTCGCATTTTCAGCGCACCTTAAGAAACTAGGGTTGTAACATTGTAGGGCGAGTAGGGCCAGAAGGACCGTCACGACGAAAACCTGCCTCCTCAGTCGTATTCGCCTGGAACGTTGGTGTGGCTTCGCGTTCCCTCCTCCGCTCTTGGCCTTTCCTCAAAGCTACTGCCTAAGTACGAAGGCCCCTACCACGTCCTACGTCAAGCATCCCCAATTAACTATATGATTGAGCCTGTTCAATCATCTACGGACCGCCGTCGTCGCGGCCGCGAGACTGTTCACGTCGATCGACTGAAGCCGCATTATGACCCACCAGTTGTACCTGTTCCTTAGGTCACCAGGATGGCTCCTTTTCCGCGGGGGAGTGATTTGTAACGTGGTAGGGCGCAGACAAGAACGCCTGCGAAAGAAGAAGACGAAGACGGTTGTTGTTGGCGCTCGCGCTTGCTCGGCTTGGACCGCTGATCGCTTCAGCGTTACTGTCTCAACGTTAAACGCATACCATCAAGGACTTTAAAATTGCGTATCTATGTATTTTCTATTAAAGGAACACACCACCTAATACTTACCTAATGATGTTACGCCTCAGATATGCGTAATATTTACTTTTTGATCGACAACGTTCACTAGTATGAGCAGCCATACCAGTTCAAGATGGGTGGGCGGTAATCAAGTGGTTCAACTTTGGCCGGGTGGCTGAATCGAGGGACGTGCCGACAAACAGAAAGACAGACAGAAAGACAGACCAAAATTTAGGCGTTTAGGTTCCCCAAGAAAGACTATCGTCTTTAAAAGAAAGCGACCAGCATAGCCCGTTAGCACAACACAGTGCGAAAGTAAACAAACCAGGTGTGCAGAATATGCAGTGGTGTGTGCATTATAAGAAGGAGATAATTGCGGTCATCTGGTGCGTGTGTGATTATGTGACGTGTGCCTATTGGGGCAGTTGCGTCGTCTTAACGGAATTAAGTTCCACCGGCCCAGAATGATGTGCTAGGTTGAAGTGCCCGTCGCGTAAGTATCACGCTCGATGCACGAACGCCTCGCAATAAGAAACGCCGTGCCAGGTAATCGTTGTCTACAAACCGTGAAATGATGCGCTCGCTGTGACACGTCGATTGCATGGATCCCGATCTTAACTGAAGTGACGCCGCACAAACTATTATTGAGTGAAAAAAAAATGTTTTGTTTTCAATGGCGTTGTATCGTACTTCACAATATCATATTTGGAATTCTTGTTTTTGTCTAATGTGCGTTTTTTAGCATTTCGCGTGAATTGTGTGCATGTATTACGCAGTGATAATTTGTTTATATTAAACTCGTGAAGCTTATAGTGCATAGACCCTTTTTTTAAGCGCTTGTCCCTTCTTGTGCAGCCTCACCCCCTCACTATGCTTCACGAAGGAATGAGGAGGGTGAAGCCGGGGAGGTGGGGTTTGGCAATGCACGAAAGGAATCTGCTTACTGACTGTGTCCACCGAGATCATCTATATAGACATCTATATGTTTTCATTCTTTTTCTTCGAGGATGCACGTGTTTTTTCTATGTCCGAGTGTATACGTGTGGTCTTTTGGCTACTGATTTTTCATTTCTACATTTTTTACTATTTATTTTTTTTCTCGCTCTACCTGCACGGAGGACGACGCTATAAAAGCGCATCGAAGCCTGGTAAATTTTGCCTTGATAAAGGTTGGTCTCCGATCGAAACGTTGACAAATAACCTGTCTTTTTTAGAAGCGTGCATCCTTTTCCTATCTCTCTTACGGCAACTGATGACAGCCTCTTCACTATATATATATATATATATATATATATATATATATATATATATATATATATATATATATATATATTATATGTATATATATATATATATATATATATATACGAAGGCCGTGCCACGGCCGAAACGGAAATGAGTAAAAATATGTTTTCGTAAGTGTGCTCCTTCATTTCTTCGAGTATATATATTGTCACGTGGTCGTGACGTCGACGAAGACAGCAGTCAGCGTTTGCAGGATGAAACTGTTTATTTGGCCGAACTTGTGGCCGGAAAATGAGAACTAGAACTACAGCAATACACGCTGTACAAAGATAGCGGCGAACAGGGCGTCGTCCGTCGATCAACTGACAAGCGATCGAGCGCGTCGGCTTTTATACAGGCGCTATCGAACTTTCCAGCAATATCGCTGGTGGCGGTGTTATCTCTAGACAAAGCTGGAACATTCGCGTGCGGGGCGCAATCTTAACAAACCGATCTACTACAATCGCGACGCTTCTAGAACACTACTTCGCGGACAGCGTCGAGCGTTGATAACCGTCCCTGCCGGTCAAACCCGAATACATCAAAACACGACAAGAAGTGGGCGTGGCATTGCCCCCCTCTTGAAAAGCATCGTCCCGATGCTTGTGAAAGAACATAGAACAAAAAAAAAAACAAGTGCATACACAAATAAAAAAACAAAGGAGAAAAATAGAGTCCCCAGGCTCGCTAACGCGCAAAAAACGGCTTAAGGCGCACGACATGGACGACTTCAGGTCGCGCACGGCGCCGCTGAGAGTTCGTAATGCCGTCAGGGACAACCTCATAGTCGAGTGCGCCGAGGCGTCGAAGTACCCTGTACGGTCCGAAGTATCGTCGAAGAAGCTTCTCACTAAGTCCTCGTCGGCGTATTGGCGTCCATACCCATACACGGTCACCGGGTTGGTATTCCATGTGGCGTCGTCGAAGGTTGTAGCGGCGGCTGTCAGTCGTCTCCTGGTTCTTGATCCGTAGGCGGGCGAGCTGTCGTGCTTCTTCGGCGTGCTGTAGGTAGGTGGTCACGTCGATGTTTTCCTCGTCGGTCACGTTTGGTAGCATGGCGTCAAGCGTCGTTGCCGGGCTCCGTCCGTAGACCAACTTGTATGGCGTCATCTGCGTCGTTTCCTGTACGGCCGTGTTGTACGCGAAGGTCACGTACGGAAGGATGGCGTCCCACGTCTTGTGTTCGACGTCGACGTACATCGCCAGCATGTCGGCGATGGTCTTATTTAGACGCTCGGTGAGGCCGTTGGTCTGTGGGTGGTAGGCGGTGGTGCGGCGGTGGCTCGTCTCGCAGTACTTGAAGATCGCCTGAGTTAGGTCCGCAGTAAAGGCGGTACCTCTGTCTGTTATGAGGACCTCTGGGGCGCCATGACGCAAGACGATGTGCTCCACGAAGAACTTGGCTACCTCGGCGGCACTGCCTTTGGGCAAGGCCTTTGTCTCGGCGTAACGGGTGAGGTAGTCAGTTGCTACGACGATCCATTTGTTGCCGGAAGTCGACGTCGGGAACGGCCCCAGTAGGTCCATCCCGATTTGCTGGAACGGCCGGTGAGGTGGTTCGATTGGCTGCAGAAGTCCCGCTGGCCTAGTCGGCGGTGTCTTCCGTCGCTGGCAATCTCGGCAAGTCTTAACGTAGTGGGCGACGTCGGCAGGAAGGCGTGGCCAGTAGTATTTTTTCCTGTATCCTCGCGAGCGTGCGGGAAAAGTCGAGGTGGCCAGCCGTCGGGTCGTCGTGCAGGGCCTGCAGAACCTCTGGTCGCAGTGCCGAAGGAACAACGATGAGGTAGTCGGCCCGGGCCGGAGAGAAGTTCTTCTTTACGAGGACGTCGTTTTTCAAGAGAAATGACGCCAATCCCCGCCTGAATACTATTGGAACAACGGCGGTCCTGCCCTTGAGGTATTCCACAAGGCCCCTGAGTTCCGGGTCGGCTTGCTGTCGTTCAGCGAAGTCGTCGGCACTTATGGTTCCCAAGAAGCAGTCATCATCGTGGTCGTCCTGCGGCGGTGCGTCGACGGGGGCACGAGACAAGCAGTCGGCGTCGGAGTGTTTTCTTCCGGACTTGTAAACGACGGTAATGTCGAATTCTTGAAGTCTTAGGCTCCACCGCGCGAGGCGACCTGAAGGGTCCTTCAAGTTGGCTAGCCAACACAAGGCGTGGTGGTCGCTCACAACTTTGAAGGGTCGGCCGTAGATGTAGGGGCGAAACTTCGATGTAGCCCAGATGATGGCCAGGCACTCCTTTTCTGTTGTGGAATAGTTGATTTCTGCCTTTGATAGCGACCGGCTAGCATAACTGATGACCCTTTCCAATCCGTCGGTCTTCTGCACAAGGACGGCGCCGAGTCCTACGCTGCTTGCGTCGGTGTGGATTTCCGTATCGGCGTGCTCGTCGAAATGCGGAAGTATCGGAGGCGTCTGCAGGCGTCGTTTCAATTCTTGAAATGCCTGAACTTGCGACGTTTCCCACCTGAATTCGACGTCGGCCTTCGTGAGTTGCGTCAGTGGCTCGGCGATCCGTGAAAATTCCTTGACGAAACGTCTGTAATAGGCGCACAAGCCGAGAAAACGGCGTACGGCCTTCTTGTCGGTGGGCGTCGGGAAGTCAGCGATGGCAGCTGTTTTCCGCGGGTCCGGGCGAACACCATCCTCGCTGATCACATGACCCAAGAACAAGAGCTCCTCGTACGCGAAGCGGCACTTTTCAGGCTTCAAAGTGAGTCCGGAGGTCTTGATTGCTTGAAGTACAGCTTCAAGGCGCCGAAGGTGTTCGTCGAAGTTTGAGGAAAACACAACGACGTCGTCCAAGTACACGAGACATGTCTGCCACTTCAAGCCGGCCAGTACTGTATCCATAACCCGTTGAAAAGTCGCAGGTGCCGAGCAAAGACCAAAAGGCATGACCTTGAACTCAAACAGGCCGTCTGGCGTTATAAAGGCAGTCTTTTCTCGGTCTCTCTCGTCGACTTCTATTTGCCAGTAACCGGTCTTGAGGTCCATCGACGAAAAGTACTTTGCGTTGTGTAATCGATCCAGGGTGTCGTCTATCCGGGGAACGGGATACACGTCCTTCTTCGTGACTTTGTTCAGGCGACGATAATCGACGCAAAAACGGAGAGTCCCATCCTTCTTCTTCACTAGCACCACGGGGGATGCCCACGGACTCTTCGACGGCTGGATGATGTCGTCGCGTAGCATTTCGTCCACCTGTTTCTTCACGGCCTCCCGTTCCCGTGTCGAAACCCGGTAGGGACTCTGACGGAGTGGTCGAGCATTTTCTTCTGTTATAATGCGGTGCTTAGCAAGAGGCGTTTGTCGGACCCGCGATGACGACGAGAAACAGTCCTTGTTTTTCTGCAGAAGGCATCGAAGCTGTTGCTGTTGGCGAGCGGGAAGACTTGGGTTTACGTCGAAGGGTGGCTCCGGTGCTGGGGTAGTCATCGTAGCTTCGTCATGATCTGAAAAGGCAAACGCATCGCTGACGGCCAAGATTTTTTCGATGTATGCAATCGTCGTGCCCCTGCTCAGGTGTCTGTATTCTTGGCTGAAGTTCGTTAGCATCACGCTTCCTTTTCCTTCATGCAACCGAGCAATGCCCCTTGCAACGCAAATGTCGCGGTCTAGTAGCAAACGCTGATCGCTCTCGATGACACCTTCGATGTCTTCAGCTTTTTCGGTGCTGACGGGAATTATGATGCTGGAGCGAGGCGGGATGGTAACTTGATCCTCGAGCACGTTCAGGGCATGGTGACATGGATTCGTATCCGGCGGTGTCGTTTTGTCCGACGATAGGGTTATCGACTTGGTTCTTAAGTCAATGACGGCGCCATGATGGTTTAAGAAATCCATGCCAAGTATGACGTCCCTGGAGCAGTGTTGCAAGATTACGAAACTCGCAGGATACGTGTGATTATTGATTGTAACTCTTGCTGTGCAGACTCCAGACGGCGTTATTAGATGGCCTCCAGCGGTACGGATTTCGGGGCCTTCCCAAGCAGTCTTAACTTTCTTCAACTTCGTGGCGAAAGGCCCACTGATGACGCAATAGTCGGCTCCAGTGTCGACGAGAGCGGTGACGTTGTGGCCGTCAATGAGAACGTCGAGGTCGCTAGTTCGTCGTCTTGCGTTGCAATTGGGTCGCGGCGTCGGGTCACGGCTGCGTCGGTTTGTTCCGCTGCTTCGACGTGGCGTCGTCAGTTCTTCCTCAGGCCGTGAAGTTTCGACGTCAGGGCTTCGTTGGTCTTGCGGCGTGTTCTTTAGGTTTCGTTGCGGCGTCGTCGTCGGCTGCGGAGGATCTTCGGTAGTTCGTCGTACAGCAACCGCACCTCCATCGGTTGCTGCCCTTAGTTTTCCGGATACGGGCTAGGTGACCGGCCCCGGTTTGGGCCAGTGTACTGCCGGCGGTGCGGAGACATGTAGCGGCCGGGCGACGGCGAGCGGGAAGGTCGTCGTTCTTGCCAGTGTGTTCCGGTGAGGTAGTCGTCGATGTCCCGAGGCCGTTCGCCTGGCCGCGGGCGCGGCGCGTTGACGGCGAATCCTCGAAGCCCCATCTGTCGGTACTGGCAGCGGCGGTATGTGTGGCCGGCTTCCCCGCAATGATAGCAGAGTGGTCGGTTGTCAGGGGCACGCCAAACGTCGGTCTTTCGAGGGGCGCGTGGTTGTCCTGTCGGCGGGCGGTATGGCGTCGGTGGTGGTGGCGGCGGTGCCTGACGTCGGAACTGCTGCGGCGGCGCGGCGTCTTGACGCGGGCGAGGAGGGGCGGCGTTGCGTCGGGCTGCAGCAGCATAGCTCATGGCTTGCGGCTGAGGCAGTGGCGGTTCAAGGTTGCCCAGGGACTGCTGGATTTCTGATCGAACGACATCTGCGATGAAGTCCACTTGAGTCTGCGCCGAAGGTAAGAGCTTGCGAAGCTCCTCCCGCACGATCGCTCTGATCGTTTCACGCAGGTCGTCGGAGCCGAGGGCATGAACAGCTGGGCTGTCTTGAATCAATCGGCGATTAT
Source organism: Rhipicephalus sanguineus (assembly GCF_013339695.2). NCBI lineage: Eukaryota > Metazoa > Arthropoda > Arachnida > Ixodida > Ixodidae > Rhipicephalus > Rhipicephalus sanguineus. Next base: position 142,863,221 of record NC_051186.1, on the reverse strand, counting down.
ATTGGCGGTTACGCATTTCCAGCGTCTTCTCAATCGTGGTTGCCTCTGAGACGAATTCTTGGACCGTCGAGGGTGGGTTCCGTATCAGCCCAGCGAAGAGCTCTTGCCTTACCCCTCGCATGAGGAAGCGGACTTTCTTGTCCTCGGGCATGGCAGCGTCAGCGTGGCGAAACAGTCGGGTCATTTCCTCTGCGAAGATGGCCACGCTTTCGTTTGGTAGTTGCACCCGTGTCTCCAGCAAGGCTGCGGCCCTTTCTTTTCTGACGACGCTTGCAAACGTCTGCAAGAAAGCGCTCCGAAAGGCGTCCCAAGTTCGAAGAGTGGACTCCCGGTTCTCGAACCAGGTCCTTGCTGCGTCTTCAAGGTAAAAGTAAACGTGCCGCAGCTTGTCCTCGGAGTCCCAGTTGTTAAATTTTGAGACCCTTTCGAAAGTCTCGAGCCAGGTGTCCGGGTCTTCGAATGACGACCCGCGGAAGGTTGGCGGCTCCTTGGGCTGCCGGAGTAGGATCGGCGCAGGCTGCACGGGGTCGGTCATCGTCGCTGCGGTGGGTGTTGGGACCTTGAGCTGCCTGGTTTGTTCGGGAAGGAGCCCGTGCTCTGGCTGCAGTCCCTTCTGCCTGCGGCTTGTTCGACGATCCGGGTTTTCTTTGCTGTCGTCCTCCTCGCGGCTTGGGCTTGGGTCAGCGCTTCGCGGGGGCGTCCGGATCATGGAAGAAGCAGCACCTCCACCAGATGTCACGTGGTCGTGACGTCGACGAAGACAGCAGTCAGCGTTTGCAGGATGAAACTGTTTATTTGGCCGAACTTGTGGCCGGAAAATGAGAACTCGAACTACAGCAATACACGCTGTACAAAGATAGCGGCGAACAGGGCGTCGTCCGTCGATCAACTGACAAGCGATCAAGCGCGTCGGCTTTTATACAGGCGCTATCGAACTTTCCAGCAATATCGCTGGTGGCGGTGTTATCTCTAGACAAAGCTGGAACATTCGCGTGCGGGGCGCAATCTTAACAAACCGATCTACTACAATCGCGACGCTTCTAGAACACTACTTCGCGGACAGCGTCGAGCGTTGATAACCGTCCCTGCCGGTCAAACCCGAATACATCAAAACACGACAAGTGGGCGTGGCAATATATATATATATATATATATATATATATATATATATACATATATATATATATATATATATATATATATATATATATATATATATATATACACATCGCACAGACACACACATATATAGAAGATAAGGACCCCCCGCTTCTAGCAAAAGTGGGCCCTCCTGCTGTAATGCCTACTGGGGCGACGCAGGTATGTAATAAAGAAATAATAAAAAATGCCCCCACCTCCCCGAAGGGAATCGTGAGGAAATGCGAATGCATTTCTTTCGCCGAGAGAGTGTACCGTTGCCGTCAGACATTCGCCTTCATCGACTTCTGTCATCGCCTTGAGAGGCGCCCAGCCAGCGAACGGTCGAGAGTGAGGCGCGAGCGGACGGGAGAGTGGGGCGCCAGCGTTCTCGGCTCGGCGTTGGCGTTTCACAGCGGTGTCTCGAGCACACATTTCCGGATGTTCTTGAGAGGCGCCCAGCCAGCGAACGTTCGAGAGTGAGGCGCGAGCGGACGGGAGAGTGGGGCGCAGGGAGGAGAGAGAGCGAACGGCGAGAGAAGGAGCGGCGAAGCACTGCACCTACCCTCTCCTACACTCTCTCGCACCACATGCTCCGGTTAGGGCGAGGATCAGCGCGCCCGCCCGCAGCTGTTGCTATGAGAGAGGGCGCCGCGGACAACGCCGGATGCCTGACATAGCCCGACTAAGAAATGCATTCGCATTTAAAATAAAAACTTGAACATTCAAGGACTTAAGGGGTAATGGCAGTGCCAGTGCAAGTTGTCGAAGCGAGAAACAATCCCACGTAAAGCTTTTAGTCAATTCCAATTTAGCCGCGTACATCTCCTTGGCGTGAACGTAACGGCAACGCACGCAATGGCCTCCACAGTTAAACGCCGTGTGTGCTACACGCATTTATTTCGTTGAAACAAGACGCAAAATGAAGCCTTGGCGTATTCCTCAAACACGATGACAAGCACGGCGACTAGAGACGCAAATGCGGTATTAACGGCAACACAAGAGTCGAAACTCACGAAGGCAATTTCAGACCATTTCGCCATACTTCGCTTTGAGTCCCAGTTGCTATGGTTACAGCAGACAGTGAAGAAAGCTGGAGGCGAAAGATTCCCAAAAAAATGACAAGCGACCTTATTAAATGTGATTAATGTCCCTGTTTTGTTCTGTGAAACCGTAAAATAACGATTCCTCTATTTTAAGTTTTATGTTAAATCTTGCATTCTTTGTTTTAATACCATAATAGGTACTGCTCAGAAACATCACCTTTGAGATGTACATTACTTCTTCGTATAGACTCCGAGATGAACGCGGCGGGGGGTGCGATTTAAACGACACATATATTGTTATGCTAACACTGGACTCCGTGCCTTCACAATTTATTTTATCTAGCTTTGCTTTCTTTACTTCAATATCAGTGCAGTATTGCAGAATAAGGTTTATATGCGTGAAAATTATTGCCATTGTTTAGGAACTACTTTGTTTGTAGCGCGGAGGCATGCAAATTATGAGCAATGCGGCCTCGTGGGCGGAGCTTATATTTATTCTTAGGCTGTCACCGACTATAGTTCCTGGAACGTCGTTCCTTGGAACGCCGTTCCGTACGACAGTGTTTGAGCGTCGCCTGAATATACGCGGGGCTTGCGTCGCTTGCGTGTTATATTGTGTAATTATTACACATTGGTGGTTACACAGCTACCTTTGCGATGTTATAATGCCGGGCAATCGGAAGAGGGGCGCAGTGTGGTCGTTGTTCGCTGAAGATCAGAAAGCGAAGACTGCAAGGTGTAATAAATGTGGCAAGCACTTCTCGAAGCCAGCACTTCAAGCACTAAAGTTGTTGCCATTAGTTGAGAGGCAATGTAGCGCAGGAACGCGCACTCGCGAATTGTGAAAGGGTCTTGTAGACCCTTTATGGTATTCAAGAACTTTACGCGTCGGTTTACTGAACGTCTAGCATCCAGTGCATTACTATTGAAGAAGTGACCTTGTAGCATTTAGTAATACTGTATGGTCGCAAATTTAGGGAGAAATACAGCTTTCAGCTAGAGGTCCCCGTCTTCAGCTGTGACAAGAATGAAGGACAGTCGCGAAATTGATGTTGTAATGTCTGATACACTAGATAACGCTCACAGTTCAGGCTGTACGCACAATTGAAAAGGCGCCAGTGGCGCCGTGTTAAGGCAACGATCAGATGAAACCTGCGGAGTATACTGGCGCAGCTGCTGCTTATTCTAGCCAGGAGGCAGAAACTCATGTCACTCTATTTCCCGCAGTTGCCTGTACCGATGGTGTGTTTGAGGCCAGTATGTTTCTGTGTAATCACTGCATGGGTGACCTCAAGGAAAAGATCGCGTCAGTCCGCAGTTATAGTATTATGCAGGGCTTCCACAATATCTAACCGACAAACCGAGAAAAGATGCCGTGCTTACGAGAGCGAAGCGTCTTATTTAATTCCTCTTCCTCCTCGTCTCTCTTTTACCTTTCTCGGGATTTCCTCTCCCTCCGCCACACTGCATGTTTCAGCTGCGACTTTCCAACCAGTGTGGTCCCCGAACGCGCCTCCGGTTTCGATGAGCTCGAGTAGGCAGGCTTCGAGAAAATACGACCTGCTGCCAAATAGTCCAGGGATGATGGCAACAGATGCTTGAATCCGCGACATCAACCAACGACGACGGGCTCCTTGTATCCAGTGTGCGAAAGTGGGAATTTTCGCACAATGGACACAAGGGGCCCGTCGTCGACACTTTCGAAAGTGGGAATTTTCGATCGTCAGCGCGTCTGATAAAAAGATTTTGTTTGGGTCCATATCAAACACGAACGATGCCTCTCAAACGAAGAGATATCGGTTGTAAAGCACCCATAAAAATGAAGATTAATCGAATAATCGATTAAAACAGTCTACCGAAAGCAATTAATCGATTAAAGGCTAAATCGATTAACGATTAATCGATTAAACATTTTAATCGACCATTCCTAGCATACGGCATGCGCTGTATCACAACCTGGACCACCGAAGGCCATTTCGGGCACATGGAGGAGCGCCTGCAAGTAGCAGCACAAGTAGTAGATCGCTACGCGGATCACTGTGGCCTCGAGTGTGCACCGGGAAAGTCATGATTTCTTCACCTTGGGGCTTCCCTTATCCACTTATCTCTACCAAGTGGCCCCATCAATGAGGCTAAGGACATCAGAATCATGGGACTCTTGATCCACCATTAGCAAAGAGTCGACAAAACCTTTGCGAAGCGCCGGAAGATTGGAGGATTGAAAGTTGGGCGAGTTGGTTTAGATACATTGCTTGAAATTCTCGGGCAAAGACGGTCACACGAGAAAGGCGACAAACACAGGACGACGCGCTACTAACAACAGAAAAATTTTTATTCAGAACGCACATTTATATAACGCAAGCCCGGTAAACTCCTGCATGACGACCGATAACAGAGTTACCTAAAGCACCACATTATCTGCTCGTACGTGTCGTTGTAGGAACCCTATCTCTTTTTCCTGTAAACGGATAAAGGAATAGCTTATGCACCTCAAACCTTCTTGACTAATGTGCAAGGCCTCAGTAATTTCCCTCTGAGTTTTCGCTTGGTGCCTGCAAACCACGGTGGTCCCCTCAAACAGAGGCCTGCATCCATTCTCCTTACAGTCCTTGCAGGCCCCTGTTTGAAGGGACTACCGTGGTCTACAGGCATCAAGCGAAAACTCAAAGGGAAATTACTGAGGCCTTGCACATTAGTCAAGAAGGTTTGAGGTGCATAAGCCATCCCTCTATCAGTTTAAAGGAAAAAGAGATAGGGTTCCTACAACGACACGTGCGAGTAGATGGTGTGATTCTTTAGATAACTCTCTGTTATTGGTTGTCATGACGTGTTGTTTACCGGGTTTGCGTTATATAAATGTGCGTTCTGAATTCTTACAAAATCAGTAGGTAGTAGCCCGTCGCCTGTTGTTTATCGCATTTCTCGTGTGACCATATTTTCCGCGCTTTTTCGAGGAAGATTGGAGACCAGGCGAGCCGAATGGTCCACCGGGTCTCCAACAAGAGAGGAGGGTTATGATGCAAAGGCGTGGTCCGACTCACTCACCCTTTCGTAACTGGCCGGATTCTGTATTCGGTACCGTATCTCCACTTTCGGAAACACGAAGAAAATACAGTAGGGGTTATCCTCCGCAAAATAATGAAAATGGCTCTTGACATGCCTATACCCACTTCCAACGGACGACTTCTCGTTCTTCGAATGGTCAACACCTTCCAGTAACTCGAAAAAGCTCTTCTAACAAATCAGTACACATGGTTAGCGCAGACACAATTGGGCCAACAACTCCTGGCTCAACACGACTTCTACGTAGAGCAAAGGATCAGAGTGCCAGAACTATGGAGACGCGATATCCGAGTTTTGCCTTTTCCAACAAAGATGGATAGAGACGACCATAGCGTTCGCCATCAAGCTAGGGCGTGAGCTTTGAAGCGTCACTTTGGCAGCAAACATAAAGTTTACTGCGTATATGTCGCTGGGCGAAACCGCGGGCGATGGTATATGGCAGCAGTCATACATCAAGAAACACTTTTCGTGCAATAGGTGGCCTACCTCCTCTGCTACACAAGCAGGGGAGGTGACCATCGCCTTGGCTGCCTCGAACTCTATGTCTAAATATAGTGTTGCCGATTTGCTTGGTGCGTGTCGTAATTACGTCGCTGGTTGGGTCACCCTACTGGCCGAACGAATACTGCGAAGCCGCAGCGGCGATGTAAATCCCATACCCCGCTGTACACTTTGGACTCCTGGCTTTAAGGCAAGGAAGCTGCTGATGCGGCAGCCCGATCACTCACTTACTAGGCGTCCCTTCTGACCCCTAAAGACCTGGAACCCCAAGGCGGAATTCTGTGAACATTGAAAGAGGTTACTACCTATTATAAGCATAGCCATCACCGGTACAGTCGATGGTGATATGAAGGTTATCGCGGGAGCGTCGACCAAGAACTACAACAGCGCCACGGCCGGCCCAGAATCCTCTTTCGAGGAGAGGGAGGTATCAGGCAAGCCCACTCGCTCTTTTTGCTGTTCCTTAAGCTGCGATCACTCCCGTCTGAGGAAGGCACATTGTTGTGTCCGCGATAGCTCACCTGATAACCGAACTGTCGTTAGTGCGCATGTGCCCACTAGTGCTTAAATGGTAGCGCTCAATGCACGATCGACACATTCGTATGTAACCGTCAGCCCGTAAGCTTCGGGTAATAAATGTTGCTGTTCCCCGTTGGAACCCTGGCCTGTCAGTCCCTGAACGAGATTCAACACTGGCGACGAGGGTGGGACGACAAAATCGAGAAGCAGCGAGCAGTCGGTTGAAGCGACAATGCAGTCTGCAGGGCAGCTGGGCCAGATGGAGTCGTTCGACGTTACTGAAAGCGACTGGACGGCATACAAGGAGAGGTTGACATCTTTTTTGATTGTCAACAAGGTTCCCGACAGCGACAAGGTACACGCATTCCTCAGCATCATCGGACCGCGTACGTATGGGTTTCTGAAGTCTTTGGCTACGCCGGACCTGCCGTCGGAAAAAAGTTTCGAACAACTGAAGAGCCTCTTGGATGCACATCTTGCCCCAAAGCCGTCCATAATCGGGGAGCGAGCGAAGTTTTACCGAAGAACACAGAGCGAAGGCGAGTCTCTGCCCGAATATGTTGCGGAACTTCGGAAGTTGGCCCAGAGTTGTCAGTTTGGAGCGAATTTGGACGAAGCGCTGCGGGATCGTTTCGTTTGTGGACTACTGCGAGAGGACGTGCAGCAAGTACTCTTTACCGAGGACGACAAACTGACGTTCGCGAAAGCAGTCGAGCGCGCCCTGGCAATGGAAGCAGCCCGGAAAAATGTCGCCGAGACTAGAGTCGGGGAGTCAATGACCACACAGCTGCACCAAATGGAGGGAGAAGGTAATTATGCCCCTGCTGATCTGTACGAGGCGCAAGCGATTGCCGGTAGGCAGCTACAGGCTTGTTATCGCTGCGGTTCTCAGAGCCACACGCATTCACGATGCCCGTACGTTAAAGAGACGTGCTATAAGTGTGGAAAGAAAGGGCACATTCAAAGGGCCTGTCGCAGCAACAGGCAATCTTTTGGCGGGCATCAGCAGAAACGGAGTGTGAAAACGCTGAAAGTGGTGACGCAGGTGCCACCCATGGGCGTTTCGGAACATGTGTCGTCTCGTCGCACTCCTATTTTTGTTGGACTAAAGATAAATGGAGCACTGGTGGAAATGGAACTTGACACGGGAGCCGCGGTGTCTATCATGCCTTACAAGCAGTTCAAGCAGCAGGTCCCTTCAGCTAGCTGCGAACCAACCGACATCGTCCTGCGCACCTATACCGGAGCCCTCGTCCAACCTTGCGGCGTGGCGGTCGTCAGTGTGCAGCACGGCGAACAGATGGCGAAACTACCACTCTACCTTGTCGATCAAGCAGGACCACCGCTGCTAGGGCGTGAATGGCTGCACACAGTACGGCTAGACTGGAACCAGATTTGGGGCCTCAACCACGTCTCAAGGTCAGTGTTCGACTTGTCTTCCCGAATGAAGGAAAGGCTAGAGACGTTGCTTGCAAAATACAAAATGCTGTTCAAGGATGAGCTAGGCGCTATCACAGACGAAAAGGCCGAGCTGTTTTTCAAAGCCGACCACCGGCCGAGATTCCTAAAAGCAAGGAATGTGCCATTCGCATTGCAGTCCGCAGTAGAAGCAGAGATAGAAAAATTGGTTCAGCTGGGAATACTCACACCCGTGAATACATCAGAATATGCCACGCCCGCCGTCCTTGTGATAAAGAAAGATGGAAGCATACGCCTATGTGGGGATTATAAGACAACGATAAATCCTTCACTGGACATCACACACTATCCGCTGCCTAAAATCGATGATCTATTGGCTGCGTTGGCCGGGGGAATGCATTTTACTAAGATAGACCTCAACAGGGCATACCAACAAGTACTCATGGCGGAAGAGTCAAAGAAGTACCTAACTTTGAACACGCAGAAAGGGCTGTTCGTAGTCAACAGGCTACCTTTCGGAATACCGTCAGCGCCAGGTATTTTTCAGAAAATAATGGACACAATGCTGAAGGGCCTAAACGGAGTTTGTTGTTATCTTGATGACATATTGGTCACGGGAAAAAACGCTGAAGAACACATGATAAACCTAGAAGCACTCTTGAGACGTTTGCTGGAGCGAGGCGTCAGAATAAAGAAAGAAAAATGTGCGTTCTTCCAAAAGGAGCTCTGTTACCTGGGGCACAAAATCAGTGCAGCAGGAATATCTGCGTCACCAGAGAAAATTGAAGCAGTCATAAACGCTGCCGCACCGACAAACAAGCAGCAACTGCAGTCCTTTCTAGGTGTCGTGAATTACTATGGAAAGTTTGTGCCTAATCTATCAACAGTTGCTGCGCCCTTTTACCAGCTTTTACGGAAGGACGCGCCTTGGTGCTGGGACGAGTGCTGCCGAGAAGCGTTCAAAGAAGTTAAAAGAACGTTGTCATCGCCGCAGGTGCTGGCCCATTACGACCCGGATAGACCATTGAAGCTGGCCTGTGACGCATCGCAGTACGGGGTAGGTGCAGTGCTTTCCCATGTTTGTGAGGACGGGAAGTCTAGACCAGTTGCTTTTGCTTCGCGCACGCTTTCCGAAGCAGAGAAGAAATATAGCCAGCTTGAAAAAGAGGCGTTGGCCATAATCTTTGGCATAAAAAAGTTTCATTGCTCTATTTATGGCCGAGCATTCACTTTAATCACTGATCATAAGCCCTTACAGCAAATTTTGGGGCCAACAACAGGTATCCCGCCGATCGCGGCTGCGCGCCTACAGCGGTGGGCTGTGACGCTGTCGGCATACAGATACGACCTTCTTTTTAAAAACTCAGCCGATAACGCAGAAGCCGATTTTTGTTCCCGTTTGCCGCTACCATGCGTGAAAGACGAAACGCAGGAATCTGAAGAGACTTTCTATTCATTGCGGCTGGCCTCTCTACCAGTGTCGAGCAAAGGGATTGCGCATGCCACAGAGCAGGATAATGACCTGGTGAAAGTAAAAGAGTGCATAAGCACAGGCTGGCCAAGATTTGTCAGTGATGATAGACTGAAACAGTACTTCGCCAGACGCAATCAACTGACATTGCATCAAGGATGCATTATGCTGGGAACACGAGTCGTCATTCCCGCAAAGCTGCAGAGGGCAGTTCTGGACGAATTACACGAGGGTCACCCAGGTATAGTTCGCAGCAAGGCGCTAGCACGTAGTTACGTCTGGTGGCCGTCCATCGATGGGGACCTTGAGCGTATGGTGAAATCATGTGCAGATTGCCAAGAACAGCGCAGTGCCCCTTGCAAAGCTCCGTTGCACCCGTGGTCCTGGCCCTCAGCGCCGTGGCAACGCATACATATAGATTTTGCAGGGCCATTTCAACAGTCAATGTTTCTTATAGTGGTCGATGCTCACTCGAAGTGGCCAGAAGTATTCCTGATGCGTTCAACTACAACAGATGCCACGATTGAGTGCTTAAGAGATGTTTTCGCTCGTTTTGGGTTCCCTGAGACGATTGTGTCAGATAACGGCCCACAGTTCACGTCACAGGAGTTCAAGCAGTTCGTAAGGGAGATGGGTTGCCGACACGTGCAAACAGCCCCCTACAATCCCAGTGCCAATGGACTCGCGGAGCGTTTCGTCCAAACCCTGAAGAACGCGCTAAAGAAGGATGACGCACGACAACCAATGAAGGTAAAGCTCAACAAGTTCCTGCTCGCTTATCGCAACACGCCCCATGCTACAACGCACGAGGCACCAGCTAACTTGTTGTTGGGGCGACGTTTGCGCACCCGCCTGGATGTGCTCAAACCCGCCGTGGGGGAAAGGGTGGCGTACGAACAGTTCAAACAAACGGTGAACAGACGGTGTCGTGTGCGCGAAGTGAGTGTTGGTGACCACGTTCTTGCACGCAATTACAGGGGACAGCCCAAATGGATGCCTGCGGTGGTGACTGCTCAAAGTGGACCAGTGTCTTTCAGGGTACGAGCATCGACACCTTCGGGATGCTTCGAGTGGCGGCGCCACAAGAACCAGCTACTGCAAGGCACGGCAGGGCTTGCCGAAAACGCCGCGCAAGACGACGGTTTCTCCGTGTGGCCACAGAGCGACACCGAGCCGGAGCCAGCACCTTCATTGCCTGCAGCTAGTGTTTCGCCTTCACCAACGACGTCGGTGACGGACACTTCTCGAGGCGACCAGGATCGACGCTACCCATTAAGGAATCGCCGACCACCGGATCGTTTCTGAGAGGGAACTATGAGCTTCATAATAAAAGCAGAGGAAGTGTTGTGTCCGCGATAGCTCACCTGATAACCGAACTGTCGTTAGTGCGCATGTGCCCACTAGTGCTTAAATGGTAGCGCTCAATGCACGATCGACACATTCGTATGTAACCGTCAGCCCGTAAGCTTCGGGTAATAAATGTTGCTGTTCCCCGTTGGAACCCTGGCCTGTCAGTCCCTGAACGAGATTCAACACACATTCTCACTCCTTTTTTTTGTATGACAACGCTATATATTTTGTTGAAATTAGCAAGCCGTTCAAACGAACCAGTGCCAAGCACCAGCTTTACCAGGTCTTTCCCAGGAATTTTGCTATCGTCCGCGGAGATAAGAGGCAATGGAAAATACACTTGATCGCAACGAATGGAAAGCTTAAAATAGAGAGAAAGGGTCTAGAGTTCGTCGCAGGGCGATTGTTGTAGTATAGAACAGCCAACGATGGCGAGAAGAATTTGTAATATTGATTTTAACTGTTCTCAAATGTGCCGCTAGGCTCCTGGGAAGCAAGGCCCGTCGACGCTCGCGCGATAACCTTCATATCGCGCTCGACTGTACCTAGCCCCAGCCGAGGGACCAGGGAAAGTGCACGAACGCGTGCTGCTTCGCTTATATACGATCACTGGCAGCGGTCAACACTGTGGTGAGGTGGCTGGCACCTATCGCAGGGTGTGGGCCAGCCGAAAAAAATTCAGCTAACGCCCCCCTCCCCGTGAACCCTACCAGGTAAGACTGGGAAGCAGCCCTGCTGGGTTGCTCAGACCGTCAGGCCGAAAAAGACTTGGTCGAAAGACTGGCGGCTTCGACCAATGGGGTCCCGGACTAGGGCCTCCAGTCAGTATGTAGAGCTCCTGCGTGAATCCACACCTCTCTCGTTTAATACAGGGTTTCCACCACCGCCACCGACGCAGGCGTGAGAATCGGCGACGACCTGACGCGGCGTCCGTGGTGCCAGCATGAGCACAAAGACCGGCGCAATGCGATCTCACAAGCAGGTTGCAGCTTGTGAGATGGAGTACACATTTTGTACGAAAGCCAGGCGGATTTCAACCAATCAGGAAGGCGAGTTCCTCCGCGTTGTATAAGTCTGCGCTCAATTTTAGCTGTGGTCTAATGGGTTCAATGCCCGTATCGCGAGATCGTGCTGGCCTCAGGGGACCCAAGTTCGAACCTCGACAGGTTGACTTCAAAATTTTTAAAGTTTTTTTAACACGAAAGTGTTTTATGCCGGGGTCCAACAAGATTTTCATGACGTATTTCCGTCACGGAAATACGTCATGAAAATCTTGTTGGACCCCGGCATAAAACACTTTCGTGTTAAGTCAGCAAAATGAACGCCATCAGACGGCAAAGAAAAAGAACTATAAGAAAAAGTTCCGTTCCCAGGAGTCGAACCCACGACCTCTCGACCCGCGACGATGGCTTGCGGGCGTTTAGCCCACTGAGCTACCGCCAAACGCATTACGGAGGCTACACGGACGCGCCTTTTATATTTCACACTATCATCCTCTCACAGTGCTCTTGGATGGATGAATGAATGAATGAATGAATGAATGAATGAATGAATGAATGAATGAATGAATGAATGGATGGATGGATGGATGGATGGATGGATGGATGCATGTTATGAGCGTCCCCTTTATAGCGGGGCGGTGACATCTGTGCCACCAGGCTCGAAAGAAAAAAATCTGCTTTGCCTCCGCAATTACCTCCGGCAACGCGCCGTTGCTACGATCATCCCAATAGGCGCGTTTCCAATAGAAGTGTAATTTCGTCAACGCTTTAACACACCGCGAGGCGGCGGCTCGCTCTTAGCATCTATTCATATCGAAAAATAATTCTGCGACGCTCGCCTGGCTTTCGCACCGCGCTCCCTGCTCGCCCTGTGAGAATTAAATGCCAAGCTAGAGAGAAGACACGACGCTCGTCGCGTTCCTCTTCGCGTTTCACGACGCTTTCAAGGGGTGCATATCGAGTATTAGTGTACTATATATGCGATTGTTGATGCCATCCTTGCGCGGGGTTCACCATATTTGGTGTCCAGGTATATCTTGACAACTTCAGCTACCGCAATGGTTAAATCATGGCCGTGGGCATTAGTTGTCGGTATGGAGATGTGCCACCAGGCGTCAACTTGGATGCGTCCACAACAAGCGGTGCTATAGGCACCGTACAGTCGAGTTTTCCAGTGCGACTGCAGCGCCAGAACGCAAGGCCTGGCGGATAAAAAAAATAATGAGACGGGGTCGGTCAAACTGGAACGCGATGCGTGCGTCTCCCTCCCTGCATGAGTGGGCGGATTGTGGCCGGGCTGCACGTGCGCGAGTCTCTTTTCTGCGCGCCCCTAACGGCCAATGTCGGCGAACTTGGGACGGGGCAGTGCGAGCAACGCAGCGCCCTCTGGTCACTGAACGGTGCCTATATCTGCCAAACAAGAACAGACGTTGTACAAGCTCTCATATACCAATGCACTATAAACAATCAACGACTTCTGTGACGACGCGTTTCACTTTCGTGTTATACACCGATTCCTATGACGGAGAGATCAGCCATATTTTTTTTTCTTTTTTACGTTAACTTTTTGTCGCTGCCTGACGCCAAATATACCGCGCCGTACTGTTTAGGCAGTAGTTGTGTTTGTTTCCGTACTTAGCGGGGTGTCCGCGAATGCGATTGCTCCTCACGGAAGCCGATAAAAGCTTCTGCAGTTACCCTCTTTCTTGTAAGGTTGGCTGTGTTTTCGTGGGTATTTTGCCGCTTTAAAGCAAAAGTGTAAGTGGACCACACCTCGGGATTTCTTCAAGGCGTCGTATGCCAGAGGAATATGCAATCCATTAAAGCCGATTTTCTCGCGCATGCACTCTAGCTTTCAGGACATCTTCGATAAAATCATAGTACAAGTGCCCGCTAAGACAAGGTTCATTTACTTGCTATATTTCATTACTTTATCGTGGAGTTGTAAAGGCTTTCGCAGCCGTGAATAGAGTGCTTTTACGTTAGGGGCAAGGTTAGGAAAATGGCTGTAACTCGTAGTTAAACATATTTGTCCACAAAAAAATACTCACGCTGACCAATATGCACGCGTCTAATATTACTGAAACGCGAGAGCCTTCCGGTGTAGTGATTCTACAGGGCACTTTATATTACGCGAACTACGATTCTTACATTTTTTGTCACTAGAGTGCGGCAACGAGGAAGTGAAAGCGCAGCTCGCGACACCTCGCGAGCTGCGCTTATTTCTGAGCTGCACGTAATTTCTGAATTTCGGTATCATTTTACAAAACGCGCCCTTGAAACAGAGATGCAAATATTTGACGTTAAAAAAAACAGTGTGACGTTTGGTTGCTCAGACGTCTACAAAGTAATGGGGTTGTTTACTGCAGCCGCTATTATTCATAATTATCAGTCGGAGATATCATACCGCTGATCCATCCCAGCAGCTGCAGAAAGGCACCATGAAACAGACAAAGGGAAATTTTCGGTATGACTTTTTTTTGCACCACGAGGTTTGTTTAGCAAGCATCGTCATGTCTAAGCACAAAACAAAAGAACGAGACAAAGGAAAATATAAGTTGCTAACATACGTACGGATGCACACGTTGTTGGGCTAGTCGGTTCACGTTCTTTCAGAAGCCACGTATGTGGCTATTTCGCGCAAAGAAAAACACAAGAGGAGGGTTAAGGGGAGGGTATTAAGAAACACCCTCCCCTTGTGTTTTTTTTCTTTTGCGCGAAATAGCCACATCCGTGGCTTCTGAAAGAAAAAAAATATGTACGGATGTGTAACTTTTCACAGGACAGGCTTACACTGGTGTACTTCATAAAGAGACACAGAATCGTTTGAGGAAGTTCTGTGTCATGCATATGTGGTCTGCAGGATATCCTACTTATTCCCCAAAAAGCTCTTTGAGAAACGTGAAGTTTGCTCACTGCAGATTAGCCATAAAACATTTCCAGTATTTTTTTAAACAAACATGCATCCTCTGTGCACACACACAGCAAACTCAAGGTATCTGAGAAAGTAAAACTGTCCCCGATAGTAGAAATCAAGTCTAACGTACTTTTGCTACCTCACCTGTCGATTCCGAACATAAACAATTTTCCCGTAAATGTTTGGGGAATGTGGCATATAGACTCACACCTAATACACCCTCCTCATGTCAGCCCTGGTTCAGTTAACAAGCATGTTTGTTCAATAAGTGTCACCAAGCCACAGCAAATAATAATAATCAATCAATCAATCAATCAATCAATCAATCAATCAATCAATCATTTATTTAACGTGCCCAGGAACAACCGTGAGGTCTTTGTGCAGGCGCACGCAAAAAAAAACAATACAATACAGTCTTCAGAAATAAAAAGAGCAAAAACACGTAGACAGAGAGAAATGAACGCAAAAGGGGAGGAGTAAAATAAGACATGAAAAATATTGAAGGGGAATAAAAAATTAGATTGCATATATACAACTATGCGGAAAGACGGAGAAGGGAAGACTCATTGTGCCATACTATGTCAAAACAGTGCAAAGCTCGGATAAAAACAGTGATTGTGGACTATGAAAAACGTCAAGATCAAGAAAATGAATATTTTAAAGTCTTTGTACTCTGTGAACGGTAGAGTGATGGAAGAAGCAGGCGGGTACATGAAACGGTCTGTTCTCTCTGGTTAACTTACGCGGAATTCGAAAATTAACACAATTGAGAAGTACAGGGCAGGATATGATACCGTGGACTAGCTTGTAAAGAAATAAGAGATCAGAACGATTTCGTCGGCAGTGAAGTGATGGCAGTGATAATGATTCAGCAGTATTTGAACGAGATCCAGAGTCATTTTTAGCAAAGCGATGGTTATATATGCTGAGGAATATTTTCTGGACTCGTTCAATGGTGTTACCGCTGGATTGAGCAATGCCATTCCATATCACGGACGCATACTCAAGTTGTGGAAGACATATTCCCGTGTACAGTTTGTGTAGGGCCATAGGAGACCTGAATTCTCGAGATATTTTACAAACACATCCGAGAGAACGAAGGCCCCGCATAGCAGCACGCTTAACGTGAGAAGAAAAGTTTAACGCGCTGTCAACAACAACACCAAGATCACTGATTTCAAAAACCTTGCATAACGACACAGAATTGACAGAGTATTGGAATGACACGCTAGATGCTTTGCGAGTGATAGACATGAATTTTGTCTTTGAGGTATTCAGAGAAAGGTTATTGCCGTTGCACCATTCGGAAAAAGAACACAAATCTGACTGCAGCAAGCGACAGTCGTTAATTGAATGAATTTCCTTAAATATCTTGATGTCATCGGCATACAATAGGAAAGAAGAACTACGAATGGCAAAAGAAACATCATTAACGTAAATTAAAAATAGGAGTGGGCCTAATACCGACCCTTGAGGGACCCCACTAGTCACTTTATACAAAGAAGAGGTTTGGCCATTTACGGCAACATAACAAGATCTATTGAGCAGATAGCTGTTCAAGAGATTCACAATCGACAAGTCAACGTCAAAGTGTGCAAGTTTAACCATAATCAGTGTGTGGCTGACTATGTCAAAAGTCTTGCTCAGGTCACAGTAGATTACGTCAACCTGTCCTCTCTGAGAAATAGGTGTGGAGGTCTGCGTCATGAAACTAGCAAGATTTGTGGTAGTTGAGCGGCCAGCAAGAAAACCATGTTGATTTGGAATCAATGTGTTTTTCACACTAAAAGACAATATTCTGTGAAGAGCCAGTTCGAAGATCTTTGATGTGGCACATAGTAGAGAAATCGGGCGATAATTAGAAACATCTGTTTTAGAGCCCGACTTAAATACTGGGAAAACACGAGCAGTTTTCCACATGCTAGGAAATGTGGAATTGTCCAGGCAGTTATTAAATATTGTAGTCAGTGCTGGGACAAATATACTGCCATAAAATTTTAGTATGGCGGAGGGGATGCCATCTGGGCCACATGATAAGGATGGTTTTAAGCGCTTAATGCATTCGCTGATAAGATTTTCATCCAGCGACAAAGCACTGGATGAGCTAACCGCCTTGGGCTGTTGTCTGATATCAGTGCTAGTGTCTGAGGCCTTATAAACGGATGAGAAATGCGTGGCGAAACAGTCAGCGACGGCATGCACTTCTACCCCATTTGAGTCCAGTAGTCTGAAGGACTCTCCGCATTTGCTAGACCGTTTACGTACATACTTCCAAAACTCAGCCGGCCTGTCAGAGGCGCTTTTTTCTAAGAATTCAATATAAGAACTATGATCCCGTTTATATAGGCGTTTAGAGACAGTTCGAAAGAAGCTGAACTCTTCCTTCCACTCGCTGGATGGAGAACATTTAGATTTCCTGAGTGCGTGATCTTTATGCTTCAGTGCACTGATAAGTTCAGATGAGAACCAGTGGGGATATTTACGTTGTTTAGGTATATATTGGGGAATAAAATTACGCATGCTGCTCAGTACAAGCTCCGTAAACCGATCAACCTGGTCATCAACATTTGGTTTGTCAGTAACCTGTGACCACTCAACGGTGGACAAGTGATGATAGAGGCCCGTGTAATCACCTCGCTTGAAGGCAAATCTCGGAGATTCGTTTACGAAACTGCTGAAGCTCGTTGTTTCGGCTGATGCGGATAATCTTACGTTAAGTGGTGGGCGGAATTTGTCAGGACGCACAAGAGAGATGTCGGAGCGGGAAACTTCAAGGGGTTGATCGTTTGACACACACAGGTCTAAGACGTTGCCACTGGAATTGACGACTGAGTTATGTTGCAGTAGGGAATTAAACGTCAGAAAGTCCAAGAGCAGGCTGCACTTTTTCTCTATGAAATGATTGTAATGAGAAAAGGTAAGCGTGCTCCAATCAATTCCAGGTGCATTGAAATCCCCAAGAACAATAATTCTTTGCCCACTATGAGAAGATACCACAAGTTCAATGCAAGACATGACATCATGAAACGAGGCAGGGGACATGCTGGGCGGTAAATAGAAACATCCAATCAACAATTTTTCACTGCGCTCAAGGTTGGTTTCTATCCAAATGGATTCTTTGATAGTCTCTAGGTCTTTCCGTCTAACGGATTTCAGTGAATTGACAATGGCAATCAGCACGCCACCGCCTTTCTGTTTGGTTTCACTGAAATCTCGGTCACTGCGGAAGGTGGTGTAGGTCGGGGGAAAAAAGTCAGATGAAGGAATTTCAATGCCTAGCCATGTTTCAGAAATAGCAATAATAGGAAAAGAAGACGAAAGAACATTAGAGAAAAACTCGCGTGTCTTGGTACGTAGACCACGAGCATTTTGGTAGAATATGTCTACGTTACACGGCACTTTCGATTCCAGTCACTTGCTCAGAGGGATGAAGCATGTCATCGCGCAGCTCCCCACGAAATGGCTTGAAGAGGCATCCTAGGGGCCACATCGAAGGGTCATTCAGGCGTTGTAGTGTTTCCTTGTCGACTTCGATGTAGAACGAAGAATAGGACTGAAATTTGGTTTGAAGTCGCCGGCAGGAGATGGGAGACAGATCGAATGAAGCAATATGTTTTTTGATGTCAGCAGCAGTGGTGTCCGGGCTCAGCTTCGTAACAAAAATGGCCTTTGGCCGTTGTGGCCGTTGTGGCCGTTGAGCTACAGATATATTCGATGTTGTCATAGCTCCAAATAAGGCGGGTTTCTTCTTTCTTTCCCCCTCAGTCACCGCTGCATAAGACGCTGTCGCAGGCATCACACTGCCACGCTCGGACGTGTCTACGTCAGCTGGCGGCGAATTCGAAGATGAAAGAGTTTTGGAGAGAGGTTGTTCAGAGTACGCAGGTTGCTTGGAGGTCACAGATCGGTCAACGTTCACAAGGCCTGGAGGGATCACAGGTGCCTTCACTGCCACGGCGGCCGTGCGGCGCGTCAGCTCCTCACGCAGGAAGCGAACCTCTGCACGAAGGGAGGCGACCACGCGGGCTTGTTGTTCAACACCGCGGGAATGATCCTTACGGAGGCGCTCGTTTTCTTCGCGTAGTTGGGATACCTCGTCGCTGAGGAACGAGATTCCCTCCAACGCGTCGAGGAGGAGGCGGCGCAGGGCGGCGAGATCGCCACCCGGAGAGGGAACCGGTTTGAGAGCTGCAATGCTCATCGCTGCACGCCGCCGAGTTGTCTTCGCTAGGCTTACCAGCAGCACGGCTCAGATCACATAAATGGCAGCAAAACGAGCGCGATCCAGACTTCAGAAGTTGCAGCTCTTCATCAGGCCAGGTTACACACTTCGCATGAACACGTTTAGAGCAATTTTCACAGCGGAAAAACTGCTGCTTACCGAAAAACGGGCAGGAGCATAGCAAGCATGCATCCCGACTGGGAGCCATGGTGCGGGACTAATAATAATAATAATAATAATAATAATAATAATAATAATAATAATAATAATAATAATAATAATCAATCATTTATTTAACGTGCCCAGGAACCACCGTAAGGTCTTTGTGCTGGCGCACGCAAAAAAAACAATAAAAATAAACAATACAATACAGACTGTTTTCAGAAATAAAAAGAGCAATATTACGTAGACAAAGAGATAGGAACACAAAAGGGGAGGAGTAAAATAAGACAACACGAGAAATATTGACGGGGAATAAAAAATTAGATTCCATATATACAACTATGTGGAAAGACTGAGAAGGGAAGACTTTGTACATTATGCCACACTATGTCAAAACAGTGCAAAGCTCGGATAAAAACAGTGATTGTGGGCTATGAAAAACGTCAAGATCAAGAAAATTAGCATTATAGAGACTTTGTATTCTGTGAACGGTAGAGTGTTGGAAGAAGCAGGCGGGTACATGAAACGGTCTGTTCTCTCTGGTTAACTTACGCGGAATTCGAAAATTTACACAATTGAGAAGTACAGGGCAGGATATGATACCGTGGACTAGCTTGTAAAGAAATAAGAGATCAGAGCGATTTCGTCGGCAGTGAAGTGATGGCAGTGATAATAATTCAACAGTATTTGAACGAGATCCAGAGTCATTTTTAGCAAAGCGATGGTTATATATGCTGAGGAATTTTTTCTGGACTCGTTCAACGGTGTTACCGCTGGATTGAGCAATGCCATTCCATATCACGGACGCATACTCAAGTTGCGGAAGACATATTGCCGTGTACAATTTGTGTAGGGCCATGGGAGACCCGAATTCTCGAGATATTCTACAAACACATCCGAGAGAACGAAGGCCCCGCATAGCAGCACGCTTAACGTGAGAAGAAAAGTTTAACGCGCTGTCAACAACAACACCAAGATCACTTATTTCATAAACCTTGCATAACGGCACAGAATTGGCAGAGTATTGAAATGACACGCTAGATGTTTTGCCAGTGATAGACATGAATTTTGTCTTCGAGGTATTCAGAGAAAGGTCATTACCGTTGCACCATTCGGAAAAAGAGCGCAAGTCTGACTGCAGCAAGCGACAGTCGTTAACTGAATGAATTTCCTTAAATATCTTGATGTCATCGGCATACAAGAGGAAAGAAGAATTACGAATGGCAAAAGAAACATCATTAACGTAAATTAAAAATAGGAGTGGGCCTAATACCAACCCTTGAGGGACCCCACTAGTCACATTATACAAAGAAGAGGTTTGGCCATTTACGGCAACAAAACAAGATCTATTGAGGAGATAGCTGTGCAAGACATTCACAATCGACAAGTCAACGTCAAAGTGCGCAAGTTTAACCATAATCAGTGTGTGGCTGACTACGTCAAAAGCCTTGCTCAGGTCACAGTAAATTACGTCAACCTGTCCTCTCTGAGAAATAGGTGTGGAGATCTTCGTCATGAAACTAGCAAGATTTGTGGTAGTTGAGCGGCCAGCAAGAAAACCATGTTGATTTGGAATCAATGAGTTTTTCACACTAAAAGACAATATTTTGTGAAGAGCCAGTTCGAAGATCTTTGATGTGGCACATAGTAGAGAAATCGGGCGATAATTAGAAACATCTGTTTTAGAGCCCGACTTAAATACTGGGAAAACACGAGCAGTTTTCCACATGCTAGGAAATGTGGAAGTGTCCAGGCAGTTATTAAATATTGTAGTCAGTACTGGGACAAATATACTACCATAAGCTTTTAGTATGGCAGAGGGGATGCCATCTGGGCCACATGATAAGGATGGTTTTAAGCGCTTTATGCATTCGCTGATAAGATTTTCATCCAGCGACAAAGCACTGGATGAGCTAACCGCCTTGGGCTGTTGTCTGATATCAGTGCTAGAGTCTGAGGCCTTATAAGCGGACGAGAAATGCGTGGCAAAACAGTCAGCGACGGCATGCACTTCTACCCCATTTGAGTCCAGTAGTCTGAAGGACTCTCCGCTTTTGCTAGACCGTTTACGTACATGCTTCCAAAACTCAGCCGGCCTGTCAGAGGCGCTTTTTTCTAAGAATTCAATATACGAACTGTGATCCCGTTTATATAGGCGTTTAGAGAGAGTTCGAAAAAAGCTGAACTCTTCCTTCCTCTCACTGGATGGAGAACATTTAGATTTCCTGTGTGCGTGACGTTTATGCTTCAGGGCACTGATAAGTTGAGATGAGAACCATTGGGGATATTTACGATGTTTAGGTGTATACTGGGGAATAAAATTAAGCATCCTGCTCAGTACAAGCTCCGTAAACCGATCAACCTGGTCATCAACATTTGTTTTGTCAGTAACCTGTGACCACTCAACGGTGGACAAGTGATGATAGAGGCCCGTGTAATCACCTCGCTTGAACGCAAATCTTGGAGATTTGTTTACGTAACTGCTGTAGCTCGTTGTTTCGGCTGATGCCGATAATCTTACGTTAAGTAGTGGGTGGAATTTGTCCGGACGTACAAGAGAGATGTTGGAGCGGGAAACTTCAAGGGGTTGATCGTTTGACACACACAGGTCTAAGACGTTGCCACTGGAATTGACGACTGAATTATGTTGCAGTAGGGAATTAAACGCCAGAAAGTCCAAGAGCAGGCTGCACTTTTTCTCTGTGAAATGATTGTAATGAGAAAAGGTAAGCGTGCTCCAGTCAATTCCAAGTGCATCGAAATTCCCAAGAACAATAATTCTGTACCCACTATGAGAAGATATCACAAGTTCAATAGAAGACATGACATCATGAAACGAGGCAGGGGAAATGCTGGGCGGTAAATAGAAACATCCAATCAACAATTTTTCACGGCGCTCAAGGTTGATTTCTAGCCAGGTTTCTAGGTCTTCGATAGTTTCTTGGTCTTTCCGTCTAACGGATTTCAGTGAATTGTCAATGGCAATCAGCACGCCACCGCCTTTCTGTTTGGTTTCACTGAAATCTCGGTCACGGCGGAAAGTGGTGTACGTCGAGGGAAAAAAAGTTTGATGAGGGAATTTCAGTGCCGAGCCAGGTTTCAGAAATAGCAATAATAGGAAAAGAAGACGAAAGAACATTAGAGAAAAACTCGAGTGTCTTGGTACGCAGACCCCGAACATTTTGGTAGAATATATCTACGTTACACGGCACTTTCGATTCCAGTCAGTTGCTCAGAGGGATGAAGCATGTCATCGCGCAGCTCCCCACGAAATGGCTTGAAGAGGCATCTGAGGGGCCACATCGAAGGGTCATTCAGGCGTTGTAGTGTTTCCTTGTCGACTTCGATATAGAATGAAGAATATGACTGGAATCTCGTTTGAAGTCGCCGGCTGGAGATGGGAGACATATCCAATGAAGCAATATGTTTTTTTGATGTCAGCAGCAGTGGTGTCCGGGTTCAGCTGCGTAACAAAAACAGCCTTTGGCCGTTGTGGCCGTTGTGGTCGTTGAGCTACAGATATAGTGGATGTCTTCATAGCTCCAAACGAGGCGGGTTTTTTCTTTCTTCCACCCTCAGTTACCGCTGCAGAAGAGGCTGCCAGAGGCATCACACTGACACGCTCGCACGTGTCTACATCACCTGGCGGCGAATTCGAAGATGAAAGAATTTTGGAGAGAGGTTGTTCAGAGTGCGCAGGTTGCTTGGAGGTCACAGATCGGTCAACGTTCACAGGCTCTGGAGGGATCACAGGTGCCTTCACTGCCACGGCGGCCGTGCGGCGCGTCAGCTCCTCACGCAGGAAGCGGACCTGTGCACGAAGGGAGGCAACCACGTGGGCTTGTTGTTCAACACCGCGGGAATGATCCTTACAGAGGCGCTCGTTTTCTTCGCGTAGCTGGGATACCTCGTCGCTGAGGAACGAGATTCCCTCCAACGCGTCGAGGAGGAGTCGGCGCAGGCCGGCGAGATCGCCACCCGGAGAGGGAACAGGTTTGAGAGCTGCAATGCTCTTCGCTGCCCGCCGCCGAGTTGTCTTCGCTAGGCTTACCAGAAGAACGGCTCAGATCACATAAATTGCAGCAAAATGAGCGCGATCCACACTTCAGGAGTTGCATCTCTTTATCAGGCCAGGTTGCACACTTCGCATGAACACGTTTAGAGCAACTTTCACAGCGGAAAAACTGCTGCTTACCGAAAAACGGGCAGGAGCGTAGCAAGCATGCATCCCGACTGGGAGCGGGACTATAATAATAATAATAATAATAATAATAATAATAATAATAATAATAATAATAATAATAATAATAATAATAATAATAATAATAATGCTTGCATCTGTGCAATCTATTACACAGCTCTTCAGAATGGAACACCAGACAGAACCGGCACACTTTTGAACGGAATGCAAACTCGAATATCACATGCGTAAAATGCACCACAAACATCTATTGCGCACCACTTGAGACCATGAGAACTGAGAAGACAGGCACACTTTTGAACGTCATGCCCGCTTGAAAATACCACGCGCAAAAACGCACCAAAAGCATTTAATGGAGCTCGCACTCGAGGTCGTCTTCGTGGGCGGACATTGTGCCGTTACTACTCGTGTGTCCTCTCCGAGGTTCACCACCACTGGCTGTCAACAACATCTTCAATGATGTGGTCCAGTTTCTTCATGAGATTTTCTTCGTCTAAAAACGTCACTCATCTCATTGCAGTAATCGCCTGAGCTTTTCTTTGCATGAAACACTTCCTCAGCGCCTTCAACAAAGACATTTTTATTGTCGCAGCGGGTCACAATGAGCCGGCCGCCTTTGCCACTGGCTGGGGTTTTGCAGGCCCGTGGACAGTGGGGATCGACACGCGCTATACACGGCACCTACGGTTTCGTGTGGCCGGCTCGTCTTCGTTCGTCTCTTTGTCCCGTGTCTTCAATCGCTTAACAAAGTAGCTGACTGGGCTAGTTTGTTGTGGATACTTGAAATAAACAGCGCAAAAGACGGAAGGCCACGGAAAGGAAACACACAGGACAAGCGCTGACTTCCAACTGAATTATTTTTATTGGCAAGAAAGCATCTTATAAGTGCTTGCGGGAAAGATAAAACCAGAAAAAAGAACAGAACAAAAAAATGCAGTGATAGAAACCGGGCGAAATACTAACAGTCACAGCAGCCAGCTGCGCGCCCTTTTCTTTTTTACTTTTTCTGGCTTTAACTTTCCCGCAAGCACTTATAAGATCTTTCTTGCCAATGAAAATAATTCAGTTAGAAGTCAGCGCTTGTCCTGTGTGTTTCCTTTCCGTGGCCGTCCGCTTTTTTTGCGCTGTTTATTTCAAGTCTTCAATTGCGCTGTTATCACAATTTGAAATGGAATACCAAAGTGCCCGTACTCAGACGTTGACCCACGTTTCGTCGGTGTCAAAAATCGGCCTACCTCGGCGCCGCACCTCCGTAAAGTAGCGGCGGCGAGGCTGCACCGTATGAGTCGCTTCGATGAGGAGTGCGTTCCCACACCGCTGTCCATATCGGAAGCCAAGCTTCCTGTACATAGGTGCCATCGATGCGTCCTCTTCGAAGCGTCTCATCAGCTCGGCGACAGCGAGGATCTCGTTTCTTTCAGCTGTGAACCACCCTTTCTTCGCAGCAGGTCGTCCAGCTTCTTTATGCGCTCACGACCGCCAGAAGGCTTCTTCGGTTCCTACACTCTGCCCGCTTTTCTTTCTCAGACACCCACTCGTACTGCGTCCCCTCGCTCACCTTCGTGAGTTCTGCAGTCCCCTTAGGTTCCTTCTCCGCACTCATTCCGAAGCGATTCTAAGACGTTTAAAGACAGCGTCTTCGCCTCTTTCGGTTAAAATTCAATGTAGAAGAATGGCATACACGAGACGCTACTGCTTCGGCGGGAGCCATGATCGACATAGACGGCGCACCGGGCGCACTACTTCGGAGGAATCCTCCTGTTTCATGGCGTCTTAACGCGATAGCGTTAGAGAGCTCGTGTCGCAGAAATTCCGCCGTCGGCGTCGGGACCGTTGGTTGTGAGCGAAAAATCGTCCGTGAGCGAAAAATCGAGAAAGAAGCAAATAAAGTAAAGAATAAAACTTTCGGTCCCATTGAGGATCGAACCCGGGCCGATCGCGTGGCAAGCAGGTGTTCTACCACAAAGCCACGATGTTACTTGCAGCTGCTATGGAAAAAAACACTACATAAATGCCATGTAGTGGAAGGAGTCTCCTTAACGCATTTTGTTCGACAGGTGTCACGACGAAAACGAGCCCATTCGGCGATTTGTAGGCGGATTTGGGAGGCCATCAGTCTACGTAGAAAAAGGCCGGGATAGTGCAGCCATCGCCGCTAAAAACACACACGAACTTTCAAACACCTCTAAAAATGGACAACTATGTCAATCTAGCAGAAAACATATCACGCCAATGCCGTCTTTCCAGAGAAGACGTTGATCAAGCAAACAGCAAGCGCTAGATAATGTGCTGCCATCTGTGAGGCATTCTGTGACTCTTCATGTCCTCCCCGATGGCAAGCGCGCGGCGTGTATCTTGGAGGCCATGCGACTCTTGCTTTAAATCAAAAACCTGTATGTACCATTCTCGAGCGCGCGCGTGTGCGTGTCTGTGTGCGTGTGTGTGTAATAATACACATTAATAAGTATGCACTTAGTGGTTGAAGTGCGCACTAGGTTCCGGATTTCGCTATTGCGTTCAACTCTTAAAGGCGAAGCTTAAGGGTCCCCCAATTTTTTTTGCCCACGTTAATTTATCCGCATGCAATAGAGGTCTCACTGTTTCTTCAACAATGCGATCAAATCATTGATCAATCCGTGAAATGATTGCCGGCATATTTGCCGCACAATCTTCCAACGTGCAAAGAACTATTTCTTCAGTGCGGCTGGCAAAAAGTAAAAAACAAATTCTAGTACTAAAGCTTATGACTTTACAGTAATGACAGCGAAGGCCTCCTAGTTGATTTCAAATTACAGGGGTGCGCACAACAATGCCTGTTGTAGTGATGAGATCAAGGAAGAGAACGTCCAATGATCGCACTATTTCGCGCCGCGCCGGGATGCCGCCGTTTCGCACCTCGTAGCTTCCACCCTGCTGCAACCAGCTTGTGAGATGGAGTAGTAATGTTCGCGCGACGTGTAATGTAGGCGGTGCATAGCAGAGCAAGTGACGGGGCTACGTTGGATATGCTGCGTTGGAGATGCTGCGTTGACGGTGCTGGTGGTGCCAATCACGCCGACTGCAGACGGGTGGAGCACCCTATTGAAATTCCTTGGTTGGTGGATGCCGGAATTCTTGATGGATATAATGGAAATTATAGTGGATGTGATGGAAACAATAGTGGATAAGGTGGAAACAATAATGGGCACGCTGCAAGATGTGGCGGTCACAATGGCAGATGATGGTGACAGTGGAAAAAATTGTGGCTCATTGTGGTGGTGGGGTGAGCGCTCGCATGTGCCGTAGCATAGTGGATAAGGTGGAAACAATAATGGGCACGCTGCAAGATGTGGCGGTCACAATGGCAGATGATGGTGACAGTGGAAAAAATTGTGGCTCATTGTGGTGGTGGGGTGAGCGCTCGCATGTGCCGTAGCATAGTGGCCTAGCTAGTCGCTGCCGCCTCCTCCGGCGCGGTTACGACAGCACGACTCCAGGCCCAAGCGAGGGCCGCGACGCGCGCTCTCCCTCCCTCTCCCGCCTCCGGCGTCGACGGTCACGTTTTACCGATTTCACGTCCACGCGTCGTCTGCTGCTCGTCACCCGCGTGCACTGCGTGCGGGGCAGGCGAACCGATTGAGCCCATGTTGTGTGCATGCCCAGCGCTTCAAGCACAACGAAGCGCCTTGCTCACCGCACTCCGTCGCCAGGGTCCACCCGCGGCTACACAGAGGGACATCCTGTTCCCTGCACAGCACCACACCGAGGTCTTCAAGGCGGTTCTGCACCTCGTTGGGGCCACTGGACTGGACAACCGGCTATAGAAGCCGTCCGCCGCGTCCTCGGACATGGTGGCCATTTCCAGTCTCCTCTCCACATCATTATTACCCTCTCCCCTACAGGCGCTCAGCCGTGCTCCCTATTAGAGCTGCAGAAGTTTCGTCTTTTTTTTTCTCCTCAACCTCTCCTCTTCCTCTTCCTCCTACCGGTTTCACGACATTACAATAAAAGCATTCTTTTTCAATAAGTCTCGTGCCAACTCGCAATGCCACGGTAGCATCAGCCTTCCCGCCTAGCCTTCACATCTGACGCAGCCAATGCCCGAGCCTGTCTGCAGCTACCCAGCCACGCAGGCATGCCAGCGCCTCAGTAACTCAGCCAGCCTTCTCCCTTCGACAGTCAGTTCGCCATTTTTGTATTCTTCCTCGCCAGAACGTTCACGCCGTTCGCTCGCCCATTTGTTCGCGTCTACGTGAACTTGCTGGTGGATTAGAACGTTTAACTAGGCGCCCTGGTCTGTTGTTTATTCTGTTCGTCCTCGTTCTTTCGCGCGTTTTACTCATTCAAGTTGCTGGTGGACGCGGTTAGGAAGAATGTGTTTTGTGCGTGAACGCCTGCGTACAGCCGGCTCTGCGGAACATCATGCCGGGAATTGTGTGGGAGGATCTCGACCCAGCGATAATGTTGCGCCTGGGCATCAAACTCATACTTCAAGAATTGGCACGACAACTGGACACCACCGGTTCGAAAGAGGACCTCATTCAGCGACTGGAAGCTGACATTGGGCAGCCGCGTGAACTTACCCCCCCCCCCCCCCGCCCGGCAAAACGAATGCATCCGTCTTGACCGCTGCGGCGCATTTCACGCTAGACCCAGCCGCCTTACAGTCTTGCTGTTCCAGCAGATACCTCGCCCTGCAGCAAAGGTTACGACTGTGCGATCTATCACCTTCCATCCCGCAGTTTGACGGCTCGCACAGCCGCAGTGTCAACGTGTGGCTTGAGGACGTGCGACGAGCGCAGCAGCTTGACCTGTGGGACGACGCCTGATAACGCCTGATCGCCGCTAGCAAGCTGGAAGGTGCGGTGCGAAACTGGCTTCTGGCGCTCGGTAACCAGTATACCAGCTCGGCCATGTGTAAAGGGCGAGACAGACGGTACGATTTTTCATGCGATTCGACGTCCGACACGGCGGAGGGGAAACCGGAATGGTGACCTTTCAAAGCATCGTACAGCCACCATTCCCTCTCTCCCACCGCCGCGTCGGCCGTCGGATCGCATGGAAAATCGGACCGTCTGTCCTCCGCTTAAAGCGGCCCTTAAGGACATACTTTCGACAGAATCGCCCCTCATCGAGTGGCAAGAACAGATCATCAAGATAGCCCAGGCTCCATTTCAAAGCTTCCTTTAATATGCCATTGATAATTTGAGGTTAATTGAGCGTTGCCCCTTTAACCTCCCAGATGCCAAAAAGATTTATTACCTTCTGCCTGGTTTACGCGAACAACACACATTCGTCGCCATAGCAGCCGACCGTAGCCAACGGTAGCCGATTTTATTGCCACCTGCACTAGCCTCGACAACAGCGCACATCATCTCCAAGCCAAAGTAAGCCCGTCATCATTCTCCGTTTCTGTGGGGCCGCCGTGCAACCATTTCGTGCCTCGCAGTCTGCACAGAGTTAGCAGCCCCACCCAGATTTAAGGACATCACAGACCTCCCGAGGTGCAACATCAAGAACGCGCATTTCAGGGCTGCCCGCAGATCGACATGAAGCTGCTTATACAGATATTTCGGCACAGTACGGCGCTCCAGCTTTTCATAGCGCCAAAGCCAGTCTTAAGGTGTCTGTTACCAATGTCATACTTTGAGGCATCTGGCATCCAAATGCCCTACACGTGCCAGCCGCTTACCATCGTCAATGTGGTCAGCTCCTCCAACCACGCCCATGACACAGCAGCCTCCGGCACTGCCAATGCGCCCGTTACGCTAGCAGCAATGCCCCTTTTTCAACGCGAGTGTCAGGTGAGTCAGTGAGTACGAAGCGTTTCCTAACTCTATATCCAAGGTTACACAAATATCTAAAGCCCGTGTGCCTGCAAGCAAGATCATAGGACTGTGGACCGAGCCCCTCTTGCTGTGGTCAGAGGAGGCACAGTGTTGCCTGTTGGTGCGGTATTTTTAACACGAAAGTGTTTTATGCCGGGGGTCCACCAAGATCTCAGTGACGTATTACCGTCACGGAAATGACGTAGAAAAAAATTTACACTATCAGACGTCAAAGAACAAAAGGTCCGTGAACGGGCATCGAACCCACGACCGCTCGGTCCGCAACAACAGATGCCGGGCACGCTATCCACTGCGCCACGGCCACACACTCTAGAGGCTTTACAAACGCGCCTTTTATATCTACCACTCTCCCGGTCGGCGGGGTGGTGTTGCCCTCTCGGAGCGGTAAAGTAAAGTAATTCGTCATTACTGTGGCCCCCGCGATTAGCACCTGCAACGCGTTACACGTCCGTCCCATTCGGCGCGTTTTCAATAGTTCAATTTTGTCAATGCCTTAACAAACCGCGAGGTGGCGATCTTAGACCAAGCGTCGTAGGGAGCCTACATGACCGGCCGTTAAAGCGTCGTAAAAGCGTCGGTCTCGCTCATAGCATCACGCTAATCCAAACCAAAAATAGCTCTGCGACGCGCGCCTGCCTCACCTGGCTGTAACACCGCGTTCACCGCTGACGCGCTCGCCCCGATAAAAATCGCGGATGGGCTACCGGGGCTGCAGGACGCGCTTTGCGTTTCCCTCTAGTCCGGCCGTGGTGTTCAATCACATTTTAACATGCCGCGGGATGGCGACCAAGTTCAGCTCCAATATGCGACGCTCTTCTGGCTATCACACCTCGTTCTCTGATTACGCTTTCACCGTTAACTACTACAGCTACCACAAGGGTTTATTTATTCATTTAACATGGACGTTAGTCGTCGGGATGGATATGTACCACCAAACATCAAAGTGTGTGCATCCACGTTAAACGTTAAACCTTAAACCGTGCTATATTAATAATAATAATATCTGGGGTTTAACGTCCCAAATCCACGATGTGATTATGAGGGACGCTGTAGTGGAGGGCTCCGGAAATTTCGACCACCTGGGGTTCATTAACGTGCACCTAAAGCTAAGTACACGGTAAACGGTGCTATAGCTGCCAGACATCAATATAAATTGTGCAAACTCTCTATATCAATTCAGTTACTTCTGTAAACATTCATTTACTTCTGCAAGGGCACGATTTACTTTCGTGTTATTCCGATTCCTATGAAGGAGGGATCAACCATCTTTTTTTTTAGAATGTCCCTTGGCCCAGTCACAGGAGGTGTTGAAGCTGCTGTTTTGGCGCATAATGTACTGCCTCTAATTCTTGGTGATTACTGGTTCTCGTCAGCGCAAGCACGCCTTATCTTCGAGCCACCGAAACCAACGCACTTGCACAGCCACGAACATCATCATTGCCGCGAACCAAAAACTAGCCCGAAGAATAGAAAGAATAGGATCCCACAATAGGATCCCAAGAATAGGATCCCAGCAAGGTCAGTCTTTTTCCTGAAGCCATACTAACCCTTTGTTACACGGCGTCATCGTTTGGGGACGGGAACTTCGGAGGCGCGTCCGACGCCGCGTGTTTCTTCAAATGGCCTGAAACTCAGTGTGGACATTCGTGCACGCTTCTTGATTGGACAACTATTGGTCATTTTACTTCATTGTCCTGCGTATTTTATTATTTTTATTTTTTTTACCCTCAGGGCTTTACAGCATTGTAGAGGGGAGGGGCAAAAAACAGAACACACATGTAAAAAAACTAACCAAAGCACAGAAAGAACTAACGATTCATTAATAAGAAAAACGAGAAAAATTCGGCAGATCCCACGTACCGTGGGAATCGGTGTTATGCGAAGCATGCAGGGGATGGTGACTGTGGCGTAATTTTTCACATTGAGCGAAACGTTACGGAATGACTCTAAAGAAATGTGGTAGTGGTATACGTGTTGAAGAGTTGCATATGTATTAGATAACCAATTGTTTACAGTTGCGTAACGATGCCAACAGCAACATGGGTGATACCAACACCAGACGCGGTAAGCTGATATGTAGTGCTATATTATTCAATGCTAGATAGTGCGAATGCGAACAAGACAAAGAAGGAACACAGATGCGCAGGACAGGCGTTACTCGCAACTAAGCTTCATTCAGGAAAGTTTCGCCAGATATATACACAGCCGAGTGGCACGCGCAGGCGCACTGCACGCACGTTACAGTTGCAGTTGTTACAGGTGTTATGCCTATACTTGTCCGTTATGACGGAGAACGTACGCACACGCACAGAGAACGAACACACGCACGCACGAACCCGTATGCATGTGTGGAAGGGGTTCTTGACAGTTCTTGAAAAGGTCATCATCACCGTGATCAGTGAGCCCCAGCAGCTGGACCGGACTTGGTATTCGGATCCGTTCATGATCGCCGCCACGATGGGTCTAAGTGCAGTGAACTGCGAGGTATAGCACAGCTGGTGGAAATCCTGGATGCCTCTCACGATGAAATTATCTATCATGCCTCCTGTCCTGGAGTGGCAGCGAGGTCTTTTGATGCCCTGTGCTCATCCGAGCCGTCTTTCACGCAGTATAAGGACCAGGCGTTGTTGTGTCTTGATAAAGCAATGTTGAAGTCACCGGTAATGATGGGAGGCCTGGTTCTCTCGGCAGATTTATTGTAGGAGGCATTGATCCCGGTTTTTGCGTAATCCACGTGGTCCACGTTGCGGGCCACGAGGACGAGTGGATGGTAGTTGAGCGTCTTCCAGGACTGTTCTGTCTACAGCTTTCTCACTTTCCTTGCGTTCGCCGCGGTGCAGTAGCGGTTACGGTGCTCGGCTGCTAACTCAATGGTCGCGGGATCGATCCCGGCCGGGGCAGTCGAATTTCGATGGAGGCAAAATGCTGGATGCCCGTGTACTGTGCGATCTTGGTACACGTTAAAGAATACCAGATGGTCAAAATTTCCGGAGCCCTTCGCTACGGCGTCTCTCATAATCATGTCGTGGTTTTGCGACATACAACGCCAACAATTATTGTTATCAGTTTTCTTGCGTGTCAATGTGTGTTTGTTCGCGGTTACTGCATTGGTTGAACTCTATCACCTGTGGCGCATACCCGCAAAACATGAACTCTGGTATGCGGGTATGTGCCACACGTGACTGAGAGAAAGGGTTTCATGACGTACGCGACATGTATTTTGCGTTATTCATGTCATCACCAGTGGATCGTGTTCGTCATACACTGATCCCCTGCTATGCCAATTTTGGTATACTACAAGTGATGGAGACGACCTGGAGAGCACCCAGACGTAGGCGGCTAGATAGATAGATAGATAGATAGATAGATAGATAGATAGATAGATAGATAGATAGATAGATAGATAGATAGATAGATAGATAGATAGATAGATAGATAGATAGATAGATAGATAGATAGATAGATAGATAGATAGATAGATAGATAGATAGATAGATAGATAGATAGATAGATAGATAGATAGATAGATAGATAGATAGATAGATAGATAGATAGATAGATAGATAGATAGATATAAACGGCCAAAGTGCCTGAGGTTCGCTAAGAAATGCTTCGCATTTAAAAAATGGCGTTACGAAACACAAGTCATGAAAACAATGAGGCACTATCACAGGAGCGGCGTTCAATGCTTATAACATGGAAGATGTTAATGCCTGACGGAATGCGTCAGGCTTAGTAATACTGGCGATTGATGCTGATAGAAGATTCCAGTCACGACATGTGTTCGGAAGAAAAGATTGGGAAAAGGTGAATGTGTTACTTCGAGGGATAAGCACTTCGTTGGGGTGATCTATGCGAAATGATATCAAAGATGCAGGCTGTATTAAGCGCGATTTTAGATTGTGATTGTGATAGTATATATTATGAAAGGCGCAAAGGCGAGCTATTTTTCTGCCCGTGGCAAGTGGAGAAAGATTAAGTCTAAGCTTCATGGCAGTTACACTGGATGTTCGATGATAGTTGGAAAGCATGCTGCAGATGATCACTTTGCTGCAGATGATCACTTTGCTGGCGACACTACCATGTTAGACGATCGTTCGACGTGCCACGTTCCAGGACCAACGTTAAGCGTATTTTTTTTTCTCCATTCGAAACGAGTACAACCAAAAAAGCAAGTGTGCATGCTTTTCGGGCCTAATAACTGATTCTTTTTATGCAAGTATTTAAGCTGACTGATGGCAGAATAATTAGATAATTAGTACCACGCTAAATAACATTTATTACTGAAACTCATACGACACAACACATTCCTTCGTTTTCTTTCTTGGAATCTAATAGTGAGCGTCTTGAAATAATGCCATGCGAATTTGACGCATTTGCAGACAGTGCATCGTAATTCGTGTCTGAAGGGGATAAGTTCCAAATACTGCTTGCACCGTGATCATTTGCCTTTGCCGGAGCAGCCACCATAGCAAGCGTTAGCAGCACAAACGTTGCCCTCATGTAGTACCCCTCTCGTGTCAGACTCCCTCGCTTCCGACGCGGTGGTCGTGTGCATTCATCTTGATATTCCATCAGCTCCCATTGGCGGCCAGCTTACTCTGAGCCAGCGGTCAGTTATAACAGGTATATTGTCCGAACATAACACTGTTCTTGCTCCCCGCTATTGTGGTATTGGCCACACCACTGGTATGCATTGACCTACTACCTGGCGCTTCACCGTACAGTCGAGCCCACACCGGCACGTAGCAGAGGACAGGCAGTTCCTGGAAACTCAGGGGAAGAAGTTGCTCCTCACCAAGGCAGTATCAGCCCAGCTTCTCACCCGTGGGCCTTTGTGGTTGTTGTGCTGACCCTTGGGGAGAAAAAAAAAATCTGTGCATCCCACGCCGTGTCGGAATCGGTTTCGTTCGAAGCAGCCAGCGAGTCTATGCTGCATTTATTGGCTTTCAGCCAAGCGTTACGAGGTGGATTGACATGTAAGCGGAGCGGTTGTGTGCACATCGTGGCCTTACCAGGGAGGTCGACTACACTGGTGTTTAAAGCGTAACTAATGGTCTGACGTAACATCAACACTGATTTAAGAGCAGACGTGAGTATTATCGCAACGAAGTGCACTTTACGATGCGATGATGTGAATATCATACGCAACTTTCGTTAGCGTATTCCTCCGTGGTCGAGCAACGCTGGAATATAGCTTGCTGAATCACAGGAACACAAATGTAATGTTTATTCGACTTCTATGAAAGCGGAGCCAACACTGGAGCCACAATTAACGTTAACCCGGCATGACGCCTGTATCATAGGAGTACATATGTAATGTTTATTGCTTTCTAGGGTTAAGGCTTGGGCAAGTTGGGTCATTGTGCAAAGAACGGAAAACAGCGCTGAATTTTTGGATGAACACGCACGAAGACAGACGACGACAGGCGCTGACTTACAACTGATCTTTATTTCTGTGAAGTAGGCATATTTATACCATGTCAGTGAAAACACACGTGACTGCCATTAATGTGCTATCATCACTCTGAGATCAACATCCCCGCACCACGACTCTGTGTCACAAACAAGCGTGAATCGTCTGGATGATAAAAATTCATTTTCTTGTTGAGAGAGGGTTAGAGATGCCATGCTAACACATTTAACTTTAAGGCGTACTATTTCAGCTGCTTCAATTATTTCTCTACTTCCTTTTTTTCTTTATGTCTGGCAATAACAGTTGTCTGGTGAATCTTCGGTGTGCAGCCACAACCCCTACAGTCGATACCGAGGTGGCTACTGATAGCTTTTTGTACGTTATACTCGTGTTCCTTCAACCTTACATTCAAGCACCTTCCTGTTTGACCTACGTATCTTTTACCGCAGGACAGCGGGATCGAATACACATGTTCCGCGCATTCAACGAAGCTGAGCTTATGGTTTTTTGCGCAGTACCGCTGCTTACTTGCTGTGTTGTTCACTTTCGCACACAAAGCCGATAGCTTTTTTGGCGCAGAGAATAGCACTCTCACATTGGCAGGTTGCCCTATCTTTTTCAATTTATGCGCAATCCCATGCATATATTGTATCACAGTAAACTCTGGACCTCTGTTACAATCTGATGCTGATTGCCTGTCCTCTCTAGCTTTTTTAGAAGCGACTCTGCGACAGAAATTAACAGATGTTTCAGATACCCCGCTGCCTTGAGACGTTCGAGCTGTTTACTAATGCTCTTTGAAATTAAGTGGGGACATGACTTCTTTAGAGCATTAATGAAGCATGTTGTGGCAATGGACCTTTTCACTAGCTTTGAATGACAAGAATCAAAAGGGAGAAAGAAAGATCACTTGTAAGTCGGCGCCTCTCCTCGTCTCTCTTCCTGTGTGTTCGTCCAAAAATTCAGCGCCGTTTTCCTTTCTTTTTTATTGACTTGTTATAAAATTACATAGTCAGCACTGCAACCTCAATTGACGCTGCACTGACATTGCGCCTGCATAGGGTATTTCTCCAAAGCAGTTCCTAGACCTGGCGTGGTTCTGCGGTAGAATACCGGACTGCCATGCAGAATGCTTGGCTTCGATTCCTGCTGGGATACTGATTTTCATTCTTTGCATTTGTCGCGTCAACTCTGCCGATATCGGTTTTTCTTAACGCTCTCGCATTTAAATTACGAATGCCCGTACTTGCCGTTCCTGGGAAGATATAAACTGTCAATCACCTGTGGCGCATACCTGTTTACCGTGGCCCGTGGTTACGGGTATGTGCCACACGTGTCTAGTGGAAAGGGTTTGACGACGTACGCGACAGGATTTTCACGTTATTCACGTCCTGACCAGAAATTCATATTCGTCAAATACTCTTACCCTCCCATGCCAATGTTGGTCGACACCAAGCTAAGGAG
Organism: Rhipicephalus sanguineus; assembly: GCF_013339695.2. Classification (NCBI taxonomy): domain Eukaryota; kingdom Metazoa; phylum Arthropoda; class Arachnida; order Ixodida; family Ixodidae; genus Rhipicephalus; species Rhipicephalus sanguineus. The sequence goes on along the minus strand of NC_051186.1, from coordinate 142,827,504 downwards.
GCGATCACGGGAGCACCCAGACGTAGGCGGATAGATAGATAGATAGATAGATAGATAGATAGATAGATAGATAGATAGATAGATAGATAGATAGATAGATAGATAGATAGATAGATAGATAGATAGATAGATAGATAGATAGATAGATAGATAGATAGATAGATAGATAGATAGATAGATAGATAGATAGATAGATAGATAGATAGATAGATAGATAGATAGATAGATAGATAGATAGATAGATAAAAACGCTCAAAGTGCCTAGGGTTCACTAAAAAATGCCTCGCAATTAAAAAAAATGGATTACTCTCCATCATAGAAATCGGTATAACACACAAGCGAAGCATAGGAAAGATTACTTTTTAAGGGCTGGCTTTTCTTTGTTATACACAATATTAATGAGAACTAACAGACAGCAATGCAGATACCACTCTTCTGGACAGCAATGCCAAGGAAAGTATAGGCGGTGTTATTTGTAGTAATTAGAATATAAATGTGAAGAAAGTAAAGTGGACGAAAAGATAACTTGCCGCCGGCAGGGACCGCACCTGCGACCTTCGAATAACGCGTCCGATGCTCTACCACTGAGCTACGGCGGCGGTCATCTCCCCGTCCACTTTATAGGGTATATATGTAGATTTAAACTTAGGAGTGTTAGTCAGCGCCAGTCGCAGCCATGGCGGCGAGTGTGGAATACTCTTTTTTTTGCCTATTTTGGCGTCACGTAGCACGTGATCTATTTACGAGCAGGCAGCTGACCAATAATCCCTCGCATACTACCTGAAGGCATCATGTCTGCCAGAACGAGACCCTCGCTATGAATGAAGGAAAGATTACTTTAAAGGCTCGTTTTTCTTTGTTATACATAATATTAATGAGAACTAACAGACAGCCACGCCAAGGAAAGTATAGGCGGTGTTATTTGTAGTAATTATAATATAAATGTGAAAAAAGTACAGTGGACGAAACGATAACTTGCCGCCGGCAGGGAGTGTCTTTACAAAAGTAGTCCGATGTATACATTGTGCACTGATAAATGAGAGCTTGTCGGTGTTTGGCAGTTATAGAATTGCTTGATGGGGACGCGCCTACGATGATCCTAGTGGTGCATCTCCATCCTGACGACTAACGTCAATGATCATGATTAAACCTTACTGCTGGCTGAAGTAGGTGACATGAACTCGGACACAGCGTACGGTGACTCCTGTGCAAAGATGGCATCAACAAGCACATAATAAACACTAGTGCTCGATATGCGCTCGTCGAAAGCGTCGTCATTTGAGGAGGCCGCATTTTCGGCGGCGGCATTTTCGATGGAGGCAATAATGCTTGAGACCTGTGCACTTAGATTTAGGTGCCGGTTGAAGAACCCCACCCAGGTGGTCGAAATTTCTGGAGCTCTCCACTATGGCGTCCCTCTTAATCAGATCGTGGTTTTGGGACGTTAGACCCCAGCAATTATTATTACAAAAGAAAGAAAGCCATTTTATAAACAAACTCTGCATTAAATTTTCATGCGATAACATTAAAGAGCCCATGTCACAGGTGTCGGCTTCGGCGGCGTAGACTGTGAGAGAAAATTCGGCGTCGCCTGTGAGCGAAAAATCGCGACTGATGCAAAAAATAGAGATCAGGGGTTTAAGCTGGAATCGAACCCCGGTCTCTGGCGCGGTACGTAGATGCTCTGTGACAGAGCCACTCCAGTGCTACAAACTGCTTCTGGATACAAGCATCGTGCAGTGCGAGGGGTCCCAATCACATTTGTAGTATTGCGTGCTATAAGCGTAGAATCGCGCCAGGTGTCGCACAACGACAACTGTGCAACGGGTGGGTGGTTTAAAGGCCCAAAAAGGAAAGAAGATGACTTTCAAGGCTCGTTTTTCTTTGTTAAACACAACATTAATGAGAACTTCTCGTTAACACCTACTGCAAATGCATACAACTGATCATCGTCATCAGCGACAGCATCGCTTGACACCGTTGACAAAAGGGAGCCACAGCAAGGGCGGCCCGTGCTGTCGTTCCTTTCACTGTCCTCGTGTTTCGCTATGGACTCAAGTTACGCTACGTGTACTTCGCTTTGGAAGACAGCGCCAGGACGTGGTTCGAGAACAGGGAGTCTACGCTGACAACGTGGGACATCTTCCGGACCAGCTTCCTCGCAGCGTTCACAAGCGTCGTGCGAAAGGAAAGGGCCGTCGCTTTACTGGAGACACGGGTCCAGCTCCAGAATGAAAAAGTTGAAGTTGAAGTTGAAGTTTATTTCACCACAGTGTTACACCATTTTTTTTTCAGACATTCTTGAAACAAAGATACAATGTGTGGTGTGGAATGCGGGAAAAAAGCTGCGATACAAAACGCAGCTTGACTAGCCCCACATCCCATCAATACAAGGCAGAAAAAGTGACAGCATTCATAAAGTCCTCGAAAGAACTAAACGGACACAAATACATAGTTTAAAGTGGCACCAATAAGAAATCTACATACATAAAATTTTAAGAAATGTTGGCAGGATCGCACTCTTTGAAGAAATACGAAAAATAGAAATAAGCAGAACATAAAAAACAAATCTTTGGAACTGCCTAAATTTGTGCAAAAAAAAATTTTTTTTCTCTTGCGTCATGAAGGTAAAAAAATATTCCACATATCCTGTCGCGAAAGAAGGCGCAATCGCTCCAATGAAAAATTGAACTTATTTAGTATGTGGGGGAGTGAATGTTTCAGCATTTGTAGACCATAGTTTGTTCGGCATCGAGGAACCTTCCAATAATCGCTCTGTCTAGTAGGTCGAGACGAGGTGCTGCGCTCTAAGCATGCTATGGAGATAAGATTGTTACTTCCTTTGTTAATTTCAGTTTTTAAAGACGCTAGTAAACAATATTCATACATGTTGTCAAATCTTACGACTCTGAATTTGTTGAATAAAGACAAGGTATGTGCATTATATTCGGCATTTGCAATAGAACGCAATGCATTTTTTTGTAGTGTGAGTAATTTCTGCTTAGAGTGCAAGGTGCCAGTACCCCACACCAAAAGACCGTAGCGTAACTGGGAAGAAAAAAGCGTGTTGTATATCATTAACATCTGAGTAGTCGGTAAAAATGACTGACATCTCCTAAGCATGCCTAGTACCTTACTTGGCTTGTTTCTTACCATTTCGCTTTGTGAATCCCATAACATATGCTCATGAAAAACAATTCCCAATGCTTTAGCGGTCGAAGAAAAATCAATCACAGAATCGTGCAGGTGTAGTTTTGAAGTAGCTTCGTACGTTGTTCCTTTTGAACGAAATAGGACGGCTTTGGTTTTTGAACAGTTGATTTGTAGGGAGTTAGCAGTCGCCCATGCATACAAGTCATCTAGTGTCGTGTTTGCTGCTGAAATTAGGTCATTTACATCCACAGCTGTGAAAAACAAGGAAGTGTCATCCGCATATATGACATATTTGATTGTGTGATTTATGTTTATAATGTCGTTGACATAAGTGACAAAAAGTAACGGCCCCAATATACTACCTTGGGGTACACCTTGAGCAAGTTTTTGCAAAGATGATTGTTCGGTGTTTATTCTTACACACTGTAGCTCAAATAACTGGTGATTAAGTTTAGCGCATTTCCTCTAATGCCATAATAGGGCAATTTTTGTAAGAGGGTATTGTGATTTATCCGGTCGAAGGCTTTGGAGAAGTCAACAAATATGCCTAGCGTAATTTTCCTGTCCTCTATATTACCTAATATAATTTCCTTTTGACGTAACAATGCTACCTCTGTCGACAGCCCTGACCTAAAACCGTACTGGGCTGGAGTAATTACCGAATGTTTTGCAAAGAAGTTCGACAATCTTATAAATATTAACTTTTCTATGGGCTTTGAAAACAATGGTAGAACAGATATGGGCCTATAGTTCTTCAAATCATTTTTGTCTCCTCCCTTAAACAGCACTGTAACTTTTGCATGCTTCATACGTTCTGGGAAAATACCTGTGCCTAAAATTAGGTTATAAATGTATGTTAAGGGCATGACTAATATATCTATGACAGAACAGACTGGGGCCATCTTTAACCCATCAATATCTTCCGATTTACTTTTCTTTAGTTTTTTGAAAACACCCATAACCTCGTGTTCATCTGTTGGGGAAAGATAAACCGACGAAGCTACTGTCTGTGCGGACATGTAATGTAGTGCGGTAGTGTCACCGACACTGTCTACTAAGGAAGTAAGGTGATTATTGAATTTCTCAGCCAATGCTCTGCCCCTGTATGTTCGATCGCCTTCAGTTATCTCTTCTACACTAAAATTACCTTTATGTAATGCAGTAATTGAATTTAAAAAGTGACAATCTTCGCGGAAGAAATGGCCAGACTCTTCCGCCACACCGACCCTAACATGACGGAGGAGAAGAAGGTCCGTTTCCTCATGCGAGGAGTAAGGCAAGAGCTCTTCGCTGGGCTCATGCGGAACCCACCCAAGACAGTCCAGGAATTTGTCTCCGAGGCCACAACAATCGAGAGCACGTTGGAAATGCGCACCCGGCAATACAACCGCCGCTTGACCCAAGATAGCACAGCTGTTCAAGCTATCGGCTCCGACGATCTGCGCGAGACCATAAGGGCCGTAGTGGGCGAAGAACTTCGTCGAATGTTCCCGTCGTGCCAGGCTCAAGATGCCTCGATTGCAGACATCGTCCGACAGGAAATCCAGCAGTCCCTGGGCGTCCCTGAGTCAGCGCAGCCGCAGCTGCAAGCAATGAGCTATGCTGCTGCAGCCCGACGCAACGACCCCCCCCCCCTCCTCGACCATGCCAAGACGCCGCGCCGCCCCAGCAGTTCCGCCGCGAGGCACCACCGACGTCACACCGCCCGCCAGCCGGCCAGCGCTACACGCCGAGGAAGACCGACGTTTGGCGCGCCCCTGATAACCTGATACGGACATACGAGCGCTATGGGACGGGGACATAGACAAGAGGTACACAGGACAGGCGCTCAACTTTCAACTGAGGTTTATTGAGCAGACATGTAAAATTTATACAAGCAACCAGCTAGGGCGATAACAATTGTGAATCATCCACCCGATAACAAAAGTGCCAATACCTCACCAAAAAACCGCGTCATGGCCACGCACCACGCCGAATCAAGTACCTACCGCTCAAAGGCGTTAGAAAACGTCCGATATTGAAGACCGCGACACACTTGCATATGAAAAAATATATATATGTACCTGGAAAGACGCATGCGCACTTAAGAAACCTTAACATCAAAATCAAGCCTTAACATCGAAACCCAAAAGGAAGCAGGCGCCATCAAAACTGAATAGGCCATCAACGAACCATCCTAGTAATGAGGAAACAAACTACCCCACCGTCGGACAAAAAAGAAATGTGGTCTACAGAATCTGCACATATGCTCAACGGAACTCCTAAAAACCTAACCACGAGCCGCGTAAGTAAAATAAACAATTTTCCCCTAACACCATAAAAACCAAAACAAAAATTGAACACATAAGATCCGCGTCAAAAACCATAAGAAAACAATAGGTCATTAACAATGCTTAAAAACAAGGAGCTGCGTCAGAAAACAGTGGTAAACGAAGTTTAAAAAAACAAAACAAAACACTCAATCCTATAAACAAAGACAACAGCACAAAACATCTACGCCAAAGAATGGTAGCTTACAAATAACCTTCTAGGAAGGCGACTTCCTTGTCACAGAGTGTGATAGAAGGTACACTGATACACTTATCACCAGACTTGTGAATGTGGTATGCTTCCACGATTTCCCTTTCTGTTCTGTCATGAGAACGCTTAAGGAAATCAGTGCGCGCAAACTCCGGGCTGCACCCACACCTTTTACAATGCTCCGAAAGGTGGCCCCCAGCGTTATTCTTGATTGACAAACTATGCTCTCTCGCCCTTTCATTGAAACATCTCCCCGTTTGCCCTATGTACACTTTATCGCAGCTCAAAGGAACGCGGTACACAACGTTCGCCGCGCATGCGGTGAACTGAGTGGCATGCCGCTTGGAACACTGCATGCGACCACCCTTAGAAGTGAGAGAGCAAATTTTTGATAGTTTGCACGGCGCTGAAAACACAACATTGACATGGTACTTCGAGATAACTTTTTTCAAATTATGGGAAATGCGATGGATCGCATTTCCATCGCATTTCCCATAATTTGAAAAAAGTTATCTCGAAGTACCATGTCAATGTTGTGTTTTCAGCGCCGTGCAAACTATCAAAAATTTGCTCTCTCACTTCTAAGGGTGGTCGCATGCAGTGTTCCAAGCGGCATGCCACTCAGTTCACCGCATGCGCGGCGAACGTTGTGTACCGCGTTCCTTTGAGCTGCGATAAAGTGTACATAGGGCAAACGGGGAGATGTTTCAATGAAAGGGCGAGAGAGCATAGTTTGTCAATCAAGAATAACGCTGGTGGCCACCTTTCGGAGCATTGTAAAAGGTGTGGGTGCAGCCCGGAGTTTGCGCGCACTGATTTCCTTAAGCGTTCTCATGACAGAACAGAAAGGGAAATCGTGGAAGCATACCACATTCACAAGTCTGGTGATAAGTGTATCAGTGTACCTTCTATCACACTCTGTGACAAGGAAGTCGCCTTCCTAGAAGGTTATTTGTAAGCTACCATTCTTTGGCGTAGATGTTTTGTGCTGTTGTCTTTGTTTATAGGATTGAGTGTTTTGTTTTGTTTTTTTAAACTTCGTTTACCACTGTTTTCTGACGCAGCTCCTTGTTTTTAAGCATTGTTAATGACCTATTGTTTTCTTATGGTTTTTGACGCGGATCTTATGTGTTCAATTTTTGTTTTGGTTTTTATGGTGTTAGGGGAAAATTGTTTATTTTACTTACGCGGCTCGTGGTTAGGTTTTTAGGAGTTCCGTTGAGCATATGTGCAGATTCTGTAGACCACATTTCTTTTTTGTCCGACGGTGGGGTAGTTTGTTTCCTCATTGCTAGGATGGTTCGTTGATGGCCTATTCAGTTTTGATGGCGCCTGCTTCCTTTTGGGTTTCGATGTTAAGGCTTGATTTTGATGTTAAGGTTTCTTAAGTGCGCATGCGTCTTTCCAGGTACATATATATTTTTTTTCATATGCAAGTGTGTCGCGGTCTTCAATATCGGACGTTTTCTAACGCCTTTGAGCGGTAGGTACTTGATTCGGCGTGGTGCGTGGCCATGACGCGGTTTTTTGGTGAGGTATTGGCACTTTTGTTATCGGGTGGATGATTCACAATTGTTATCGCCCTAGCTGGTTGCTTGTATAAATTTTACATGTCTGCTCAATAAACCTCAGTTGAAAGTTGAGCGCCTGTCCTGTGTACCTCTTGTCTATGTCCCCGCCCCATAGCGCTCGTATGTCCGTATCATGTATGAACCAACTTGCCCAAACACAAGTCTTGCTAAACCCTGATAACCGCCCGCTCTGCTACCACTGCGGGGAGGCCGGCCACACGTACCACCGATGCCAGTACCGACAGATGGGGCTACGCGGATTCGCCGTTAACGCGCCGCGCCCGCAGCCAGGCGAACGGCCTCGCGACATCGATGACTACCTCACCGGAACACAGTGGCAAGAACGACGACCTTCCCGCTCGCCGTCGCCCGGCCGCTACATGTCACCGCACCGCCGGCAGTACACTGGCCCAAACCGGGGCCGGTCGCCTAGCCCGTATCCGGAAAACTAAGGGCGGCAACCGATGGAGGTGCGGTTGCTGTACGACGAACTACCGAAGATCCTCCGCCGCCGACGACAACGCCGCAACAGAATCTAAAGAACACGCCGCAAGCCGAACGAAGCCCTGACGTCGAAATTTCACGGCCCGAGGAAGACCTGACGACGCAGCGTCGAAGCAGCGGAACAAACCGACGCAGCCGTGACCCGACGCCGTGACCCAACCGCAACGCAAGACGACGAACTAGCGACCTCGACGTTCTCATTGACGGCCACAACGTCACCGCTCTCGTCGACACTGGAGCCGACTATTGCGTCATCAGTGGGCCTTTCGCCACGAAGTTGAAGAAAGTTAAGAATGCTTGGGAAGGCCCCGAAATCCGTACCGCTGGAAGCCATCTAATAACGCCGTCTGGAGTCTGCACAGCAAGAGTAACAATCAATAATCGCACGTATCCTGCGAGCTTCGTAATCTTGCAACACTGCTCCAGGGACGTCATACTTGGCATGGATTTCTTAAACGATCACGGCGCCGTCATCGACTTAAGAACCAAGTCGATAACCCTATCGTAGGACAAAACGACACCACCGGATACGAATCCATGTCACCATGCCCTGAACGTGCTCGAAGATCAAGTTACCATCCCGCCTCGCTCCAGCGTCATAATTCCCGTCAGCACCGAAAAAGCTGAAGACATCGAAGGTGTCATCAAGAGCGATCAGCGTTTGCTACTAGACCATGACATTTGCGTCGCAAGGGGCATTGCTCGGTTGCATGAAGGAAAAGGAAGCGTGATGCTAACGAACTTCAGCCAAGAATACAGGCACCTAAGCAGGGGTACGACAATTGCATACATTGAAGAAATCTTGGCCGTCGGCGATGCGTTTGCCTTTTCATATTCTGATGAAGCTACGACGACTACCCCAATACCTGAGCCACCCTTCGACGTAAACCCAAGTCTTCCCGCTCGCCAACAGCAACAGCTTCGATGCCATCTGCAGAAAAACAAGGACTGTTTCTCGTCGTCATCGCGGGTCCGACAAACGCCCCTTGCTAAGCACCGCATTATAACAGAAGAAAATGCTCGACCACTCCGTCAGAGTCCCTACCGGGTTTCGACGCGGGAACGGGAGGCCGTGAAGAAACAGGTCGACGAAATGCTACGCGACGACATCATCCAGCCGTCGAAGAGTCCGTGGGCATCCCCCGTGGTGCTAGTAAAGAAAAAGGATGGGACTCTCCGTTTTTGCGTCGATTCTCGTCGCCTGAACAAAGTCACGAAGAAGGACGTGTATCCCCTTCCCCGGATAGACGACACTCTGGATCGGTTACACAAGGCAAAGTACTTTTCGTCGATGGACCTCAAGACCGGTTATTGGCAAATAGAAGTCGACGAGAGAGACCGAGAAAAGACTGCCTTTATAACACCAGACGGCCTGTTTGAGTTCAAGGTGATGCCTTTTGGTCTTTGCTCGGCACCTGCGACTTTTCAACGGGTTATGGATACAGTACTGGCCGGCTTGAAATGGCAGAATTGCCTTGTGTACTTGGACGACGTCGTTGTGTTTTCCTCAAACTTCGACGAACACCTTCGGCGCCTTGAAGCTGTACTTCAAGCAATCAAGACCTCCGGACTCACTTTGAAGCCCGAAAAGTGCCGCTTCGTGTACGAGGAGCTCTTGTTCTTGGGTCATGTGATCAGCAAGGATGGTGTTCGCCCGGACCCGCGGAAAACAGCTGCCATCGCTGCCTTCCCGACGCCCACCGACAAGAATGCCGTACGCCGTTTTCTCGGCTTGTGCGCCCATTACAGACGCTTCGTCAAAGAATTTTCACGGATCGCCGAGCCACTGACGCAACTCACGAAAGCCGACGTCGAATTAAGGTTGGAAACATTGCAAGTTCATGCATTTCAACAATTGAAACGACGCCTGCAGACGCCTCCGATACTCGCGCATTTCGACGAGCACGCCGATACGGAAATCCACACCGACGCAAGCAGCGTAGGACTCGGCGCCGTCCTTGTGCAGAAGACCGACGGATTGGAAAGGGTCATCAGTTATGCTAGCCGGTCGCTATCAAAGGCAGAAATCAACTATTCCACAACAGAAAAGGAGTGCCTGGCCATCATCTGGGCTACATCGAAGTTTCGCCCCTACATCTACGGCCGGCCCTTTAAAGTTGTGAGCGACCACCACGCCTTGTGTTGGCTAGCCAACTTGAAGGACCTTTCAGGTCGCCTCGCACGGTGGAGCCTAAGACTTCAAGAAGTCGACATTACCGTCGTTTACAAGTCCGGAAGAAAACACTCCGACGCCGACTGCTTGTCTCGTGCCCCCGTCGACGCACCGCCGCAGGACGACCACGATGATGACTGCTTCTCGGGAACCATAAGTGCTGACGACTTCGCTGAACGACAGCAAGCCGACCCGGACCTCAGGGGCCTTGTGGAATACCTCAAGGGTAGGACCACCGTTGTTCCGAAAGTATTCAGGCGGGGATTGGCGTCATTTCTCTTGAAAAACAACGTCCTCGTAAAGAAGAACTTCTCTCCGGCCCGGGCCAACTACCTTATCTTTGTACCTTCGGCAATGCGACCAGAAGTTCTGCAGGCCCTGCACGACGACCCGACGGCTGGCCACCTCGCCTTTTCCCGCACGCTCGCGAGAATACAGGAAAAATACAACTGGCCTCGCCTTCCTGCCGACGTCGCCCACTACGTTAAGACTTGCCGAGATTGCCAGCGACGGAAGACACCGCCGACTAGGCCAGCGGGACTTATGCAGCCAATTGAACCACCTCACCGGCCGTTCCATCAAATCGGGATGGATCTACTGGGGCCGTTCCCGACGTCGACCTCCGGCAACAAGTGGATCGTCGTAGCATTTGACTACCTCACCCGCTACGCCGAGACAAAGGCCTTGCCCAAAGGCACTGCCGCCGAGGTAGCCAAGTTCTTCGTGGAGAACATCGTCTTGCGTCATGGCGCCCCAGAGGTCCTCATCACCGACAGAGGCACGGCGTTTACTGCTGACCTAACTCAGGCAATACTGAGATACAGCCAAACAAGCCACCGCCGGACCACAGCGCACCACCCACAGACAAATGGCCTCACCGAGCGGCTAAACAAGACTATCGCCGACATGTTGGCTATGTATGTCGACGTCGAACACAAGACAAGGGATGCCATCCTTCCGTATGTGACCTTCGCATACAACACGGCCATCCAAGAAACGACGCAGATGACGCCGTACAAGTTGGTCTACGGAAGGAGCCCGGCGATGACGCTCGACGCAATGCTACCCAACGTCACCGACGAAGAAAATCTCGATGCCGCCGCTTACTTACAACGTGCCAAAGAAGCTCGACAGCTCGCCCGCCTGCGCATCAAGACCCAGCAGCCCACCGACAGCCGTCGCTACAATCTTCAACGACGCTTCGTGGAATACCAGCCCGGCGACCGTGTTTGGGTCTGGACGCCGATACGCCGACGTGGGCTTAGCGAAAAACTCCTTCGGCGATACTTCGGGCCATATAAGGTTGTTCGACGCCTCGGCGCTCTTGACTACGAGGTCATCCCGGACGGCATTACGAACTCCCAGCGACGCCGCGCACGACCTGAAGTCCTCCATGTCGTGCGCCTTAAGCCGTTTTTTGCGCGTTAGCGAACCTGGGGGCTCTATTTTTTTTCCTTTTGTTATTGTAATTTATTTGTCTATGCACTTGTTTTTTTTCTCTCCTCTATGCTCTTTCACAAGCATCGGGACGATGCTTTTTCAGAGGGGGGCAATGCCACGCCCACTTCTTGTCTTGTTTTGATGTATTCGGGTTTGACCGGCAGGGACGGTTATCAACGCTCGACGCTGTCCGCGAAGCAGTGTTCGAGAAACTTCGCGATTGTAGTAGATCGTTTTGTTAAGATTGCGCCCCGCACGTGAATGTTCCAGCTTTGTCTAGAGATAACGCCGCCACCAGCGATATTGCTGGAAAGTTCGATAGCGTCTGTGTAAAAGCCGACGCGCTTGACCGCTTGGGAGTTGATCGACGGTCGACGCTCTGTTCGCCGCTATCAGTTTATTGCTGTAGCTGGAGTTTCATTTTCCCGGCCACAAGTTCGGCCTAATAAAGAGTTTCATCTCGGACGTGCTGACTGCTGCCTTCGTCGACGGCACGACCACGTGACAGTATCAACAAAGTGCGCGGCTGTGTAGGTGCACGTTTTGCCTTACGGACACACCTAGTGGGTACTTCGCTATGCTTCGCAAAAGGAACAAGTATGGCGTAGTAGGCCCTTCGCCACTGCACTTGCATTAGGCATTCTAGGAGACTTTAATACAGCCAGGGTCACGCGCGCAGACGTTCTTTTCCTCCCTGGACGGTTGTGGTGCCGTCCACCGAGAGCCGTAGCGTGGCAAGCGAGACAAAAGGGATGCGAACGAGGCCCGATTACGCTATCGCGTTCCATTATTTATTAATAATAAACCAAGTGTTTATTATTATTATTATTATTATTATTATTATTATTATTATTATTATTATTATTATTATGATTATTATATGAACAACGGCCATAAAGTTAATAATTAAAAGCCTAATTAACGAGTTTTTGTTAATCCCTCAATTGAATATTCCTGGAGACGCGGCCAAGTTTTTCCGCTTCGGCGCAGAGTTTTTTTGTGAGTACGGCAGGGCCTGATTGTCACAGCATTTTTATTAAAAATCTGTATTTTCTTTTAAAAAACAGCCTCATATTACAGATAAAGCATGACAACAAAGCAAAAAGGAGGGAAGTAAGAAGACACGCAAGTTCGCATGTGTACATCGACTCTGTGCTAAGCGTGAGCGAATACTGAGTCGTACGGAAGAAGTGTTCATTTTAGAAAGCCGCGAATGAATGTGGGTGACGTTCCTCTGTGCAGATAGCCAGTTTCGCCTTGAGCAGCCTCAGTGGCGTGCTTTGCCTGGTGGCTGCTGCTTTCCTGGTGCTGCACGTGCTGCTGTACATCGATCGGTACGCGCTGTGCCGCGACGATCCAGTGCGTCGCCAGTGCCTGTGTTCCCTCGCCGAAGCCTCCACCCGCTTCTACCGATACGAACGAGTCACGTGCTTGCAGGTAGTCGGCGTTGCTGCGATAACCAGTGTGATTGACCGATGGCGAAGTCCATTCTTCGGCCAAATAACCCCTCAAAGACTAAAAAGAAACGCTACGTTAGGCTCGTTTTGCAACTCAGACACTTAAAAGAGCATACAAAAATTTCGGGAGAGAAAGACTTGCTAAACAAACCAAAATACACGGATGTGGAAGGAGCTGCCTGCAGAGTCGGACAGTGTGAATAAATGAATGACGGTTTATTTCTATTGAAAAGTTGCATAAAGAGGGAGAGAAACTGGGGCACTAGTAGTGCGATGACTAAGGAGCTGCCCTCCTTTTTTCTCTCCTCCTCACGTTGATTTCCCTTTCCCACCTCTTGCTATACTATACTATTGGCCCCGAGAACGAACACTGGCGGCGCGGCCGTCGCGGCGATGGGACGTCACGGCAAGGGCTCGCTTGCTCCGCGGCCGAGGATCGCCTTTTTCTGCGCCTGCCGCGTACCCGCTCTTTCGCGATATGGTGCTGATTGCCGCTCATTCTTGCGATGCAAATCTCCCAAGATAGAAGGTGGAACTTTACACTACTAGCGAAAGTTAAGTAAGCTGTAGAAAGTTTGGATATATAGCTTATCATGGGTAAATTCCCGTGCGACCGGCAGATTCACTGTGACAATGGTGATGCACGAGAGCAAGACATTCGTTGTTTTCACCGCGTACTCCAAGACGAGCAGAGGTGAGAGACGGGAGAATTGCACGAAGGCGAACAAGGTGAGTGGGAAATCGCGAGAAAAAACGACGATGTCGCCAGGATAGCAAATGCAAGTTTCCACTTGTTGCCGCGAAGGATGTTGTCCATCATCAGTTGCAAGGTAGCTGGGGTGTTGCATGCAGGGTCCGAACAGCATGACATTAAACTCATACAGCCTATCAGGAGTGACGAATGCAGTCGTCGATCGGTCAGGACTCATACAGCCTATCAGGAGTGACGAATGCAGTCTTCGATCGGTCAGAGTCGGCCATTGGAACTTGCCAATAACCCGAGCGTAAATCCAAAGACGAGAAATATTCTGCTCCTTGCAAGCAATCGAGAATATTGTCGATGCGCGGCAACGGGTATACATCCTTCAGAGTTATTTTATTCAGGCGGCGGTAGTCGACACAGAATCTGAGTGATCCATCCTTTTTGCGCACAAGCACAACAAGAGACGACTAGGGGCTCTGAGATGGCTGGATGACACCATACTTGAGCATGTCGCAGCAATACTTCTTTGCAGACTAGTTGGTTCATATTTGTAAATTCGACTTGCTGCGCGACCAGCAGGAAAGAAGGAGGAAGACAGGAAAGAGCGCAGGCCTGCGCTCTTTCCTGTTTCCCTCCTTCATTCCTGATGGTTGCGCAGCAAGTCGAATTTACAAATTTGAGCATGTCATCGGCTTGTTCGTTGATAATACGCTGCTCTTCCGCTGAAACTCGATATGGTCGTTGGCGTAAGGGAGCATGACAACCGGTGTCAATGTGGTGCGTGATGCTCCTTGTGCGACTCAAAGATGGTTGAGCGCAATCAAAGGAAGAGCGGAACTCTCGAAGCAGGGCTAATAGTTCGCGTCGATGTGTCGGCGATAGATCAGCGGCAACAGGAGGGTGGAAAAGTCTGGAGTGGACGGTGCGGCAACAGGTGGTGTCATGGCATTCAACTGGAGGTGGGGTTGGTTTGCAGCGAACTCCAGAGAGCGCAGGAGGTCAACGTCTTGTATGTTGCCCAAACATTTTCCGCGAAGTAAAGTAACTGAGGATGTCAGTGAGTCGGCAACCAGCATAACTGTAGCACTCGATTGAACGGTGAGTACGGCAAAAGGCAGTCGTAGGCCGCGGCGGAGGAGAAATACCTCGGACAGGAAAAACAGAACAGTTCCGTCTGGAGCGGTCTTGCAGGTCGGGCGACAAGGGTGGACGTTTTCGGGGCTTTATCTGTGTCCACAGCAACGACAAGTTTGTAAGTGTCGTGAAGGGGATCAACCGAAAGAGCAGTTTGCAGCGGCGTAAGGGCGACTTCTGCACGGGAGCAGTCTATGATGGCACGATGACGCGAAAAGAAGACCCAGCCGAGAAGAACGTCGTGGTAGTATGACGCTAGCACGAAAAACTCGTTGACGTTGTTCACCTTGAATACCGACCCGATGTGAGCTGGCCGTGCGGAGCATTAGTCCCGAAACCCACGTGGTCACCTTTTTTAACTTGCGGCATAGGTTCTCGCACAATACGGAAACAGCGGCCCCTGTGTCAATAAGCGCTTGTGCAGAGGTCCCTCCAACACTGACGTCGATAACTTTTTGCGGCGAAAAAGATGGAGGAAAAAAAATTGCGCAAAATTGCGATTGATAAATGGAGTATCTACGGAGGCGTTCGACGTAATCTGTCTCGGTTGCGCTATTCGCGGCCTATCTGCGCTATGTCCAGTGACGCACTATTATGCGAGTGGTTCATGTGTGTTTATTTATAGGCGATGCATTTCGTTTTTCACAATATATTTGTTGAGAGTTCAGCGCTGTGTGCGCGTTCCCTTCCTGTGTGCCCTGTGGTTTTGCGCTGTTTTTTCTAATCATGTACAACCAACAAGCCCAGCTCTCCGCACTTTTGCATTTGGGCCTAGTTGGTACATATTCCTGAGGTAAAAGAAGCAGCGCAAACACACAGGACGCGCTTGTTTCTGTGTGGGGCGTCTTGTGTGTATGCGCTGCTGCTTTTGCCTCAGGAATGTCACGTAACTAGCCACGTGTCTACAATCATGTAACGTCAAGTAAGTGCTCGCGTGACTAAAAATCACGCAACATCACGCAACATCTGGTCACGTGACTAAATATAACGTAACATTTTGTCACGCAACTAAAATTGCGCAACATCGCACAGTAACTAGTCACATGACATGTCCTCGCCACGTAACATGTTCCCATCAAAAGCCACGTAATAGTTAGTCACGTGACAAAATCACAATCACATGCTTAGTAAGTGTGTGCGAATAGTGAAATTTCATCTCGAATCGAATTCGAATCGATTAGTGCCGAGTAGTGGCCAAGAATATCGAATATCGAATCGAATATCGAATAAAAAATATTTTATTGAAAATGAAAATAAGTAACAAAAAATTTAATTTGCTCATGTCAGATTGTCACGCAGAAACGCACGGGTCTACAATTAAGCCGTCGTCGTCACCTACGTGCAACAGGCCTCCGGCCTGGCCGACCACCCGACCTTGACCGCTGGATTAGTGGGCCTCACCACCGCTCGTTGCTGGGCTTCATACACGAAGCAAATTTGTATGTGTATCTCTGAATCAATACTTATTATGCCTAAGGGCTGACTTTCGAAAAATAAAGAAACGCAAGGTGTTTCACACGACCTGTCTTCAGGCTCCATCGCCATGATGTTACGGTGTTTCCTACTGTGGAAAACATGCGCTCACTGCGCACCTGAGCAACAGAAATGGGAAGGTATCGCAAAGCAATTTTGGCGATACCTGGGTAAAGTTCAGCTCCATGCTCTTTACAATATTTCACAGAATCGTCGTTTCCTGGGATCGGAGGCTCATTGAAGTATTTTTGAACCTCTTGACTATAAGGTCTGAGCTCAGTGCGCTCGTTATCTTTTGACGCTAGCTCATCCACAGTATCCCAGACCTTCGTTGCTGGCCTTCTTTGCTGCAGCCATGACGTGTGGAAATGACACAATATCCTTTACGATAAATATGCGCTCACTACTGAACCAGGACATTGGAGAAAGCTTTATTGAAATGCCTATTGTGACGACGTTAGCGTTAGTTTTTGCCACCCCACGCTAACCAAGTTGCACCATTGACTTTCCTCGCCTCTCAGATATTCGTCCTGTTGAATTGTTCGAAACTGCAAATACCAGCTAATCGAAAGTGGAATCGAATTATTCGCTTAGGTATTATTCGATTCGAAATCGAAACTCGAATATTCGCACACCCCTAATGCTTGCACTACTAGCGAAAACTTAGCCTCTTAAAAAAAACTTGGCAATACTAGCAAAACTTAGCTCCGCTGATGGTTCCAGCCTTGCGTCACCAGTGCAGGCTGCATATTTTTCCGGCGCACATACAGGCGAGTAACATTGCCGGTAAAGGTGGTCGACCTATGTTTAAATATAGACGGTATCCATCTGGTGTGTTCTTTCGAAAGCCCCATCGAAAACTGTGGCAGCTTATGATGAGTCGTTTACCGACTTGCTCAAAATGCATTGGTAACTTTACAACAACTGCACTCAAGTTCAAGCGATGAATTCGTTATAACGTCACTGAAGCATTTTTTTTATAGTCCAACTAAGAGAAAGTGTCAATTCATATTTATATTTTGCTGCGCGAACTAGTTTGGACAAAAACAAAAGCGCGCACGAAAGGACTTTCGTGGTCGTGTGTACCTAGACATTAAAATGCGACCCATTGTTGTGCAAGCGACAAAATGTAGACAGTGCTAACTGAACAGCTGATCATTTGGTGCACACACACATACTTCAATGTTCGCAGGTTCACAGCACTGTGAAGGGTCTGTTCTACACGACAGCCGCGGTGTCGGTGCTGGGCGGCGTGTGCAGCCTGTGGTACCTGACCCTGTTGTGGAGCAGCCGATATGTGTACTTCAACGCAGGACTGCGTCGCACGTTAGGCGACCCGGGAGACCTGGTTGGCGAGCAGTACTCGGCTGCGGACCGCAACGATGCAGCACCGGACCAGTTAACTGCGTCGTGAACTTCGTCACATCGTTCTTTTCTGACATGCCACACATCATTGAACAGAGGATTGTACCGTTGAAGACGTCCGCTAGTTTGATACAAGTTTTACAAACATCATAGCCTCTCCAAAATGTACAACGCAATATGACCACAATTTTGAGTCAAATGCGTTCTTCTTCAAAGCGATAGCGTTAGAGACCTCGTTTCGCAGAAATTTCGATGTCGACGCCGGCGTCCTCAGTTGTGAGCCTAAAATTGGCGTTGACTGTGAGCGAAAACTCGATATAGATGCTAACAAACATATAGATAATAAAAATAAAATGTTCGGTTCGAGTGGAAAATGAACCCAGGCCTTCTGCCTGGCAAGGAGGTGTTCCACCACAGAACCAAGCAAATTCTTAACGCGAGTTCAAGAAATCGCTTCGCAGAAATTGCTGTGTCGGCGTCATTGGTTGCGAGCGGAAAATCAGCGTTCTGTGGGAGCGAAAATTCGAGATAGATGCAAATAAACAAATAATAATCTTCGGTTCGAGTGGGAATCGAACTCAGGACTTGTGCGTGGCAAGCAAGTGTTTTGTTATCGAGCCACGCCTGTGCTCAAGATTGTTCCAGGAAAACAAACAATGATGAATATCACGTCGCGTGAGGAGTGTTCTTAAAGCATGTAATGCTGCGTGGTAGAAGCGGAGTCAAAACGTGTGCATTGCGCAACGAGTGGTTCGTCTAAATGCCCACCAATTGCAAGCACACATCATTATCGGCGACCACAACGTGTGCAGGAGCGCGCGTTGCCTTACGGACGCGTACTTCGCCGATTCGCAAAAGGAAGAATTGTGCCGTAGTGGGCACTTCCCAACTGCAGTAGACATTCTAAGATAGGTTAAAACGACCACTTTTACACGCGTTCTTTTTTTTTTATGGCCGCGTCGCGATGAAAGCTCGTCCTCCCTGTGTGGAGGGAGCCTCATCATCTCTGCAGGCATTTCATAAAGTTGTTCTCTCTCTTTTGCGGCATACTTGAGGTGTTCATCGAGAAGCGAAGCCAGGCTAGCGATCGAGAAGGCAATGTAACGGAGCCCGATTAAGCTATTGCGTTCTACTCTTGAAGGCGAACCTCGAGCGTCCTCCAAGTCTTGTTTTTTTTTTTTCTTGCCTGACTTTGGTGGATAACACTGAATAAAATGCTATGATAATAAAAATGCATTAGGTACATTGTACACTTGGCGGATGTTCAATCAGCCAGCGTTGTGCTCGCTTCGTCTAACTTAGAATTCGCGTGCAGTCACCCGCGTCTCTACTCTTGAGAGCCACTCGGGAGGTTCCGCTGCTGCTCTATGGATTTCCACAAACCAATGCACGTCCTCGGAAATACGTTCGTGCAGACCGCGCGTCCTTAGCGCACTAGTATCCAGCCATTATAGGGCGTCTAATAAAGGAGAGCCCCAGCAACATAATTACATCAAAAGGTGTGCCATCCCCATTCTCTATGTTTAAGTACCATGCGAGTCTAATGGAAATTCTTTCTTAATGATCCTTTGTAATACATCCCAAAAACAAACCCCTTTCCAACCGTGTAAAAAAACTCACAGGATATCCCTTATGCGATCGCCTAATAATAACAATTGTTGGGGTTTTACGTCCCAACACCACGATATGATTATGAGGAACGCCGTAGGGGAGGGCTACACAGATTTTTGACCATCCGGTGTTCTTTAACGCGCATCTAAATCTACGTACACGGGCCTCTAGAATTTCGCCTCCATTGGAATGCGGCCCGCCCGAACCGGCATTCGATCCCGCGACCCTCGGGTCAGCAGTCGAGCACCATAACCACTAGATCACCGCGGCGGCTCAAGCAATCGGCTAAGACGACTCGAAGGTGAAAGCCATCTTCTTTTTCAGTCGATGCACTTATATGATTTCGCACAGCCTCCTCGATCGGCCCGCCTCTAACCAAGCGATGTCCGGCGATGACGTCATCATGATGTCATAATGGCGCTTTGCCGTCACAAATTCTGGCAATCTGTGACGTCATTGACGCCGTCACGCTATATTCAGGTCATTTGACTTTTGGTAAGCCGACTGCACGCACATGCTTTCACTAGAGCGTCACTTGACTTTTCACCTGTATTTATTACTTAATTGCTTTCTTGATCATTTGTCTTGACGCCGTCGCTGACGGGAAATTCCCGCGTTTCATGACGCATCTAAGGCTTTCACTTTAAAACATGGTCTGTTATGTCTGGCTGCTTGCAAATTAAACAATCCATCCCTAGAGGAAAATTATTCCCTTTCTGTTTAAATCTTCTCTCTTCCAGATCTTAGGTGGGGGGGGGGGAGGTGTGAGCTCAAATTAGTAGGCTTAGAAAATTTTCTAAACCATAGCATGAACTTTAAAAAGGAGCAGTGGGAAGCTCATCTCGCCACCTCGAACCTGGAAACGCAATTCGCGCCACTAGATCAGGTCTGCCGGACGGCGACAGCCAGTGTGAGAGCACGCCTCCAACTTGCGCGCCGGCGGGTTTCTCTCCGGCCGTCCCAATCGCCGCGCTCCCCAGCAAAAAAAAAATAATAATAATAATAATAATATACGGCGCCTCGCGCGCCCGGCTACCGCCCGAGAGGGCGTGCGTTTAGTGAGTATTCCGGCGGCAGCGGAGACCGCCGCAGAAAGCAGAGCGTACGGCATACCAGCGTGAAAGTTGGCACTTTTTCGCGTGAAATGAAGGATCAGTGGCCAGATTTTCTGAATTCACTGAAGGCAAGTATTATTTTCTGTTACTCCATTTATTTTGGCCCGATTTGCGGAGGAAAGCATTGCAACTGCTCGATTTTCCTGATATAGATTACTATAAGGACGCGTCAATTCGTATCCGGTAGTAATAAGACGAAAGCCTTTAATGTCTGATACTCGCGGTGACCGTCCGTCACATCACAACAAGGGCCATTTCTGGGGCCGCAGTTGTCCGCTGCCGGTGTCCGTAGGCGCTATCGCGCCAAATAAGAAGGAAAAACGAAATAAGAAAAAACATCCAGGATGGAACGGGGTTCGAACCTGGGCCCTCTGCGTGGGAGCCCGGTATTCTACCTCATGCTGTTTTTTTATATTGAAACTGCTTTGCAAAAAGACCCTATACAGGCTTCATGTCGGGAAGGAACCACATTAGCATATGTAGTGTAGCGTGGTAGAAGAGTAAAATAACAACCAGGCGTAACACAATGCGAATTGCGCAACGAGTGGGTCGTTGAATGCTTCCAACCCATTGCATAGGGCTCTGGGCCCTAATTTTTCACCGTCACCAGCCACAGTATCAACAAAGTGCACATAATGCCTTACAGGTGTTTAGCGGGTACCACGGTTCTCCGCAGAATGACGAAAAATGGCATAGTGGCTGCTTCCCTACTTCACAAAAATCATGATGATTTATTTCGTAGTGGGTTCCTCGCAAGTGCATTTCTATTGGTTGCCAAGGAAGCCCATAAGGCCCTCATGATTCATTTCCTCAGAGTCTCAATAAAGTTCTTTCCCTCTCTCTCCCTCTCACGTTAACGTATGTTATATCGCGTGGTGGGAGAGTGAAAGATCGTTTAGAGCTTCCAACCCATTACAAAAAAAAAGGGCTCAGCGATAACTATTCATCGTCATCAGCCGTCGCATCAGCAAAGTGCACATAATGCCTTACAGATGGTACCTCGATTCTCCGCAGAATGACGAATAATGGCGCGTAGTAGCTGCTTCCTAACTTCCCAAAAATTATGATTTGTGGCGTAGTGGGTACGTTGCTAGTGTACGTGTATTAATAGCCCCAAGAGAGTTTATAACGGGTCCCAGAAATGGCGCTCTTCCAGCTTTCGCTGTGACTGTGCTGCGCTTTCCGCGCAGGCCTGGCGTTTTTTTGTTTGTATAACCACTGCCCCCTTATGCAGTACCCCTCTGGGGCCCTTAATGTAAGGAAATGAAATGAAATGAAATATACCATTTTCATTATGCATGCTTTACATGTAGTAGATGTTGTTTTCATGTCCATGTGTCAGCCAATGACATTCAATCCCTTATGAACTTTTTTTTATAATTGTGCTTACCACCATAGGCGTGCGCAGGGTTCCTCATCGGGAGGGGGGGGGGGGAGGGGGCGAAGGTTCATCGCAACGCCCCCCCTACTAAATCAATGTACGAGGCAGATTTTGTGCCCCCCCCCCTTCTTAGGTGACTAGGGGGGTCAAAGTATCGAGCAGATTTTGCGCCGCCTCCCCCCCCTCTTAGGTGACTAAGGAGGCGGCCGCCCCCCCCCCACACCCCCCTCCCCTCCCCGTGCGCACGCCTGTGCTTACCGAGCTACATGGCATCAAGTGAAAAAAATTGCAACAGGGGTCATTGGAGTTGCCTATAATTATAAAATGCACAATAAAAGTCCTTTTCATGATTTGTTCAACGATACTGCTGGCGCTAGAAGGCCCAGACAGGAGGGGCAAAGTACAAACAAAAAGTGCAAAGCACGTAGGGAATCTATGAGCAATGTACAAAGAGGATCTATACAAAGTGAATCTATGAACTAGTAAAGAAAAACTGAAGAACGCATTACAGAGAAAGGGGATATAAAATGCAAAAAATAATACAATGAAAAATTAAAACTACTTAAATAATGCACAAAAAGTGTCCGCAAAAAAATGGAATACTATTTTGAAACAGGAAGGAATAAATTTAGGTACTAAAGAATGCATTAGAGCCAACGCTGATGAGGGCACTAAGGTAGGCTGGTCCAGTCAGTTATTGTTCAAGTAAAAAAAAGGAACACTGAAAGATGTTAGTTCTAGCATTATAAGGTGTTAACTAGGCAGAGTGGCGATGTCTTGTTCAGCGGGCAGTGGGTGGCTTTATATAAGGTTCGGGGGAAAGACAATTTACTATTGTATAGTAAGAATATAAATTTAAGCCTGCGGATTTTTCTTCTTTGTTGCAAAGACTGAATGTTGTGTTCGGTCATTAGGTCACTTGGAGAGTCACTGGAGCGATATTTAGAGATGATGAACCTTACTGCCTTACGTTGGTTCTAGAACGCTAATGTTAGTTTTAGTACAATGATCCCATACGATAGCTGCACATTCGAGTTTAGGGTGGACAAGAGAGGTATAAGTGATTAGACGGATCTCGGAAGGAGCGTGACTCAATTTGCGTCTGAGGTAGCAAAGTTTTTTGAAAGCTGAGTTGCAAAAGTGTGTGAGTTCCAAATGAGATTGCTAGTTATTATAACGCCGAGGTACTTGTATTCATCAACCTAAGTGGCATAGATGTAAGATTATAGGTAAACGACAGTTTACTTATTTATTGGTGATTTTCATAACTACTCTTTTATCAACGTTAAGCCGCATATCCCAGCGGACGGGCCAAGCTAGTATGTTTTGAAGGTTAGAAGTTACAGTATTTTGATCTTGCTGGTAGGTAATTTCATTAAAAAATAAACAGTCGTCGGCGAATAGTTTTATTTGTACGGGCTGAGT
Source organism: Rhipicephalus sanguineus (assembly GCF_013339695.2). Taxonomy (NCBI): domain Eukaryota; kingdom Metazoa; phylum Arthropoda; class Arachnida; order Ixodida; family Ixodidae; genus Rhipicephalus; species Rhipicephalus sanguineus. The sequence continues at coordinate 142,804,479 of NC_051186.1, read as the reverse complement.
AATAGTGTCAACAATGTCATTATTGCCACGCCCACTTCTTGTTTTATTTTATGTTTTTTGGGTTTGACCAGCAAGGACGGTTATCAACGCTCGAGGCTGTCCGCGAAACAGTGTTCGAGAAGCTTCTCGATTGTAGTAGATCGTTTTGTTAGGATTTCGCGCCGCACGCGAATGTTCCAGCTTTATCGAGAGATAACGCCGCCACCAGCGATATCGCTGGAAAGTTCGATAGCGCCTGTATAAAAGCCGACGCACTTGACCGCTCGTCAGTTGATCGACGGTCGACGCTCTGTTCGACGCTATCAGTGTATTGCTGTAGTTTGACTTTCAGTTTCCCGGCCACAAGTTCGGCCAAATAAACAGTTTCATCTCGGACGTGCTCACTGCTGTCTTCGTCGACGTCACGACCACGTGACATCTGGTGGAGGTGCTGCTTCATGATCCGGACGCCACCGCGGAGCGCTGACCCAAGCCCAAGCCGCGAAGAAGACGACTCTAAGGACAACCCGGATCCTCGAACCAGCCGCCGGCAGAAGGGACTACAACCAGAGTACGGGCTCCTTCCCGAAAACGCCAGGCAGCCGAAGACCGTCACATCGACTGCCGAGACGATGACAGACCCCCTGCCACCTACAACGGTAGTGATGAACAGCCAAGGGAGCCACCAACTTTCCGTGGATTGTCGTTAGAAGAGCCGGAGAGCTGGCTGGAGACGTACGAGCGAGTCGCCGCCTTCAACCACTGGGACACTGAACAGAAGATGCGCCACGTCTACTTCTACTTAAAAGACGCCGCGAAGACGTGCTTCGAAAACCATGAATCGAGCCTTCAATCCTGGGACGTCTTTCGGACGACGTTCCTCAATACCTTCGCGAGCATCGTCCGCAAGGAAAAGGCCGCTGCTTTGCTGGAGACAAGAGCGCAGCTACCGAATGAGACGGTCACTATCTACACGCAAGAGATGACGCGACTTTTCCGCCTGGCCGATGCTGCCATGCCTGAGGAAAAAAAGGCGCGCTTCCTTATGCGGGGAGTGAAACAAGACCTCTTTGCAGGATTGGTGCGGAAACCACCGAAAACTGTCACCGAATTTCAGAAGGAGGCTACAACAATTGAAAAATCCCTCGAGATTAGGACGAAGCAGTACAACCGCTCAACCCTGTCGACAGGCTACACCGAAGCGCACTCGCTAGGCACCGACGACCTACGGGAAACCATCAGAGCAATAGTTCGGGAGGAGCTGCGCAAGCTGTTGCCATCAGCGCAGCCTCAAGTGGATTCGATCGCCGACATGGTCCGCGAGGAAATCCAGCAGTCGCTGGGCACCCCCTATGCAGCGCAGCCGCAGCTGCAAGCAATGAACTATGCTGCTGCAGCCCGACGCAACGCCCCCCCCCCCTCCTCGCCCGCGTCAAGACGCCGCGCCGCCGCAGCAGTTCCGCCGCCAGGCACCGCCGCCACCACCAACGACGCCATACCGCCCGCCGACAGGACAAGGATGCGCCCCCCGAAAGACCGACGTTTGGCGTGCCCCTGACAACCGCCCGCTCTGCTACCACAGCGGGGAGGCCGGCCACACGTACCGCCGCTGCCAATACCGACAGATGGGGCTACGCGGATTCGCCATCAACGCGCCGCGCCCGCAGCCAGGCGAACGGCCTCACGACATTGACGACTACCTCACCGGAACACAGTGGCAAGAACGACGACCTTCCCGATCGCCGTCGCCCGGCCGCTACATGTCACCGCACGGCCGGCAGTACACTGGCCCAAACCGGTGCCGGTCGCCTAGCCCGTATCCGGGAAACTACTCCTGAACCGTCAAATTTGCGTCGCAAGAGGTATCGCCGCACTGCGTGACGGTAAAGCAAACGTAGTCCTGACAAACTTCAGCCACGAATATAGGCACTTCAACATGGGCGCGACGGTTGCCTACATCGACGAATGTGTAGCCGCCAGCGATGCTTTCGCCCTCTTCGATGCTGCCGAACCTGCTACGACTAATAGAGGTCCCGAACCGGATTTTGACGTCAACCCGAGCCTTCCGAATGCCAAACAAGACCAGCTCAAAACCCTGCTCTCGCAAGGACTGTTTCTCGTCGTCATCGCGGGTCCGACAAACGCCCCTTGCGAAGCACCGCATTATAACAGAAGAAAATTCTCGACCACTCCCACAGAGCCCCTACAGAGTTTCGACGCGAGAACGTGAGGCCATAAAGAAACAAGTGGACGAAATGCTTCGCGACGACATCATCCAGCCATGAAAAAGTCCGTGGGCGTCACCCGTGGTGTTAGTGAAGAAGAAGGACGGGACACTGCGCTTCTGCGTTGATTATCGGCGCCTGAATAAAATCACGAAGAAGGACGTGTACCCCCTCCCCCGGATAGACGACACCCTGGATCGACTTCACAACTGCGACGTACTTTTCGTCGATGGACCTCAAGACCGGCTATTGGCAGATCGAAGTAGACGAAAGAGACCGAGAAAAGACCGCTTTTATAACGCCCGACGGCCTCTTTGAGTTCAAGGTCATGCCTTTCGGTCTTTGCTCGGCACCTGCGACGTTCCAGCGCGTCATGGACACCGTACTGGCCGGATTGAAGTGGTAGACGTGCCTTGTGTATTTGGACGACGTCGTCGTGTTTTCCTCGACCTTCGACGAGCATCTCCGGCGGCTTGAGGCAGTACTTCAAGCAATCAAGACCTCTGGACTGACCCTGAAGCCAGAAAAGTGCCGATTCGCATACGACGAGCTCCTGTTTCTGGGTCATGTGATCAGCAAGTCTGGAGTGCGCCCAGACCCGCGGAAAACAGCTGCCATCGCCGACTTCGCGCCACCCACCGACAAGAAGGCCGTGCGCCGATTTCTCGGCTTATGCGCCTATTACAGACGCTTCGTTAAAAACTTTTCAAGGATCGCCGAACCACTGACGCTTCTCACGAAGGCTAACGTGGAATTCAGGTGGGAAACGCCGCAAGTAAGCATTTCAAGAACTTAAACGACGCCTGCAGACGCCACCCATACTTGAGCATTTCGACGATTGCGCAACACTGACACTGACGCAAGCAGCGTAGGACTCGGTGCCGTCCTTGTGCAAAAGACTGACGGGCTTGAAAGGGTTATCAGTTATGCTAGCCGGTCACTATCCAATGCAGAAGCCAACTATTCCACAACAGAAAGGGAATGCCTTGCCATCATCTGGGCTACGTCAAAGTTTTGCCCCCTACCTCTATGGCAGGCCCTTCAAAGTTGTCAGTGACCATCACGCCTTATGTTGGCTAGCTAACTTGAAGGACCCTTCAGGTCGTCTCACACGATGGAGTCTGAGGCTTCAAGAATTTGACATTACCGTCATGTACAAGTCCGGACGAAAACACTCTGACGCCGACTGCCTGTCCCGAGCCCCCGTCGACGCGCCGCCGCAAGAGGACGACGACGACTGCTTCCCCAGAACTATAAGTGCCGACGACTTCGCCGAAAGGTAACGAGCCGACGCGGTACTGGGGGGTTTTATGGAGTACCTCGAGTGCAAGACAGCCGTTGTTCCGAAGGTATTCAAGCGAGCACTGCCGTCGTTTTTCTTGCGGAACGGCGTTCTCATGAAGAAGAACTTTTCGGCACTTCGAACCGACTACCTTCTTGTCGTGCCCTCATCATTGCGACCAGAGGTCCTCCAGGCCCTACACGACGACCCGCCAAATAAACAGTTTCATCTCGGACGTGCTGACTGCTGTCTTCGTCGACGTTACGACCACGTGACATTATTATGTACCGTAAAATCCCGAGCAAGCGCCCCCCCCCCCTACGGCGAAAGATAATCCGACAAGATTCGGAGGGGGGCGCTTGCTCGGGATTTTACAGTATGTTAAATAAGAATGGTCCAAGAACACTTCCCTGGGGAATGTCAGAAGTTACAGGAAGATTACTGGAAGAGCATTTATCAACTACAACGAATTGCCTACAATTAGTAAAATAAGCAGAAATTCAATTTGCAAGATATGCGGGAACATTTAGATAATAAAGTTTTTCGGTCAGTTTCACGCGTGATATGACATCAGGCGCTTTCCTGAAATCCAAAAATATGGTGTCAGTTTGCTCTAATTTGTCGACAATGCGCTGCGTCCTGTGTTCTTCATAAGTCTCCGTTTCTTTTAGCGCTTCACCATCACGAATGCTAGCAAGACTATAAATTACAGTATTTGATTGGTGAAAACTAAAGGCTCTGATATACTCCAGCGTAACGTCGATGCGGGCGTGCGCGCGTCACGGCGACGTTACGTCAGCAAAAAAAAAATTGACCCCACCTCCCCGAAGGGAATCGTGAGGAAATGCGAATGCATTTCTTTGGGCGCGACTGTGCGGCGAAGTAATTATATAATGAATGACGAGACGGTGATTTGTAGGGTAACCATTTATTTAACACCTGTTTGTGTTATCGTTGCACTTGACGGCCACGATCACTTCCTTGTGGTCGGTAAAGTGCACGGCCAGAGGGTCTTTGAGAAGCATGCGGGCGTCACAGTTTCGGGTAAAGACTACATCAATGCAAGTACCGTGAATGGTTGTGGGGCAGAGTTCGGATGCGGTAGAGGCACACTGCATAGAGTGCTTGGTGCGCATGTACTCGACAAGCCACTGTCCACTCGTCTTTCGCACGTCAACGTTAAAGTCACCAACCAAGACAACGGGGTCAGAGCTTTTGGAGCGCGCACAGATACATTCCATGCCCGCATCGAGCTGCGCGGCAACGGCGTCTCGGGCGAGGTAGGGCGCGAGGTACACGGTCACCACAAAGACTCCGTCTCCGGTGTAGGCGAGCATGAACATGTCCTCATACGGAGACGCGTCTCGCACGGGCGAGGTGGCAACGGCGTGCGACATCATGTTGCCGTACATATTGGACACGAGATTGACGCCGCAGTACTCGCCGTTCTTGTCGCTTCTGGCAAAGTAGTACGGGTTGACGGCGTCGTCACCACCGACGCTAGGGCAGACTCGGCGATCGAGGACGAGAAGCGATGACTGGGATTGCCGGCGCAGTTTGCGAGCGAGCGAACGGGAGAGTGGGGCGCCCGCGAAGAGGAGAAGCGCCGAAGCACGCGCCTACCCTCGCCCACACTCTCCCACACACGCGGGAGCTCCGCCGAGGATGGATGGATGGATGGATGGATGCTATGAGCGTCCCCTTTATAACGGGGCGGTGACATGTCTGCCACCAGACTCGAAGAAAAAAAAAAGCTTCCTTGTTTCATGTTGGCCTAATACCTTATCTACATTGATTAAATCTATGTTATTATATCAAAAAATATAAATTCACGGTCTATCTCTCTGCCTCTTAAGGCAGAATGACCTTATTTTTCCCCCCATTATTTATTTTTGTTCTTTATCTCTACTTTTCTGCCACCAATACTCTAACCGTCTCTTATTTCTATCGCGGACGTGTTCAGCTTTCTATTGTTGTCCCTAAAACCCAAGGCTTCATGTAGACTCGTGCCCACACGTATACCTGGGTGAATATCGCCACATTCAATCAGTACATGTTCCATCGTTTCCTTAGTTCCCCCGCAGCATGTACATTGTTCTTCTTCGTTACTGAATCTCGCTTTATAACTACGCGTTCTAAGGCAGCCCGACCTTGCTTCAAACAGTAAAGCGCTTCCCCTTGAATTATCATAAAACCTTTCCCTCCTTATTTCGTTTTTTCCCTTTCGGTAGTTACTCAGAGCCGGCTTCTTTTCCATCGCTGTCATCCAATAAGTCCTCTCCGCCTCTCTGACCTTCCGCTTAATGCTCCTTGTTGCCTTATCGCCCGCACTGCTAGCCGTATATTTACTGATGAGCCTCCTAGTTCTTTTTCTCCACTGCGTGTCAACGCTTTTGCTATACAAATACCTGAAAACCTTCTCTGCCCATCTACTCTTCTTCATTTTCCTCAGCCTCTCTTCGAATCTCATTTTTTTTTTTTTGCTCTGAGCTTCCCGCACTTCAAAGCCTGTCCATCCCATATCACCCTTTACAGCCTCATTTGTCGTCTTCCCGTGAGCGCCCAACGCGAGGCGGCCCACGGTCCTTTGATTTACATCCATTCCTGATTGTACCTCTGACTTCATGCACACCACTGAGTTCCCAAATGTAAGCCCCGGGACCATCACACCCTTCCACAGCCCTCGAAGCACCTCGTACCTATTGTACCCCCATAAAGCTCTGTGCTTCATAATTGCAGCATTCCTCTTTCCCTTTGCTACCGATGCTTTCTCCTGTACCTCCATATATCTATCCCCCTCATTTACCCATACTCCGAGGTACTTGTACTCGCTTACCCTCGGTATTTTTTGGCCCTGTATAAAGACCGCATGGTCTTCGTGATCATTGAATACCATCAATCCACATTTTGTTGCACTAAATCCTAGTCCTAGAGCCTCACATTCCCTTCCACATATATCTGCCAGTCGCTGTATATCATCTTAAGTGTCCGCAAATAAGACAATATCATCAGCATAAAATAGACCTGGAAGCTTCTGCTCAACCATCGTGCCGACCTGTGTGACAAATTAAATCCAATGTTGCTACCTTCTAGCGCTTTTTCCATCCTCACCATGTACAGCATGAATAACAGCGGGGACAAAGGGCATCCCTGTCTCAGCCCCTTGCTAATTTCAACGCTGTCCTTGCTACTTATTCCTTCCCATTCTATACAAACTGTATTTTCTCGGTATATTTCCCTCAAAAGCTGTATACAGTCGTCACCTATGCCCACTTCTTTCAGTATATCACACAAAATTTCCTGATTAACGTTGTCATACGCCCCGGTAATATCTAGATAAGCTACGTATAAGGGCCTGTTTTCTATTTTCGATATTTCTATACACTGGGTAAGAACAAACAGGCTATCGTCTAACCGCCTGTCGATTCGAAATCCATTCTGAAGTTCTCCCAGAATATCATTTTGTTCTACCCACGCTTCTATTTTTAATTTTACTGCCTGCATCGCCAACCTGTATAGCACGGATGTAATGGTTAGCGGTCTATACGAGCGAATGTTATCCTTTTCTCCCCTGCCTTTATAGATTAAGTTCATTCTACTTTTTCGCCATTTGTCTGGTATTTCCCTCTCCTTTAAGCACTTTTCTACGGCTTTCAGCAGTGCTTCTTTAGTGTTATGTCCGAGTTCGTTAATGAGGCTGACGGGAACCCCATCTAAGCCCGGTGTAGTGCGCTTAGGAATTTTTCCTTCGGCTTTCTTCCAATTGAAATTCTCTAGTACTACATCTTCGTCGGTTGCACTCCTTTGCGTAATTTTACTCATCGGGGGAATCCCCTGGGCGACCTTTTTAAACGAATCGGCTGTTATCTTTCGGATGTAACCTAGCGCTTCATACCCTTCCAATTGATTTCCTCCTTCATCTACCATATGTTGTTGCATTGTGACAGACTTCCTACCCAGCGCTTTTAGGTGGCTCCAAAATATCCTAGGCGCGGCCTTCTTTTCGCGAATCTCTGTCATCCAGCGTTCACTTTCCCCTTTAATTTTTGCCTCGACTAATTTCTGCACAATGGATTTTTGCTCTAAATATTTTTCCCATATTTGGTTGACCTCGTCCTGTGGCCGCTTCTCCTTTTTTGCTTGTCTGTGCTCCCGTGATGCCTCACGTCGCTTCTCGATCGCCTCCCGGATTTCTTTGTTCCACCAACTTTTTGGGTTTCTCTTTCCTTTCCAACAAATAGTTTTCTTCTCTTTTTCCATTTCTTTTGTGATTATATGTAGCAGCTCACTATCCTTCCAGTCTCTACCTGGTAGTTCGTCTACTTTTTCCTCGACTCTTGCAGCTATATTTGTTATTTGTTTGTCATTTAGATACAAGCTGCCAAACTTTGATTCTATGTTCTTATTATCAGTTTTATATCCCATTTGTAATATTATGCGTTTATGGTCACTACCCAAGCTGTTAATGCCTTCCTCGTCTATTCTCATCTCTCTAAGTTTGTCATATATTCCTTCTGTCATGAGACAATAATCAATGCTCGATTGCCGGTTTCCGACTTCCCACGTGATCTGCCCCTCACACTTAGGCCCCACGTTAACTATCTCAAGACTATGTTGCTCGCAGAGATCTAGCAATAACTTGCCATTGGTGTCTGAATATCCGTCGAGGTCATGAATGTGAGCGTTCATGTCCCCTAGAAGGATTATTTCGGCATCATGACCAAATTCTTTAATATCGGTGCTTATGCATTTCACTATCTCCAGATTCTTTTCTCTGCAGTTATTCCCCGTCCACAAGTAAGCTACACCTAGCCACGTTTTCTTTCCACCTACTGTGCCCGAAACCCACATGTGCTCTGAACACGTTTGTTTCACTCTATCCAATTTTGTTTTGCTATGAATTAGCATTCCAACACCCCCACCTCTCCTTTCTGAGGTGATCCTGTTACATCCTTCCCAAATATAATTGTCAATATGTGGTGGCTCTTCCAAGTCTCTAAGGTGTGTTTCTCTAACCGCATAAACACCTATCTGTTCCTTGTTTAACTGTTCCTCAATCTCTAACCATTTTGCCTTTTTTCTGCCACCCTGCATGTTTATGTAACTAATTGCAACACGCGCCTTCTCCCTTCTTTTACCTTTTCTCTGGTTTTTCGCTATATTGCCTGTCGAAGAGTCCCCCTGGTTGTTTTCCTCATTACAAGCTACCCTGGGCACCGAAGGGCCCGCGTGCCCCCCAAAAAAGCTAATGTGCGGCCTGCCAGTCGCCAGCCCACCTCATGACCAAGCCTCTTATCGAAGTGAATTCTGTCTCTTTGGAAACCGCCCCACCTGTGCACCTCCCTGTTTATATCCACTACCTCGAAGCCCTTCTCTCGACTAATTCGCCATATCACTTTGTTTGCGTCGACAACAGCTCTTTGCAAGTTGATATCTCTCACTGGTACTTCCGGTATTGTGCATACCACTATCTGCACCTGAGGGGAAATGGCGCGCATGTCATCGACCCCTTTCGCCAATGTGGTCGCTAGTTCGGCTGATTCTTCATTCAAGACGTCGTTTAGACCTCCCGCGATTATCACGAGGTTACGTCCATCAGCCTTAGTTGCGAGTTTTGCGCTAGCTTGTCTCATCACTGATCCCAGCCTATGTCCCGGGAACTTCCCTATTAAAACTCGTTTGTCGCCTCTCACCCTTTTCTTGACTGCTTCTTCGCATCTAACTAAATTCGAGTCCCCGGCGATTATCACGTGCTCCGACTTTTCCGCTGGACTGTCCCGCACCTGGCCACTGCCTCGGTTATTAGCGCGTGCCACTGCTGCTTTGTCCCCTCCCCTTCCCAAAACTACTTCGCGGAAGCTGGGTCCTGTGACCCTTGCACCTGTCTTTTCCAAACCTGTTTCCCCCTTCGCATCTACCACGGCGGGGGTCGATGCCCGGCTGTCGCTTGCTTCCTTGTTCGCCATGACTACCTTTGCTAACCCCTCCTCGGCTGACTTAAGCCTTTCCCCCATAGCCATCGTTTTTTCCCGCTCTGTCGCCAACGCAATCTCTAGCTCGGCGATTCTTACCATGAGCTCATTCTGGGCAGCCATCATTATTTCCATTTTCGCCTCTAACTCGCATTGCTTACACTTGGCGTCAGCTCCCTCTGTCTTCTCATCCGTACAAACCTCTATTTTCCATCCCATTCCGCACCCTGTACACTTTACGGTCTTTTTGACCATGGCTAGATCGTTCACACGGCGGATTAGATACACTTAAAGTCAAATGGTATCACAAAACTCCGCAAGTATGCTATACTTCAAAGCACATGTGTGCCTTTCAGCCACGTGGTGACCGAACAAAAAAAAAAGACCCAGGCGACTGTCACACAGAAACAGTACAAAATTGCAAGCCCTATTAAGCTTCAATCTAGTGGCTTATGTACTCATATAACTAAAAAAAAACAAGCTCGAATCATGCAAAAAAAAACTTATCTGACGCTGTCATTCCGGAGCCCACGAAAAACACGTCCGTCCTCTAGCAGCTCTAACTCGCACAGCCCCCGAGCTCCCGCGATGCGAGCGCCCTCACGCGCCCGAGCACGCTCCTCCTCTCCACTCACTCTCCGCTGATCCGCCCGCACCACCTGCTCCGGTTGCTAGGGGCGAGCAGGAGCGCACGCGCTCGCAGCTGTTGCTTTGAGAGGGGGGCGGGAGCGGAGAGATCGCGGACGCCGCACGGCGCCTGACATAGCTGGACTAAGAAATGCATTCGCATTTAAAACAGCCCTCTGTAGTCCGGCGTCGGCTGACCGCCGACGCAGCCGACGGCTGCAGGCGCGCTCGGGCGTCGCTCGGCTCCGAATAGATCCTGCTGCATTTCGCGACAGACGCCCCTGCTTCGCGGGCTGTTTCGTCGGTTCCCGACAGGTGACGCGTAGCATTCTCCGCTTTAATGCGCATGCGCTCCTCTAGAGGCCATCGCAGCGGCGCGTTAGAGCCGGCTCGACTGTAGCGGAGACCGATTTGCGCCTGGCGTACCGTCGCCGGCTCGGCGTGACGAAACGCAACGTCTTCGCGCGCGCTGGCGTCGGAAGTAGGAGTATAACAGAGCCTTTACAGACAATAACGCCAAAGAAAGTATAGGGGATGTTATTCGTTGTCATTAAGATAAAGTGTGAAGAAAGTAAAGGCAACGAAAAAATAACTTGCCGCCGGCAAGGACCGAACCTGCGACCTTCGAATAACGCGTTCGATGCTCTACCACTGAGCTACGGCGGCGTTCATCCTCCCGTCCACTTTATGGGGTATATATGTGCATTTCAACCTAGGAGTGTTAGTCAGTCTACACTCGCCGTCATGGCTGCGACTGGCGCTGACTAACACTCCTAGCTTTAAATGCACATATATACCCCATAAGTGGACGGGAGGATGAACGCCGCCGTAGCTCAGTGGTAGAGCATCGGACGCGTTATTCGAAGGTCGCAGGTTTGGCCCCTGCCGGCGGCAAGTTTATCTTTTCGTCCGCTTTACTTTCTTCACACTTTATGTCAATTACAACGAATAACATCCCCTATACTTTCTTTGGCATTTTGTCTGCTAGTTCTCATTATTATTGTGTCTAACTAAGAAACGAGCCCTTAAAAATCCCATCAAGTTTTCTTCAGTACTTGATTAAGTTACAGTGGAGAGGCTAAACAATGCTTCTTAAAACCATGCTGCACAGGAGTTAGAATGGCTCGACCATGTAGAAACCTAGTGGCCTTGTCAGCAATAATGCGTTCTAAAAGTTTACAACACGAAGAGGTTAGTGAAATGGGACAGTAATTGTCAACTAGTGATGGATTGCCTTTCTTTAGTCTCGGATTATTACGAGCAGGTAGCCAGTCGTTTGGAAGCACAGCCAATGATGATGTTAATTTAAGAATAACAACTGGCAAGTATAGAATCGCAGCGTGAAGTTACTTCGTACAAAAAGTGCTCTGGTAACTAAAAAAAACAAGCCATCACTTACATCGTTGACAAATGGTGAAAATCATAGCATATGGCTGCAAGTAATTGACAAGTGGAGAAAATGAGAAAAAAGTGCAGTGCTTTGGCTAAGTTGTCATTGGGTGATCAATTTTGACATGAAAGCCTCAATGGCTCATTGAACAAAAAAGCCGACATCTGTTCTCCAAAAGGTGCCTAAATTTCCATTGGCTGCGACACCACGTCATGTGCACACCACAACAGAGCAAATAAAAAAGAATGAGGACAGTTGCCTTGCCAGATGTTGCTTTTGAGGGGAGAGGGCACCGCTGCTACGTCTCCCTCACAAGCCTGTCTCCCCTCTACCAATCAGCTCTATGCATTCCTTGAACACGCATTCTCGTGTCGGTGATTGCCATGAAGAAAAGCAATGAATGAAATGCAGAATAACTCCAAATATCCGGCACCGCAGGCTGCTGCTACATATGCTTTCGCAGTCACAACATAAGAATTAGTCCTTTAGTGTGCTGAGTTTTTTTTTGTCACATATAGTCATAATGTATAACCCGCTTAAATAAAATTAATCAGCCAGTAATAAAAAAGACATAAGTTGAGAAAGACGAAAGAGAACATAAGTATGCATATATTTATATAATTATGAAAATAAAAAAATTATATGCTCATTATAGAAACATCAGCTATGCAGCATAAAAATATACAAAAAATGCACATGTGCTGGGTATCAATGAATAACTTTGCACGCTATATAGTTGCTTTTGTCTAATGCTGATATAATGCTGTTTGTATGATGCAAATAACTTTGCTCGAGCTGCTATGGGATTTCTGTTGTGTACTTGTCTTTCATTACACGTGCCTAATTTCCTTTAAAAAATTTTGGTAGGAACCTGTATTGTACAATAAAAAAATATACAGGGTGCATCCATATATAAACTTTTTTAGCGCGCACGAAAGACAAGGACAAGAAAGAGACAGACGAGCGCTAACTCTCAACTGTTTATTTTTGAAAGGAACGATACATATAAGAACCCTAAAAACCAGCATAGAGCGTGTGCGGCGCAAGTCATGTGTGTAAGGACCGAGTGGTAGTTCGTCACGTTTGCGAGTGCGTGGCTCAACGGAACAGGCGACAAGAGAATACGCACGAATAAGTTTCAATAAACATTTATGAGGACAAGGGATTCTAGGGACGATCACGGAGAACAAGCACAGAGATAAACACACATCAATTAATGTGAAAGTCCTACCCGCGGAATGTCCGACCAAGGTTACAAAAAAAAACATCTCACGACTTGTAGATGCCGTCTTGCGGAGGGTCAGTCTACGTGCGGCGACGAGTCTCGTCGAAGGCGAGCCCAAGCACGCAGGTGACACGTCACAAGACAAGGCCTCCGGAAGGCCTCCCGTTTGATCGCGGCCTTGCGCCGTCCCAGGTGGCGACGGTGTTCAGGAACTCGTGACGCCTGCCCGCCGACACAGCAGGAGCCGCGCCCTGTACCTGTAGCCTCAGGCAGGTAGTTCGGTTCCCCGGGTCTCACCGAGAACAGGCAGGAGGAGCTCCCCGGACAGCGCCCTGGTCCGGCACGTCCTCGCTGGAGCCACCGCCAACGCCCGCAACACCAGGCAAGCACCAGTCCTCGCTGAGCACGGCCACGACAACTTCTCGGACAGCGCCCTGGTCCGGCGTGTCCTTCGGCTAGCTTCGCTCAGCCCTCTGCGCGTTCCACACGCCCCTCTCTTCTTTCTCGTCTTCTTTTCCCGTGCCGCCGCCGCGCATGCCACCTGCCTCTGGCTCGCCTTCATGTCGCCGTCGTCTTCATTCTCACAAACATTTCAAAATTCCACCAAAAGTTCACAAACATAAATTCCTTCCACAAATTCCCTCTGTTCAATACAATTATCCCCCCACTCAAGAAAGTTGTTCGGCAGAACAACTTTTCCACAGTCATCAAGTACTACAAGGCAATACTGCTATTTACATGAAGTCGCACATGTTTTGCGATAGTTCTGAGCAAATGTCAGCACACCTTCGTTCTAACAGGCACCATCGGTAACGGGGTTGTGTTTCCTTTTCCTCATATCTTTTGAGGAGGTTAGCGTGAAATAAGCTAACTCGCGAACCTAGGTCTAATAGATATTCACTCTCGCTACGTTTCTCTAGGACTGTAAAGGGACCTTTCCACGTGAGGATTAGCTTATTCTTGGCCGATGGAAGGAGCAGCAACACTTTATCGCCTGCAGAGAGCTCTCGAAGTCTTTTCTTACTGTCATCAGGCTTCTTTTGTGAAGCTTTTGCCTTGTGGACCTCTTCTTGAGCTATCTTGCAGGTGTTCTGCAACCTCTCTTTTAGCTCGATGACATCTCTGTACGCGGTCTTGATCTCACAATCGACGTTTTCGCCTGCCCACAATTCCTTAAGTATGGACATTGGGCCACGCACGAATCGTCCGTAAAGGAGATCAAATGGCGAAAAACTAAGGCTCGCTTGCGGGACCTCGCGATAAGCGAACAGTAGTGGAGCCAAGTACCTGTCCCATTGTTTAGGGCACTCCTGACACATTCGCCGAATCATCTGTTTGAGGGTCCTATTGAATTTTTCCACAAGCCCATTCGCCATGGGATGGTACGGTGTAGTGGGGAGTTGTCTAAACGACATTAATCGTCCCAGTTCTTGCATCAGACGAGATGTAAATGACTTGCCACGGTCACTCACGATTTCCCGTGGGACCCCAACGCGAGCGAACATTTCCAGTAGCGCTTCCGCTACTCGCTCCATTTCAATACTGGGCAAGGCTATCGCATCTGGGTAGCGCGTGGCAAGGTCTATCATCGTTAAAACGTATCTATTCCCTTTTTTAGAAGTTGGGGACAGAGGACCGATAATATCAATCGCCACTCGGTGGAATGGAGTCTCGATTATGGGCATATTCCCCAAAGGCACACGACCCACAAGGTGCTTGGGTACTGTACGTTGACATATGTCACACGATTTTACAAAGCGTGTGACATCCGCTTGTACTCCAGGCCAATAAAACTCTTCAAGGACACGGTCTACTGTCCTCTTTTGGCCCTGATGTCCAGCGAGCAATCCCTCGTGTGCCATCTTCATAACTGTGGTCCGTAGCTTCTTCGGAACCACCAGTTGTTCGAAGTGTCGTTGTTCCGAAGTCTGATAATGCCGGAAAAGGATGCCATGGACCAGCACGAACTTGGCAGTAGCTCGTTTCTTGGACGTTGTTGTTTGGCCCAATGCTTGGAAACAAGCCTCCAGTGACTGATCCGTGCTCTGCAATTGCCGAAGTTCTTCCCGGCTGAAGTTTAAGGGGTCAACTTGCGGTGCACGTAATTTTTGCAGCTTTCCCGTCTTTCCTGCAGCGGCCGTCACTTCCTCACTGCGTACTTTAGGCATTGTCTCTGTATCCTCGGCTTTCTCTTTCGATGAATTTGCTTGCTTGGAATCATGATCCGCCATTGGGACAGCACCTTCGATGTTGCCAAGGATGACCTCGTACAAAGGGTTCTCCATGCAAACGGCTACCGCAACTCCTCTGAAGAACGGGGAATCAATAAATACTTCGGCCTCCGGCAAACTCTTTTCAGACCGGTCGAGTAGGCGTATAACGCGGTTATTACCAGTCAGCTTGGAGTCAGGAACGAGGGACCGTTTCACTACAACCGTGTTGCAGCCGGTGTCTCGCAAGATCGTCACCAAGGTTCCCTCAAGACGACCAATTACCGTCGGCATCTTTTCCAGCGCTCCACAGCACGTTGTACAGCTCTGGGCAACGTCCAGCATACCATGACTTTTGCATGCACTGGTTTGGGCAGGCTTCCGTTGTTTTTCCTGCTCATACTGCAATTCTTCCTGTCTTACAACAGCGCATGAAGCTTCACCATGTCTCCCAGAGCCAATAGAGCACGTGTCGGCGCTATGACCAGCCTTATTGCACTTCCAGCATGGTGATGGCTTCGGTGCTCTAGATCTGGTCCAGCAGTCGGAAGCTTTGTGTCCCGGCTTATTGCAAAGAAAGCAGAGAGGCTTTCCTTTGCTCTTTGTCGTCGCAGCTGCTTTATAATGGCCAGGCGGCTTTCCCTTCTCTTCTCTGGTTTCTTTGCCTTTAGCAAGATTAAGGATGCCTTGAGCTTCCAAGTACTGGTCGGCTGTCGTGGCCAGTGTATCTAGGCTATGACACGCTCTTTCCTTCAGAAAGATCGCCAACTTTTCCTCGCAGCTGCCTAGAAACTGCTCCGACACGATCTTGTCTCGCAGCGCTTCATACGTCTTCGGTGTCTTGGCTAACTCTTGCCAATGGTCAAAATAGCCTAGAAGACGACCGGCAAACTGTCGTGCTGTCTCAGCGTTTTCAGGCTTCGCATCCCGGAACTTTACACGGTACCCTTCCGTGTAGCGGAACCGCTGCAGTAGCGTCTGCTTCAGCTTGGCATAGTCGGTAGCGTCTTCCGCGGACATCCGACCTACTGCCGTTAGTGCTTCGCCCGTTAAACACAGACTCAAAGACAAGGCCCACTTGTCTTGTGGCCAACCTTGACTAGACGCTACTCTCTCAAACCTCTGTATGTAAGCATCTAGTTCATCCCTCTCCTCGTTATAGGGAGGGATCATCTTATGGGGGCTGCGAAAACTCTGACCACCACCTGTCTCGCTACCTACGGTGGTTCTCGGACTCAACCGCTCTGACTCTAACACACGCCTTCGCTCTTCGAGGAGCGCCCGTTCCGCCTCCATACGCGCTAACTCTCGCGCGTGTTCCTCCTGCGCCGCTACCCTCGCTTCTTCGCGCTCCTTAGCTCGCTGATCCCTCATATCCTTCTGTTCTGCACTAACCCATGCCTGCAAGGCCTCTCCAGTGAGTCCCATCTCCTTCCCTAACTCAACGAGCGTTCTCTTTTCGTCCATTGCCGCCCACCACACACAAGCAACGTGAGGCTCTAAGGTGTACGGAAGAGCTTGGTCCTGTCTCGCGGACGTCAGAAAATTGTAAGGACCGAGTGGTAGTTCGTCACGTTTGCGAGTGCGTGGCTCAACGGAACAGGCGACAAGAGAATACGCACGAATAAGTTTCAATAAACATTTATGAGGACAAGGGATTCTAGGGACGATCACGGAGAACAAGCACAGAGATAAACACACATCAATTAATGTGAAAGTCCTACCCGCGGAATGTCCGACCAAGGTTACAAAAAAAAACATCTCACGACTTGTAGATGCCGTCTTGCGGAGGGTCAGTCTACGTGCGGCGACGAGTCTCGTCGAAGGCGAGCCCAAGCACGCAGGTGACACGTCACAAGACAAGGCCTCCGGAAGGCCTCCCGTTTGATCGCGGCCTTGCGCCGTCCCAGGTGGCGACGGTGTTCAGGAACTCGTGGCGCCTGCCCGCCGACACAGCAGGAGCCGCGCCCTGTACCTGTAGCCTCAGGCAGGTAGTTCGGTTCCCCGGGTCTCACCGAGAACAGGCAGGAGGAGCTCCCCGGACAGCGCCCTGGTCCGGCACGTCCTCGCTGGAGCCACCGCCAACGCCCGCAACACCAGGCAAGCACCAGTCCTCGCTGAGCACGGCCACGACAACTTCTCGGACAGCGCCCTGGTCCGGCGTGTCCTTCGGCTAGCTTCGCTCAGCCCTCTGCGCGTTCCACACGCCCCTCTCTTCTTTCTCGTCTTCTTTTCCCGTGCCGCCGCCGCGCATACCACCTGCCTCTGGCTCGCCTTCATGTCGCCGTCGTCTTCATTCTCACAAACATTTCAAAATTCCACCAAAAGTTCACAAACATAAATTCCTTCCACAAATTCCCTCTGTTCACTACAATGTGACACACTGTCAGAACGGCTAACCAGGAATTTAAGAAAAGAACTCCCTATCTGTTAGAGCCACCGGAGAATGACTGATGCATTTTTTGCACACCTATTGATATAAAAAGCTCCCGTAACTTCACGTGTTAGTTTGTCTTTATCTGCAAATAAGATATGTGTATCATGAAAAACGGGTTCACAGTGGCATGATTTACAATGATCAGACAAGTGTGAAAACGTTTCTTTCGCCAGTGAGTTAGCATGCTCTTTAAGTCGTGTGTTGATACAGCGGCCAGCCTGTCCTATGTATGTACATACTTCTACGGGCTAACGGAATCCGATATACCACCCCTTTTCGGCATTTCCTTAACCTCGATTCTTCCTTTAAGCCACAGCTACATTTTCTTTCCCGTGCTTTAAACTTTTTTTGCAACGGCTTGGCCTTAATGTTGCGCCTTAATGGGGGCGCTGAAAACAACTTCAATGCCATACCTACCGCCAACATCTTTTAACCCCTGAGAAAATTATTAACATATGGCAAAACCGCACAGTGCCTTTTATATTTACTGAAGCGGTTCCTTGAAGATGATGCCTGCACGCCCTTCACTATCCTTATAACTTTGTCAACAGCTCTGGTAATAGCGTGTTCCGGGAAACCTACTGAGGATAGCCGTGCTACGAAATGGTCAGTTGCTGGGCTAGTTGGTTAAACATGTCTTGCGTAGGGGAGCGCGGATTTGGTTAGAAAGAAAGACAACACGACAGAAAGGACGCTGACTTGCAACTGAGTTTATTCTGTTGTCTTTCTTTCTAACCAAATCCGCGCTCCCCTACGCTAGCCGTGCTACTTGTTTTGAAAAGCTTTCTTTCATTGCATGATAGCAAGACTTCGCCCCCCATAGCCCCTCGAAGGCCAGACACTGCTATTCCATTTTTAACAATCTTTGAATGCCCCGACTTGTACTGGAGCAGGGGTTTTTCCGATCTAGGGCTGCACATCCTGCACATGTGGCTAGGCAAAACTCTTAGTGAAAGGTCTAAACACTGTAGTTTTGTCTTTTGCTATGTCATGGGTGAAGAGTCCCAGGCCACATTCACGAAACACTTTCAGTAAACTCACAGCATTGTACCCATAGTCAGCCCCATCAAATCTAATCAAAAAATCACCAACAAAGCGAAAAATTCTGTTAGCCATGCCTTGACCGGCATCATGATTTTTTTCGGTTCACCCGTGCCAGAAAAATATCACTGAGTAAAGGGGCTACCTTTGAACCTATACAGATGCCGGATTTTTGCACATACATTGCTTCATTCCACCCGACATAGGTAGAATTCAAATAAAACACCAGTATTTCTGTAAAACTTTCCACTGAACTTCCGCATTCATTTCTGATTTGGTTTCATTATTTTCTTCACAAATGCACTGTTTTACCCTTCTTAACAACTATGGGTGAATAATGGAGTAAAATAAATCCTGTACGTCAATACTGAAGGCTCCACATCCTTTTGGGTTTTCTTCTCTGAGATATTCCACAACCGCTTCAGAATTACCGATTACCAGCGGGTCAGGGATTTTCAATGTGGAAAGTTGTTTCTGGATAAAGCACGCTACTTGTCGCTGCCAAGTGTTCCTTTCAGTTACAATGGCTCGGAACGGCTCGCCAGGCTTATGCATTTTACAAGAAAAAAACACTTCAAGATGAAGGCCCTTTGCTTTTTTGAGAGAACTGCAAAGCTTTTCCAAATTAAAGGAGAAAAATATCTCGATGGCGCGCATTTTTTTCTTTTGCCGGCTTTACGTTAACCTTCTTGAAATTCTTATCAATGACTTCACAGGATTTTTTACCAAACATACCATCAGGCAAAATAGCAAAAAAAAACCTTCTTTTCAGCGGTGAAAACACGTAACCCTCTAGACGCCAAGTCTCTTGCTAACCGATTGAGCTTCTTGGGATTATCCGAACTTCCTCGTGCTGTTTTCACTTTTTTCGTGCCGTTTCATTGCTTTCATGCAATGAAAGAAAGCTTTTCAAAACAAGTAGCACGGCTATCCTCAGTAGGTTTCCCGGAACACGCTATTACCAGAGCAGTTGACAACGTTATAAGGATAGTGAAGGGTGCGCAGGCATCATCTTCAAGGAACCGTTTCAGTAAAGATAAAAGGCACTGTGCGGTTTTGCCATATGTTAATAATTTTCTCACGGCTTAAAAAAAGTTGGCGGAAGGTATGGCATTGAAGTTGTTTTCTGCGCCCCCATTAAGGCGCAACATTAAGGCCAAGCCGTTGCAAAAAAGTTCGAATCTGTGGCTCATACCAATCGAGACGCGCACGTCGTTCCCGTTCAGGCGCAGCATGAAGTTTTTGTCGTCGCGATGGACGATCAGGTAGGGTCCGCTGTTATCTGCGCCGAGCTGATGGCTGCTACGCGTGAAAGCACGTCGGCGACCACGTTGTCTTTCCCGCTGACATGTTGGATGTCGGTGGTGAACTGTGCAATGAACGAGTTGGTTCTGCTGTACAGGTGGGAGTTTGTCGCGACGTTGAGAGAACGCGTAGGTAAGGGGCTTGTGGTCTGTATAGATGGTGCTGTTCTGTGCTTCGAGAATATGGCGAAAGTGTTGCACTGCTTCGTATATCGCCAGAAGTTCTCTGTAGTAGGCTGTCAAATTTGTCGGGGCGGTAGTCGTGGTTTCGTCAGTGGAACTGGCGGTTGAAGGGGTCGTTTTCTGAGCTGGGAGTTTCTTGGAGAAGAACGCCAAAGGATGCCAGGTGTTGTCCACGCGTTGCATGAGGGCGGCGCCGATGGTGGAGCTAGATGCGTCCGTGAAGAGACCCAAGGGAGCGTCTGGCACGGGATGGGTAAGAAGCGTGGTGGTGCAGAGGGCGGCTTTGCAATCTTCGAAAGTTTTCGCTAACGTCGGTGTCCACGTGACGGGTTGGTTTCCTCGTAGCCCAGCCAAAACATCATGGAGGGGAGCCTGGTAGGGAGGGGAGGGGAGCCTGGTAGTCGGCTGCGTGTGGCAAGAAACGCCTGTAAAAGTTCAGCATGCCGAGGAAACGGCGAAGATCTTTAGCGGTGGTGGGTTGAGGGTAATTTTGCAGGTCCAAGATGCGTTCGGACAAGGGCCGAGTCCCCTCAGATGAAACTTCGTGGCCGAGGAAGTGGACGACGGAAGCGCCTAGCGTACTTTTTTGGGTATTGACGAGTAGACCGTGGTCATCGAGGCGTTGGAACAGCAGACGAAGGTGGCTGTGGTGCTCTTCGGCGTCGCGAGAGAATACCAGTATGTCGTCAGGGTAAACGAAGCAGGAGTCGAGGCCGCGGACGACTTCGTCGATAAAGCGCTGAAAGGTTTGTCCAGCGTTCCTGAGGCCGAAGCTCATGAAGGGAAACTCGAACAAGCCAAAGGGAGTGATGATTGCGGTTTTCGGGACGTCATCCGTATTGACAGGTATCTGTGTGTAGGCCTTCACCAAGTCTAGTGCGGAGAACACGTGGCAGCCATTAATGCGATGGGCGAAGTCCTGTATGTGGTGGACGGCGTACCTGTCCGGGATGGTGCGCGCGTTGAGGGCACGGTAGTCCCCACAGGGCCGCCAGCCTTCGGTCTTCTTTGGAACAAGGTGAAGTGGCGAGGCCCATGGACCGTCAGAGCGGCGGGCGATTCCTTCGCAGAGCATGGCCTCGAACTCTGCTTTGGCTATGCGCATGCGGTCCGGGGCAAGGCGTCGGCGCGCCAGAAAATCGGGGGGCCTGAAGTGGTTCGGATGTAGTGCACGGTGGTGTGCTGCACTTTGCGTGGCAGTCCGCTGGGGCGCGTCAATCCGGGAAATTCGGCGAGGATGGCATGGTACGGCGAATGGTTGTCAACACTGAGTACCTTGATGCTCGGCTGTTGGGCGGTCGTTCGCTGGCCTGGTGTGGAATGTCCCGTTGTCGCGTCGATGAGGAGGTCGTTGCGGCAGTCCGGAAGGAGGTTGCAGTGGGCCAGAAAGTCTGAGCCGACGATTGGCTCGGCGACGTCAGCGATGACAAAGTTCCAGTGAAGGTCACGGCGTAAGTTTCTGAGCTGGATGTGCAGCCGGAGCGAGCCGTACGTCTTGATTGTGGAGCGGTTTGCCGCACTGAGCTCGAAAGACGTAGGCGGACGAGGACCTTGAAGATGGGATTGCGGGTAGCAGCAAATGTCGGAACCGCTGTCGACAAGGAACCGCTGCTTCGTGATTTGGTCAGTGACGAAGATGCGACGGCCTCTGGGTTGGCAGCTTGCGGCCGTCTCTACGAGCTGCCGTTGGCGTTTTCCGCATGCCCAGCGGAACAGGGTGGTCGACATTGCCGGGTTCTGTCCCCGAAGCGTCGGTGGTAGTAACACGGACGGCCGTTGTCATCGGGTTGCCGCGACGAAGTAGTGGTACGGTCGCGGCTTTGCGAGTGGCGGCGCTGGTGCATCGGAAGACCTTCCCCTGGGCGTTGTTGAATAAAGGTGAGCTGCCGGTCGATGTCGTTTATACGGCGTGCAAGCTCGGTGGTGTTCAGCGGTGCGGCGACAGCCTGGATGGTGGGCGACATCTGCGGCAAGGAGACCCCGATGACGCAATCGGCGACCTCGGTAAGTTGGTCGAGAGGTAGCGTCAGCTGAGCCCGCAGAATTGCCTGAACGTGCAGTGGAAGTCGTGAGACGTCCCACCCTTGCTATCGACCGCCAAAGAGGGGGAAGCCACTAAATCCCTTTACTCGACCAACGCTAAAGTCGCCACTTTCTACTCTCGCTCACCCCCTCTTGGCTACGCGTCTCAACAACTTCTGAAAAGGATTCGTGCTGGGGCCGGGAGGGAAAGAGGCAACGAGCTTTCCTTGTTTACAAACAAATTATTTAATATTACTCATAAATGACATAGGCACATGCTCTCCGCCCACGCTACACGCTATACACAAAATCATAACAAAGCATGCAACACTCGCGACGAAAAATGCAGAATACAGGAGGAGGATATCAATTAGAGCTGTGCACGGGCCGTATTTCCGAGCCCGAGCCCGGCCCGGGCCCGCTGACGTTGTCGAAGGCCCACCCGAGCCCGACGGCAAAGGGCTGCGAGCCCGCCCGGCCCGGCCCGGCGTACGAAAACACAATCCCTGGCCCGGCCCGGCCCGGCCCGGCCCGGCCCGGCTTTTTGAAGGTTCGTTGCGAAAACAAAAAATTGTTTTCCGGTAATTTGGCATTTTATTGAGCATATCGAATATGATCACACGACGAACAGTCTCTATTACACAGATTACAAAATACAAGTAGACGGCCTCATGCCAGCAACAATGGAGTTCGCTCGCCAAAGCCGTCACGTGTATGGGGTGTGCCCATGCAAGCGTCAGCTTGCACGAAGGCGATCTGCGTCGGGTCGCTCGTCGCTATCGAGTGCATTTTCACTCATATGGGATTTGGCCTTAAATCTAACGCGAACAGGCGCGTGGCGCCGTCACTAGCTCAGGTGGTGTTACTTCTCTGTTTGTCGGAGTGCAACAGAGGCAGTGCTTTACCTGCTCCCCTTTTGTTTAAAGTAGCGAATGGAAAGGAAAAGCGGTAAAGGGCGGTCGCGGTAAAGGCGCTGTATGCGTGCTGGAAAACAATTCCCGCTCATTCTCTATATTTCGGGCTTTAGTTGGGCTTTGCGCCGGGCCCGAGCCCGGCCCGATAAAACTCCAAGTAGCCCGAGCCCGGCCCGGGCCAGAGGTGAAAACACGTCGGCACGCCCCAGCCCGGCCCGCGGGCCGGGTCGGGCTCGGGCTTTCGGGCTACCCGGAGCCCGTGCGCACCTCTAATATCAATAACAATAAAACAACGCGATTGACACGAGGGGTGAAGATAATAATTATTCAAACTGCGCAATGTCTCAACACGCCGCCTCCCTTCCCGCAAAGTTCGTTTAAATAAAGAAGATGAAGCTCGTCTCACGAAAGGTACGATGATGGAGGCCTCGGGGCTGGCTGTTGAGTCGGGACTCGGTGCTTGTCGTTGGGGTCGCTGTCCAATTCTTCCCGCTGCTCGTGAGCCTCCTGATCTCTTCCGTCCTCATCGTCTCCTTCATTCCCTTCATCATCTCCCTCAGGCGTCCCAATCTCAGTCATTATCTCATCACCTCTCCTCTCTTCACATTCCATCCTCTCTGCCTCGGTCCTCATCTCCTCATCCCCATCCTCATCTCATCGTCTCCCATCTCGATCTCATCTCCGCTCAATCCATCCTATTCCATCCTCTATTCTCGTCTATCCTCGTCTCATTCCGTCCTCTATTCCATTCCGTCCAATCTCCTCTCTATCCATCTCTCATTCCGTCCTCTATTCTCCATTCTCTCCTCGATCGTGGTCCCGCGGCCGCTTTTCTTGGCTTGCGGCTCCGCCCTTCCGTGGCCTCTAACCAATCGCCAGTGTTTACAGAACATTCTTCTTTGTCAGTCAGCTTGTATCGGCTCGACGACCGCCCCTCCCTGGCATTTAAGTGCCTCCGTTGATGAGTCGTATTTCCCTGTCGGTGAGTGCGTGTCAATCTCGACGACTGCCCCCCCCCCCCGCAGCCTACACCAGTTGAAAACACCCTCTCCAGCAACGTAGTAAAAATGTAGAAGCTCCACATTGAGAGAGTGGAACGGGCGAGCTGTCCGATGACGCGTGAATTATGGGCGACCAGGAATTCCAACGCTCGGACAAAGCGCGCTGTCTCTAATGGCCCATGCGCAGCGTTTTGAGCGCCGCGCTGAAAAGCCTTTAGCCGCCCCCCGTTGCTCCAGTTTCCGGTGTCTCCCGACCCGATGTCCATGTCGGGCTTCGACGTCTCCATCCCGGTGTCTCCCGCGCAATTCTCCGCAGTCGCCGCTTCTTCTTCCTGGAACACCGCGGGCGTTCATCCACGGAGGACGCGATAATGAGCCCGGGAGCCCCGGAGGTAAACGAAATTAAACGGAATCGCGTGAATGGAGCCGCCGAAAGGCGCTCCGCTGCTCCGCTCCCCCCACGCCATAAAACTGAAGGGCGCGCACGGCGTCTAGTCGCTGCAGTGGCTGTACACAATAGAAGGTGTCACCCGAACCCGGTGTTTGCGCGGTGGGCCCGCGAGGACCGTCAACAGAATTCCTCCGGGAACTCTGCTCGAAATGCGCGTTCGTTACCTCGGGGGGAGGGGTGGGCTTCTTTCTGCCAAAACTTGGGTCGAGGAAATGGATGTAAGCATCTTGGGAGGCCTGGGGTCCGGCCCGCGTTCTCGGGAACGTGATAGTGGTTGGAGCCAGAGTGATCGCAGGAAAGATTCCTGGACTTCTATGTTACCCGCCAGAGCACGCATGTGGCGGGGAGTAACTGCGAAGGTTTGCGCTCGGCAAGTTCTGCGGACTGAAGTTGTCGCACTTTCTGGTCTGCCGAGAGTGACAGCCGGCGGATGAGTTCGGTCTTGAGGTATTGTACAGGTTGGCCGTTGGTGGATTGGCAAGGATATCCAGGACCTCGTTGGCGTAGCCGGGCGTCCAGGTGGGCGACGACGTAATCGTAGCGGGTCCGGTCTTGTGTGATGCGTGCCAGGGAGAACTGGGCCTCGATTTGGGCGAACCATACCTCGGGCGAGTCCGCCCAAAATGGCGGAAGCTTGACAGTGACACGCCAGACGTCCAGGTCGGCAGCGGCCGCAGTGGTAGCAGCGACTGCGTTGACAGCGACCGTTGCAACGGAGCATTGGGGGGCGTAGTCCACAAGAGGCTGGGCGGAATCGTCGGGCGAATGCGGTCCATTTTGCATGCGCTGCTGCTGTTCCTGAAGTTGCTGTTGAATTTGTTCCACTTGCTCCCGAAGAGCGGCAAGGGCTTCCGGGTCGGCCATAGCGGTGCGGTTTGTTCGGTTTCCGGGTCACCAGATGTGGGATGCCGTGTCGGTGGAAGGACGCATCCCAACATGAAACGTAACAACTGTTTTTAAACGAAGTAGCAGCAGCGGGGCGAGCATACCGACGCTGCGCTCCAGAGCATTCCAGAACGCTCATGCTCTACAGAACTTTATGACACGATAAGCAGCTTTCCCTTTTGTACTTCGTTTCTCTTCATTGGAAGGGTTTCATATTTAAGAATTGGTTTTACGGCGAGTGCGCTATCCTTAATTGTCAAGAAATTGAAATATGACGTTTGGAAGATAAATCTCAAGGGGGGACACTTGCAAGGGGTGTCCCCCCCAGCCTGAACACAAGGGGGGTCAGGACTCCCCTGACACCCCCCCCCCCCCCGATTTGCGCCAATGGAGGGTATAGCATAGTTTAGCGGAGGCGAGTGGAGGAGGGAGGCGAGTTGGAGGTGGTCAAGCGGAGAGGGAAAGGGGGTGAGCGGAGATGCATCGGCGCAGGCGTTAGGGCGCAGTCGGGCATGGGAGAATGCAAGCGCAGTGGCGCCCAGCGCAGGAGGCGTAATACTAGCGATGACGTCCTAGCTTCGCGTTACCTTGCACTCCATCGCTGAGGCTTCCCCTCAGCTCCACTGTCCCTTAATTGGTGTTTACGACTGTAAGCCAGTTAAGGGCAGGCGTAATTTTAAGACTTTCGGACAGGTTCCTTGAAACAGCCTATTTTCCTGTCCCACTATCTAGCTCTAATACAACGAGTGATACGTACTTGAATTTGACAAATAAAATGCTTTATGGTTCCCAATAGAAGCTGTGCAAGTGTAGTTTAACTTTCTTGCTATTCAAATAGCTGTGCAATCACACCAGTAAAAGCGCATGAAGATAGCAATTGAGTTCTAATTATGGGGTTTCGAAGCGCAACTTCTTTTGCATGCGCGCTTTTTGTTCGCATTCAGTGGGCATGAATTATGCTCTAATTATATTGTGGTAACGTTATCTGCTGACTGCCTGGTCAATCAACAATTCGTGCACGCTTAGATGCACATATAAAGCAATAAAATGGCAAGAGAGAGAGAAGGAATGTAGGAAAGGCAGGGAGGTTAACCAGACAATGCGTCCAGTTTGCTACCCTACACATTGGGAGGGGGAAAAGAGGAGTAAAAGAGAGAGAGAGAGAGAGAAGGATAGACACATGTCACATCACATAGGGTTCACATGTCACATAGGGTTCTTTTCAAGTACCGCAGAATGGCTCGTGTGGCTTTCTGGGCTGATATGCTACGCGACCAGGCTCCTAAGATCTTTGCTTCATTAAAGGGCCGGTCGTCCAGTTTATTCAAGGCAAACTGGAGAGTCCGGCAATCTTCATCAAATTGGGCACAGTGGCACAAGAGATGTTCAATAGTCTCTATACAATTGCAGCTTTCGCACATGGATGAATCTGCCATGCCAATGCGATGGCTGAATGGGTTAGTAAACGCTACACCGATCCACAGCCGGCACAGCATTGTAGCGTCACGTCGAGAAATCTTGGATGGCAGTTGTAGCTGGAGTAATGATTCAATGTTCTTAGGGCGAGGATTGGAGTTAAGCGGAGAATTCTAGTGCGCAAGCATGGCATTATGGCAAGATGCACGTTCATACTATCGGATGTCATTTCTGAATTAGCATATTGAATATTCAAATAAGGGACAAAGGTTCAGGCATCACGACAATTAACAGCTCTTCAGATTCGAAACAGTCTTCCCTTATCGAGATAGGAAACGGGGCTGGGGCTACATATCGTCACAGTCATAGAGGGTCCACTGTGGTCATAATGCATATGTATGCATTATGGCACGGTGGCATTCGCGGAAGCATGTCAGCTAACTTCGCTTCGTTGACCGTGCAGGCTCTGCTGTTTCTACTTCGTCCTGTGGACTGCCCGTGTTTCCTGGCAGCTCGTGGGAACGCACCGTGGAAATTCAGCCCAGGAATCGCATCGCCCACCGCCATCAAAGCAGAAGATGCTACAGCGTACTACCCGTTTGCTGACAGCCCACACTCTTGGATTCCTACACATGTGACGTCACCAACCCCGGCTATAAAGACAGTGGACGATCCTTACCTGCTCAGAGGGCACGGTGGCATTCGCGGAAGCATGTCAGCTAACTTCGCTTGGTTGACCGTGCAGGCTCTGCTGTTTCTACTTCGTCCTGTGGACGGCCCGTGTTTCCTGGCAGCTCGTGGGAACGCACCGTGGAAATTCAGCCCAGGAATCGCATCGCCCACCGCCATTAAAGCAGAAGATGCTACAGCGTACTACACGTTTGCTGACAGCCCACACTCTTGGATTCCTACGCATGTGACGTCACCAACCCCGGCTATAAAGACAGTGGACGATCCTTACCTGCTCAGAGGGCACGGTGGCATTCGCGGAAGCATGTCAGCTAACTTCGCTTGGTTGACCGTGCAGGCTCTGCTGTTTCTACTTCGTCCTGTGGACGGCCCGTATTTCCTGGCAGCTCGTGGGAACGCACCGTGGAAATTCAGCCCAGGAATCGCATCGCCCACCGCCATTAAAGCAGAAGATGCTACAGCGTACTACACGTTTGCTGACAGCCCACACTCTTGGATTCCTACGCATGTGACGTCACCAGCCCCGGCTATAAAGACAGTGGACGATCCTTACCTGCTCAGAGGGCACGGTGGCATTCGCGGAAGCATGTCAGCTAACTTCGCTTGGTTGACCGTGCAGGCTCTGCTGTTTCTACTTCGTCCTGTGGACGGCCCGTGTTTCCTGGCAGCTCGTGGGAACGCACCGTGGAAATTCAGCCCAGGAATCGCATCGCCCACCGCCATTACAGCAGAAGATGCTACAGCGTACTACACGTTTGCTGACAACCCACACTCTTGGATTCCTACGCATGTGACGTCACCAACCCCGGCTATAAAGACAGTGGACGATCCTTACCTGCTCAGAGGGCACGGTGGCATTCGCGGAAGCATGTCAGCTAACTTCGCTTGGTTGACCGTGCAGGCTCTGCTGTTTCTACTTCGTCCTGTGGACGGCCCGTGTTTCCTGGCAGCTCGTGGGAACGCACCGTGGAAATTCAGCCCAGGAATCGCATCACCCACCGCCATTAAAGCAGAAGATGCTACAGCGTACTACACGTTTGCTGACAGCCCACACTCTTGGATTCCTACGCATGTGACGTCACCAACCCCGGCTATAAAGACAGTGGACGATCCTTACCTGCTCAGAGGGCACGGTGGCATTCGCGGAAGCATGTCAGCTAACTTCGCTTGGTTGACCGTGCAGGCTCTGCTGTTTCTACTTCGTCCTGTGGACGGCCCGTGTTTCCTGGCAGCTCGTGGGAACGCACCGTGGAAATTCAGCCCAGGAATCGCATCGCCCACCGCCATTAAAGCAGAAGATGCTACAGCGTACTACACGTTTGCTGACAACCCACACTCTTGGATTCCTACGCATGTGACGTCACCAACCCCGGCTATAAAGACAGTGGACGATCCTTACCTGCTCAGAGGGCACGGTGGCATTCGCGGAAGCATGTCAGCTAACTTCGCTTGGTTGACCGTGCAGGCTCTGCTGTTTCTACTTCGTCCTGTGGACGGCCCGTGTTTCCTGGCAGCTCGTGGGAACGCACCGTGGAAATTCAGCCCAGGAATCGCATCGCCAACCGCCATTAAAGCAGAAGATGCTACAGCGTACTACACGTTTGCTGACAACCTACACTCTTGGATTCCTACGCATGTGACGTCACCAACCCCGGCTATAAAGACAGTGGACGATCCTTACCTGCTCAGAGGGCACGGTGGCATTCGCGGAAGCATGTCAGCTAACTTCGCTTGGTTGACCGTGCAGGCTCTGCTGTTTCTACTTCGTCCTGTGGACGGCCCGTGTTTCCTGGCAGCTCGTGGGAACGCACCGTAGAAATTCAGCCCAGGAATCGCATCGCCCACCGCCATTAAAGCAGAAGATGCTACAGCGTACTACACGTTTGCTGACAGCCCACACTCTTGGATTCCTACGCATGTGACGTCACCAACCCCGGCTATAAAGACAGTGGACGATCCTTACCTGCTCAGAGGGCACGGTGGCATTCGCGGAAGCATGTCAGCTAACTTCGCTTGGTTGACCGTGCAGGCTCTGCTGTTTCTACTTCGTCCTGTGGACGGCCCGTGTTTCCTGGCAGCTCGTGGGAACGCACCGTGGAAATTCAGCCCAGGAATCGCATCGCCCACCGCCATTAAAGCAGAAGATGCTACAGCGTACTACACGTTTGCTGACAGCCCAC
The DNA here is from genome assembly GCF_013339695.2 of Rhipicephalus sanguineus. NCBI lineage: Eukaryota > Metazoa > Arthropoda > Arachnida > Ixodida > Ixodidae > Rhipicephalus > Rhipicephalus sanguineus. Next base: position 142,775,045 of record NC_051186.1, on the reverse strand, counting down.
ACTCTTGGATTCCTACGCATGTGACGTCACCAGCCCCGGCTATAAAGACAGTGGACGATCCTTACCTGCTCAGAGGGCACGGTGGCATTCGCGGAAGCATGTCAGCTAACTTCGCTTGGTTGACCGTGCAGGCTCTGCTGTTTCTACTTCGTCCTGTGGACGGCCCGTGTTTCCTGGCAGCTCGTGGGAACGCACCGTGGAAATTCAGCCCAGGAATCGCATCGCCCACCGCCATTACAGCAGAAGATGCTACAGCGTACTACACGTTTGCTGACAACCCACACTCTTGGATTCCTACGCACGTGACGTCACCAACCCCGGCTATAAAGACAGTGGACAATCCTTACCTGCTCAGAGGGCACGGTGGCATTCGCGGAAGCATGTCAGCTAACTTCGCTTGGTTGACCGTGCAGGCTCTGCTGTTTCTACTTCGTCCTGTGGACGGCCCGTGTTTCCTGGCAGCTCGTGGGAACGCACCGTGGAAATTCAGCCCAGGAATCGCATCGCCCACCGCCATTAAAGCAGAAGATGCTACAGCGTACTACACGTTTGCTGACAGCCCACACTCTTGGATTCCTACGCATGTGACGTCACCAACCCCGGCTATAAAGACAGTGGACGATCCTTACCTGCTCAGAGGGCACGGTGGCATTCGCGGAAGCATGTCAGCTAACTTCGCTTGGTTGACCGTGCAGGCTCTGCTGTTTCTACTTCGTCCTGTGGACGGCCCGTGTTTCCTGGCAGCTCGTGGGAACGCACCGTGGAAATTCAGCCCAGGAATCGCATCGCCCACCGCCATTAAAGCAGAAGATGCTACAGCGTACTACACGTTTGCTGACAACCCACACTCTTGGATTCCTACGCATGTGACGTCACCAACCCCGGCTATAAAGACAGTGGACGATCCTTACCTGCTCAGAGGGCACGGTGGCATTCGCGGAAGCATGTCAGCTAACTTCGCTTGGTTGACCGTGCAGGCTCTGCTGTTTCTACTTCGTCCTGTGGACGGCCCGTGTTTCCTGGCAGCTCGTGGGAACGCACCGTGGAAATTCAGCCCAGGAATCGCATCGCCCACCGCCATCAAAGCAGAAGATGCTACAGCGTACTACCCGTTTGCTGACAGCCCACACTCTTGGATTCCTACGCATGTGACGTCACCAGCCCCGGCGATAAAGACAGTGGACGATCCTTACCTGCTCAGAGGGCACGGTGGCATTCGCGGAAGCATGTCAGCTAACTTCGCTTGGTTGACCGTGCAGGTCAGTTTCCACAGTTTTTATTCTGGTATTCGTACCAGCTATTATGCTCTAGCGGTGCTGCCGTGCCCTCGGCGATGCTTGTGTATTATCACTGATTGTTGGTCTGCGATGCTCCTTATATTATGCGGTGACATAGAAACTAACCCTGGCCCAAATGATCAAGATATGCTGAAAACTATCCTCTCCGAATTTAAAGATATAAAGTCGGCTGAAAAAAAAACGGGATGACATGCTTTCTAAAATGAACACTAAACTTTCGAAACTTGAGGAAGTATTAAAGTTATCGAAAGCAAATGAAGGAAGGATAAAGGCTCTTCAAGAATCCGTCCAGAGTCTGGAAAAGACCATAGCATCACAGGAAAGAAAGGTTCATAATTACGAAGACAGGTCACGCAGAAATAATTTGGTAGTCTTTGGCATTCCGGAGGCTCCCAAAGAAACTAGAGAAATGTTGGAAAAAATGGTGGTGCGCAAAGTTTTTAAAGATCAGCTTGGCTTAAGCATTACTTCCGTTGAACGAATTCACAGGATGGCAGTAACCTCAGTAAGAAACCTAGGCCAATTATTATCAAACTGTACAACTACAATGAAACTATTTCCATTTTTAAGAACTGTTTCAAGCTGAAAGATACTGGTATATCTGTATCGCATGACTTTTCACAGGCAACGCTGCGAACAAGGAAGAAACTATGGCAGTCCATAAATTCTGATCGGCGTCCCGGCGATAAAGTTAAGCTTGTCTATGATCTTCACGTGGGACGAGGCGACGGACAGCAGAATCCCTCTGCAAAGGGCAGATACCATAAGGAAGCCTACACTATCAAGAAACAAAGTTGGCAGATCGAATGACTGACGTTCGCAAGCCCCACATAAACATACAGAAAAAGTTTTCCGTCTGCTCTGTCTTAATGCTCAAACCCTGTGCAATAAAAAGGATCAGTTAGAGCATGCATTGCTCACGTACGATCCCCATGTCACTGTTATCTCGGAAACTTGGCTTCATTCTGATATTCCTGACAGTTTCTTTTCCTCGCCTTCATACACATGTTATCGCAAAGACCGCGCTACACGAGGAGGTGGAATAGCCATTCTTGTTAAAAACACGTTGCCGTCGGTACCGTTACCTCCCATTGACTCGGACCACGAAAGCGTTTTTTGTAGAATTAATTTATCAGGCAATCAGATCGTAGTGGCTGGAGTGTACAGGCCGCCTGGTGCTAATGCCAATTTCTTGTTAGATCTGTACGATTACCTAGACAAATACCGGAATCAGAACCTAATTATTGCCGGAGCTTTTAATCTTCCCAGTATTGATTGGTGTACGTTGACATGTGGCCCCACTGATGTGACCAGTTCAGAAACTTTATTGGACATGATGCTGGCATACAACTTATGCCAAACAGTCCTGCTTCCTACACGTGTAACTGCTACATCCTCTTCGATCTTAGACCTAGTCCTATGCTCCACTGGCCTTGGTGAATGTACAGCAGAAGTCCACGAGGGCATTTCAGACCATAGCTTAGTCTATCTTACGTGTGTCCTTCGACGTAATCCTCACTCATGCAACCCTAAATCGATAAATGTTAAAAACTACGATGCAGCTGACGACTCAAATATTACGCTCCATTTGGAAGACACCCTTTTTTCTTTATGTGATGATAACGTCAACACATTGTGGACAAAGTTTAAAAGATGCTGCCAGCATTGCATTGATACCTTCGTTCCAGATGAAATTAAAAGGATAGGTCGAGATAACCCGTGGATAACGAGAGAAATTATTCAGTTAAAACGTAGAATAAAATGTTATAGAAAACAAAAATATGACAGGACCCTTATCTCAAGTTTAGCTCTCGATCTACAGCTTAAGTTACAAGAATCAAGAGAGCGCTACTTTACTGTTAAGCTCGGTCGCTTTGTGACGGAAAATCCTGCCAAATTTTGGCAGTTTTTGTCCCAAAAAGATTGTCGCAAAATAAATCAAATTTTTGTGAACGGGAGTGCCCTTACCGATAAAAAAGAAATAGCTGAGTCATTCAACATGTTTTTCATAGTGTTTTTACGAAGCCATGCTCTCCGATGACACAGTCGCTTTCCGAAGAATTCTACGATAACGAAAATATTAACACAGTATATCTACTGAAGGCGTGACTGAGCTTCTCCTTCGCTTAGACATTAAGAAGTCACCAGGACCGGATAATATTCCAAACGCTTCTTAAAAGATATGCAGTACAAGTGGCTCCCCTTTTAGCAACAATTTTTCAGAAGTCTATCGATACGGCCACGTTACCTGACGACTGGCGTGTCGCAAAAGTAATTCCTGTTTTTAAAAAGGGTTCCCCATTACAGATAGATAACTATCGTCCTATATCCCTAACTTCTTGTTCCTGTAAAATGCTTGAGCATATATTAGCAAAATACATAAATGATTTTTTAGCGCAGAAACACGTAATAACTGATGCACAACACGGCTTCCGACATGGCTACTCCACTGTAACTCAATTAGTCACAACAGTTCATGAATTTACCAAAGTTCTTGACAAAGGTGGTCAGATTGATCTAATACTATTAGACTTTTCCAAGGCATTTGACAGGGTAGTGCATTCAAAGTTAATATCAAAAATGAGAGCAATTGGTTTACCCTTGCACATTATTCACTGGGTTAAAACATACCTATCAAATCGAAAACAATATGTAAACATTGACGGATCCAGTTCGCTGTTCTTAGATGTGTACTCAGGTGTTCCACAGGGGTCCGTCTTGGGACCACTCCTCTTTAACATTTATATTAACGACATTCAAGATGTAGCGGACTCGTCTGTTTGTTTGAAACTATTCGCAGATGACTGCGTCATATTTATGCCTGTAAATTCTGTATCTGACCAGATCACCCTGAATGGCACTTTACATAAATTGGCAGAATGATGCAATAAATGGAAATGGTAATTAACCTGCAGAAAACTGTGCACATGAGCATCACTAACAAATGCAACAAACTTCCTTTTACGTATCATATAGGAAATACCCCCCTTGAAGAAGTTCAGGCATGCAAATATTTAGCAATAACATTAACTTCCACTCCTAACTGGTCGACCCATATAAATAACATAAGCTCCACAGCCCGAAAAAAATTAGGCCTTCTGAACCATAAGTTGGGCGAATCCCCTCCTTCCCTCAGATTGATGGCATACAAAACAATGATTAGACCTTCCTTGGAATACGCCAGTGCTGTTTGGGATCCTTACACCCATGTAAACATAGAAAAACTCGAAAAAATTCAAAGGTTAGCTGTCCGCTATGTTTACAAACGTTTCAGACGTCTTGATTCACCTTCGGCTATGTTACAGTTAGCAGAATTACAGCCACTATCTGAAAGGAGAAAAGAGGCACGTTTGAAGTTTTTGGCTTCTGTTTACTTTGGTAAGCTTGGAATAAAAACTGACGGTTACTTGAAGAAGCACATCGGTCGAGCCTCACGACACAAGCATAGTCATTACATCGAGCCTGTATTCGCAAGAACTAACTCGTATAAATATTCTTTCTTCCCGCGAACAATCACAGAGTGGAATTCATTACCATCCACATCAACCATGCTACGTAGTAATGTTTGATTTTTTTTACTTTTGTGTGTCTCTTTATGTACACCCTCTCCTGCTTGGACTACTGTCTGCAGTATTGTACAAAATAAAAAAAATAAAAAAATAAAGTATACATATCCACACATGGGGCAGGGCCGATCGTATGCGTTCGAAAGCAATTGAAACATTTATCTGGCCTCACTGCAGGGCAAAAATGTCGCGCGGTGAACCATACAAAATCCGTTGCAATGAAGCATATTTGCTTTGCGGTAAAGCATGTTTGCTGTGAGCGTATACTGGGAGCTGGCACTCTCACACGCGGAATTACCTTGTAAAAGCTCCTTATGCAAGCTTACACATACGTATTCTCTCCAGTCACAGCATGAACACTGGTATGTCTAATAAATGTGTACGACATTCGTCAGGCATTCAGAACTGTAGTAGGGTACGCATATGGGCTGGTTGGTTCATGATTACGAGAGAAAAACAGAGCTAAATCCGGGACAACAAAGGACACGATGTACGCAAAACTCGAAAGTACGCAAGCGCCGTGGTCTCGTGTCCTTATTGCCCCGTCTTTTTAGCGCTGTTTTTCTCTCTTACTCTTCTCATGTGGCGATTTAAGCCCTCATTGTCCCGTGGTTATGACTATATAAAGAAGGTGGCAATCAGACTAGCTGTTAAAGAAGAAACTCGAGCGCTCCCATTTGGACGAACTTGTGCCCAAAAAAAACGAGTTTACTCACTGTACACTCGCATTACTCCCGCTTCCGCTAGCATATTAGACCTAATGCTTACCACTACACCTGTCCTAGCTTCGCCTTTAACTCATCTACCAGGTATTAGTGACCACCGTATAATCCACTTCACTTTAAAAGCACGGGTTTCCATCAAGAAAAAAAACAAAGTTATCCAAGACTGTAGCAAGGCGGACTTTGATGGAATGAACAAAGAATTACAATCTTTTGTTGACTTGTTTTTTGCTGGTTTTGAGCAGCGATCAGTTGAGCAGAACTGGTTAAAATATAAGAACACATTGCTATCCCAAATTGATCGCTTTGTACCTAAAAGAAAGGTTTCACCAAATCCTCGCTCTCCGTGGTTTAACAACACGTTAAAACGCATGCGCAATAAAAAGAAGCGGGTATTCAAAAGCGCCCAAATTAACAGCCAGAAGTGACCATTGATCATTTTATCAGATATTTAATAGAAAATTCTGCACTGCACATTCGAAAGCCAAAAAAATATTTTGATCAAACTCTTCCTTCGATGCTCCATTTTAACCCGCGTACGTTTTGGAGCATCATCAGCGGAACTAAAACGCGACAAATTCAATTAATCCAGTCTAATGTCCCAGTTGCTCTTAGCGAGTGGTGCAATGTTCTGAATGATGTACTTGCTGCACTTTTCTAAGAGCACCCCCACGATATTCCCGCATTTAACAAGAACCAATTTCTTGCCAGTGGACCCCATCATCATTGACGCAATTGGTGTTGAAAGGCTGATTGTCAATTTGAAAGTGTCTTCATCAGCCGGTCCTGATTTTATTTCGTCAAAAATGTTGAAGCGCACACAAGTCTATTTTCCTTTATTATTGTCAAAACTTTTTCAGCAGTCATTACATACGTCCACACTGCCATCTGACTGAAAGGCTGGGAAGGTGGTCCCTGTGCATAAATCTGGTGATATACATTCCCCCAATAACTACCGTCCGTCATCGTCAACATCCATCCCAGTAAAAATCTTGGAACATGTAATATACTCGCACCCTATTGAATTCCTTGAGTCTAATTCCTTCTTTAGTATTAAATGCGAAGCATTTCTTAGCGAACGTCAGGCACTTTGCCCGTTTCTATCTACGTATCTATCTATCTATCTAGCCGCCTACGTCAGGGCGCTGTCCTGGTCGTCTACATAACTTGTAATATACCAAAATTGGCCTAGCAGGGGATCAGTGTATGACGAACACGATTCACTGGTTATGACATGAATAACGCAAAATACCTGTCGCGTACGTCATGAAACCTTTTCTCTCGGTCACGTGTGGCACATAGCCGTAAACCAGGGTTAATGTTATGCGGGTATGTGCCACAGGTGATACAGAGTCTCAACTAACACAGTAACCGCGAACACACACATTGACACGCAAGGAAATTGATAATAATAATATTTGTTGGGGTTTTATGTCCGAAAACCACGATATGATAAGGGAGACGCCGTAGCGAATGGCTCCGGAAATTTTGACCATTGGGTATTCCTTAACGTGTACCGAGATCGCACAGAACACGGGCACCTAGCATTCTGCCCCTATCAAAATGCGACCGCCGCGGCCGGGATCGAACCCGCTACCTTCGGGTCAGCAGCCAAGCACCTTAACCACTACACCACCGCGGCGAACGCAAGAAAAGTGAGGAAACTGAAGACTGAACGCCCCTGGAAGGCGCTCAAGTACCATCCACTCATCCACATGGTCCGCAGCCTGGACCACGTGAATTACGCGAAAACCGACGTCAATGCTTCCTACAATAAATCTGCTGAGAGAACCAGGCCTCTCATCATTACCGGTGTCTTGAACATTGATTTATCAAGACCCCAAAATGCTTGGTCCTTATATTGCGGGAAAGGCGGATTGGATGTGGAGAGGGCATCAAAAGACCTCGCTGCCACGTCCACGACAGGAGGCATCATAGATCATTTCATCGTAAGAGGCATCCAGGATTACCACCAGCTGTACTATACCTCGCACTTAACTACACTTACCCCCGTACTCAGAAACGCTCCTCGACTTGAACTTGACTTGCCACCGCCTTGGGCAGCGCGTTCGAAACGCGTTGAAGGCGGTGGCAAGTCAAGTTCAAGTGAAGGAGCGTTTCTGAATAAGGGGGTTAGGCCCCTCCTAACCGCGATCATGAACGGATCCAATTAACAAGTCCTGTCCAGCTTCTGGTGCTCACTGATCACGGTGATGATGACCTTGTTCGAGAACTGTCAAGAACCCCTTCTACACATACACACAGGTTCGTGAAACGTGCGTGCGTTCTCCGTCATTACGGAAACGGACAAGTATAAGCATTACAACTGTAACTGTGACTCTAACATACGTGCAGCGCGCCTGCACGTGCCGTTCGGCTGTGTATATATCTAGGGAAACTTTCCTGAATGAAGCTTAGTTGCGACGTACGCCTGTCCTGTTCGGATTGGCGCTATCCAGTATTGATGAATATGAGCACTACATATCATTTTACCGTGTCTGGTGTTGGTAACACCCATGTGTCTTTTGCCATCGCTACGCAACTATAAACAACTGGTTATATAATAGATATGCGACTCTTCAACATATGAGTGTGCGTATACCACTTCCATATTTCTCTAGCGTCATTCCGTAACGTTTCGCTCAATGTGAAAAATTAGGCCGCAGTCACCATCCTGCGCATGCTTCGCATAACATCGATTCCCACGGTACGTGAGATCTGCCAATTTTTTTATCAGCATGGATTCCGTAAAGCCGTTTCGTGCAAGACGCAGCTGCTGTGTTTTACTAACGACTTATTTATTAACGCAGATCTTGAATTTGGTACTGACTGCATATACTTAGATTTCGCTAAAGCGTTTGACTCCGTCTCACAAGAACTACTTATTTTCAAACTTAATCAGCTCAATATTGAACCCAATTAACGTACTTGCATGGATTAAAGAATTTCTGTCTAACCGTAGCCAGTACGTGACAGCTAACAATTTTTGTTCACCTAATTCCGCTGTAACGTCTGGTGTACCACAAGGGTCCGTTTAGGCCCACTGCTTTTCCTAATTTATATTAATGATCTTACTTCTTGTGTTTCTTCCTCAACAGTCAGACTATTCGCAGATGACTGCGTACTTTACCAGAAGATTACTAGTCATACGGAACCCCCGCCCCAAATTTTTCAATTTTACACGCACACATACAAACGCACGCACGAACATAAAAAAAGCGCCATATGTGTGCATTTTTTTCTGTCATCTTTGTGCTATGCACTGGGAAACCTATAGAGTACTTCTGAAAATTACACCATCTCCCGCTAAAGGGGACCATGAGCCGATGTGAAGGCGGAGCACTTGCACGATCGCGTTCCGTTGGTGTTCGTTGGGCATGCTACGACCTCGCGTCGTGGAACGCGAAGAGGGACGCTACGCGCATCGTATCTTCCATCTAGCCTGGCCATTAATTCTCACAGGGCGAGCGGGAAACGCGGTCGACAGGCGGGCGAGAGGAGGGCCGCGTAAGAGAGGAGAGAGAAGGGGAGGGGACGCGCATGCGCTCGAGCTCATCGCGGCGTTGCGCAGGAGAGAATTTCGGCATGTCTAGCCCGCCTTTCAGAGGAAGAGTGGAAAGGGGGAGGGGAGAGGGGAAGTGGAGAGGGGAGGAGAGAGGGAAAGGGGAGAGGGAAAGGGGAGAGGGGAATGGGAGAGGGGGAGTGGAGAGGAGGTGTGTGAGGAGGGTATGCGCATGCGCAGTAAGGGTGATCACGCCGCACACCACCACCACCGGATTGAGCTCCGCCTTAAGATACTTCACATCTAAAATAAGAATGTAAGAGGCTGTGGAACTCGGCATGGGCAATCCTACACGAAATGTGCTGAAGGGGTAGTGTACGAGATTCCTCTTACGTGCGGCTGTTCCTATATTGGACAAACCGGCAGATGCTTAAATGAGCAAATCAGGGAGCACGGACGGTATGAAGAGCAGAATAAAGAGGGCCCCAATTTGCCCAAGCACATTAGGCAGTGCCTGTTAAGCTCTTGTGGACCGCGATTTGCTGACGTGCGGGTTATCGCTAGAAGCTTACACCAAACTGCCAGAGAATTAATGGAAGCCTTTTTTGTCGATAAAAAAGGTGATATGTGCGTCAGCGACACGTCTATAGTATTGTATAAATCAGAGCAAACGTTCATTGAACAAGCTTTATTCCGCCCCCATTGATGGCAATACATCTTTCTGCGCACGCGCTGAGGACGACATATATGTATGTGAATTTCTGCGAATAAACTTCAGTTGCTAGTGGCGCTCCGTCCCGTGTCCTTTCTTGTGTATGTCCTGCTTTGCGCCTTAAAAGTCAATTATGCTGTAACCGCAATTTGAAATAGAATACCAACTAGCCCGTACTCACACCTTGCTTCACGCCACACTACTACCCATTGTTCGCGTACATACTCCCTCAATAACATTCCCTTACCATCTGTTGAAAATTATAAACATCTTGGTGTTCATATACCTTCTAATCTTTCATGGAATAGAGCACTGCACGGGCCGGATTTTACGGCCCGGGCCCGGCCCGGGCCCGCTTCATGAAGCCCGAGCCCAGCCCGGGCCCGTGGTTCCAAGCGCGGGCCCGGCCCGGGCCCGGGCGTACTTGACCGTACCCAGCCCGAGCCCGGCCCGGGCCCGGGCGTTCATTACTAAACTAATCCAGGGCGCGCTTGTTCATGACCAGGCCCGACCCGGGCCCGCCAGAGGATATTAGTTGTTGATGATGATTAATAATGATGCCGTGCGCTTTGTAGGAGGCGATCGGACGACAAATCCGGTGTGTACATGCATCGAAATGTTGCTTTGCCCGCGGTGGTAGCTCAGCGGTTAAGCTGTTTCGCTGTTACGTCCTAGGACGCGGGTGCGATTCCCGCGGCCACGGCGGCCGCAATTTGGTGGGGGCGAAATGCAAGAACACCCGTGTATATACTTATCTTTAGGTGCACGTTAGGGAACTCGAGGTGGTCGAAATTGATCCGGTGCCACTACGGCGTGCCTCGTAATCATATCGTGGTTTTGGCACGTAATACCAAGGAATATAAATGAAATGTACCGTATGTGTCAACCTCGAATAAAAGACCGAAATCTTTATTCCTCCCATGGGAACAACCGTGATCTGGCCCACTGTTGGTGCTGTTAATATATACACGTATATATATATTGAAATACCGCAGCACAGTCGTGGTCTCGACGCCTTTTATTCAGCAGAGCCGCCTGACCAACGCTCAGAACGAAGATGACGCTCACAGTGATGATGATTACATACAGGTGAAGAGAATGAAGGAAGCATGTTGTGAATATTGTGCTCACACTAATTTCCCCCACGCGCGGAAGCGGCCAGCCTGGCCGCTGTTTATGACGGTTGTGTACGTCGTAGGAATGGTTTTAAGCGGGAAATGTGGACAACCTCTGTGCCGCGGCAACGGCTGTCGGAAGGCATGACAACGGGAGTTACCCGATAGTTCACGGGAGAAGTTTGCTTGACGATAGCATAGGGGCCGATAAAACGTGGCTGAAACTTATCACATAGGCCACGAACTCGCGTAGGGGTCGACAGCAATACTTCATCTCCGGGATTGAAGTGAACGACGCGGTGAAAGTCATCGTAGCGAGCCTTCCGATCCTGTTGACTCGCCTCGGTATTGAGGCGGGCGCGGTGGCGAGAAGCGGCAAGGCGAGAGATTAAGTGCTCGCTCGACGACGCCGACGACCCCACGGGGACATCAAAAAAAGAGACGTCTAGTGGAGATGTCGGTTGACGGCCGTAGACAAGAAAGAAGGGTGAGTAGCCCGTGGTGCGCTGCGTAGCGGTATTGTACGCGAAGGTCACGAATCGTAAGATGGTATCCCAGTTTGTGTGGTCGGCGTTGATATACATGGATATCATATCGAAGAGAGTTCGATGAAAGCGCTCTGTGAGGCCATTAGTCTGGGGATGGTAGCTGGAAGTCGTCTTATGGATGGTGTTACATGCGTGGAGAACGTCCTCGAGTAGTTTCGACAGAAACGCCTTGCCACGGTCACTCAAAAGCACACGCGGCGCGCCATGTCGCAAAAATATAGCTTCCAAGAAGAAGGTGGCAATGTCCTCCGCTGATCCGGAAGGGAGCGCAGCTGTTTCGGCGTACCTTGTCAAGTGGTCGACTGCAGTGACAATCCATCGCTTACCGCTTGCTGACACTGGTAGTGGTCCGTAGAGATCGATCCCAATGACCTCGAATGGAGCGTCAGGACATGGAAGAGGTTGTAGGGGTCCCGCGGGAGATGAAGTGGGTCGTTTGCGGCGCTCGAAGAGCGAGCATGAAGCAACGTATCGCGCTACGCAGGTGGAGAGTCCAGGCCAAGCAAAGCGACTGCGGATGCGTTCATAGGTCTTGTGAAAGCCGAGATGACCAGCCTTGGGGTCGTCGTGAAATGCTGTCAATATCTGTGCTCTGAGTGAGCGAGGAGCGACGGGAACCCAACGCTGTCCTTCGGGGTGGAAGATATAGCGGTATAGAATTGAGTTCTCAATCTTGAAGTTCTGCAACTGGCGACGGGCGCGGACGTTAGGAGGACGCGAAGAGCCGTGAAGGCGTTGCATAATTGAGTGTCAGTAAGCGTCGCTGCGTTGGTGAGACGCAAACGTCTCGTTGCGGAACGAAGGAAGCACATTGAAAGCAGCGAGTGAAAGAACTGCCGAAGACTCGTTGACGGGGTCGCTCACGGATGGCGACAGGCCGGTTATGTCTGACGATGGAGGTAACGGACAACGGCTGAGGGCATCTGCATCGTTATGTTTCTTGCCGGATTTGTACGTGACGTCAAATTCATATTCTTGAAGACGAAGTATCCAGCAACCAAGGCGTCCAGACAAATTCTTTAACGTCGACAGCCAGCACAGAGCGTGGTGGTCTGTCACAACGGTAAAGTGGCGGCCGTAGAGATAAGGTCGAAATTTCTGAATGGCCCAGACAACGGCGAGACACTCCTGCTCAGTGATGGTGTAGTTTTTCTCGGCAGATGTCAGGGTCCGACTTGCGTATGCGATCACACGTTCTCCCGCACTCTCATGTCGTTGCAAAAGAACAGCGCCGACACCATGACCGCTGGCATCAGTATGGAGGAGAGTGGGCGCGGTGTCATCGAAATGACAAAGCACTGGCTCAGACGTGAGCGCACGTTTCAACGTGTCAAAAGCCATTTGGCACTCGTCCGACCATACGTATGAAGTTCCCGAGGAAAGGAGTTGGTGAAGCGGCGCGGCAATGGTGGCGAAGTCGCGTATGAAGCGCCGGAAGTAAGAGGCGAGGCCAAGAAAGCTGCGGAGCTCTTTGGAGCGGCGAGGCGTGGGGAAGCGAAGAACGGCGGCAGTCTTGTCGGGGTCAGGCCGAATTCCGTCTTTGCTGACGAGATGTCCTAGTACTTTAATGGTTTTGCTTGCAAAGTGGCACTTTTTGGTATTCAGCTGGAGACCAGCAGCTGCGAAACACGTCAAAACTTCGTCTAAGCGCTGCAAGTGTTGTTCGAATGTTGAAGAAAATATGACTACGTCGTCAAGGTAACATAAGCATGTCTTCCACTTAAGGCCCCGCAGTACAGTGTCCATCATTCGTTCAAAAGTTGCTGGCGCATTGCAGAGCCCAAAAGGCATGACGTTAAATTCGTAAAGCCCGTCAGGTGTGGCAAAGGCAGTTTTCTCCTTATCATCCTCGTGCATGGGAATTTGCCAGTAACCGGAGCGCAGGTCAAGGCTTGAAAAATATTCCGCTCCTTGCAACGAATCTAAGGCATCATCAATGCGAGGCAAGGGATATACGTCTTTTCTGGTTATTTTGTTCAAGGCACGGTAATCAACGCAGAATTGCACCGAGCTATCTTTCTTGCGCACGAGAATGACAGGTGAGGACCAAGGGCTTGCGGAGGGGCGGATGATATTTTGCTGGAGCATATCGGTAACGTGCTTGTCGATGATCTCACGTTCGCTAGTAGATACACGGTATGGTCGGCGGCGGACAATTGAAGTTCGATCAGTGTGTATGCGATGAGCTGTCACCGAAGTCTGTCCTAGAATAAGGAATGTATGTCGAAGGAAGATTTATGCTTCGACGACAGCGCTAGTAGTTCATCTGCTTACGGCGGAGTTAGATCCGTGCTGATTGCATTAGCGAGCGCTGTATCAGGACTAGTATCTGTAAGTGAGCGTGGTTGCGCCGCATCAGTATTCGTAGCCACCACAGAGAGACGTTGCGTGTCCACGCCGCAAACGACAACAGAGCCTTTAGGAAGCAGAATCGGCTCATTTGTGACGTTGAGTACAGAGAGACAGGCGGTGCCGTTGCTGAAGCGAAGAAGACTCGACGCTAGTGCAATTCCCTTGGAGAGACAACGGGCTGATGGAGCGACTAGAACATCACCGCGGTCAATGATATCTGAAGCAACCGTGAGAACTTGTTCGTGGCCAGGTGGCACCACGGAATCTTGGACGGTTCGTAAACGGTGGCGTGACCAAGATTCCTCGCCGGTATCATCAGTCTCTCGCATGTGTACGAGGCGTTGTCGACAAGAGATGAAGGCGGAAGCACCAGAAAGAAAGTCCCATCCCAAAAATAGCATATAAGCACAGGAAGGCAATACGGCGAATTGAATATGGTGCCGGATCCCAGCAATAAAAACACGAACGGTGCACTGTGCTGACGGCCGTATCATAAAGTCATTTGCGCTACGTAAGGAAGTGCCAGTATAAGGTGTAGTAACCTTACGTAGACGATGACACAAATCCGCATGAATAACAGAAATAGCAGCTCCCGTGTCCACCAATGCTTGAATAGGCACCCCTTCGGCATACACTAATAACAAATTGGCCGAGCCCTCTGGAGGTTTTGGTGTTTGTCCGAGCGATGCAGCTTTCCCTCCAAAAACTGCACTACCTAGTTTTCCGAGCGGTATTCAGAGGCATGGGTGACCGGCTGTAGAGGCGATGTTGAGCGGCGCAGAGGAGAAGGGGAGCGGCGGCGTCCTGGACGGTAGGTTCGAGGTGCGTCGGGAGGAGAGGACGGGGAGAAGGAACGTGTTGGAGCGCGGCGCTCGTACTGGTTAGGAGAGGACGTCGAATCCCTTTCGTAAACATCGTAGCCGCGGCGTTCGTCCTGCTGGCGCTTGCGACAAAACCGTGAGATGTGGCCTCGAATGCCACAATAATAACATATTGGGCGAGAAGAGCGCCAGGGGGTCTAAAATGCAGGAGCAGGTGGGACAGTTGAACGTGGTGCAAATGCTGCTAAGTTGGTCTGAGCAGGCACAGGATGCACGCGCTGAACCAAGGCAGGTTGCATGGCCGCGATTTGCGCATACGTCGCGGGCGGAGTTGGTGGCGTCGGAGTGTCAGGCGTGATAGCGCAAGCCATTGAGGACAGCTCCTCTTTGATGATGTCGCGCAGACTAGTAGCCGAGGAGTGAGGCTGAGGGGCGGGCGGACAGGACAGTCCTTGCGCTTGAAGCTCTTCCCGAATCAGAGTGCGAATCAGCGTACGCAAATCCGCATCCGAAGAAGGTCGGCTGTCACAGGCGTCTGGGTGCAAACGGATGGCTTGTAGTTCGTCAAGATGCTGGCAAGTCGTGATGACATCCTCGACGGTGTTGGGGTTTTTTACGGCCAGAGCGTTGAACGCGACGTGGCCTATCCCTTTGAGGATGTGTCGAACACGATCAGCCTCCGTCATAGCCGAGTCCACGCGGCGGCAAAGGGCAAGGACGTCTTCGATGTACGAAGTGTGCGTCTCCCCTGGGTGTTGTACGCGGCCGTCGAGCTTTCTCTTCGAGACTTCAGGATGAATGTTGGGTGTCCCAAAAATTCTCCGGATTTGTTGAGCGAAGGTAGGCCAATCAGCGAAGATGTCCTCGTGGTTAAAAAACCACGTTTTCGCTACGTCGGATAGATAGAATGCGACGTGGCGAAGTTTTTGAGGATTGTCCCAGTTGTTATACACACTTGTCATGTCGTACTCCTTCAGCCACACTTCGACATCGTCGCGTGGGAGACCGGAGAAGATAGGTGGGTCCCGCTGCCGGGCGGTGACGGTATATGCGGGGGCCAGTGGCTGGGCGGGGATGCCGGATGGACCAGGCAGCGTGTCTTGGGCCATGACAGCGGATAGGCGGAGCAAGCGGCGACCCGAACGAAGCTCCAGGGGAACTCGACGCCGTAGAGGACTTGGGGATCGAAAGCAGCCTCCACCACTCTGAAAGACCGCAGCACAGTCGTGGTCTCGACGCCTTTTATTCAGCAGAGCCGCCTGACCAACGCTCAGAACGAAGATGACGCTCACAGTGATGATGATGACATACAGGTGAAGAGAATGAAAGAAGCATGTTGTGAATATTGTGCTCACAATATATATATATATATATATATATATATATATATATATATATATATATATATATATATATATGATCCGGCGTGTTTATAAGGAAACCCACCACGATGTACTTGTTACTTTGACAAAGTCTGGTCCAGCAGACGAAACGTTAGTGAAAATATACAGTGCCAATCTATATCTATACCGGTGAAAAAATGGCACTTCAACTGTTTTTCTATTATTGCGATAGCAATTATATGGACAGTCTCGGCTGGAAAATGTCCGTCCCCGTCATTCACCATATATGTATAAGTATGTATATATATAGAAAAGCCACAAAGAAAAATAATTCTTTCCGACGCGCGGAATCGAACGGGCGACCTGTCGCTTTGCAGCCCGCCGCGTTAGACGTTAGGCCACGACAGCACCGTCTTTCAGCCTGCTAACGGCGAGCTATTTATATACGCCATGTAATTCAGCATGCTTTCTTAGTGGCCACATAGATGGCGCGACGTGCGCGCGTGTGCCGCGCTTTAAAGATCATCGTCCCGCTCCTGCGAACACCGTTGCTCTTCGCTCTACAGGACGTGGTCGCTTTCGTGCGCTTATCTCGAGGAAAGAAGGGGCGGCCGGTGGGTGCTTCGCTTCGCTCGCTGCAGCGGCCGCGTTTGCGAAAGGAGCGCGCTGTTCAAACAGGAATAAGTAACAACTGTAACAATTAGTTCGCGCTCGTCTTGTGTGCACCTGTTCGTTCGTTTCGTGCGTCCTGCTTTAACTTTGAGCAGTGCGCTTCAAGTGTCGAGCTGTGACGCATTAGTTCGCGCTCGTCCTGTGTGCGTTCTTTTCGTGCGTCCTTTGGGCTCGAGCGACACGCTGGCAATTTCGAGCTGCTTTCCGTTCTTCGCGTTACATTGCAAATTATTGCTATCGCATTCATTGCTTCGCCGTTGCGGCGAAACTGTGACTTTTTTTTATTGCTAAGCTTTGCTAAGAGCCAGCTCTTTGCACGTGTCACTTCAGCTTGGTACAGTATACCTTAGACCATGCAATGCATAACGTTCGCGTGTGCTCGAAGGCCCGATTTACGCCGTTTAATGAGCGGGTCCGAGTCCGGCCCGGCCCGCAGCCTCAAGCCCGGGCCCGGCCCAGGCCCGCGGCTTCAAGCCCGGGCCCGGCCCGGATCCGCACTTTCAAGCCCTAGCCCAGCCCGGGCCCGCCGGAAAACGCTTCGGACGGCCCGGCCCGGCCCGCGGCCCAGGCCGGGCCCGGGCCCGTGCAGTGCTCTATCATGGAATATGCACGTACCATATGTGAGTAACAGTGCTAACCGCATGCTTGGTTATCTGCGTCGAAACTTTTCCTCTGCCCCATCGTTAAACAAGCTAACACTCTACAAAACATTGGTAAGATCAAAATTAGACTGCGCATGCGCCATATGGGATACAACTCATGCCATGCTCATTCAAACTCTCGAAGCCATTCAAAATCGCGCAGCGCGTTTCATCTTATCGAATTATTCACGTCATTTCAGTGTCACATCCATGAAAAACACCCTAAACTTGCCTGACCTTTCGTTGCGCCGCAAATTCTCTCGCCTTAGGCTTTTTCACAAAATATATCATTATAACAGCTATTTGAAGGACGCCCTATTTCATCCACCTAGTTTCATATCACCGAGGACCGACCATCGCTATAAAGTCGGCCTACCATCCTGTCGCACCAGGTTGTGCAATGACTCGTTTGCTCCTAGGAAAAGCGCCCCCTGGAACCACCTTACCGCCTCCATCGCCTGCATAATGGACGAAAAAGATTTCAAGCTCGCCGTACAAGATGCCCTGTACCTTCTTTTTTTTTCTTCTTTTTCTTAACTGCACTTGTAATTATTGTTTTCCCCACTCCTTTCTGTAGTGCCTTCGGTCCTTGAAAGTATCTTTAATAAATAAATAAATAAATAAATACAATGACAGCTGCCATTACGGCCGCGAACAGTCTAATCGTCGGTGGAGCTCATCGTGTAACACGAATGACAGAAAATTCCAGCGTTAATGCGGGGGCTCGCGTTAGCTCCAGAATAAATTCCACTACTCGTGTGGTGCGCCCAAATAGCCTAAAGCAATCGAGAAGTTTCTATACATCCCGGAATGGTATGCACCGATCGGTGGTAACAGCTTTTCGTGGGTCCTGTCTGATTATATAAAAATAAAGAAATAAGCTTGCGTGGAATATTACCGCCCCTGCCTCTTGCAAAAACTCACTCACTCACGCCTTCTCTACGCACACAGGTGAAAACAACAATAAAATCATATAATGAACTAGGCAGTTTAAATTATAATTTTAATTGCCAAGTTGCCATTACAGTGACATAATAAGTTATTGTGCAGCAAAGTATTGCCGGTATGCCTTGTAAAGGGAGTTAAATGCTTTGCACAACCTGTTTCATTAACAGTGCACGTCTTACATAACATCTGTCTACATGCAAAGAAAGTACGCAAGGCGCGTTGTGATGCAGTTTCTGTAGCTGAAAGTAACATTTACAGAAAATTTTGTCAGCTTCACTGCAATACTTTTGCTGAGCAGTGAAGATGTAATGATGTGCACTCTATGTAGAGATAAGCGACTGTACTGCAAACCTAAAATCATCCACAGTACTAGTTGAACCGTACTAACTGTGCAGTTCCCTACGAACCCGTTTCTCTCAGAAAGGTATGTTTAATGTTTTTCACCAAATATTTAGAATTTTGAAACCTTTGACCTTTCTCTTCAGCTTCAAAATTGCTGGCATGCATTTAACTTTCTCACAAGAGTGGTACACTCAGTTTTTTTAAATTATAGAACGCATACGTACCACATATGTGGAGCTTATGATCTTATACTTGACTCTGAAATGAGATACTTCTACAGTGTGTGTGGAACACTTGGTCGTCATGTGCTTGGTAGCACAAACTGCAGCTGTACTACTGAATACGGCTTTTTTTAGGAGCGAATCAAACAACGCTGTAGATGAAATAGAAAGAGAGAAGGCCGCAGACACGTGGGTAGCGTCAGTGATTTTCTCCCCACCTTTTCTTAAAATGCTGTTCTATTTCCTCCCCATAAAGAAATGCATACCTTAATCCAGTCCATGCAAATGCAGCCTACTAATTAAGACACCTGCTAAATGTGACCCAGCGAACACAGCCCTAACTTTACACAGGATATTTTGGCACTATTGTGTATCAGAAGATTGCTTAGCATAGACACATGCTAAAAAATGACAGGAGAATTTAGTCATAACACAAGGAAATAATAATATTCAGGAGGGCGTAGATGCAATATTTCCTCTCACCTTGGTCTCTGGTTTTAGATATCCGCTTCTCTGTCGACGCAACCACATAACTCTGTTCAACATCGAAAAGAACCCTGTGACCAATTTGTCACCTAATCCCTGCTCCCTCCTGGGCTTGTTTGAACGAACCTTTACCATACAAAAGTGTTTTAGATGCGAAGCAGCTTTTGCGCTAGGCTTTGTCCGTAGTTCCTTTGGCGACCGTCCGCCTTCTAAAACCTACCATAGCCATCTGTAACATATTGCGCGCGCGCTCGCGCCAAGGAGAAGTCTTCTTCGTCTTGTTCTTCGACCGCCTTGATGATGATACGTGCAGAGCGCGCGCTCGCGCCAAGAAGTCTTCATCTTGTTCTTCGACCGCCTTGATGAAGATGCGTGCAGAGCACTTTAGGGGCCCGTGCTGCCGTATGCTGTCCTAGCTTGACGTAACGCAGACAAAACCACGTGTGCTGGCACGCGCTAGCGCGTTCGGGCCTGTGTAAGGGGCTGGGTAAGACGCTGTGGCCTCTCCCCCTTGATGATGCGTGCAGAGCACTTTAGGGGCCCGCGCTGCCGTATGCTGTCCTAGCTCGGCGTAACGCAGACAAAACCACATGTGCTGACACGCGGTAGCTCGTTCGGGCCTGTGTAAGGGGCTGGGTAAGACGATGTGGCCTCTCCCCCTTACACTCTCTCAGCAATCATGTGATGGCGTCGGCGAACGAGATTCTGCAGACACGCGATGAACCAACGCGTTGTATGCTAGTCAGAACGAGCTGGCACGCGCTAGCGCCTTCGGGCCTGTGTAAGGGGCTGGGTAAGACGCTGTGGCCTTTCCCCCTTACACTCTTTCAGTAATCACGTGATGGCGTCGGGGGACGAGATTCTGCAGACACGCGATGAGCCCGCGTGGCGTGCTCCAACAAGAGTTCGGGACGAGTAACAGCAACAGCAACTACAGTGAATTCATGATGTGCTCCACATGCAAGGACGCGTTAACATCGGGCAACGTGCCCTTGATGAACGGAACTTTAAGTCGACCCATGCGCTCCTTCGCATCCCCACATGGTTCCCTTTAGTGGGAGAGGGTGAATTTTTTTTCTTTGCTGTGTTTCACACAACATGGCTAGAGCAGTACAGGGACTATGCATGCGCCCCTTGCATCAACAAAGCCATAGAGGAAACAAGGGTGTGAATATCAGTTCATTTTAAGGCACACAAGACTGTCACATCCTATTACGAAGCTGAGAGGTATGCGATGGAGGAAACCAACTTTTTCGTACATACCGTGAGCGAAATACAAAATTTATTGATTATACAAGCTTGTCCAGCAAGAAGACGAGAGTGGTCAGTAATTTGGCAGCATGGTAAACAAATAATGGAATAAAACATATTGAAGGTAGGCCTGTTAAAAGCCACTTTGTGGGTGGTCTCCAAGCACACATGCTTAATTCCAGACAAGGCACCCAGCGTCTAATACTTTAAAAAAGTCTGAGTGCAGAAAATGAATAGGTAAATGAGTCTGTTAATGTTAAGAAAAGTGTGATGTGGCAAAGCAATGTGGTAACGGATGGAGCGCAAATCGTGGTCCTGATCTTGGTTTTTTTTTTTAGCTGTAGAGGATGGGCAGGTTTGGAAATGGCTGCATCTGATTGCACAGTTAATAACAGCTATACTTTTAGAAATATTTTCAAGAGGTGGTTCATTGAGCCCAGTGCTTTGCAGGTGCATTGGTGTGAAGATACAGCGTCTGCCATGCAGTAAATGACAATGCACTTCTGCTGCTACCTCCAGTGATGTGAAGCACAATAAAATTCAAGCACATCTTTGACTTGCAGGTCAATGCGGGTGGCAATCCGGCATTCAGAAGTGAATCGTTATTAGACAGTCATTTCGGATATTAAGTACTCTATGCAAGGTGAATAGCAACAAGTAGAAATGGACGGAGCATGCAGCACTAAGATTCTCCAGGTACTCATCAGAAGGCAGATGTGTGTGCTGTGTACTTGGTGGGCACTGTTCTCTAGTACACTAGCAGCAACATTAAGTTGTAAAACTAACAGGACACGGGAGTGTGTGTTTTCCTTACTGCTATTGTTACGGCAAGCTGCTGCTGAAAAAAAAAACGCCAGGCCTCCGCTGAAACCGCAGCACAGTCACAGCGAAAGCTGGAAGAACGGCGTTTCTAGAGCCCGTTGTAAGCTCTCTTGGGGCTACTAATACAAGTACACTAGCAAGGTACCCACTACGCCCTAAATCACAATTTTCGTGAGATTGTGAAGCACCTACTAAGCCATTATTCGTCATTCTGCGGAGAAGCGAGGCACCAGCTACACGTCTGTAAGGCATTATCTGCACTTTGTTGACGCGACGACTGATGACCATGAAGAATTATGGCTCAGCCCTTTGTAATGGGTTGGAAGCTTCAAACGGACTACCAGTTATGTCATTTGCATTGGGTGACGCCCGGTCACTATTTCTCTCTCCCGTCATGCCATACAACATACGTTGACGTGGGAGCGAGAGGGGGGGGGGGGCGAAGAACTTTACTGAGACCCCGAGGAAATGGATCATGCGCTTATGGGCTTCCTTGGCAACCAATACAAGTGCACTTGCGAGGAAGCCACTACGCTATAAATCGAGAGGCGTGGTACCTGCGAAACGCATGTAAGGCATTATGTGCACTTTGTTGATGCTGTGCCTGATGACGATGAAGAATTATGGCGGAGCCCTTTGTAATGGTTTGGAAGCATTCAACAACCTACTCATTGCGCAATTCGCATTGTGTGACGCCTGGTTACAGAATTCGCGTTGTGAGACGCTTGGTGCTTATTTTACTCTTCTACCACGCTATATTGCATATGTTAATGTGGTTCCTTCCCGACATGAAGCCTCTATAGGGTCTTTTTGCAGAGCAGTGTCAAGCACCGGCATGACTCAAAGGTAGAACACAGGGCTCCCACGCAGAGGGCCCAGGTTCGAACCTCGTTCCAACCTAGAAATTCTTTTTCTTATTTTGTTTTTTTTTTCTTATTTCGAGCGATAGTGGTTACGGACACCGGCGGCGGCGGACAACTACGGCGCCAAAAACGGCCGCTGAAATGATCTCATAACAGCTTTCGCTGTAAAAACAGTCATCTGCCTGTTGTATGCCTGGTATCTAAAATGTGGAGGGGAGGATGGGATTGTGAGCAACAGTGGATGCGGACTAGTGTAAAATTGTCCCTATTCCAGATGCAGAGAAAGCAAAAAAGCTATCATTACTGTGCATGAAAGAGTAATCTTGAGACCTATTTTGAACTTTTCAACACATTTGCTCAAGTGAATAGTTCCACTGAAAAGCAAAAGTGATAAGTTAATCACAGTGCGTGGAATACAGTGCCGCCTGATGCTATACAATTAGATGTTTGTTGATACCCCTGAAAAGAAATAAAAATCGGCAGATTCCACGCGTTGTGGGAATTGGTTTCATGGGAAGCATTTGGCGAGTAATTGTTCATGCTACATTTTTTGGCTTTGAGCCAAGCATTACGAGGTGGATCGACGTGTTTTGCCAAGTTTGGTACATGTGTGCACATCGCGGGCTTACCAGGAACGTCGACTACAGTGGAGCTTTTTAGTGATCTGATCAGCAGTCACGTTACAGCACAGAGGTCAGTATTATCGAAACGAAGTGCACGGTATGGTGTGATGATGTGAATATCATTTGTTAAGATATTTCTCCGGGTTCTATAGCTTGCTGAATAATAGAAAAACAAATGTATTGTTTATGACTCTGCTATAAAAGTGGAGCCAACAGTGGAACCGCAACTGACGTTAACCTGACACGACGCCCAGATCCAGCTTTCTCGGACATCGGCGTTTAGTTCGCGTGTCTTCCACCACGTGCCGCATGGCTTTTATCTTTTTGAATCTCGCGCCAAGTCAAGAGTTGCGTCGTGGCAAGAAAGAAAGGAAAGAAACAAAAGAAAAAGAGTTCAGAACACACAGCATCACCTCTTGGCTTGGTCGGCCGTCGTTCTCCGTTGCGTCGGCGACGAAGATAAGACCGGCGAGTTGTAACGTTAAAATGGCTAGTCATTTCCCGTTTCTTTGGCAACGACGCGTTTAACGCTGCAGAATAAGAGAACGGCGCACGACAACACCGGAGGTATCAAAAGTGCCGCCAGACGTGTTCATTTATTCCCTTTCTTTTAACAGCAGGTGTGCAATGGCCGCCGTTTGTCCGGTTTGCGGCGTAGACACCGTGTCGTGGTCGCATCGGCGCGGCCACGTCAAGCAAAGAATAGCTGTACCTAGTCAGGGCCGTTGACAAGCCTTATTAAGCTATGTTGAGCATGGTAAAACCTAATCAGTTTCACATAACTAAGCAAATGAAATCACAGCTTAATAAATCTTAATTCAGCCGAGCTGGGATTTTCCTGTGCAGAGTCATGCCGAGCGCGGTAATATGTGCCGAGCTTAGTCTAATTAACACTAATTAAGAGTGAGCCTAACTATTGGAAAATGAGCTAATTAGGCTGAGGTTGACTTGGGATGCAAGCTAATCGGGACCAAGCCTCGAATAGGCAAGTAAATGTATTTAATTAAAGTAATCAGCTATATTTAAGCCTAGATTGACTTGGGATGCAAGCAATATGTGACCAATCCTGAAATATTCAAGTGAGGCCAATTAAGTTCATTGAAGTCATTAGGGTACTTGGTGCTGTGATTGCCAAGAGATCCGCAATGAAACCCACCTGATACGTAGTCAATACTCGTGAATTACAGTGTGATCACGTTAACACTTTGTGTGTGGGCGTGTCAATTGGTGCTGTGATCTTCAAGCGATTCCCAATGGAACCCGAATGACACGTAGCCAATACTCGTGAATTACAATGTGATCACGTGAACACTTCGTGTATGGGCTTGTGATTTTATATGTGCCTAGTCAAGCCAGGACCAGCCGAGGGCCGACAAGCTCTGCTCTACCCCAGTTTCGCGCGACTCAACGCAAGCGGCGCAACTATGTTGCTGGGTCGAAAAGCGCGGCCGATGGCAGATATTGAGGGGTTGGCGTACATTTAACAGTCTAATGACAGCATTTCGCAATATCGAGCCTTAACTTTCTTAGTTTTCAGCATCTGGTCACTTGCCTTCCCCGTGTTTTTAGAGGTGTCTACTTCCACTTAGGTTTCTCTGGCTACAGAGAAGGTGGTAATGCTTCTTACAATAATTGTTGCGGTTTTACGCCCCAATAACACGATGTGATTGTGTGTTACGCTGTAGTGGAGGGCCGCCGATAGTTCGATATAGTGATGTTCTTTATCGTGCCTTAAATCTAAGCTCACGGGCTTCTAGCATGTTGCGTCAATCGAAATGCTTACGCCGCCTCCGAGGTTCGCTTCCGTCACCTAACACGCTGTTGCGTAATATATGACTCCAAGTGGAAAGTAATAAATTTGTAAGGTGTTGGCTCGCGGCACACACAAATCGGCTCATAACACGAATGATCACGCGCGTGTGCTACAGCTACACTCTAAGAAAAAAATGTCTTTTGACCATTTTGGCTTGCCACGTATATGGCCCCCTTTTAAAGGGTCACGTCAACTCTCTCTGGAGATCATCATACACTCTTTGGACAGTCGCGTGGCCCACAAGAGAGTCACAGTGTCACTTTAAAGCATAGAGTTAATATACTGACTCTAGAGGAAAAGCTCCCCATAGGGCCCATGTATTGAAACCTATAACCGCATGCGTTCCGCCATGATGGAACAAAACGAACGTTGCCAGACCCTGAGATGCTCGCTATATTTAGCGGTAGTAATCAGTTTTAATCTACCAACCTAAGCCAACTACGCGCTGTTCAGGGAACATCAGCTGTGTTTTGATGCGTGAAGCCGTGTGTTAGCGTAGCGTTGTCTGTGCAGCTAGCCCGATTGATAGCAGTTAACATTTCCACCTGTTTATGCATGGTTTTTACTAGGCACGCCTTACCAATATTGCATTGCATAACTAATAAAGTTTCTCGGTTCGCTGGCACAAGGGTCACTCGACAGATTCGCAGCTCGAAGCAAAGTGCGTAGGCCGTGGTCGCGCGGTGCTTCGACTTGCAATGACGAGACAGCTGTATCCACGTTCTTTTTCAGCTCATTGCTGCCGTACTTCAGCGCAGAGTGACATAAGCAGAACAATGTCGATGGCAGCGTGCAGCGGCGAATGTGAGTGAGACGTCACCCGAAAGCTTCAATCAAAACGAAAGATACACGGCACACGAAATTTTATCGCCGTTAAGTTTTATCACCTAGTTGGTAGATAACTTGCAGTGCTTGTCTCATCTCTTCTTTGCGTCCGTCCTGGTTTGCACGAAATAGACGAGGTAAGCGAGGTTTCAGGGGCTTTAGCACGACGCGCAAACCGGCGCAATCGGCCGCAAACGCACTCTCGAGCGTTGGTGTTAATATGGTGGCGCCATCTAGTAAACCAGCCTGCAAACGCTGCTTTCCGCGCACAGTATATTGCATAAATAGCCGTCGTATTCGTCGTATTCTTTCGTAAAAGTGTTCAAAATAAACACAAAACAATATCCGCTCCTTTTTAATAGTACAAATGCTTATTTAGGATTGATAAGTGATGGCAAGGATGACAACGTTCCAAGATGTCAGCGTTCTTGTGGTTAGCGGTTTCGCGGCCTAGCTTTTCCTCTAGAGTCAGTATATTAACTCTATGCTTTAAAGAGAGTCACATACGTGGCAAGTCAGGAATCCCCGACAGGAGTCGCACACACTCTTTTTTCTTAGAGTGTACGGATCTGCTGCTCACCGGCTCCGTCCATCGAAGTGCGCAAGGAAACAAGAAACATTGCCTAAATTTTGCGATTTCTTTATTAAACTAAAATACTATTACCTGGGGTTTGGCGTGCTAAAACCACGATACGATTACATGCACGCCGTAGAGGAGGGTGACGCAAATTTCGACCGTCTGGTGCTCTTTAACGTGCCCTCACACAGCTCAACACAACGGCCCAGAAAAGTAGGCAGTGGGAAAGCAGGGGGCTGCCCCCCCCCCTTTCCCGGAATTCTATTGGTTGTGAGAGAAAATGAGTGTTTTTCAAGGCCTTCACCAAGTGGGCCCTCCCTCCCCACGAAAAATATTTCTGGCTACGAGCCCGCACGGGCCTCTATGATTTCACCTCCAGCAAAATGCGACCGCCGCGGCCAAAATCAAAACCGTAATTTGCGGGGCAGCAACGGAGCACCCTTCTAATAGCGTTGGCACTTTTCGGTTAAACCGACATAACAGTATTACGCTGTGCCCCTTGAAAAATTGTGAAATAGAAGCTCACCGTTTTTGGGACGTTAGACCCCAGATATTAGTTATTATTAAGCTCACCGTTCTTGCCATAACCCTCTCAACGCTAGAAAAAGACATGGCTTGCCGGAATTGGAGTCTCAGGTAAAGATTCCGTAGTCCTCAACGTGGCCCGTGCTGCTTCAAATGCCAGGACTTCTGGCACTGTTGAAGGCAGGAGGATTTGGTATGCAAAAGTGGTGCATCAGTCCTTCTTTCCCGTCTACATCACGAGAATATGAGTCAAGGTTTTCTCTGGACTCATGTCGGTATCCGGGTGCTGGCACTGGTCGATGACGCAGCATGCGTAACCTGTTTCTGCAAAGTCATGAGCACTACGTCGATGGGTGGCTGTAACTTTGCAGCATTAGCTCTGCGCACGAAAGCCACAGCTTCAATCCTTCTTAGGTTGGACGGAAAGCAAAAAAAAAGGGCGGGGGTGCGCTCATTCGCTTTTTCCAACGCACCCGTCAGTGGTCACTCCCGTCCTGTATGGAGCATATGGTGTCAGGCAGTCTTAGAACTATAGCGTACGCAAAGATAGCGCTCGTTGCGGTCGCCTGGTGTTTCCGTCACTTAACGTACGACGCGTTCGCATTGGCAGCAAAAGCTAACGCATAGCTTTGCGTACGCATTCTAAAACTCCCTATAAAATGTTTTATGAGTTCTGTGCAGCATTGTCCAAGATGCAGGCCTCCTCGACCACATTTAAGTGTACCCTTCGTGCCCTGTCGTCTGCTAGCGGCGAGCGCTGCAGCGGAACCGGCAAGAGCGTTTCGGAACACTGTGCAACTGCGCAGTGAGATCGGCTCAAATTGTAATAGCAGTTCACAATTCGCCTCAGCACCGTGAAAGCGCGCGTCTTCGAGATGCTTGCACGCAGTCATTTGAGGGATACGGTTCAGTACCACGGCCCGTATCGCGTGGTCAAGCGAACCGTTCTACGCCGTCGAGCTGCATGAGCCTTCTCATCCAGGGGTCGGCAATCTCTACAGGCGAAGGGCTGAATTGCATGAGGCCGACACCGCGGGCCCGGACGACAAATGGAGGAGGGGCAGTTGCAGGCAAAGAGAACAAAGGCGAATTAACAATTGATAGTCATGTACAAAACTGGGATGGAAATCATGTTTATTTTCAACGCGCATGTCACAAGGATGCAATTTTCAAACACAGGAGAATGGAGAACCAAGCCAAATGGAAGTGCCATCTTTCTTTCTTCCTGTCGAACCCAGTTCTATAAATGTTGGTCGAACCCTACTTGAGGTCAAAACTGTCATGTCTGCCGCGAGACTAGAAGTGACAAGGGGAGGGGAGAGTTCTGACGTCGTGCCGGAGACCGCATATTATTGTCCTGATGGCCGCATGCGACCCGCGGACCGCAGGTAGCCGACCCCTGTTCTGGTCAACAGTGTCGATGGCACGAGATTGTCTACATTGCCACGTGAGTTTCTTTATCGCTTTTGCTGTATCCGGTTTTCGGCCACAAAGATTGTCAGCAACGCTCAGCGCGAACCGCGCCTCATTGTTCGAGAACCTTCGCGATCATTGTAGATCGTTTTGTTAAGATTGCGCGCAAGACGCGCACACTCGAGCTTATTCTAGAATTTGCACGGCAGCCAGCGATAACGCTGGAATATTCGACGGCACATGTTTAAATAACGACGCGCTTCACCGCCTGTCAGTTGATCGACGGTCGACGCTCTGTTCGCCGCTATCAGTTTATTGCTGTAAGCTGGAGTTTCATTTTCCCGGCCACAAGTTTGGCCTAATAAAGAGTTCCATCTCGGACGTGCTGACTGCTGCCTTCGTCGACGTCACGACCTCGTGACAATATGAACCTGCTGAAGCCTGCACATTGGGCAGAGCACGAGATTGCAGTGGTGTTCCACTCGAAATTCGCCAGGATGTCTCTTTTCCGGAGATGAAATCAATGCAACAAATAAGACCGGCACTACTTGCAGAAACAGAGAACGCTGCTCATGTAGAAAGACGGCGATTCGACAATGCGAGCCCAGCACTGGTTCTACTATTGCGGGTCATGTTTCTACGCATGCGTTGCCGTTATTCTGAATATGCCAATTGCCTCAAATATTAGACGCGTTTCTTGATTCCTATGGCGATATTACACTGCGGATGCATCGAATTTTTACGCGCACTTACACTCTCAGCAATATAAAGATGGATTAGATGGTGAGCCTCCGGTTAGAGATCTGTTATGTTCTAGCAATCTATGATCAATGTAGCGACCCGTCTGCCTACCTGGAAGCGGCCGCAGCTGAACAGAATGTTATAGACTATTTTACGTAAGACATGTGGGCGCCGCCACCTTGGGCTGTTGGGCTGTTAAACAAATTTCTTCTTATTCTTATGTTTCACGGCGTGAATTGATAAGGCCAAGAAACGTCGAACGCACCAAGCCAACCGTTATCATGTGTGTACATCAGACGCAGCACAGTTCGTTTATTTGTTGAAGATACCACAGGGCAAGGCTAACAGCCCAATATGCCGGCACCGAACGTATCCGTAAAATAGTCTATGCACCACACCTGTACGGCAATCAGTGAATTACGTCCTGCATGTGTGTGCATGTGTGCATTTTCTGTTTTGTTTTTATTTTATCTCACTCTCTCTCTGTCCTCTTTCCGACCCCTATATCCCCACCCCTGTGCAGGGTAGCAAACCGGTCGCTCGCACCAGGTTAACCTCTTCCTTTTCATCTATTTCTCTCTCTCTCTTTCTTGTCCGCGTGTTTCACTGAACAAAAAAAATCCACGCATATCCACGAAGTGAATGATGATGAGTGGGCGAAGCACTGAGGATCGTTCGGTAACCCTGAATGTCCCGTGACATTGCCCACTCGCGCATGTAAATGAGTGACAACGCGTGTGTACCGTTATATAAATTGTTTACTGGTCATAAATGTTATGTCGTGTTGAGTTGTGGATTCCATTTTCCCTTCAATGCAGGCAATGCAGGCAATGGTTCTTCAATCGGATCTAGCCTGAAGTTGGCAAAGACAAGGTCTATGCACATCCCCCTGGTGGTAGCTCGCTGTATGCGTCGACGTTGCCTTTCGTGGCCGAGCGCGCGTTCACGGTCCATGGCAGAAAGAGTATGTGTGGTCTGGAACGCGCTTATATATACCCATTTTCACTGCAGCGCCTTATCGTGTATTTTTTTCACAGATGTTTTCTTTTTCACTGCAGCGCCTTCCCGTGTATTTTTTTTTTCATAGATGTTTCTTTCACTTCAGCGCCCCGTGAAGTAATTTTTTTTCACAAGTGTTTCTTTTTTTTTCTTTTGCGTTTCACAAATGTTTGTTTTTTGTCGGTTGCGGTTTCGTAGACCGTGTCGGACGCGGACAACGACAAGGCTCGGCCCTAAGGAGCTTCGCCTCTAATATCGGTCATTCCTTGTCTTTCACTCGCTCATTCTTTCTCTGCATAGCGGCGAGTATATCTTACTTAGCTTATTGGCTGTCGTAAAAACAACGTTAACGACGTGTCTACTTCCTACTTTCTTTAGCCTATCAGATACGCAATGAATGTACGGAATACCTACGACACATTTCTTCCTATCGCTTTCGGCAACCACGCTCGGACGTAACATAACGGACTTTAAACGTTCCGCGGCAGTGGCTACTGCATCGTGAGGATAACGTAGTACACCTAAAAGACACCTAACCTGGCCATTAAAGCTATCATTGATTTTCTGCTCACACGACTTGGTGAGGGAAGGCTTAAAGCATCCGAGCCAGAGAAAGCGAGTCGGAGCGGTACCTGCAGCCACTCGCCAGAGCAATCGGAGGCCGGAAGAGGATACGCGTCACCGCCTCTTCCGTAGCAAACACACGAGACGCGGGAGTCACGTGATCAGATCACGGTCGGACTCCGAGTACAAAGTGAGAGCTCTCAGAGGTACAGCGTGGTGCTCTGAAAGAACCAGCCGAACGTAGTCAGAGCGCTCGATTTCGACCAGCTGAACGTGACGCGCGTCTCCAGAGCGCTCTATAGCGCTCGAAAACGACCGGTCGAATGTACCAACAATCAAATCGTGCCAAAACAACGGCATAGTGAAAACGGTAAGCACACTGTAAGACTGGAACAAGATGATGACACACACAGAGCGCTTGTTCTTTTTGTTCGGTCTTCTTGTTCCAGTCTTACCGTGCGCTTACCGTTTTCATTATGTCACTATACCAACTAGCTCGGACCCAGCCTCTGACTCAGTACAAAACAAAGGCTTCATTATGAGGCACGCCGTAATGGAAGGGTCCGGATAATACAAGTACTTCTGGCATTTTGACCTCCTTCGAAAATCTTAGAGCCGCGACCGGGATAAAACCCGTGCCCTTCGGGTCACCAGCCTAGCACCGTAACCCACTGTACCCCCACGCAAACAGGAGCAATACTGTAAAAAAAAAAGAAAAAAAGGAAAAATCATTGCCCGGATTCGAGCCTTTGACGCGACGTCCACGCGCGACACATGATACCACTGCTTTACCGATTCGGCCACAACGCCAGCCTAGCCAGCGGCGATAAAATTGGTCTTATCAAGATACTACGATGAAAGATGCAAGTCAAAGACACGACTGCGTTGTAGAAAACCTCAATTTGGAACGTGTTTTTATTCACGCCAAAACATGATCGCGGGCTCAAATGAAAGCTGTGTCTTCACACTACTTAGATCTCTGGGAACTTTGCAGGCTTCCGTCTAGTTTTTTCAGACCGCCCGTTTTTGTCCTGAAAAACACGTCGAAATTTTGGTGGCTTCCATAGGATCCCGTTGTTTAAACTTTACTCGTCGTGGGAACAAAATGTAACACCCCGATGGCAAAAGTGCTCCATTTGTGAGGTACAGTACAACTTCCAGAACGTGCCTTCCTGGGAACTTTTGGAAGTTGTGCCTCTACGATTTTTTATCGCCGAAAAATGACCCTGTCCCATTGAAAACGGGCGAGCTTCCAGCAGTGACCGCTTGGAGCGCTGATCAACCAGGTCAAGGAACTGGTGCGCTAGAGGACGGACGTGCTTTTCGTGGGCTCCGGAATGACAGCGTCAGATAAGTGTTGTTCCTTTTTTTTTTGCATGATTCGAGCTTGTTTTTTTAGTTAAGCCACTAGATTGCAGCTTAAAGAGCTTACAACTTTGTACTGTTGGTACAAAGTGGTGTGACAGTCGCTTCGGGTCTTTTTTTTTAATATTTGTTTGTTCGGCCACCACGTGGCTGAAAGGTGCACAGGTGCTTTGAAGTGTAACATACTTGCGGAGTTTTGTTATATCATTTGGCTTTAAGTGTACCTAAGCCGCCGTGTGAACGATCTATAGCCATGGTCAAAAAGACCGTAAAGTGTTCTGGATGCGGAATGGGGCGGAAAATAGAGGTTTGTGAGGATGAGACGACAGAGAGAGCTGACGCCAAGTGTAAGCAATGCGAGTTAGAGGCGAAAATGGAAATAATGATGGCCGCCCAGAATGAGCTCATCGTGAGAATCTCCGAGCTGGAGAAAGCGGTAGAGACAGAGCGGGAAAAAACGATGGCTATGGCGGAAAGGCTTAAGTCAGCCGAGGAGGGATTAGCAAAGGTAGCCATGCCAGCAAAGGTAGCCATGCTGAACAAGGAAGCAAGCGACAGCGGGAACAATGGGGCATCGACCCCCACAGTGGTAGGCGCGAAGGGGGAAACAGGTTTGGAAAAGACAGGTGCAACGGTCACAGGACCCACCTTCCGCGAAGTAGTCTTGGGAACGGGAGGGGACAAAACAATAGCAGTAGCACGCGCCAGTAACCGGGGCAGTGACCAGGTGCGGGAGAGTCCAGCAGAAAAGTCGGATCACGTGATAATCGCTGGGGACTCGAATTTAGCTACATGCGCAGAAGCAGTCAAGGAAAGGGTGAGAGGCGACAAACGAGTTTTAATAGGGAAGTTCCCGGGACATAGGCTGGGATCAGTGATGAGACAAGCTAGCGCAGCACTCGCAACTAAGTCTAATGGACGTAACCTCGTGATAATCGCGGGAGGTCTAAACGACGTCTTGAGTAAAGAATCAGCCGAACTAGCGACCACATTGGCGAAGGGGGTCGATGACATGCGCGCCATTTCCCCTCAGGTGCAGATAGTGGTATGCACAATACCGGAGGTACCGGTGCGTGACGGCAACCTGCAAAGAGCGGTTGTCGACGCAAACAAAGAGATATGGCAGATGAGTAGAGAGAAAGGCATCGAGGCAGTGGAAATAAACAGAGAGGTGCACAGGTGGGGTGGTTTTCGAAGAGACGGAATACACTTCGATGGGAGGCTTGGCCATGAGGTGGGTTGGCGTCTTGCAGGACGCGCAGTAGCTTTTTTGGGGGGCACGCGGGCCCTTCGGTGCTCAAGGTAGCTTGTAATGAGGAAAACAACCAGGGGCACTCTTTGACAGGTAGTATAGCGAAAAAACAGAGAAAAGGTAAAAGAAGGGAGAATGCGCGTGTTGCAATTAGTTACATAAACATGCAGGGTGGCAGAAAAAAGGCAAAATGGTTAGCGATTGAGGGACAGTTAAACAAGGAACAGATAGGTGTTTATGCAGTTACAGAAACACACCTTAGAGACTTGGAAGAGCCACCACATATTGAAAATTATGTTTGGGAAGGATGTAACAGGATCACATCAGAAAGGAGAGGTGGGGGGGTTGGAATGCTAATTCATAGCAGAACAAAATGGGAGAGAGTGAAACAAACGTGTTCAGAGCACATATGGGTTTCGGGCACAGTAGGTGGAAAGAAAACGTGGCTAGGTGTAGCTTACTTGTGGACAGGGAATAACTGCAGAGAAAAGAATCGGGAGATAGTGAAATGCATAAGCACCGATATTAAAGAATTTGGTGATGATGCCGAAATAATCCTTCTAGGGGACATGAACGCTCACATTCATGATCTTGACGGATATTCAGACACCAATGGCAAGTTATTGCTAGATCTCTGCGAGCAACATAGTCTTGAGATAGTTAACGTGGGGCCTAAGTGTGAGGGGCAGATCACGTGGGAAGTCGGAAACAGGCAATCGAGCATTGATTACTGTCTCATGACAGAAGGAATATATGACAAACTTAGAGGGATGAGAATAGACGAAGAAGGCATTAACAGCTTGGGTAGTGATCATAAACGCATAATACTACAAATGGGATATAAAACTGAAAATAAGAACTTAGAATCAAAGTTTGGCAGCTCGTATCTAAATGACAAACAAATAACAAATATAGTCGCAAGAGTCGAGGAAAAAGTAGACGAACTACCAGGCAAAGACTGGAAGTATAGTGAGCTGCTACATGTAATCACGAAAGAAATGGAAATAGAGAAGAAAACTATTTGTTGGAAAGGAAAGAAAAAGCCAAAAAGTTGGTGGAACAAAGAAATCCGGGAAGCGATCGAGATGCGACGTCATGCATCACGGGAGCACAGACAGGCAAAAAAGGAGAAGCGGCCACAGGACGAAGTCAACCAAATATGGGAAATATATTTAGAGCAAAAATCCATTGTGCAGAAATTAGTCGAGGCAAAAATTAAAGGTGAAAGTGAACGCTGGATGACAGAGATTCGCGAAAAGAAGAAGGCCGCGCCTAGGATATTTTGGAGCCACCTAAAAGCGCTGGGTAGGAAGTCTGTCGCAATGCAACAACATACTGTAGATGAAGGAGGAAATAAATTGGAAGGATATGAAGCGCTAGGTTACATCCGAAAGATAACAGCCGATTCGTTTAAAAAGGTCCCCCAGGGGATTCCCCCGGTGAGTAAAAGTACGCAAAGGAGTGCAACCGACGAAGATGTAGTACTAGAGAATTTCAATTGGAAGAAGGCCGAAGGAAAAATTCCTAAGCGCACTACTCCGGGCTTAGATGGGGTTCCCGTCAGCCTCATTAACGAACTCGGACATAACACTAAAGAAGCACTGTTGACAGCCGTAGAAAAGTGCTTACAGGAGAGGGAAATACCAGACAGTTGGCGAAAGAGTAGAATGAACTTAATCTATAAAGGCAAGGGAGAAAAGGATAACATTCGCTCGTATAGACCGCTAACAATTACATCGGTGCTATACAGGTTGGCGATGCAGGCAGTAAAATTAAAAATAGAAGCGTGGGTAGAACAAAATGATATTTTAGGAGAACTTCAGAATGGATTTCGAATCGACAGGCGGTTAGACGATAATCTGTTTGTTCTTGCCCAGTGTATAGAAATATCTAAAATAGAAAACAGGCCCTTATACGTAGCCTATCTAGATATCACCGGGGCGTATGACAACGTTAATCAGGAAATTTTGTGGGATATGTTGAAGGAAGTGGGCATAGGTGACGACTGTGTACAGCTTTTAAGGGAAATATACCGAGAAAATACAGTTTGTATAGAATGGGAAGGAATAAGTAGCAAGGACAGCGTTGAAATTAGCAAGGGGCTGAGACAGGGATGCCCTTTGTCCCCGATGTTATTCATGCTGTACATGGCGAGGATGGAAAAAGCGCTAGAAGGTAGCAACATTGGATTTAATTTGTCACACAAACAGGTCGGAGCGATGGTTGAGCAGAAGCTTCCAGGCCTATTTTATGCTGATGATATTGTCTTATTTGCGGACAGTCAAGATGATATACAGCGACTGGCAGATATATGCGGAAGGGAGTGTGAGGCTCTAGGACTAGGATTTAGTGCAACAAAATGTGGATTGATGGTATTTAATGATCACGGAGACCATACGGTCTTAATACAGGGCCAAAAAATACCGAGGGTAAGCGAGTACAAGTACCTCGGAGTATGGGTAAATGAGGGGGATAGATATATGGAGGTACAGGAGAAAGCATCGGTAGCAAAGGGAAAGAGGAATGCTGCAATTATGAAGCACAGAGCTTTATGGGGATACAATAGGTACGAGGTGCTTTGAGGGCTGTGGAAGGGTGTGATGGTTCCGGGGCTTACATTTGGGAACTCAGTGGTGTGCATGAAGTCAGAGGTGCAATCAGGAATGGATGTAAATCAAAGGACGGTGGGCCGCCTCGCGTTGGGCGCTCACGGGAAGACGACAAATGAGGCGGTAAAGGGTGATATGGGATGGACAGGCTTTGAAGTGAGGGAAGCGCAGAGCAAAATCAGATTTGAAGAGAGGCTGAGGAAAATGAAGAAGAGTAGATGGGCAGAGAAGGTTTTCAGGTATTTGTATAGAAAAAGCGTTGACACGCAGTGGAGAAAAAGAACTAGGAGGCTCGCCAGTAAATATACGGCTGGCAGTGCGGACGATATGGCCACAAGGAGCATTAAGCGGAAGGTCAGAGAGGCGGAGAGGACTTATTGGATGACAGCGATGGAAAAGAAGCCGGCTCTGAGTAACTACCGAAAAGGAAAAAACGAAATAAGGAGGGAAAGGTTTTATGATAATTCAAGGGGAAGCGCTTTACTGTTTGAAGCAAGGTCGGGCTGCCTTAGAACGCGTAGTTATAAAGCGAGATTCAGTGACGAAGAAGAACAATGTACATGCTGCGGGGGAACTAGGGAAACGATGGAACATGTACTGATTGAATGTGGCGATATTCACCCAGGTATACGTGTGGGCACGAGTCTACATGAAGCCTTGGGTTTTAGGGACAACAATGGAAAGCTGAACACGCCCGCGATAGAAATAAGTAACATACGGTTAGAGTATTGGTGGCAGAAAAGTAGAGATAAAGTACAAAAATAAATAATTGGGGGGAAAAAAAAGGTAATTCTGCCTTAAGAGGCAGAGAGATGGACCGTGAATTTATATTTTTTCGTATAATAACATAGATTTTCTCAATGTAGATAAGGCATTAGGACAACATGAAACAAGGAAGTTCTTTTTTTTTTCTCCTTCGAGCCTGGTGGCAGACATGTCACCGCCCCGTTATAAAGGGGACGCTCATAGCATCCATCCATCCATCCTGAAAGCTGGATATGTGTATCATAGGAGTACATATGAATGTTTATCGCCTTGTTATCAAATTAGATAGCCAGCACTGCAACCACAATTGAGGTTGCAACATTATGCCTGCATAGGGTCTTTCTCCAAAGCAGTTTCAAGACCTCAGACCTCGCGTGGCTCTGTGGTAGAATACCGTATTTACTCGAATCTAAGCCGATGTTTTCTTTTTCGAAAAAACGATGTGCGAAAGTGGGGGGGTCGGCTTAGATTCGAGTACAATGATTAAGTTTTTTTGTTGTTTTTTTCTCACCTTGCGAATTTCAGGGGTCGGCCTACAATCGACGGCGGCCAAGATTTGAGTAAATAGGGTACCTGAGTGCCACGCAGAACGCTTGGGTTCCATTCCTGCTGGGATCCTGATCCTTATCATTTGCATTCGTAGGGTCAACGCTGCCGATGTCGGTGTTTCTTAACGCTCTCCCACTTAAACTACCAATGTCAGTTCCCGTCGCTCCTGGGTAGACATAAACTTGTCAATCACCTGTGGCGCATACCGCATACCGCGGCCCGGGGTATACGGGTATGTGCCACACATGCCTGGAGGAGAGGGTTTGACGATGTACGCGACAGGATTTTCAAGTTATTCATGTCATTACCAGACAGTCATATTCGTCAAGCCCTCTTACCCTCTAATACCAATTTTGGTCTACACCAAGTTAATGAGGCGTCCGCCACGAGGGCACCCAAGCGTAGATAGATAGATAGTAGATAGATAGAAACGCTCAAAGCGCTTTTGGTTAGCTAAGAAATGTTTCGCATTTAAAATGTCGGCAGCTGAAGTTGTTGCACCTGAAGTGTCACGCACCAAACGCAGTGTGCTGTCACAGATCAATATGGCTCCCATAAGTGCATACAAAGTAATCAACAGTTGTTGGCAATAAAGTGCATGTACGACAAGTGTTTGCATTAATTAAAGGGCCCCTAAACCACCCAGAGGTCGAAATTTAGTTGTAGTGTGACATTCATTATGTAACTGCGCAAAAAAACGGACGGTGACACAAGAGGAGAGGAAAGCACAAACATGCGCAGACTATCAACTGAAGCTTTATTGCAAGATCAAGGCAATATAAAGGACAGGATAAAAGCAAGAAAGGGCAAAAGGGGAGGAGGAAAAGCCAAGAGGGACCCATATCAACAAAAACCCAGGGCACATCAACCATAGCACGCCCGTCATACAGCACCAAGATAACATAACTCTTTTTCATGTACAGCAACAGAGGGAACACTGACGCAAGACTCAGATTGCTTATGAATGTGCGCGGCCTCAACAAGTTCAAGCGCTCTTTGATTTTTGTGGCGGAACAACACAGAAGTGTCACTAAAGAGCGGTGCGCCGCCACATTTCTTACAATGCGCTGCCAAATGAAGGCCAGAGTGGCCTTTCGGAGAATTATAACGTTCCCTAAGTCTAACATTTAGACATCGTCCCGTTTGGCCTACGTATGCACGATTGCAAGACAGGGGTATGGAGTAGACAACACTGGTAATACAGGATACATAGTTATGAACATGACTAACATTGCACTTATCCTGCTGCACAATTTGTCGATTCGCCACACGTCGGTCTACCTTGGCGCATAAAGTGGATAACTTTTTCCTGGCAGAAATTACCACTTGCACGTCATATCGTGATGCGACCTTTTTTAAGCGGTGGGTAAAACCATGCGCATATGGAAGAACAACAAATTTTTTGCGCTGCGCCTTCTCTGCCACGTTGCAACCATCAACGGGACCTTTTTTGATCTTCTTGATCAACTTCTCGCAAACCTTTACCGATACATCCCGTGCGAAGCCAGCTTGACTCAGTTTTTGCACCTGCCCAGAAAAACTGGTTTCAACTAAATGAGTGCAGGATTTCTTCAGCGCAGAACTGAAGCAAGAGAGTACAATGGCATTTTTCACCAGTTTCGTATGGCCCGATTTGTAGTTCAACACAGGTTGGACAGACAGACCTAGGGACGTAGAACCAACATACATGCGTGGGTGAGAACTGCAGCTGTAGATCCAAAAATTGGATGCAATTGTCATTTAAGCATTCTTAAGTAAACTTTAGGCCAAGACCAAACTGCTCAAAACTCTTGAGAATACCTGCCGACATGTCATGAGTTCCCTTACGAAGGAAAACAATATAGTCATCTACAAACCGAAACACCCTGATTACGGATGCTTGTAAAACCGGTTGGAGCGCCCGATCGACTCTACTTAGAAAAATATCACTTAGAACCGGTGCGACCCTAGATCCAATAGAGACACCTTCCTTTTGCAGGTACGTCTCACCTTTGAAGGAAATAAATAAAGACCCCAGGTAAAGAAACAAAAGTTCGGTGAAAGATTCAACTGACATACCAATTAAACCAATGAAGGCAAGTTCATCGTTATGGCATGTAATACATTCCTTCACTGCGGTCAAAAGGTGATTATGAGGGAGAGAATAAAAAAGGTCCTCGACATCAATGTTTACGACGTCACAATTAACAGGGTTGTCATCACGCAGGAACTGCACAATCGTTTCCGAGTTTCAGATAATGTATGGATCATCTATATGAAGAGACGATAAGCAAGTCTGCAAAAAACCAGACACACAATGCTGTCACGTGTCGCGTTCCGTGATTATTGCGCGAAAAGGCATACCAATCTTGTGCGTTTTTGCTGTGTAAAATACTTCGAGCTGCAATTTGTTCGCCTTTTTTACAGACTGTGCAAGTTTCTGCAAGTTCATGTCTAGCAACAAGGCAACAGCTTGTTTTTTTCCTTTCCGTTGGCTTGATTGACGTAGTCCGGAAATTATTTCGCACAGCTTGTAATGCCTTTTCGCTATACATGCCTTCCGGTAGAACAACGAACTGTCCCTCCTTGTCAGAAACAAGTAATCTAAGTTCATTATTAACCAAAAAATCTACCATTCCTTTCCAGTTAAACGTCGACGCTGGCCGACCTGGCGTCCTACCTATATCATCCACGCGGCCTCCAATACAATAA
Organism: Rhipicephalus sanguineus; assembly: GCF_013339695.2. Taxonomy (NCBI): domain Eukaryota; kingdom Metazoa; phylum Arthropoda; class Arachnida; order Ixodida; family Ixodidae; genus Rhipicephalus; species Rhipicephalus sanguineus. The sequence goes on along the minus strand of NC_051186.1, from coordinate 142,735,509 downwards.
CGTCGAAGTCTGGGTCAGTTGGTACATGACGCTGAGGCAAAAACCAGTCAAAAAGACGCCGGACAAAGGGAAGAAGTGACACACACAAGGACTGGACTAGCAACTGTGCTTTATTAGATTACAGCACCTCCCAGAAGAACCACGGCGCATGCGCTAATCACGTAAAACCATGAAGTCAAAACCCAAAACAAGAAAAAGCAAAAGCAGAAATTGGCCTACATAACGGCCAAGAATCTACCGCCAGAGTGACAGGAACTTGCATTCCTTCTGCAGTAATGAAATAGACGTACTGCTTACACAATCATCGCGGTGCGTGTTTATATGATAAGCCTCAAGGATTTCGCGCTCCTCCTTGCCTCCACCTCTACCTAAAATCTTAACATTGGAAAACAGCGGCACACAACCACAGATCTGGCAGTGGCGGGGATACAGTGCTGTTTTTACAGTGCTGTTTTTCATACTCAGGTACCTGACGGGAAATATCGTGCATCAGACTGACCTTTCGACATTCGACAGAAGATCAAAAAAGGTCATTCGATCAAGAAGATCAAAAAAGGTCCCGTTGATGGTTGCAACGTGGCAGAGAAGGCGCAGCGCAAAAATTTGTTGTTCTTCCATATGCGCATGGTTTTACCCACCGCTTAAAAAAGGTCGCATCACGATATGACGAGCAAGTGGTAATTTCTGCCAGGAACAAGTTATCCACTTTATGCGCCAAGGTAGACCGACGTGTGGCGAATCGACAAATTGTGCAGCAGGATAAGTGCAATGTTAGTCATGTTCATAACTATGTATCCTGTATCACCAGTGTTGTCTACTCCATACCCCTGTCTTACAATCGTGTATACGTAGGCCAAACGGGACGATGTCTAAATGTTAGACTTAGGGAACGTTATAATTCTCTGAAACGCCACTCTGGCCTTCACTTAGCAGTGCATTGTAAGAAATGTGGCTGCGCACCGCTCTTTAGTGACACTTCTGTGTTGTTCCGCCACAAAAATCGAAGAGCGCGTGAACTTGTTTAGGCCGCGCACATTCATAAGCAATCTGAGTCTTGCGTCAGTGTTCCCTCTGTTGCTGTACATGAAAAAGAGTTATGTTATCTTGGTCCTGTATGACTGGCGTGCTATGGTTGATGTGCCCTGGGTTTTTGTTGATATGGGTCCCTCTTGGCTTTTCCTCCTCCCCCTTTGCCCTTTCTTGCTTTTATCCTGTCCTTTATATTGCCTTGACCTTGCAATAAAGCTTCAGTTGATAGTCCGCGCTTGTTTGTGCTTTCCTCTCCTCTTGTGTCACCGTCCGTTTTTTTTTTTGCGCTGTTACATAATGGATCATTACCAACTCGCCCAACTTACCACTCTTCTGTGGTGTGACAGTTGTGCACGTGTCTACCACGAACACGTAGCCGTGAGAATTTTTCGAAACGGTGCCGTAATAACGGAGTTACACGCTTTTGATGATTGAAATGCTGCCATCGCTCGTTTCACTCTTTCCTTCGCTACCCTCCACTCGTCTGGCGGTCTCCTCTCCAAAGCCGCTTTGCCCTCCTCGCCGAGGGCCCCTCCCAATCTCACGTGACATACCGTCATCGCTGACGCGCTCTTCGAAACAGCGGGCACTTTCGGTTGCCGCGACTCCGTGAACTCCGTGCTTCTCGTCTAACCGCTTTGTTGCCGTGCCGGCCCGTGCTCGTACGAATTGTGCCGGTACGGAACCTGTGTGGCGCCTTCAAAGGATCGCCAACATGACGGACCCGTACAGTGACACGTCTTTTCGTTTTTCCAGTCGGCACTTTTGCAGCCAAGCACTGATGCGTGAAAGCCATCAAAAAACACTGTCGGATTTATTCCGCGCAGCTTATCAGACCGCGAGGCGTGACTCCGCTGGTACGCTAGCGAGTTGGCATTTGCATTACGGGCCGCAGTTGCCGATTCGCAAGCGCGCCCACGCGGGCAACACGACTAACACGACGAAGAACACCAAGGAGCGCGGGCAGCTGCTTGCAGACTAACCGGAAGTCGTAGGTTCTTGTTCGACCAATCGCAGCATCGCCTGCACAGCGCATCACAGATTCAACACGCTGACGTCACACACGTCACTAGGCAGACCGGAAGGGCCTGGAGGAGAAGAAATTGTTTCTTGGAATTTGTGGCGCGCCCGCGGCTTGTAGCGTTGCCACGTGTGCATCGTTGATCGCGACGACATTCCGCACACGATGTGCGTATTTATTTGAAATCTTTGAAAAAATATCGGATAAGGGCCCTTTAAGCACAAAGCGATGACCTAGTCGTGGGTAGGCCCTGCGGGAGCGTCTTATGCAAGTTGCTGGCAAACTGAAGGTGGCAATGATTTAACATGGAAGAAAGCTTCCACCATCGCCAAAGCCATGAAAGCCAAAGGGCACTCCATAGCAATGCTATCATGGTAGAGTCAGGAACAACCAGCCATGAGGGACTTCCACCGGCAACGTGGGCATCAAGTCACTTGTGAAGGACACGTATGTAGAATCAAGCTCCAACCAGTCAGTCTGGATACCAACTTGAAACAAAGGGACAAGTCTTGCCAGGAAGCTACGTAGTCTTGTAAGACAGCAACCGCACAATAAACCCGGCCCACATGCTGCAGATGTGGCCAAGGGCACCAACCCTAGTATTGTCGTCATATTAGGACAAGATGCTTTAGTTGTCCTAAGATAGGACACTTGGCTTGCACGTACAACCCTTAAAAGAACAACTTCATTAAAGAAGAGGAAACATCAAGTTTTCAGTTGCATATAGCTCATAAGAGAAATTTAGCACCATACAGGGTTCATTTAACTAAGAAGGAAAGGTTGATTCCAATGAAAAGAAGTCCTGTGTCAGCTATTTTATTGCTTTCGAGAATGAGCCGATTAGGCATTTTGGTAAAATGCAGTTAGAACCAGTTAACTTTCATTTGTTCACTCACAATGACACGAAAGTTCTATTTTGTCCATCAACCAACTGAGGGTCAGTGATATACATGTAGGAACCGCAAATAAGTCCCAAACGGTCAATTATGTTCCTGTAAGGCATTGTTTTTGTGCTTAAAAAAGTCTCCACTTTTTCAATGCTTTTTCTGCACAATAGGTCGTGTGATCCTACGGGTATGCAGGGCATCTTTTTTTGTCTGCAATTCACGTTTGCTAATACCTATCTGGTTTCTAATCTCTCAAAGGGCTTGATACTAGCTTGTTTATTGCTTACAGGGGTGCGATTTTCCGCCGGGACATCAGGCAACGTGGGCAGAGGACCCTGCGCGGTGCAAACCGCACGTAAATACCTAGGCGTCGAACATTTCTTTACGTACAACTATTGATCGTGCGGCTGTATGACGCTTGAGTAGTGTCATACGGACACTTTCGATTTGATTTGAATTTCTCAACCACGACCAACTCGCTTCTGCATTTTGCAATCGCCAACAAGATCCCAATAGAAATTACATCGTGTGACGCTGGCATGGCCTAACCGAGAGAGAAAATGGGCCCCGTTGACCGAAAAAGTGCAATTCATTCACTGATTGACACATTCGACGGATACGTGGCAAAACAATCAAAACCAGGTTTCTGAAGCGTATGATCAAGCACAGTGAAAAAAACGCCAGGCCTGCGCTGAAACCGCAGCACAGTCACAGCGAAAGCTGGAAGAGCGGCGTTTCTAGAGCCCCTTGTAAGCTCTCTTGGGGCTACAATACAAGTAGACTAGAAAGGTACCCACTACGCCATAAATCACAATTTTTGTGAAGTTGGGAAGCACCTACTAAGCCATTATTCGTCATTCTGCGGAGAAGCAAGGCACCAGCTACACGTCTGTAAGGCATTATGTGCACTTTGTTGACGCGACGACTGATGACGATGAAGAATTATGGCTCAGCCCTTTGTAATGGGTTGGAAGCTTTAAACGGCCCACCAGTTACGTAATTTGCATTGGGTGACGCCCGCTCGCTATTTCCCTCTCCCGTCATGCTGTATAACATACGTTGACGTGGGAGAGAGACGGGGGGGGGGGGGGGGCGAAGAACATTACTGAGACCCCGAGGAAATGGATCATGCGCTCATGGGCTTTCTTGGCAACCAATCCAAGTGCACTTGCGAGGAACCCACTACGCTATAAAGCATTGTAATTTTACTGAGACCCCGAGGAAATGTATCTGCGCTTATAGGCTTCCTTGGCAACCAATACAAGTGCACTTTCGAAGAACCCACTACGCTCTAAATCATTCTAATTTTTGAGAAGTAGGGCAGCAGGCACTGTGCCATTTTTCGTCATTTTACGGAGATCCGTGTTACCTGCTAAACGCATGTAAGGCATTATGCGCACTTTGCTGATGCTCTGCCTGATGACGACGAAGAATTATGGCAGAGATCTTTGTAATGGGTTGGAAGCATTTCACAACCTACTCGTTGCGCAATTCGCATTGTGTGACGCCTGGTTACAGAATTCGCGTTGTGCGACGCTTGGTGCTTATTTTACTCTTCTACCACGCTATATTGCATATGCTGTGGTTCCTTCCCGACATGAAGCCTGTGTAGGACCTTTTTGCAAAGCAGTTTCAAGCACCGGCATGGCTCAGAGGTTGAATACTGGGCTCCCACGCAGAGGGCCCAGGTTCGAACCTCGTTCCATCCTGGAATTTTTTCTTATTTCGTTTGTTTTTCTTATTTCGATCGATACTGGTTACGGACACCGGCGGCGGTGGCGGACAACTACGGCACCAAAAACGGCCGGTGAAATGATCTCATAACAGCTTTCGCTGTAAAATATACTTTCGTGTAGTAGGGTACGCATTTTCACTCGTAATACTTTCGTGGGCAGGGTTCCGTTTGGTGTTACAGAAGTCTGTTGCCAGACATGGGGGGTATTTGCCCCTGCAGTTCCAGCTTTCCCGTAAGGTTGCTGTGTAATCCGCTGGCATTTCGCAAGTGCCTGTATGTTCCGTAATAAAATGCTTTGTTGGGCGCGTTCGTTCATTCTGTAATAGATTGAGTACAAACGGACGGGACACAAGAAGACAAGACGACTACATGAGCGCTCACTACCAACTGGTTTTATTCGGAAAAAACATGAGCATATAAAGCTCAGTAAACCACAAGCGCGCCTGCGCACACATCAAGAAGAAAAAATAATAAAAATGACAAAAGGTTATCATAAATTCCGCTGAACCAACTGAAACTCACTGCCCCGCAAGCATGCCGACGTTTAGCTAACACAATCGGTGCCTTTCTTTTTAATGTTAAATGCCTCCAGAAAGCTCGCGTGCCACGGTGTCTCTGCTGCGGCCCAGTTCCTTCAGTTCAGAGAACAGAGGCTCACAGTCGCACTCCGCGCAGTGCGCCGGAAGGTGCGCGCGCCGATCACTTGTGAGCGACAGCTCATGCTCACGTGCTCGGTCGTTGACACATCGGCTTGTTCGTCCGATATAGGACTTCCCGCAGCTCAGTGGCAACTCATACACGACCGCCTCCGCACAATCCCTGTAAGGCCGGGTGTGCTGTTTACCACAAGACGCTTTCTTTTTTACCTCTCCTGCTATGCGCGTACAAAGCTTTGACAGCTTGTTCGGCGCTGATATGACGATAGGCACATTGTGCCTAGTTGCCACTCTCTTGAGGTTGTGCGTGACATTGTGTATGTACGGCAGTACCTTGGGCCTGATGGCGCTCTTCCGTCTTTCCTTGCTCCACCTCTTTCCTTTAGTTTTCTGGAGCAGCGACTCCACAGTGGCCACCAGAACGGTTTCCGGATATCCCGACGACCGCAGCCGTTCCACTTGCTGGCGTGGATCACGCGAGTGCAGCGCTCGACAAGACCATGGAAACATATACTCATTGCTATCTGCGATTGTCGACGCTGTGCGCAGCTTCCTCACCCCAATGTCCTCTCCGGTGGCTAAGTCTATACTGATGCTGCTTGACTTTCTTTCTCCTGTTCTGGCACAATGGCGTTAACGGCCCAACGACTCAGTGTGAAGAACATTAGGGAAAAGGCAACAATATTTCAATGGAATGCCTGCAGCCTCCGCTGTCGTCTCTCCGACTTCAGACAGTTTGTACATAAGCACCGCTTCCCGGTGATCGCCATCTCAGAGTCCCGGGTGCGCAGCGGCATTCGCCTTTCTGGATACACTATCACAGTATCAGCGACAGGAGCGGATACCAGCAGAGTTCTCTTGGCTGTTCGCAATGATTTAACTTTCAACGTTCACCGCATATCAGCCGATGCATCCAATGAATATGCTGCAGTGACAGTGAAGTGGGACACTTTGGCCTTCACGGTGATTGCGGCATACATACCACCTCGAGCTACATTTGATGTGGACAGGCTGCAGGACATTATAGATGGAACACCTGGACCACACATACTAACTGGGGACTTCAATGCCCATCACCCTGCCTGGGGTGGTAGGAGGACTTCAGTCCGCGGTAGGCGCCTTCTTGATATAGCTCATCGCAACAACCTGGCGATTCTTATCGACGGGCAGCCAACCTTCTACAAGAATGACCGATGCAGCGCGCTAGATGTCACCATGATCTCCGCTTACCTCATGTCTACGGCGACCTGGTTTGCAGACATCGAAAGTCACGGCAGTGACCACGTGCCAACCTACATCTCCTTGAGCCCTATGCGGAGCACGCAACGAAAGGTGGTTCGTTGCACTAACTGGGAGGTATATAACGCCACAATCGAAGAGTCAGACCCATCTGGAATGACGTATGAGGAGTTTGTTGCCGCGCTCAATCGAGCAAAACAAAGTAGCACGAAACATCTGGAACCACCTCGCACTCATTCAACGATCGACGTTGAGTATGAGAGGCTCCGGGCAATTCGCCGCCGATCTGAAAGACGTGCTCGTAGGACATTGTCTGCAGATGACATCCGTGATGCCAGGCGACTGCAAAAACAAATCCAACGTCACCTGGACAAGCTAGACAGGAGACAATGGCGGGCCTTCTGTTCCAAACTTCACCCCAGAAAACCACTGACTAGAATATGGGGCATTGTCCGCAGCCTAAAAACCCCGCCGACCCAACTGCATCCGTTCCGTTCGGTTGCTCTATCCTGTGACAGCAGCGAGTTGGAAATAGCGGAGGACTTCTGCTCTAAGATCACTGCAGTAGTGGCGCTAGCAACTACGCCTCGTGCAGCAAAAGAGGCTTCAACGACGCCGACCACCACTGAAGCGGATGAACCTTTTTCGATCGCGGAGCTGCTTGGGGCTTTGGCACTGGTGAACAAGGCGTCATCTCCTGGACCTGACTGCGTTAGCTACGTCGAGTTAACGCATTTAGGCGACAAGGCGAAGATGCGCCTTCTTGCTATATTCAATGCCAGCTGGGAGAGTGGGCGTCTTGAACCTTGCTGGAAACGAGCTCGTGTCATCCCTATTCTCAAGCCTGGCAAGTCTCCAACGGACCTTAACTCCTATCGTCCCATTGCAGTTCTCAGTTGCGTGGGAAAGCTGATGGAGAAGATGGTATTGATGCGCTTGGACTGGTTGCTCATGAAGATGAATGCATACCCTCCACAAATGTCAGGTTTTAGAAAGGGACGCAGCAGCATCGACAATGTGATTAGCCTTATCAACTGCGTAAAAGTCAACAAAGCAAGAGGCAGCATCACTATCGGTGTATTCCTCGACATCAAGGGAGCGTTCGATAACGTGACTCACGAGTCTATCCTATACGCCCTGAAGTCTGTTGGAGTCGGTGGACGTATGTACCGCTGGATCTGCGACTACCTCACCGATCGGTCAGTCTAAATGTCCACGAAAGAAGGTGACACAACCCCGCACACAGTGCAACGAGGAGTTCCCCAGGGTGGCGTTCTAAGTCCGACCCTATTCAACATCGCCCTCATTGGACTGGAGAAACGCATCCCTGCATCGGTTGAAATCTCTCTGTATGCAGATGACATCTGTATATGGAGCAGCGGTCGCAACAGACGTGTCCTACGAGCAAGGTTACAGAAAGCTCTCAATTCAATCGAGAAATTCTTACTGGCGCGAGGTCTAACGATGTCACCAGAAAAATGTGCCTCCGTTGCTTTTACTAGGCGTGATGTCTCGCGCTATATGTTAAAGGTAGCAGATTCTCCCATTCGATATGTGCCAAGTCATAAGTTTCTGGGAGTGACAATCGACAGGCTAATGACGTGGACGCCCCACGTTCGAGTATTAAAGGAAAAAATTGGGTCATACGCGAGCTTCTTCCGCTTGTTATCAAGCAACGCCGGGGGCTGCTCCGTAAACGCCCTGCTGCGAATGTACACGGCTCTCTGCGAAGGTCTTCTGCGATACAGCCTTCCTGCGCTACATGGAATTTCCCAAACCAATATACAAGCACTCACTGGAGCTCAAGCAAAAGCCCTGAGGGTGTGCCTTGGCCTACCAAAAAATACATCAACTATCGGAACCCTTGCCGATAGCAGACGCCTATCAGCTCCAGTGCTCCTACAGCAGGAGTTTCTTCGAGTCCACTTGCGCTATGCCACCAGAGTACCAGGTCATCCGCTTGCTTCAGACAGCGGTCCTGTGGTACGGAGCTTACTCCCGTTGCATTATCAAAGCGCATCAATGCCTGCGGAGCCACCGTGGAAAATTCCTTCGTGGTCAATAGTCACTTTCGTGCCTGGGTTCAGTAACAAGAGGCACACACCCGGACCAGCACTAGCATATTTCACTCTACAGCACATGGAAAACAGCTACAAGGCTCACCGTCATATTTACACCGACGGCTCTGTCACGCCTACGTCATCTGCCATTGGGGTATGGATTCCGTCTGCCAATGTCACCATTTCTGCCACTCTCAGTCACCGTACTTCATCTACAGCCACCGAACTGGCCGCACTACGGGCTGCTTTTAATTTCATCGTAGACCAGACAGCCGAGTCTTGGGTCATCTTCACCGACTCAAGATCGGCGCTGCAGTCTCTGAAGTCCCCAAGCACGCAGGAACAGCTCGTAATGGACATCAAACGCCTATGCAATAAAGCCTGCGAATTGAATCACCGCATTGTTCTACAGTGGATACCTGCCCACTGCGGAATACAAGGCAACGCCCAGGCTGATGACACTGCCAAAGCTGGACATGACGCCTCGAGAGAAATGGTTGAAATAGCTTTCTCGAGAAAAGACGCGGCGACACTTGTCTCGGCACACGCTTGGCGCTTCCAGCGATCCCTCTGGACAGATGCCAGTCACCAGTATGGGCCTCTTTACAATATTGATCCATCGTGTGCCTTCGATATGCCGCGAGACCTCAACAGACAAGAGGAAACATGCTTGCACCGCATCAGACTAAACGTCGCCTACACTCGTTACTACAAGAACAAAATCAAGTTGTCGGACTCACCGTTGTGCGTTCAGTGTAACGTCCTAGAAGACCTAAAACACGTTCTCTGCGAATGCAGGCGATACGCAACAGAAAGACGATCTCTGAAGGCGGCTTTGCACCTTCAACAGGACTCATGTTTTGAACTGCGGCACATTCTGGGCCCATGGCAAAACAGCACCTGTGCGTCACGCGCAACGAAAGCGCTGCTGACTTTCTTGCGGGCCACAAGCCTGACCGAAACTTTGTAAACAGTGTAGTCGATGTATGTATGTGTGGTTGTCAGTGTATATACCATAATCATCCCCCTGGAGCACCTGGAGTAGCATGTCAGGCGAATAGCCAGGCAAACATCTCCAGCTTTTCATTAAAACATTTCTCTCTCTCTCTCTTTGCTGGCCGAAACTGGCTGAGGCAGCGTGTTCGCAAGACTTCTGGAGCGCGGATTCTAAAACAAGTGAGGCAACTGCTCACTTAACGGTCTTAGAATGGACCGAATTGAACGGCAGCAGAGCTTTGCGGGAGCGTGGGCTATAGGCCCAGCAAACATGGGAATGTGACAGGTTAAGCTTTACATGTAAAAATTGCAGGTGGCATTCTCAGGGATGTTCATGAGTAAATGTCAGGCCATGCCCCAACCGATGGAAAGTGCCTAACACCTCGCGCACAACACTAAAACCGCTAAAATCTCTAAAATCCTGCTTCTCAAGAACAACTAAAAAAATCATCGTATCTGCACACGTTAAGCACTTTGTCCTGATTAAAAGCACGATCTAAGCGTCTATCTACAGCAGGCAAAAAAAAAATCGCACAGTATCGGTGCTACACATGAACCAATGCAGATACCACGTTTCTGCACATCAAGTTTGCTGTCAAAGGAAACAACAGTAGCACCTAAGTAAAGTTCCAAAAGAGACATAAAGTCTTCGACTCTAATGCCATCTCTGTTCTGAAACAGTATGTCCCCATAGTTTTCAATGCCGTCCCTTACGGCAACGAACATTTCCTTATGTGGGATAGAATAAAACAGATCAACAGGGAGGAAAAAACCGACCGAATCTTTGCCACTTATAAATTCAATCACCTCAAACGAATTTTTCGTTGCAAAAGTGTCATCGATAGACGAACTACCTAAACACTTCAGAAGGTACCGGCTGAGGAACAACTGCCAGGATCCCTTCTCGCTTACAATAGATCTAAAGGGTATCCCATCTTTATGGGTCTTCGCAGTAAAAAATATAGACAGACTGTAACGTGGTGGGGCGTAGACAAGAACGCCAGCGAACGAAGAAGACGAGGACGGTTGTTGGTGCTCGCGCTTGCTCGGCTTGGACCGCTGATCGCTTCAGCTGTGGCAATCTTCTAATAAACGCGTCACTGCCTCAACGTTAAACGCATACCATCAAGTGGTGGAGGTGCTGGTTCTGTTTTCCATCCTGGAACTCCGCAGCCGGACTCTACTTTCCCCTTCAACAACGCCGAACGATGTTACACCGCAGAATGCTACCACACCCCAAGCTGTCCGCTGTCCCGGTGTTCCAAGAGAGAGGGACCCTGTCATTTTCAGCGGTACTGATGAGCAAGACGTCGAGGACTGGCTCTCTTCTTACGAACGAGTGAGTGTCAACAACAGGCGGGATGACAACGACAAACTTAGCCGCGTCCACTTCTACCTGAGAGGAGTAGCGGAACTCTGGTTGAACAACCATGAGGCTGAGATTTCCTACTGGGCCTCTTTCAAAACGACCTTCGCGGACGTATTCGGCCGACCAACCGTGTGGAAGCTCCGCGCAGAACAGCGCTTGCGTGATCGCGCCCAACTGGCTGGCGAGTACTTCACTTCGTATATTGAGGACGTCGTAGGCCTCTGCCGCAGCTTCAACACTGTCATGTCCGAAGCCGACAAAGTCAAGCATATACTGAAGGGCATTGAGGACGATGCGTTCCACATGCTTGAGGCGAAAAACCCTGAAACAATTGCAGACGTCATTCAGCACTGCCAGAGCTACGATGAGTTGCGAAAGCAGTGCATTTCCACGCGACGTCCTAGTTCGGACACGACCAGCACGTCAGCAGCGACCGTTGGCGCCATATCTTCGGACTCGGCGGTCTTGACACAGCAGATTCAGCAGTTCATCCGAGAGGAAGTGGCTCGCCAATTGTCTCTTGCGCCCTTTCTCCCAGGCAATACTCATGGGCTCATTCGCCGCTGCGACAAACCATCAAAGAGCAAGTCTCCGAGGCACTTCCGCCCACGTACCAGCCACCGCCTGTATCCGCGCCCCTCACCTACGCTGACGTCGCCAGAAGGCAGTCACGTGCGCTGCCGCCCATCGCGGACTCTGCTCCCTAAACAAACGCCTTTTACGCAACGCGGGCGCCGGCAGGCCCGCACGTTCCTCTTTGTCGCCGTCCTGCAACGCCTTCCAATAACCCTTGACGCACATCGGATAACCGGCCAATCTGCTACTACTGTTGTCTACCCGGCCATGTTGAGCGGTTCTGTCGCCGGCGCGTCCCTCGCCCAGGTACCATTGATGACAGCTACAGCTACGTCCGCCCAGAGCCACCACAGTCAATGCCTCCACACGCTACTTCAGACACCTCTTCATCGAACCGCCGCGCCTTCAACCCACGTCGATCGCCCTCCCCGCGGCGACGTTCGCTTTCGCCCATGGTTCATCGACCACCACCCGCCCAACCGGAAAACTGACCGTCGTAGTTCCGGAGGCAAGAACTGCGCTGCTGTCGAACTCTACAAGGCCTCGTTCTCTACCTGCCAACAAAATCCCTGTGTAGGTTGATGGTGTTGCCGTGCAAGCATTAGTCGATACTGGAGCTGCTGTATCTGTATTCAGTGAAGCAATGTGCCGGAAGGTAAAAAAAATTATGATTTCGCTTTCTGGCGTCTCCCTGCGCACGGCAACCGCGGATCACGTAAAGCCTTCTTTGACGTGCACGGCTCGGCTACTCATTCCAGACGTTTTCTATGTGGTCGAATTCGTCGTCTTTTCGCAGTACTCGCACGACGTCATATTAGGCTGGGACTTCCTTTCCACACATCATGCCGTTGTTGATTGTGTCCGTGCCGAGCAAGAATTATCAGCAATCGCCGAAGTCGATTCTTGCAAGTCTTCCTTTTCTGGTGTCGTCGTCGCCGCGGACACAGACATCCCACCTTTGTCTTCTGTTCTTGTGCCGACCTCCTGCGACTATGCTCCCTTCTCTAGCGCCATGTTCACGCCATCAGCAGACTTTGCCTCTCGCAAGAACTTCATTCTTCCCTTTGCTCTTCTCACGATCGTCGACTCTTGCGCAACCATTTATGTGCCGAATCTGCTTTCGGTCCCAGCCACATTATTTCGCGGAGAATGTATAGGCCGACTTGAGGACATTGATTTTGTTTGCGCCATTCAAATGCCCGATCGCACGACAAGCCTCCAGGTCGACAGTGTCAATTCCGTTACCACGTCCAACGCATCCTCCCTGGACGTCTTCCTTCCATCAATTGCTTCGGAACTTCCTGTTGCTCAACGGACCCAACTTTTCAAGCTCCTCGACCGCTTTCGAACGTCTTTCGACTACAAGCAACCCAGTTTGGGCCGAACATCTGCAATCGTTCATCGTATTGACACCGGCACCCATGCACCCGTGCGCCAGCGTCCATACCGGGTCTCTCACGCTGAACGCCGAGTTATTGATGACCAGGTGACTGATATGCTTAATCGTGGCGTCATACAGCCGTCCCACAGCCCTTGGGCCTCCCCTGTGGTATTTGTTAAAGGACCCCTGACACCGAATTTGGAAACGCGAGATGCTTGTGTTGTTTCATAGTCTTGCATGCGGGGGCACTTCTGACCGATTATGAGTGACGAGCGTTGCCTTTAAGATATATTAATTTGGTTTTAAAGTAAGCCTGAGTGCTCATCTCAACTTTGAACTCCTATCAACATAACCACTAGTATGACGTACACGTAGGCCCCCTGTGACGTTGCAGAGGTAAAGCAAGTATTGTCGACGTCACAGACAGAAATACGCGCGGTGCACTATGGTTATAGTGAACTAGAACCACCTTCCTAGTGGCGCAAACGGGAGGGTTCAGGCGTTCCTCTTGGCGAAGAAAAATCCAGGTGGCGCCAGTGCAACTTTTTCTAGTCGCACCACCCCTTCTGCTATAGGCGCTTGCGCGCGTTTCTTGAGTGCATTTCTCCACGTTCCGCGTCGATGTAGGGGTTCCTCTATGAAGCCGTACAAGCCCTCCTTCGTGAATGCAACGTTGTGCATCGGACAACCAGCGCGTACCATCCGCAAACCAACGGAATGACTGAGCGCTTTAACCGCACACTGGGTGACATGCTGTCCATGTACGTGTCCGCTGACCACACCAACTGGGACCGCATACTACCCTCTGTTACGAACGCTTACAATAGCGCCACTCAGTCTACGACAGGATTCTCTCCATTCTTCCTTCTTTACGGCCGTGAACCTTCCTCGTTTATGGATACCATTCTTCTGTATCGCCCGGACGCTTCAGAATCGACGACTCTATCCGAAGTCGCCAATTATGCCGAGGAATGCAGGCAACTAGCGCGTTCTTTAACCGCACAAGATCAAGCGCGCCAGAAGGACCGTCACGACGAAAACCTGCCTTCTCCGTCATATTCGCCTGGAACGTTGGTGTGGCTTCGCGTTCCCTCCTCTGCTCCTGGCCTTTCCACAAAGCTACTGCCTAAGTACGAAGACCCCTACCGCGTCCTACGTCAAGCATCCCCAGTCAACTATATTATTGAGCCTGTTCAATCATCTACGGACCGTTGTCGTCGCGGCTGCGAGACTGTTCACGTCGATCGACTGAAGCCGCACTATGACCCACCAGTTGTACCTGTTCCTTAGGTCGCCAGGATGGCTCCTTTTCCGCGGGGGAGTGATTCGTAACATGGTAGGGCGCAGACAAGAAGGCCAGCGAAAGAAGAAGACGAAGACGGTTGTTGTTAGTGCTCGCGCTTGCTCGGCTTGGACCGCTGATCGCTTCAGCTGTGGCAGTCTTCTAATAAACGCGCACTGCCTCAACGTTAAACGCATACCATCAAGACATTTACCTTTACATGCGGAAATATATTTTTAAAGACGATAGTCTTTCTTGGGGAACTTAAACGCAGAAATTTTGGTCTGTCTTTCTGTCTGCCTGTCTGTCTTTCTGTTTGTCGGCACGTCCCTCGATTCAGCCACTCGGCCAAAGTTGAACCACTTGCACAAGGGCCAGCCATCGTGAACGGCTCACTAGGTTCATACTTGTCTACATGGTTGATCAAAAAGCAAACATTACGCATATCTGAGGCGCAACATCACTATGTAAGTATTAGGTGGTGTGTTCCTTTAATAGAAAATACATAGATACGTAATTCTAGACACCCTAGTTTCTTAAGCTGCGCTGAAAATGCGACTGCGCCGAAACTTGGCTTCCTCCGTGCCCTCTGCGCGAGCTCATTGTTGTGTTTCGGTTTCAGTTCAGTATTGCACTGTACGAGTGCCATGGGGCGCCGCTCTGGCATTCCTGCTTTACCCACGCGACGTGAATATAAAAGAGTGTGTGGAGAGTACTCGGTGAGTGCGGACGTTTCTTCTGCTTCGGCGCTTCGCGCCAAACCGCGTGTTCGGGCTGGCTGGCGTCCCCGCCGGTCGCGTTGGTCACCGCCGGTCTTGCCTGCTGCTGCGCCGGGGCTACCAGCCCGCAACACAGCATTCACGTTTCCCGACGTATTGCCAGATGGCGTTCATATCTCACGCAGCGCCTCTTCTATCGTCTTTACACGACATTTGCAGCGAAGCACGCAGATACGCGGCCAATTTTTTGCCAGTACTCCAATCTACTCAGTCTACTCCAACCAGTTTCGGCCAGCAAGTGGAACGGCTGCGGTCGTCGGGATATCCGAAAACCGTTCTGGTGGCCACTGTGGAGTCGCTGCTCCAGAAAATTAAAGGGGAGGAGCAAGGATAGACAGAAGAGCGCCATAAGGCCCGAGGTACACATACACAATGTGACGCACAACCTTAAGAGAGTGGCGACTAGGCACAATGTGCCTATCGTCATATCAGCGCCGCACAAGCTGTCAAAGCTTTGTGCGCGCATAGCAGGAGAGGTAAAAAAGAAAGCGTCTTGTGAAAAAAACCACGCCCGGCCTTACAGGGATTGTGCGGAGGCGGTCGTGTATGAGTTGTCACTGAGCTGCGGGAAGTCCTATATCGGACAAACGAGCCGGTGTGTCAACGACCGGGCACGTGAGCATGAGCTGTCGCTCACAAATGATCGGCGCGCGCACCTTCCGGCGCACTGCGCGGGGTGCGACTGTGAGCCTCTGTTCTCTGAACTGAAGGTACTGGGCCGCAGCAGAGACGCCGTGGCACGCGAGCTTCTGGAGGCATTTTACGTAAAAAAGAAAGGCACAGATTGTGTTAGCCAAACGTCGGTATGCTTGCGGGGCAGTGAGTTTCAGTTGATTCAGCGGAATTTATGATAACGTTTGTCATTTTTATTATTCTATCTTCTCACTTGATGTGTGCGCAGGCGCGCTTGTGGTGTACTGAGCTTTATATACTCATGTTTTTCCGAATAAAATCAGTTGGTAGTGAGCGCTCGTGTAGTCGTCTTGTCTTCTCGTGTCCCGTCCGTCTGCGCTCAGTCTATTACTGTATGTTCCGTTCTACAATTAACGGATCCACGTGCAACGACGGGTTTACCGGGGAAACTGAATGGCGTCGCAGAAGTCCGAACACTGTGCAGCGTCGCGATACATCGGACTCGTTTTTCCGAAGTATGGAATGTTTCCGCAGCTGTGCGTGTCGTGTCGACTACGCCCAGCGAGGCGTTCGCTGGGGCACGGCTGCACTGGAAAGATGCCTGCGCGCGTTCCCTGGCTGGGGAAGCTGATTTAATAGCGCCGCTGAAACGCCCTCGATATGGCGCTCCAGTGATTCGGGCACACCACGGGCGCTGGCAGAATACAAGAGCGAAGCGGCACGTGGGTTACTGGCGCCCAAGTGACACGGGCACACCACGGACGCTGGCAAAATTCTGAGAAGCGCGAAGCGGCACGTGGGTTACTGGCATCCCAGTGACACGGGCACACCACGGACAGTTCCAAAACAGTGAGAGGCGATGGGGAAACATGCTGGACGTAACTTAGCAACTGCTACCGGCACAATATCTGAGAACAGTAAATTGCCAGAATTCTCGCCTGATTGGCTGTAGCGACTGCCGAGACAATACTAGGCCTCATTAAAACAGCCGACGTCAGCACAGCGCACAGGCACTTGCAAAATGCGCAGCGGATTACACAAGAACCTTATGGGAAAGCTGCAACTGTAGGGGCAAATTTAGCCACCAGATTTGGCGGCAGTCTGGCAACGCTGACCTCCAAGTCTGGCAACAGACTTCTGTAACATTAGAGAGGCTGTCAACACTAGAGAGCCTCTCTAGCAACACCAAACGGAACTCTGCCCTTTCGTATACTTTCGTGCACAGTAAAACTAGTACAACGAACGGATTACTACAGAAGACACGCAAGTTGGGCGAGTTGGTGAGGTTCCATGGTAAAATTTAAAACAGCGCTTACTTAAACCCAAGACGAAGGAAGAAGAGACAGGCTCCCGTGCTGAGTAACATTTTTCTTAGCAAGGTTGACAAGAGAGTAGAGGATGAATTAGCTGGCGATCGTATCCGCATATTTAGGTACGTTGATGACGTCCTTGTCATTGTCAAGTCACCCGGCCCAGAAGCAGTGCAATTTGTGCTTGATATCTTCAGAAAAAATGGGTCCGGACTCAATTTCACGCATGAACTACCGGAGCATCACAAACTGCGTTATTTAGATCTAGAACTAACTTTCCAACAAGACCACCTATGCTGGCAGTATGCCCCCAGGAGTGAGAAGCCTCTGCTGAGCTACAAGTCATGTTACTCCAAACTTGTAAAAAACGCCGTGGTCTCGGGCTGCTTAGGAATGGCAGTAAAGAAGTCTTGTGCTCACAAGATGAGTAATAGTCTAGAGACCCAGGTACGTCGATGCAAGGAAGCCGGTTTCAAAGACTCGGTTCTTGTAGAATGTGTGAGCAGATTAATGAGAACATTGAAATCGTCGAAACGCGACCTAGAGAAGCGCAGTAATACGGATGACCGTGATCGAAAGGTAGCCATAATGCCTTACGTGCATTCTCTTTCCCATAAGTTTCGGAAAGTAGGCGCCAGGTATGGTGTTAATGTGCTGTTCTCTGCTCCTAATAAAGTAGGCAAGGTGGGAGCTGCAGTTCAAAGGAAGATAGAGGCATCGGGAAGAAGCTCAGGCTGCCAAATAAAACATGTTAACAAGTTTGTTCCGTGCAAAATCGCTGTTGTGTACCAGATACCCTTGTCATGCGGCCGTACATACATAGGGCAAACAGGGCGGTACATTAATGTGAGGCTTCTTGAGCACAAGAATTCATTGCCAAAGAAAGTAACTAACTTGTCCAAGCACTATTTTGAGCGTCAGTGTGTACCGTTTTTTGTTGACACAAAAATCTTGTTTGTTCATAATGACAGCTACACTAGAGAAGTAGCTTAGGCATTTCACATATCAAGGAAGGCCAGTGATTGCGTTAGCCAACCTTCCCTGGCGTTATCTTCGAAAGAAATGTGCCTGTTAACCAGGGGTGACTAGGGAGCTCACACGAGGCTTTGCCTTATGGTTTGACAAGTGATTTATCTTTGACAATGAGCATGCGCGCTCGCCTTGAAAAGTACGTGTTGTTTTTCATTAAACCAGTTGCAAGTTCAGCGCCGTGTGTGTCTCTTCTTCCTTCGTCTTGTGTTTAAGTAAGCGCTGTTTTGAATTTTACCATGGATTACTACAAAGCTGCCACCGCACACGAACCACACGAGAGTAAATCAAATATCAACTATCACAAATAACATTGAAGCAAGTAGCGACAGTGCAAGTTCCGGTGAACCTCACTGCCAGCACACAGCACACAGAGCTGCAAACACCATTCGCGTTCAACAAGCACACGGGCAGCGGTAAGCACAATCACAGTGTCCGCGCCCCCCACAAGAACACCACAATCAGCATTCCTCCAGCACAAATTACGTAAAATTTGTGTACAGATGATCACACACATGCAAATAAATGTGCCTTCATTAGGTGTGCTGAGCGCAGCGAGTTTCCCTTGCCAGACGGGGTCTCTGTGCGCGCCAATGCCGGCAGGGGCGCTGGCGCAAGAGAAACTCAAGGGGAACGCAAGGGGAACTGTGTTCTGAGGTGCCGCTCGAGAGGGCTAGAGGACGGACGTGTTTCGTGGGCTCCGGAATGACAGCGTCAGATAAGTTTTTTTTGTTGCATGATTTGAGCTTGTTTTTTTAGTTATATGAGTACATAAGCCACTAGATTGAAGCTTAATAGGGCTTACATATTTGTACTGTTTCCTGTGTAACAGTCGCCTGGGTTTTTTTCATTATTTGTTTGTTCGGCCACCACGTGGCTGAAAGGTACACATGTGCTTTGAAGTGTAGCATACTTGAGGAGTTTTCTGATACCATTTGGCTTTAAGTGTATCTAATCCGCCGTGTGAACGATCTAGCCATGGCCAAAAAGACCGTAAAGTGTTCAGGGTGCGGAATGGGATGGAAAATAGAGGTTTGTACGGATGAGAAGACAGAGGGAGCTGACGCCAAGTGTAAGCAATGCGAGTTAGAAGCGAAAATGAAAATAATGATGCCTGCCCAAAATGAGCTCATGGTAAGAATCGCCGAGCTGGAGAATGCGTTGGCGACAGAGCGGGAAAAAACGTTGGCTATGGGGGAAAGGCTTAAGTCAGCCGAGGAGGGGTTAGCAAAGGTAGTCATGGTGAACAAGGAAGCAAGCGACAGCGGGAACAGCGGGGCATCGACCCCCACAGTGGTAGACGCGAAGGGGGAAACAGGTTTGGAAAAGACAGGTGCAAGGGTCACAGGACCCAGCTTCCGCGAAGTAGTTTTCGGAAGGAGAGGGGACAAAACAGCAGCAGTGGCACGCGCTAGTAACCGAGGCAGTGGCCAGGTGCGGGACAGTCCAGCAGAAAAGTCGGAGCCCGTGATAATCGCCGGGGACTCGAATTTAGTTAGACACGCAGAAGCAGTCAAGGAAAGGGTGAGAGGCGACAAACGAGTTTTAATAGGGAAGTTCCCGGCACATATGCTGGGATCAGTGATGAGACAAGCTAGCGCAAAACTCTCAACTAAGGCTAATGGACGTAACCTCATGATAATCGCGGGAGGTCTAAACGACGTCTTGAATGAAGAATCAGCCGAACTAGCGACCACATTGGCGAAAGGGGTCGACGAAATGCGCGCCATTTCCCCTCAGGTGCAGATAGTGGTATGCACAATACCGGAGGTACCGGTGCGTGACGCCAACCTGCAAAGAGCGGTTGTCGACGCAAACAAGGAGATATGGCAGATGAGTCGAGAGAAAGGCATCGAGGTAGTGGAAATAAACAGAGAGGTGCACAGGTGGGGTGGTTTTCGAAGAGACGGAATACACTTCGATAGGAGGCTTAGTCATGAGGTGGGTTGGCGACTTGCAGGACGCGCAGTAGCTTTTTTGGGGGGCACGCGGGCCCTTCGGCGCCCGGGGTAGCTTGTAATGAGGAAAACAACCAGGGGGACTCTTTGACAGGCAGTATAGCGAAAAACCAGAGAAAAGGTAAAAGAAGGGAGAAGGCGTGTGTTGCAATTAGTTACATAAACATGCAGGGTGGCAGAAAAAAAGGCAAAATGGTTCGAGATTTAGGGACTGTTAAACAAGGAAAAGATAGGTGTTTATGCGGTTACAGAAACACACCTTAGAGACTTGGAAGAGCCACCACATATTGACAATTATATTTGGGAGGGATGTAACAGGATCACATCAGAAAGGAGAGGTGGGGGTGTTGGAATGCTAATTCATAGCAGAACAAAATGGGATAGAGTGAAACAAACGTCTTCAGAGCATATATGGGTTTCGGGCACAGTAGGTGGAAAGAAAAAGTGGCTAGGTGTAGCTTACTTGTGGACGGGGAATAACTGCAGAGAAAAGAATCTGGAGATAGTGAAATGCATAAGCACCGATATTAAAGAATTTGGTCATGATGCCGAAATAATCCTTCTAGGGGACATGAACGCTCACATTCATGACCTTGACGGATATTCAGACACCAATGGCAAGTTATTGCTTGATCTCTGCGAGCAACATAGTCTTGAGATAGTTAACGTGGGGCCTAAGTATGACGGCAGATCACGTGGGAAGTCGGAAACAGGCAATCGAGCATTGATTATTGTCTCATGACAGAAGGAATATATGACAAACTTAGAGAGATGAGAAGAGACGAGGAAGGCATTAACAGCTTGGGTAGTGCTCATAAACGCATAATATTACAAATGGGATATAAAACTGAAAATAAGAACATAGAATCAGTTTGGCAGCTTGTATCTAAATGACCAACAAATAACAAATATATCCCCAAGAGTCGAGGAAAAAGTAGACGAACTACCAGGCAAAGACTGGAAGTATAGTGAGCTGCCACATGCAATCACGAAAGTGGCGTAAATCGTGCTGAAAGCCGTAGAAAAGTGGTTACAGCAGAGGGAAATACCAGCCAGTTGGCGAAAAAGTAGAATGAACTTAATCTATAAAGGCAAGGGAGAAAAGGAAAACATTCGCTCGTATAGACCGCTAACCATTACATCGGTGCTATACAGGTTGGCGATGCAGGCAGTAAAATTAAAAATAGAAGCGTGAGTAGAACAAAATGATATTTTAGGAGAACTTCAGAATGGATTTCGAATCGACAGGCGGTCAGACGATCATCTTTTTGTTCTTACCCAGTGTATAGAAATATCAAAAATAGAAAACAGGACGTAGCTTATCTAGATATCACCGGGGCGTATGACAACGTTAATCAGGAAATTTTGTGGGATATACTGAAAGAAGTGGGCATAGGTGACGACTGTATACAGCTTTTGAGGGAAATATACCGAGAGAATACAGTTTGTATAGAATGGGAAGGAATAAGCAGCAAGGACAGCGTTGAAATTAGCAAGGGGCTGAGACAGGGATGCCCTTTGTCCCCGCTGTTATTCATGCTGTACATGGTGAGGATGGAAAAAGCGCTAGAAGATAGCAACATTGGATTTAATTTGTCACACAAACAGGTCGGCACGATGGTTGAGCAGAAGCTTCCAGGTCTATTTTATGCTGATGATATTGTCTTATTTGCGGACTGTCAAGAAGATATACAGCGACTGGCAGATATATGCGGAAGGGAATGTGAGGCTCTAGGACCAGGATTTAGTGCAACAAAATGTGGATTGATGGTATTCAATGATCACGAAGACCATGCGGTCTTAATACAGGGCCAAAAAATACCGAGGGTAAGCGAGTACAAGTACCTCGGAGTATGGGTAAATGAGGGGGATAGATATATGGAGCTACAAGAGAAAGCATCGGTAGCAAAAAGAAAGAGGAATGCTGCAATTATGAAGCACAGAGCTTTATGGGGATACAATAGGTAGGAGGTGCTTCGAGGGCTGTGGAAGGATGTGATGGTCCCGGGGCTTACATTTGGGAACTCAGTGGTGTGCATGAAGTCAGAGGTAAAATCAGGAATGGATGTAAATCAAAGGACGGTGGGCCGCCTCGCGTTGGGCGCTCACGGGAAGACGACAAATGAGGCTGTAAAGGGTGATATGGGATGGGCAGGCTTTGAGGTGAGGGAAGCTCAGAGCAAAATGAGTTTCGAAGAGAGGCTGAGGAAAATGAAGAAGAGTAGATGGGCAGAGAAGGTTTTCAGGTATTTGTATAAGAAAAGCGCTGACACGCAGTGGAGAAAAAGAACTAGGAGGCTCACCAGTAAATATACGGCTAGCAGTGCGGGCGATATGGCAACAAGGAATTAAGCGGAAAGTCAGAGAGGCGAAGAGGACTTATTGGATGACAGCGATGAAAAAGAAGCCGGCTCTGAGTAACTACCGAAAGGGAAAAAAACGAAATAAGGGGGAAAGGTTTTATGATAATTCAAGGAGAAGCGCTTTACTGTTTGAAGCAAGGTCGGGCTGCCTTATAACGCGTAGTTATAAAGCGAGATTCAGTAACGAAGAAGAACAATGTACATGCTGCGGGGGAACTAAGGAAACGATGGCACATGTACTGATAGAATGTGGCGGTATTCACCCAGGTATACGTGTGGGCACGAGTCTACAGGAAGCCTTGGGTTTTAGGGACAACAATGGAAAGCTGAACACGTCCGCGATAGAAATAAGAGACGGTTAGAGTATTGGTGGCAGAAAAGTAGAGATAAAGTACAAAAATAAATAATGGGGAAAAATAAGGTCATTCTGCCTTAGGAGGCTGAGAGATGGACCGTGAATCTATATTTTTTTGGTATATTAACATAGATTTAATCAATGTAGATAAGGTATCAGGCCAACATGAAACAAGGAAGGTTTTTCTTTTTTTTCCTTCGAGCCTGGTGGCACCCATGTCACCGCCCCGTTATAAAGGGGACGCTCATAGCATCCATCCATCTATCCTCAGGTCAGTCGAAGAGGGCATATCGAAGGTCGTCAAAGTGAACAAAGAAGACGAAGGTGACGGCGGAAGCATTATGGCGACGACCCCCCGTGGGGGAGAGGCGAAGGAAACATCAGGCGTGACAAAAGCACATACAGTGGTCACAGGGCCCAGGTACCGGGAAGTAGTTTTGAGGGAGGGCGGGGACAAAGCAGCAGCCGTGACTCACGCTAGTCACCTAGTCAGCAGCCAGGTGCAGGTGTGAGAAGGAATGTCTGAACAGGTCATTATAGCCGGTGACTCAAATTTAGTCCGATGCGCAGAGGCAATCAAGGAAATGGTGAAAGGCGATAAGAGAGTTTCGATAGGGACGTTCCCAGGACATTCGCTGGGGTTGGTCATGAGGCAAGCGAGTGAAAAACTCGCAGCTAAAGCTAACAGACGTTCCCTCGTGGTAATGGCGGGAGGGCTTAATGACGTCTTGAATAAAGAATCGTCAGGACTAGCGACGACCTTGGTGAAAGGGGTCGAGGACATGCGCGCCGTGTCCCCCCAGGTGCAAATTGTAGTATGCACAATACCGGAAGTACAAGTGCGCAACGGCAACTTCCAAAGAGCGGTTGTCGACGCAAACAAAGAGATATGGCAAATTAGTCGATAGAATGGTTTCGAGGTAGTGGATATAAACAGGGAGGTGCACAGGTGGGGGAGTTTCCAAAGAGATAGAATTCACTTCGATAAAAGGCTTGGTCATGAGGTGGGCTGGCCACTGGCAGGACGCGAAGTAGCTTTTTTGGGGGGCACACGGGCCCTTCGGAGTCCGGGGTAGCTAGTAACAGGGAACACAACCAGGAGGACGCTTTGACAGGTAGTATTGCGAAAAAACAGGAAAAAAAGGTAAAAGAAAAAGGGAGAAGGCGCGTGTTGCAATTAGTTTCATAAACATGCAGGGTGGCAGAAAAAAAAAAACAAAATGGTTAGAGATTGAGGAGCAGTTAAACAAAGAACAGATAGGCGTTTATGCGGTTACAGAAACACATCTTAGAGACTTCGAAGCAGGGTGTCGGAGCGGAACGAAAACCGAAAACGAAAAACGAAAAAAAAACGATATTTTTGACCGGAACGAGAACGTAACCGAAACTTTATCTATTATTTCGTTCCGGAATGAAACCGAAATTTTTTCAATCATTTTTTCGGTTCACGAGAAAACTTCGCAGTCCGGAGCAACTGAGCTCATGCAATATGAGCACATCTCAGGGTACAGTATTAGCGCATACTTTAGGCAGGAATTCCAAGGCAAAGATATGTTGAAATTGTGCGAAAAACGAAAACAGTCGTAACCAGAGATGTTTACATTAACGCAAGTGGAATTTTGCGCGCCTGTCACGCAGGCCATCGTAGAGGGGGCATTGCCGGCGCTGAAGTTTGTTACGGCGAAAGCTGTCGTGAGATCACAACAGCTGATTTTGGCACCATCGTTGTCCGCCGCCGCCGGTGTCCATGATATAAGAAAAATATCGCGTGATATAAGAAAAAAATAAAAGAGAAACAAATTTATAGGATCGGACGGGATTTCCACCCGCGCCCTCTGCGTGGCAGTCGGGTCTTCCTCCACAGTGCCACGCTGGTGCTTACAGCTCCTTCGCAAAAATACTCTATACAGGCGTCATGTAGGGCAAGGAATCGTGTTAATATGTGTAATATAGCGTGGCAGAAGAGCAAAATAAGAGTCATGACACAATGCTAATAGCGCAAAGAGTGTGTTGTTTAATGCTTCCCAGCAGTGTTGCGGAGTTGCCCCACCAAAATCGGAATGACTCCAGAATCATACCACGTTTTCGCGACCCCTGAATGGAATGGGAATGGAATTAAGCGCCTTTTGCACGGAATGAAATGGGAATGGAATTACGTCTTTTTCCGAAAGTAGAGCAAGTTTTCGTCTACGTGCTGTTTTTCAAACTTGAAACTCCTAGTAAGTCAGAGCCTTGAAATTAACAATAAAGCAGTATTTTTAAAACGGCTTGGCTGATTACAAGCACGGTACATTTATAAGCAACGCGCCTACTAGAAACCGAGCCGTAAGTTAGTGTACAAGCAAATGCATTTTCCCAGCAGATACCGAAGGGAGAAACAAGTTACCCCTGCGCGCTGGTTCCCATTGATACCCCCCCCCCCCCCCACACACACACACGAAAGTGGCAAATACTCTATGCACAGCCTGATCTTTATCTCACGAGCAGTTTAGTACCTGACACACGTAAATACCCTTTGCGACAAGGAAGACATTGCATACCTGCGCACAGGCGAACACAGGAAGTTCTCCTCACCCCATTCATGCTTGCGAGGCGCGCTTGACAACCGTGAGTGCTGACTAGCAGTGCGGCCCAGTGTTTCGTATTCGATACAAAGGTACAAGGTGCCCGAGCGGTGCACTGTTCCAACCAATACCAGCAGATCTAGACTTATTCCCCATAAACCAAATCTTAGTTTTGTCTATATTCATGACCGCTCCAGACGCGTAGCAAAACTGCTTAGTCTTCTTGCACACTACTTTTGTCATCATAAAAATACGCTATGTCGTCATTTTAGCATTAACACATTTAAGCATAAACAATATTAAAACACCTCCATTCGTTCAAACATGCTGACCATGCAAATACTATATTGTAACGTTCATGAGAAAGACAGAGAAGAGAAAGGGAAGAGGAGGAGAAGGAAGAGCTTTTGCAAGGTTTGAAACGCGCTATACGAAAAGCTAAAGAGGACTACGATATTAACAAATTTAGTTATCTTTTCGGGCTAAGAATAAAAAAGCGCTTTTTAGATTTTTACGTTCTCGAAAGATGATTCCACCGTCAGAAAATATGGATTCTTCAATTCTTTCACCCCGTGAACTCTCTGGATTATTAGAAAATATGGCTAAAGGATTAGAAGATAGCTTTACGTCAACTATGCCAAAATACATTGTGAACCCAATTGCAGGTGAGGACTTTGATGAAGTTAATGTAGGAGAACTGGCGGATGTAATAAGGCATTTAGCTCCTGCAGCGGCTGGACCAGATGGGGTGACCTCTGCAATGATAAAAGTAATATTCGAAATATCGCCAAATGAAATCCTTAATCTGGTCCATTATTCTTTGAAAAATGCTTGGATACCTGCAGATTGGAAGCTATCCAAAGTAATTCCGATACTTAAAAAACAGGGAGTTGGATTTGCCCTTGACAATATAAGGCCAATATCGCTCACGTCTAACCTGGTTAAACTCATAGAAAGAGTTTTGAATGTCCGGTTAAATAAATATATAGATGATCAATCAATACTAAACCCCAGTCAAATTGGCTGGATGCTCAATATGGTGTGCGCATGTTGATTTAGAGAGTCGCATACAGCTGGCTCGGCGTCGGCGAGAATACTATGCGTTAGTTACTCTGGATTTAGCTAAAGCGTACGATAAGGTTGAGCATTCGATACTCATTAAACAGATGGAAAATTACCGATTTCCAAACTACATAACAGCGTGGGTTTCAGAGTTTTTAAGAGAAAGGGAATTTTATTGTTTTAAAGATGGTTGCTCATCTAATAAATATAGGCAGAAACGTGGCGTCCCACAAGGGGCCGTGCTGTCGCCCGTATTGTTTAACATATTCTTAAGCTCCATTCCTACTCATCAGGATATTCAATTGTATGTGTACTCAGATGATATTGCTTTCTTTGCGTCAAATAATGATCTGCACTCACTATATCAGACGTTACAAAATTATCTCAATACGCTAGAATCCTGGCTTCAAAATATTCATATGACGTTGAACGTCAAGAAAAGCGCGCTTCTTGCGTTCTCTTTTAAGGAGCCTGTCAACATCTCGCTGATTTATAGTCAAGAGCTCATTCCACAGGTAGATTCCCTTAAATATTTGGGCATCATATACAATAAAACATTAAACTGGCGAAGTCATATTGAAGAAGTCTACTATAAGGACACGTGCAATGGGGTGGCTGCGGAAGCTTGGTAACCGTAGAACGGGATTGCGAAGAGATACGCTGATAATGATTTATAAAATGTATTTGCGGCATATCTTGGAATTCGGGTGCGTTTTATTTTCGGGCAGCGCAACTTATAAATTGAGACCCCTAGTACTATTGGAAAGGGAAGATATACGTTTGTGCCTTGGACTTCCAAAGTTTGTTGCTAACAATGTGTTGTATATGGAGGCCCGACTACCTTCTTTGTTAAATAGATTCAAATTACTTACTGTTCAAACATTCCTAAAGATATACGATTCGCCTCAGAGACGATCATTTTACGTTTTCACTAAAGAACCGAGTTTATTCTTTGAAAAACATTGGTCGCGACTACACACCCCACAGATTATATTTGTACAAGCGTTGCTAGAACCACTGAATGTAAAAATTAAACATATTGGCTTAACAGGTAATCCTAATTCAAATCTTCACATACAATTTCACGATATTTTCCCTTCCAGTGCGAAACAAATGCCATTTCGGTATCCAAATGACCAGTTAGAAGATTATATAGCTCACCTGAAAATAAGCAATATAATTGCGACTGATGCATCAGTATCAAAGGAAAAGGCTGGGGTTGGCATCTTCTCTCCTTTTCTTGACTGGTCTTTTTCGGTTCAACTTCCAGATTATACTCCTATATTCATTGCAGAATTATTGGCAATTGTTCTAGCATTACGCAAACTTCCCTCAAGTGAATCAACAGCAGTGATAATTACAGATTCTCTCTCAGTATGTACTGCACTTTCTGCGACAACAAATTCAACACTCATTCGTTTGTTTAGTCACCTAATACCGGCAAACTTACAAAACGTTCAGTTGCTATGGGTACCAGGCCACCGCGGATTATCTTTGAACGAAATGGCGGACTCATTAGCCACAATCGCCCTGAGTGGACCCCTCATCCCAATTTTACCAGATACGGCTTACGCGACAGCATTGAGATTCAGAAATGCTTGTTTGCAAAGCGAAATAGGCAAATTTTCATTGGATAAATTTGAAGACTTCGCACATCTAAGATATTGCTGGAATAAACAGTGGTGTTTATCTCGCCAGTTAGAAGTTTCATACACCAGATTACGATGTAGGATTCCGCAATTGAATTATTGCCTAAATAAAGCTGGACTCAAGGCGTCCTCGTTATGCATGGTTTGCAATGAAATTGAAACAGTAGAGCATTTCTTTTTATTTTGTCGCCGCTACTCTAATCAGAGAAAAAGATACCTCGTAGCGCCATTTAAGAAGTTAGGATTAGCAATGAATGTTCCAGCAATTTTATCATTTGGCGGCACTTTGTTAGGGTATAGCCACAGGGATGTCTGCTCTGCTGTGTTCGATTACATAAAGGAAACAAAAAGATTACCGTGTTAGTCCATTTATCTCTGTCCACAATCTTGATTAGAAATCTGTTATTATTTATCGTAGAAACTACCGAAACGATAGTCTGACCGCTTGCTCCTTCAACAATTACATTTTTTAACCTAAATTTAAAGATTTGTTTAGTATCATTGGCGTTTACCTTAAGCATCCTGCCGCCCGGTTCTTGGCCCATCCCCCTTTGTTGGTGAGCGCCATCCAGACGAGCACATCATCATCATCATCAGCAAGGCCGCAGCGCGCTACGACTCGTCCATCTCCTGTAAATAAAACCATCGCATCACAACTCGCTGTAACAGTCGTGGTGGAGGTGCTGGGTACTCGACACCCGAAAACGGAGGTTGAACCGCAAGTTCTTCGACGCAGCCGTCGCCTTGCTGGACTTCCACCGAACTCATCTGGGCTGGACATGTTCCACGACACCGACGGACCACAGCCCCTTTCAACTTCTACGCCGACCAGTTCTGCTCCACAGCTAAGAGATGCCCGTCCCTTCGCAGGAAGACCGGATGAAGACGTCGAGGCTTGGCTCATCCATTACAAACGGGTGAGTGCTGCCAACAAGTGGGATGTCGCTTCCCAGCTTTCGAACGTCGTGTTCTTCCTAACAGATACTGCGTTAGTATGGTATGAGAATCACGAGGAAAAGTTAACGACGTGGGACAGATTTGTTTCTGAGACCAAAGAGCGTTTCCTCCACGACGAAAAAGAAGAAAGCAGAACAGACGCTCATGACACGCGCAAGTGCCAGGCGAAACCTGCACGACTTACATTGGGGAAGTCATAAAGCTGTGTAGGATGGTGGACTCTGAAATTACTGAAGAAGACAAAGTTGGGCACATTCTAAAAGGAATCGCCGAGGACGTTTACAGTTTCCTCATCGCGAAAGACACCCTGACTTCCGTCGCCGATGTCATTCGGCACTCTCGTACTTTCGAACAACTCAAGACGAGGCGCATCACGCCGAAGTTTGGCGGGCTAGCCAATGTGACGACAGTTGCAAGCATAGAAAGCAACCAGCCGCTGGATCTCGCATCAACGATCCGACAAATAGTCCGTGAGGAACTCAACCTGTACGCGCAAGTGGCAATACCAAGCACTCATCACTCCCACCTGCCACTAGAGTTCGAGCCAAACGTTGCGGCCTTCTCCTCGCAAGCGGCGAAGGGCATTGAGGAGTACGATTTCACGCCTCGACAACAGCTACGTCTCTACGATAGAGGCCCTTCCTATCACGCTGGAGCACATTGAGAACAGCCGCGTTTTTATACTCGAGACCTTGTGCCTGACTACGTCCCGCTGACACAAGGACAGCACCGAGCCTATTACCATGACGCGGCTTACGACCGATATAACGGATTCCAGCGAGCTGCAGAGACCCGTTACCCGCCTGATAACGAACTTGCTCGTCGTCCGCAGCGGCCTAGGATTCGTTTCGACGATCACAGCATGTGCCGCGACCCTCCCGTGTGCTACAACTGCGGTTCCACAGGACACATAGCTCGGTAATGTCGTCAAAGCCGCCCATCAGGAAGGACACCACCCATGTTCTCGCCACCAGGAACCGGTACATCATATGACCTGCGGACGACCGACTTGTTTCCGAGGGACGGTTTTTCGCACGAGACCAGACGCAGCGATTCGCCAGCCTCTGAGCGGAGTTTGACACCACCATTTAACCGACCCCGTCGCTCGCCGTCCCCTCGGCGTCGTACGTCCCCTCCGCCGCCGGGAAACTAGCATCCGCGGCCGATGGAGGTGAGGTCGCCGGACGGTCTTTGCAAGATATACCTCTGCCAGTTGTGATGTTAAAAAACAAAGTGAATGTGTTGATTGACGGAATACCGACGATGGCTTTAGTTGATACTGGGGCGACTATGTCTGTGATGAGCCTCGCCTTCAAAAATCGTCTAGGCCACAAAGTTATGTTTGCTTGGACCGACGCCGTTACCTTTCGTGGAGTAGGCAGCGAGTGGCTTCATCCCCTCGGTGTTTGTGCTGTGAGTGTTTTGTTGGCTGGGAAAGTGTTTGCGTCGGAATTCCTGGTTCTTCCTCGTTGTTCGCACGATGTGATTCTTGGTATCGATTTTCTTGAGCAATGCGGCGCTTCCGTCGACTGTGGTAGTGGCGAAATATCGTTAAACGAGTTATTTATACCGGCACTTTCTGAACAAAGCTAACGTGGCGAAGACAGGAACACACTCAGTGTGATCGATGAAGTGATAGCACCATCTTGGTGCCTGACACCCGTTTGTGTCTCTTCAAGTTCCGTTGATGCTGCTTGTGTTGACCTTGTAGTTGGGCCTCTCAGCATAAACTGTGCTAAAAAGAACATACTTGTGCCCTGTTCCGTCGTGTGCATGGCGAAAGGAGTCGCAACATTGTGGACGCTGAACTGTTCCGCCACGCCGGTTGTGCTTCCTCGCGGCATGAAGATCGCTTTCTTCGATGAAGCCTCACGCAGCTCAATAGCGGCACTAACTGCGGACCTCGCCACAGCTTCCTCTTCTTGCAATAATCGTCATCATAATCTATATGCTCGGTATGATCAGTAAGGCTCTCTGTACAACGGAACGGCAAGCGCTGGTACAGGTCCTTTCCCGGCATGTTGCTGCATTCGACCTTGAACATGGAGATGCACCACTTCAGCTACCATCATCCCGCACTTGCCACAGAATAGACACCTGCTCAGCACACCCCATCCGCCAGAAGCCATACCGAGTGTCATCCTCCGAGCGCAAATTTTTGTCGTCGTTTTTTTCGCGCTGCTTCTAGTTTTCGCAAGTAAAGGACATGACGAACGAAGGTGTCGTCCAAGAGTCGTCCAGCCCGTGGGCAGCCCCACTAATCCTTGTCCGGAAAAAAGATGGTTCCTGGAGATTCTGCGTGGATTACAGGCGTCTAAACGCAGTGACGAAGAAGGATGTCTATCCCCTACCGCGAATTGATGACGTCAATGATTGCTTGCACGCCGCTTCCTATTTTTCAACACTTGATTTGCGATCAGGTTATTGGCAAATACCTATGGAACCTAAGACGAGGAGAAGACTGCATTCGTGACTCCAGATGGCCTATTCGAATTTAATGTCATGCCTTTTGGCCTTTGCAATGCTCCTGCCACCTTTCAAAGATTTATGGACACAGTACTACGCGGTTTAAAGTGGGAGATATGCATGTGTTACCTTGACGACGTTGTAATCTTTGGCCGCACGTTTGAAGGACATAACAACCGTCTCAGCCTTGTCCTCGACTGCATTGAAAAAGCCGGGCTGGTTCTGAATTCCAAGAAATGCCGGTTTGGCGAACGTCAAACACTGGTTCTGGGGCACTTAGTGGACAAGAGGGCTGACGCGCTGGAGTTTTGAGTACTGTGGCGGAGCCTGGTGGCGTGCGCCGAAGTTGCTTGGGTAGTCAAGAATGGACGCCGACCGGCGAGTTACGCAGGTCTCAGTTGCTTTAAGCGTTTTACTTAATTTTGCGCCTAGTTTTCAGGCTCAAAAAGCGCTTAAAACGTACGCAGGAACTTGTCCGCTATGCCTGCAGAGTCTGACATGTTTGACGAGCGATCCCTGCTTCAACAAACCGTGCCGAAAGGTGGTCTGGGCGACGGCTCTGAGCAGCGCGCGGTCCCGAAGCGCGGTCGCCGCCGTTATTGTTGCGTGGTTAATTGCCTCGAACATGGGGGTAAGGATCCTAATGTGCGGTTTTACTGGTTCCCCTGAAAGCCGTACGAAGTGGAGCGACGGAACCGCTGGATACGTGCCGTCCGACGCGTGAAGTGAGTACGCGAGCAAAACGTGGTTTGCAACGTAACGTGCTGATTACTTTTCGTACACGCGTGCACGCGTTTATATATGTATATATTCCCTGTGTGCAGTCCAGACGGCACGCCGTGGCTGCCGACGGCGATCACCAGGATAGCCGGCATTTCGTGCGAAACGAGAAAAACGATGCCATGAGTCACCCTGCGTATGTGCCTACGATTTTTCCGGCAGCTTACAGCCGGCTGCTTCCAGCGGCCGGCTGTAGACATTGCGCGCCGTCGCTTCTCGACCGCCACCGCACGCTGACAGAATTTGACGAATTCCCTAGAAGCAAATGTTGAAAATTACGACCGTGCATGGGGAAAAAGTGTGTTTGCGACTGAATGCGGCAGAAAACGGCACACGACGCGAATGCGCTCATTCGGGCCGCCGACGGCTAGCCTTCGTCACTGGACCTTTCTTGATTCCGTTTCGTCGTGTAATGCAAATCATGTCGGCTTTCTTAACAGCAATCTTTTCGTTTATGCACTGTCGTTAATCGCGCGAGCATGCCTCGTAAAACTTAACTCGAGTTCAACGTCGTATGAGATTCGCTGCACTTGCGAGTTGCAGCGCGCCGAAATGGTTCCTTCAATCTCCTGCACGTCGTAAACATACTTGACGATGACGAGCTTCTTGCGGTTACGCAGATTGCTTGACCTGAAGAACTCAGCCACGCCAGAAACTGGCCGAGATCCAAAGCGCAGCACAACCGACAGCGGCGGCTCCGTTGCGCATCTGAGCTTAGTGCTGCATGCGGCCGCCAGTCTGACTACTCGAAACCAAAGAACTTGTCGTAGGGGGCGCTTTTTAGCACCGTTTTCGCAGCGCCGCCTGGGCAGCCAGTCAGGCCTAGGATGGCGTCAGACCCGATCCTCGTAAGATTGAAGCAGTGAGCTCCTTCAAACCACCGCAGTCTGCACGAGAACTTCGTTCATTTATCGGCCTATGTTCGTATTTTCGTCGTTTTGTTCCCCGATTGGCCGAGATCATGTACCCGCTGACAAAAATCCTGCGACAGGACGCGGCCTTCAACTGGACACCAGACTGTGACGCCTCGTTTTCCCAACAAGTTTATACTAACGTCAGCACCACTCTTGCGTCACTTCGATCCATCTTGCCCGCCTGAGGTTCACACTGACGCTAGTGGTATCGGCATAGGAGCAGTGCTTGTACAACGTCACAGTGGTGCACAGCATGTCGTATACGCCAGCCGTTGCCTGACCAAATCTGAACGCAATTATACGCTTACGGAACAGGAATGCCTGGCAGCTGTTTTCGCCGTACAGAAGTTCCGCTGTTATCTTTACGGGAGACCATTCAAGATAATTACCGACCATCATTCCTTATGCTGGCTGATCGGTTTGCGTGATCCCTCTGGTCGCCGCGCACGTTGGGCGCTGCGCCTTCGGGAATACGACTTTACGGTGTCATACAAGAGTGGCCGTCGTCACGCTGACACAGACTGCCTCTCTCGAATTCCTCTTGCGACTACCGGCTGCGATGCTGATGATTTTGACGACTGTCTCGCTGCTGTTACTAGCACGTTTCCCGACGCGGCCGACTTTCAGCGAGAACAACGCAACGATCTCACCCTGGATCCTCCTTTTGTCGCCGCCCGTACTTCCATAGGCAGCGGTCGCTTTACTGTTCGGGACAAGTTGCTCTACAAGACTAACTACTCCAGGCCTGGCGGGCGTTTTCTCCTAGTTGTCCCCGAGAGCCTCCGCTCCGATGTTCTACGTGCCATGCATGACGATGCAACATCCGGCCATTTCGGCTTCGTACGAACGCTGCACCGCACGCAGGAACGCTTTTATTGGCCCAAGATGTACGAAACAACCAAGCGCAATGTCGCTAGTTGCGAAACGTGCCAACGTCACAAGCGACCGGCCACCGCAGCGCCAGGTCCCCTTCAGCCATTGACACCACCCAGTACGCCTTTCGAACAAGTAGGAATTGACCTTTTGGGTCCATTTCCTTTGTCTAACAATAGGAACCGCTGGATAATCGTCTGCGTAGACCATCTTACACGGTATGCGAAAACAGCAGCCATACCCTCTTCCACCGCTTCTTCCGTGGCGGTCTTCTTGCTGCACTCCGTGGTCCTTCGTCATGGCCCATCGCGTGTTATTATAAGCGACCGTGGCCGCCACTTCACTGCTGATGCCGTTGAAGAATTACTTCGTATGTGCACTACACAGTCCAGTCATTCAACACCGTATCATCCGTAGACAAATGGTCTCGTTGAACGGACAAACAGAACGCTGACCAACATGCTTGCCATGTACGTTTCCTCCAATCACAAGAACTGGGATGACGTGCTGCCTTTTATCACTTACGCGTACAACAAGGCGAAACACGAAACAACAAACTTTAGTTCATTTTATCTCTTGTACACAAGGTTACCGCGAAGCCCTCTGGACACTTTCTTACCCTTCAGTCTGCACAATGACGATTCTGAATCGCAGACCTTGTGCCTCGCGGAAGAAGCCCGTCGAATAGCTCGTCTTCGGACTCTGGCCTCACAAAGTCGTTCGAAGGAGCGATATGACGACCGTCACGAACAAGTATCGTTCGAAAAAGGCGATTTGGTGTTGCTTTGGACCCCGCAACGCAAGCGTGGATTGTGTCAAAAGCGTTTGTCGCAATATTTGGGCCCATTTGTAGTTGTGGACCGTCTCAGCCAACTCACTTACGTAATAGCTCGTCGGTCGACGATCAAGCGGAACGCAGCTCACTCATATTGCTCGCCTGAAACCGTTCTACCCTACTTGACCATCCTGACTCGCCCTACGGGCTTCGTCTGTTTGCGGGGGAATGTAACGTTCATGCGAAAGACAAAGAAGACAAAGGGAAGAGGAGGAGAAGGAAGAGCTTTTGCAAGGCCGCAGCGCGCTACGACCATCGTCGATCTCCTCTAAATAAAACCATCTCATCACAACTCGCTGTAACAATATGTAGCGGGAGAACAGCCCCTATGGAATTAGTGGGGTGGTTGTGCTGCACGAGATACGTCATCAAGCTACTATCCCTCGACCTTGGTAACGTGTTTTGCGTACTTCTGCAGTTCTTAGTGCGTCTGGTGACATCAGTTTATTCTTAACCCGATAAAACTATCAAGATGTATTTTCTACGTTGACCAATTACAGGAATGGAATTGAACTGCCCGGCCATTCCCAGAGTGCGAATGGGCTAAGTTTTTTCATTCTGAGGAATTGAAAGGAATGGAATTGTGGCAAGTTCTAATTCCCCGCAACGGAATTGAAATGGAATGGAGGCGCCCATTCCGCAACACTGCTTCCCACCCACTGCAAAGTGCTCAGCCATAATTCTTTATCATCATCAGTCACAGCACAAAGTGCACATAATGCCTTACAGATGTGTAGCTTGTACCACGACACTCCGAAGAATGACGAAAAATGGCATAGTGGGAACTCCTCTATTCAGAAAAATTGGGATGATTTATGGCGTAGTGGGTACCTTGCATATGTACTTCTATTATTGCCGCAAGAGGCTCTCCAACGGGCTCAACAAAGTCCGCTCTTCGAGCTTTCGTTGTGACTGTGCTGCGTTTTCCGCGCAGGCCTGGCGATCTTTTTATCAGAACAGTGGTCTCGCACATCAGAGAGTACACTCAATGACGTGCTGCTTCTGAGATCGTGCTCACTCCCTTGACATAAAGCACTGAGCCCACTAAAAAAATTCGTATTTGTCTTTTGAGAAAATAAGCACTAATACTTTGAAATTAACACTGGTTTGTGCTAGTTGGTAGGAATTCGTGGTACAGTTACTTCTCCTCCTCTGAAGAACGTGTTTGCCCTGTACATAGATGACAACATTATGTACAGGCGACGGTTTGATGTTGAATTTGTAACACCTCTGAGTCAGTGTGGGTTGAGGTCGATAAAAGTCAGTCGCAGCTGTCACAGAACCTTATTGTGGGTGTAATATATAAGTCGCCTTCCGCATCTTATCAGGGCTTCTGTGAAAACCATGAGTGAGGTTCGTGTTGCTCCTTTCTCCGGTGTGAACCGAGAAAGCCGGCTCTCGTATGTCGCTGATGAGAGGAGACTTAGACTGGGTAAAATGAAGTTCGTTTATTCCGATGCGCACTCGGCGCGTTCCGAAATTCGTCTCTCCCCGGACCCTCCCTTCAGGTCTCTTAAAACACCGCTGCACGGGGTCTTCACAAGTTTCACAAGTTCAGGCACGGCACTCTCCAGCGGAGGTCACGTTCCCACGGTTCGAGCACGGCAAGCACAACACCGCAGTCGTCGGGTCATTTAGCTCGGCAGAGCCGCAGTCCGTGGCGAGCACTTGAAGTCGTAAATCTGCGCTCCGAGCTCGTTGAGCAGACGCTCGCTGCCGTCGCTGTCCGAGTCCCCCGCAATGGTTCGCGCCCACCGCACGGTCGTACGAAGCGATGACGGAGATGTTCCGGCCAACACCACCACGCGTTTCTGAAGGCGCGCTTACAGTAAAACGCCGCCGAAGCCAGCTGATATAGGTGCCGACCCCTGGCATTCGCCCGCAGCTCGGTTTTGTTTATATGAGTCGCAGTCGCCGCATCGCTCCGTCCGACACCATGACTCAATTTTTAATACATTTTTGAGTTGTAATGCTCGTGTGAGAGTAATGGGCGATGTTAATGTTGATGTAAGTGATGTTCATTCCTCTTCTTGTTATCAATATGTCTCGTGTTTTACTAGTTATGGCTATTCACAACTTGTAAACAAACCAACACGCGTAACCGAACACAGTAGAACACTTATAGACCACGTGTTGTCGAACACTTCAGTTTGCAAACGTGCAGAAGTTCTTGATATCAGTATTACCGATCATTACCCCGTGCTTTTTGTAATGTCAAACTGACTGAAATCAAGCAAGAAGTATTTTACGCGGACATTATTCAATGCGGGCGTATTTGTGCAAAATGTACACGCGATTGATTGGTCTCCCGTATACTCTTCAAACTGTTCTACCGAATCTTACAACACATTTGTAGACAAGTTTACAGAAGCAATATCCAACGCGTCCGCAACTGACCGCGTGCTCAGTAGGCATAAAATTCCGCGAGACCCTTGGGCAACGGGCGCGCTCTTACATTCCATTAAAATAAAATATAACATGTATCGAAAATTGAAACGTCAACCTTATAACACTTCCTTGAAGGAAAAATACTCTAGGTACTCGCAATATCTTAATACAACACTTTATGTAGCAAAGAAAAATTATTTTAGCAACTGTGTTCAACGGAACGGGAACGACTCGAAAAAAACTTGGAGCCTTCTCAACCAGTTTCTCGGACGAGACGTAAAACAACACCCACCAGAGAAAATAATTTACAATGATGCCACGTACAACACAGCCGAAAGTATATGTCATGCTTTTAGCGCATATTTTTCCTCCCACACTACATCCAAAGACAAAGCTTTTGATGCAACATATATACCCCACAAAAATGCTTCCTTTTACCTTTATCCTGCAGATGAACTTGAAGTTGCTTCAGTTATTTCAAGCTTGCGAAACACAGCCTCTGGAATTAACAGTCTTTCTGCGCATGCCGTTAAACTTGTCACAGATATCGTGTCACCAGTTCTCGCTCATTTCGTCCATACTATATTCGTCACGGGTGTGTGTCCAGCAAAGATGAAAATTGCCAAGGTACTGCAACTGTACAAGTCGAAGGACAAAGAAAGGATCGAAAATTATCGTCCGATTTCAGTGCTGCCATTCTTCAGCAAAATACCTGAAAAAAAAATATTCGCTTCCCGGCTTAATGACTATTTGGAAAAGCACAATATTCTTTCTCGGCACCAATTTGCTTTCAGAAAACGTCTGCCCACGCAAGCTGCAGTTTCAACATTTACAGATATAATTCGCAAGTCAATAGACAATGGCTATCTAGTGGCAGGACTGTTCATAGATTTCGCAAAAACCTTCGATTCGCTAAACCATATGTTATATTAAATGAAAAATTACTTCGCTACAGAATTAATGGATTACCTCTGACGTTAATTCGTAGTTACTTGGAAGACCGGCAACAAATTGTTCAGCTAGGAGATTCTCAGTCCGACAACACCCTTATTAAAATTGGCGTTCCCCAGGGGTCCATACTAGGACCCTTATTTTTTCTACTGTATATAAATGACTTGCCTTCACAACTTTTGTGTGCAACCCCTGTGCTCTACGCAGATGATACTAATCTTATAATAGCTGATCGTGAGGAATCCAACCTAATCAATAAGCTTAACTCTGAATTAGAGATATTGCACCAATGGTGCAATTCGAACGCCCTTCACTTAAACCCAACGAAGACAGTTTTTATTTTATTTCACTCTGAAAAAAAGAAAACGTCTATTCATTCTGACGTCATTTACAACCACCATCCCATAAAACAATCTAGCAAGACAAAATTTCTTGGTGTTATAATCGACAAACACTTAAAATTTCGCCTTCATGTGCGCTCTGTAGTTAACAAAACTTCATATGGCTTGCATATACTTTCAAAATCTCGCAACTACTTCCCTCCCAACATACTTATCAACCTTTAATACGCACTTGTTCACTGTCACACTAGTTACTGTAAAGGGATCTGGGTTTGCACATACAAAACTCATTTGTCACCAGTGTTCACGCTTCAAAAAAGAGCTCTTCGCATTTTAGGACCGAACAATATACACATTAAGAGTGAAGATCTATTCAAACGCCTCAGCATCCTCAATATTTATGATCTGGTAACATGCAACACTGCCTCAATCATGCATCAAATAATCCATGAAAAACTCGTCTTGACAGCAGTCTCGCTTCACCACTCACATCGCACTGCTGTGAATGTATCGCGTCGTCGTTTTATCCTGCCTAAGGTAACTACTAATTACGGTCGCTCTACACTAAACTTCAAAGGTACATCTATTTGGAATAAACTCGATTGTAACCTAACCAGTATAACAAATTTGAAAACATTTCTAAAAAACCTAAAGTACCCCCTTATTGATAATGTATAGCACACTTGCTCACAGTTTCCTTTTTCCCCCTCCTAAGATGCCTTTTAGTAGTAAGCATTCCTGGAAAAATTTGTAATTTGTCTGAAACTTTCTTTTGTACTATACTTGTTTGTTGTACTTAATTCAGACACTTCTGTTCGATCTTATTACAATGTGTATATTAACAGCTGCTATGGATGTTTTTTAACTAGAGATAACATCGGTAGGGACCCTTTAACAAATTTGTTGGGTCCTAAAAGTGTGTTTTTTGTAACCAATATATGTGTTATGTTCAGTAAACTTTCAAACTTACCCTTGTCCCACATTCCTAAGAGGAGGGCAACTAACTACATCACAAATGCAATGTTCTTTGTGATTACCTTAACTTGAAATTTTTGCATACAAAAAAAAAACCGTTACGAACCGTTACGGAATTTTTTTTTTTTTTGTTCGGCAACAGAAACGGAACGGAACATTTTGCGGTGGAACGAAACTAAAACCGAAACGAAAAACATTTCGTTCCGACACCCTGCTTGGAAGAGCCACCATATATTGAAAATTATGTTTGGGAAGGATGTAACAGGATCATATCAGAAAGAAAAGGTGGGGGTGTAGGAATGCTAATTCACCGCGGCGCCAAATGGGTTAGAGTGAAACAGTCGTGTTCAGAGCACCTCTCGGTTTTGGGCACAGTAGGTGGAAAGGAAACGTGGCTAGGGGTAGCCTACTTGTGGGCGGGGAGTAACTGCAGAGAAAAGAATCAGGAGATAGTGGATTGCATGTGTGCGGATATTAAGGAATTTGGTAATGGGGCCGAAATCATCCTTATAGGGGGACATGAATTCCCACATACATGGGTAACAGCCGATTCGTTTAAGAAAAGCGTCAGGGGATTTCCCCGGTGAGTAAAAGTGTGGCGGAAAGAGCAACCGAGGAAGAGCTAGTACTTGAGAATTTCAACTGGAAAAAGGCCGAAGGAAAAATTCCAAAGCGCACTGCCGCGGGTTTAGATGTGGTTCCCGTTAGCCTCATTAACGAACTAGGACATAAGACTAAAGAAGCATTGTTGACAGCCGTAGAAAAATGCTTAACCCTTTGCGACACGGCGTCCTCGTTTGGGGACGCGAACTTCGGAGGCGCGTCCCACGCCACGTGTTTCTTCAAATGACCTGAAACTCAGTGTGCACATTCGTGCACGCTTTTCCTGATTGGACAACTAACGGTCATTTAACTTCATTGTCCTGCGTATTGCTGCAGATGATCACTTTGCTGGAGACACTACTATGTTAGACGATCGTTCGACGTGCCGCGTTCCCGGACCAACGTCAAGAGTATTTTTTTTTCTCCGGTCGACACGAATACAACCGAAAAAGCAAGTGTGCATGCGTTTCGGGCCTAATAGTTGATTCTTTTTATGCAAGTATTGAAACTGTCTGATTTCAGAATAATTAGATAATGAGTTACACGCCAATTAATTTTTTTTTACTGAAACTCGCATAAAACAACACATTGCTTCGTTTTCTTTTTTGGATAGTAATAGTGAGCGTCTTGAAATGATGCCATGCGCATTTGACGCATTTGCAGACAGTGCATCATAATTCGTGTCTGAAGGGGTTAAAAGACGGACAGATACCGGACAGTTGGCGGAAAAGTAGAATGAACTTAGTCTATAAAGGCAAGGGAGAAAAGGATAAGATTCGCTCGTATAGACCACTAACCATTACATCGGTACTATACAGGTTGGCGATGCAACCAGTAAAAATGAAAATAGAAACATGGGCAGAACATAACGATATTTTGGGAGAACTTCAGAACGGATTTCGAGTCGACAGGCGGTTAGACGATAACCTGTTTGTTCTCACTCAGTGTATAGCAATATCTAAAATAGAAAATAGGCCCTTGTAAGTGGCTCTTCTAGACATCACTGGGGCATACGACAACGTTAATCAGGAAATCTTCTTGGATATATTGAAAGGAATGGGCATAGGGGACGGTTGTATACAGCTTTTGAGGGAGATATACCGATAAAATACAGTTTGCATAGAATGGGAAGGAATGAGCAGCAAAGAAAACGTTGAGATTAGCAAGGGGCTGAGACAGGGATGTCCTTTGTCCCCGCTGTTATTCACGTTGTACATGGTGAGTATGGAAAAGCACTAGACGGTAGTGTAGACGTCCGGGGCGTTGGTTGCGTGATGATATTGCGTATTCACAAGTAAAGAAAGACAAAGGCACGTCTAAAATAAGAACTCGTATATTTAAGCAAAAGCGTTGAGTGCGAACGAGGCAGCAGCGACGGGGCGACTGGCGTAGCTTCGGCCCGGCGGCTGTGTTTACAACACCCGGCCGCTGTAACTCGAGTTCCCAGGCCACACTCCGTGCCCGCACAGTAAACACAACACGATGCGAACGTGGACTCCGAGCGCCGAGCACGCTCGCTCGGCGCGGTTGCTATATAGCCCCCCCCCCCCCGCTAGTGAAGGAGCCTGCTGAAAGGAGGGAGCCTGAACGATACAGAGCGACGCTCCCTGGTTGCAGCGGTGGGAAGGGGTGAAGAGTGCGATGAAGTGGTGGAAACGGAGGCGGAAGGTGTGGCGCAATCTGGAATACCACGGGGCAGTGGGTCCTCGACGATGGCTGCTTTAAGGCGGTCGATAGACACGGTATCATGACGACCGTTCAAATCAAGCGTGTAGAGCTTCTCAGGGCGCTTGATGACGCGGTAAGGTACATCGTAAGGGCTCTGCAAAGGCTTCCGGACTGCGTCGCGGCGCACAAACACGTGTGTCGCCGTTCCCAAGTCAGGAGAGATCTAGGTAGGAACACGGTGTTTTACGCGAGGTTGTGGGGCAGAAAGACTGCGCATAGCTGAGCGCAGCTGCACCACATATTCGGTTGGATCAGGGCAAGGCGAGGTGGTTGATTGATCGAGAATTATCCAGGAAGGCGGAGCGGTGAACCATAGGTCAGTTCGGCAGGTGTACACTTGATGTCTTTCTTTAACGTCGTCCTAAGGCTAAGCAAAACAAGTGGCAGTGAAACTGTCCAGTTGACCGTGTCGGGTTGCGCCTTCAAGGATGCTTTCAGGGTCCGGTGAAAACGCTTCCGCGAACTTCCCAGCAAAACCTTGAGCTTCTTGAAAAGAGCAGACTCGAACTGTCGACCGCGATCGGTGGCGATTGTAGAGGGAACGCCAAAGCGTGACAACCAACCCGATACAAAAGCTTTAGCGATTGTTTCGTTTCTTTTGTCGGGAATGGGAAACGCCTCTGGCCACCGAGTAAAACGGTCAATGCATGTCAGCAGGTAGGTGTTTCCATCCGACGGAGGCCATGGTCCGAGGATGTCCAGATGAACTTTATCGAAACGTTCTGAAGGCGGTGTGAAGGTGCCGTACGGAGAGCACGTATGACGATAAACCTTGGACTGCTGGCACTGCAAACAACTACGGGTCCAAGCACGAACGTCTTTGTTAATTCCCGGCCAGACAAAACGCTGGGTGATAAGGTGTTGAGTAGCGCGGATGCCAGGATGAGAAAGGGTATGCAAGGAGTCAAAAACAACCCGACGGAAATCGCTCGGAACAACTGGTCGAGGGTTGCCGGTAGACATGTCGCACAAGATAGGAACGTTGCAGGACGGAAGGGTAACTTCACGAAACCTGAGTGTCCCAGGGGATAGGCGAAGTTTAGCGATTTTTTCGTCCTGTGCTTGCGCTGACGCTAGGGCGCTGAAATCGACAGTTGCCGGCGCTGCGGCGCAAGATACGGAAGCCGTCAGGCGAGAAAGCGCATCGGCTGCAGCATTCGCAGATCCCTGCACATGCCGGAGATCGGTTGTGAATTCCGCGATGTAAGCAAGGTGACGACTCTCACGGGGCGAAAACTTGCTGCTTGCAGACTTGATGGCAAACGTCAACGGCTTGTGATTCGTGGCGATGAAAAAATATCGGGCTTCAAGGAAATGACTGAAGTGGCGCACACCCATATAAGCAGCAAGGAGTTCACGTCCAAAAGTGCTGTAGCGGCTTTCTGTGGGTGACAACTTGCGCGAGAAGAATGCCAACGGCTGCCACGATCCGTCAAAGAACTGTTGTAAGGCGGCTCCAACTGCCACATCCGACGCGTCGGTCATGAGGCAGAGTGGAGCGCCTGGTGTTGGGTGAACAAGCAGGGTAGCGTCTGCGAGCTCTGTCTTAACTGCTTCAAAGAAGCTTGATGCATTCTCAGACCATGTAATGGTAGTACACTTCTTCTTCTTACCCTGAAGCAGGTCAGTAAGGGGTCTAATCAGGTCAGCACAGCGGGGAATGAAACGCCGATAGAAATTGATCAGTCCCAGGAACTCGCGCAGTTGACGCAAAGAGGTTGGCTTTGGGAAGTCTCGAACGACTTGCACTTTCGAAGGGAATGGCCTGATGCCATGACAATCAACGTGGTGTCCGAGAAAGTCAAGTTCAGGCACGCCGAACGTACACTTGGTTTTGTTGACGATGAGGCCGTACTCCGCAAGGCGTTCGAAGAGCTGTCGAAGATGGGAAAGGTGTTCGTCTGCGTTGCGGCTAAAGATGAGGAGGTCATCGATGTACGCAAAGCAGAACGGCAGGCCTCGGGTGACTGTGTCTATAAACCGCTGGAATGTTTGAGCGGCGTTACGGAGCCCGAAGGGCATCCGCAAATATTCAAAAAGACCGAAAGGTGTTATGACAGCAGTCTTGGGAAAGTTCGAGGGTTCGACAGGTATCTGATGATACGCCTTGACCAGGTCAATCTTCGAAAAGATGGTTGCTCCATGCAGTGGTGCTGTGAAGCCGGCGATGTTAGGCAGTGGGTAGCGATCAGGAACAGTGGCGTTGTTCAAA
Source organism: Rhipicephalus sanguineus (assembly GCF_013339695.2). Taxonomy (NCBI): domain Eukaryota; kingdom Metazoa; phylum Arthropoda; class Arachnida; order Ixodida; family Ixodidae; genus Rhipicephalus; species Rhipicephalus sanguineus. The sequence continues at coordinate 142,691,553 of NC_051186.1, read as the reverse complement.
GCGCGGTAGTCGCCGCAGGGTGGCCAGTCACATGAGGACTTCTTGGGCACCATGTGCAGCGGAGAAGCCCAAGGACTTGATGAAAGTCGCACAATGCCAAGCTCGAGCATGTGATCAAATTCAGCTCGGGCAACCTTGAGTCGATCTGGTGCGAGGCGTCGTGAACGACCATGGACAAGTGGCCCTGAGGTAATAATGTGGTGGGTAACATCGTGCTTGACGGGGCGCAGAAAATTGGACGGGCGAAGCAAGCTTGGAAAGTCGTCTGTTCGTACACTGACGAAGGTGGCTTGCTGATAACTTCGGTGATGCCGGTTGTTGACGCTATACCTTGCACCGTTATAGGTGTGTCTTAGCATCGACAAGGCGCTTGCGGGAGATGTCCACGAGCAGGTCGAAATGACGAAGGAAGTCCGCTCCGAGAATTGGGTAAGAAACGTCCGCTACGAGGAAAACCCAACGAAAAACGCGACGGAGTCCAATGTTCAGCGTGACAGCGCTCACCGTAAGTCATGATGGTGGTCTTGTTGACGGCTTGCAACGTAAGTGCAGATCGGCGATTCTTCGGGAATGCGGGTGAGGGTGGAACAACGCTAACTTCAGCTCCCGTGTCCACGAGGAAACGGGGCCCAGAGGCCTTGTCCAAAACGAAGAACAAGCGGCTGCTTGCTGGACCGCCACCACTCGCCGCTTCTAGTGGTGAGTCGGAGTGTTTCCCGAGAAAGTGCAGGGAGATGAGCACTTTCGGGCGGCTGCACCGAAGGTCCGGTGATACCAACACTCGCCGGGATGCGGAGACTGTGATGAGGAGCGCCGGCGGGAAGAGGAGCAGCGGCGTGACGAGGATCGAGAGCGCGCAGACAGGGTAGCTATCTGAGCGGAGCTGTTTGATCTGGCTGCGAAAGTCGTCGCGTAGAGCTTGCAGGTCTGGTGGCGAAGGGCGAGATGCCTCACTTGTTGTGGAAGTGGTCGCGATCGCTGACATGGTTGGGGAGTCGAATTCCATCACGGAGTCGGCAAGCTGCGCGAGCTTTTCCAGCGAGAAGTCCGCTGCAGCGGCGAGCACCATGCGGACGGTCGAAGGCATGCAGGCGCTGTAGGAAGAGCTCTCGTAGCAGGTCCTGATCGAACGAGGTGGCCTTGTCACCAAGAAGCTGCTGAACACGGCGCAAAAGCTGTGAAGGCTTACGGTCGCCTAGTTCTTCAGCAGAAAGCAGCTGTTGGAGACGCTGCCTCTCTGAAGACGAAGTGCGTTTCAGGAGCTCGGCCGACAACTTCTCATAGGGGTTCGTCTCCAGTGGAGCCAGAATGAGGTCTCTGATTTCGCTGTCGATCTCCGGTGGAAGCGCAGACACCACGTGGTGGAATTTTGATGTCTGAGCCGTTATCCGGGCTGTGACAAACTGGCTGTTTACTTGCGCCAGCGAGAGAGACGGATCAGCAGGCCAGAATTGCGGAAGCCGAAAAGAAACAGCGGAGACTGCTTGCATCGCTGCAGGGTCGGTGGACGCTTGTCTGGAGTCGCCGGTGGTTTCCATCGTTGTCGCAGCCAGGAAAATGATTGCAAAATTTTCGATAGTCCGTGGTTACCAATTTGCAGACGTCAGGGCGTTGGTTGCGTGATGATATTGCGTATTCACAAGTAAAGAGAAACAAAGGCACGTCTACAATAAGAACTCGTATATTTAAGCAAAAGCGTTGCGAGGCGAACGAGGCAGCAGCGACGGGGCGACGGGGCGACGGGGCGACATGGCCAGCATGTCGGCGATAGTCTTATTTAGACGCTCGGTGAGGCCGTTGGTCTGTGGGTGGTACGCGGTGGTCCGGCGGTGGCTTGTGTAGCTGTATTCCAAGATCGCCCGAGTTAGGTCAGCCGTAAACGTCGTACCTCTGTCGGTGATGAGAACCTCTGGGGCGCCGTGTCGAAGGACGATGCTCTCAACGAAGAACTTGGCTACCTCAGCGGAACTGCCTTTGGGCAGGGCTTTTGTTTCGGCGTAGCGGGTGAGGTAGTCGGTGGCCACGACGATCCATTTATTTCCGCAAGTCGACGTTGGGAACGGCCCCAGGAGGTCCATCCCGATCTGCTGGAATGGTCGCCGAGGAGGCTCGATCGGCTGAAGGAAGCCCGCTGGTCTTGCGGGCGGTGTCTTTCGTCGCTGACAGTCTCGGCACGTCCTTACGTAGCGAGTGACGTCGGCGGCAAGGCGCAGCCAGTAGTACTTTTCCTGTACTCGTGCGAGCGTGCGGGAAAGTCCGAGGTGTCCAGCCGTCGGGTCGTCGTGCAGGGCATGCAGAATTTCTGGTCGCAGTCCTGAAGGTACAACGACAAGGCAGCTGGCTCGGGCAGGAGAGAAGTTCTTCTTTACGAGGACGTTGTTTTTCAAGAAAAATGATGCCAACCCTCGCCTGAATACTTTTGGGACAACGATGGTGCTGCCCTCCAGGTATTCAACTAGACTCTTCAGCTCCGGGTCGGCTCGCTGTTGTTCGGCGAAGTCGTCGGTACTTATGGCTCCCAAGAAGCTGTCATCATCGTGGTCGTCGGGCGGTGGTGGGTCGACGGGGGCACGAGACAAGCAGTCGGCGTCGGAGTGTTTCTTTCCGGACTTGTACACGACGGTAATGTCGAATTCTTGAAGTCGTAGGCTCCACCGTGCGAGTCGACCTGAAGGGTCCTTCAAGTTAGCTAGCCAACACAATGCGTGGTGGTCGCTCACAACTTTGAAGGGCCTGCCGTAGAGGTAGGGGCGAAACTTGGATGTAGCCCAGATGATCGCTAGGCACTCCTTTTCCGTTGTGGAATAGTTCGTTTCTGCCTTTGATAGCGACCGGCTAGCATAACTGATGACCCTTTCCTGCCCGGCAGTCTTCTGCACAAGGACGGCGCCGAGTCCTACGCTGCTTGCGTCGGTGTGGATTTCCTTATCGGCGTATTCGTCGAAATGCGCTAGTATCGGAGGCATCTGAAGGCGTCGTTTCAGTTCTTCAAATGCTTCGATTTGCGCCGTTTCCCACTTGAATGGCACGTCGGTCTTCGTGAGGTGAGTTAGCGGCTCGGCGATTCGTGAAAATTCCTTGACGAAGCGCCTGTAGTAGGCGCACAAGCCGAGAAAACGGCGCACGGATTTAGAGTCGCTGGGTGGCGGGAAGGCAGCGATGGCAGCTGTTTTCCGTGGGTCTGGGCGAACGCCATCCCTGCTGATAACGTGACCCAAAAACAAGAGCTCCTCGTACGCGAAGCGGCACTTTTCAGGTTTCAAAGTGAGGCCGGAGGTCTTGATTGTTTCAAGTACAGCTTCAAGGCGCCGGAGGTGTTCGTCGAAGCTTGAGGCAAACACAACGACGTCGTCCAAGTACACGAGGCACGTCTGCCACTTCAAGCCAGCCATCACTGTGTCCATAACACGTTGGAATGTCGCAGGTGCCGAACAAAGACCGAAGGACATGACCTTGAACTCGAAGAGGCCGTCTGGTGTTATAAAGGCCGTCTTTTCTCGGTCTCTCTCGTCGACTTCGATTTGCCAGTAGCCGGTCTTGAGGTCCATCGACGAAAAGTACTTCGCGTTGTGGAGTCGATCCAGGGCGTCGTCTATCCGTGGAAGAGGGTACACGTCCTTCTTCGTGATTTTGTTCAGGCGACGATAATCGACGCAGAAACGTAGGGTTCCATCCTTCTTCCTCACTAACACTACGGGAGACGCCCACGGACTCTTGGACGGCTGGATGATGTCGTCGCGTAGCATTTCGTCGACTTGCTTCTTAACGGCGTCCCTTTCTCGCGTCGAAACCCGGTAAGGACTCTGACGGAGTGGTCGAGCATTTTCTTCCGTTATGATACGGTGTTTAGCAAGGGGCGTTTGCCGGACCCGTGATGACGACGAGAAACAGTCCTTGTATTTCTTCAGAAGGCATCGGAGCTGTTGGTGTTGGCGGGCGGGAAGGCTTGGGTTTACGTCGAAGGATGGCTCAGGCATTGCGGTTGTCGTTATAGCTTCGTGAGAATCTCAAAAGGCAAACGCATCGCTGACAGCCAAGATTTCTTCGATGTACGCAATCGTCGTGCCCCTGCTCAGGTGTCTGTATTCTTGGCTGAAATTCGTTAGCATCACGCTTCCTTTCCCTTCATACAGCCGAGCAATGCCTCTTGCGACGCAAATGTCACGGTCTAGCAGCAAACCCTGATCGCTCTCGATGACACCTTCGATGCATTCAGCCGTTTCGGTGCCGACGGGAATTATGATGCTGGATCTAGGAGGAATGGTGACTTGATCCTCGAGCACGTTCAGGGCATGTTGACATGGGTTCGTATCCGGCGGTGTCGCTTTCTCCGACGATAGGGTTATCGCCTTGGTTCTTAAGTCGATGACGGCGCCGTGGTCACTTAGGAAGTCCATTCCAAGTATCACATCCCTGGAGCAGTTTTGTAGGATTACAAAGCTCGCAGGATAAGTCCGGTTGTTGATAGTGACTCTCGCCGTGCAGACACCAATCGGCGTTATTAGATGGCCTCCAGCGGTCCGGATCTCGGGGCCTTCCCAAGCAGTCCTAACCTTCTTCAACTTTGCTGCGAACGGCCCACTGATGACGGAATAGTCGGCTCCAGTATCGACGAGAGCGGTGACGTTGTGGCCGTCGATCAGAACGTCGAGGTCGCTAGTCCGCCGTCTTGCGTTGCGGTTACGTCGCGGCGTCGGGTCACGGCTACGTCGGTTTGCACCGCTGCTTCCGCGTTGCGTCGTCAGGTCTGCTTCCGGTCGCAAAGTTTCGTCTTCAGGACGTTGACGTCGTTCGGCGTGCGGCGGGGGTTCGGAACTTCGTCGCGGTGTCGTCGTCGACGGCGGAGGATCTTCAGCATTTCGTCGTTCAGCAACCGCACCTCCACCGGTTGCTGCCCTTAGTTTTCCGGATATGGGCTAGGCGACCGGCCCCGGTTTGGGCCAGTGTACTGCCGGCGGTGCGGTGACATGTAGCGGCCGGGCGACGGTGAGCGGGGAGGTCGTCGTTCTTGCCACTGTGTGCCTGTGAGGTAGTCGTCGATGTCGCGAGGCCGTTCGCCTGGCTGCGGGCGCGGCGCGTTGACGGGGAATCCGCGTAGCCCCATCTGACGGTACTGGCAGCGGCGGTACGTGTGGCCGGCCTCCCCGCAGTGGTAGCAGAGCGGGCGGTTGTCAGGGGCGCGCCAAACGTCGGTCTTCCTTGGCGCGTAGCGCGGAGCATAGCGCTGGGCGACAGGAGGACAGTAGGGTGTCGGTGGTGGTGGCGGCGGCGGCGTCTGGCGGCGGAACTGCTGCGGCGACGCGGCGTCTTGACGTGGACGAGGAGCGGGGGCGTTGCGTCGTCGGGCTGCAGCAGCGTAGCTCATTGCTTGTGGCTCAGGCTGCGCTGGTTCAGGTGCTCCCAGAAATTGCTGGATTTCCTGGCGTACGACGTGGGCGATCGGGTCCACTTGAGGCTGGGAGGAGGGCAACAATTTACGCAGCTCCTCCCGCACGATAGTTCTGATGGTGTCACGCAAGTCATCAGATTGTAGCGCGTGAACTTCCCCGAAGGTCGTCGTAGGAATGCGGCGGTTGTACTGTCTCGTACGCATTTCCAGCGTCTTCTCGATCGCCGTTGCTTCCGTCAGGAATTCTCGGACGGTCTTGGGTGGGCTACGCATCAGTCCAGCGAAGAGTTCTTGCTTGACCCCTCGCATGAGTAAGCGGACTTTCTTTTCCTCGAGCATGTCGGAGTCAGCGTGGCGGAAAAGTCGGTTCATTTCTTCCGTGAAGATGGCCACGTTTTCGTTCGGATGTTGCGCCCGTGTCTCCAACAAGGCCGCGGCCCTTTCTTTTCGGACGACGCTCGTGAACGTCGCCAAAAAATTGCCGCGAAAGAGGTCCCAAGTACGGAGTGAGGACTCCCGATTCTCGTACCAGGTCCTTGCTGCGTCTTCCAAATAAAAGTACACGTGGCGCAGGTTGTCGTCGGAGGTCCAGTTGTTAAATTTCGAGACCCTTTCAAACGTCTCCAGCCAGGTCTCGGGGTCTTCACATGGTGAACCACGGAATGTCGGTGGCTCTATGGGCGGTTGCATCACTATCGCTGCAGGGGACACTGCGGTCGTCATTGTGCTTGTTGCCTTCGTTGCCGTGGCTCTAGACTTTTCCGGTAGGGGTCCGTACTCCGGTGCTAGGCCTTGTTGCCTACGGCTAGCTCGCTGTTCGTGGTTGGCGTCGATGTCTTCTCCGCGCTGGGGGCTGTGTTCACGGCTTGACGGGGGCGTCCGGATCATGAAGGAACAGCACCTCCACCAGATGTCACGTGGTCGTGACGTCGACGACGGCAGCAGTCAGCACGTCCGAGATGAAACTCTTTATTAGGCCGAACTTGTGGCCGGGAAAATGAAACATCAGCTACAGCAATAAACTGATAGCGGCGAACAGAGCGTCGACCGTCGATCAACTGAAAAGTGGTGAAGCGCGTCGGCTTTTATACAGGCGCTATCGAACTTTCCAGCGATATCGCTGCTTGTTGCGCATGTTCTAGAATAAGCTCGAGCGTTCGCGTCTTGCGCGCAATCTTAACAAAACAATCTACAAATCTCGCGAAGCTTCTCGAACACTGAGACGCGGTTCGCGCTGAGCGTCGCTGGCAGTCTTTGTGGGCGAAAACGGAATACAACAAAAGTGATAATAAGGAACGCACGTGGCAATATCAACAAAGAGCATTAAGCGAAAAGTCAGAGAGGCGGAGAGGATTCACTGGACGGCAGCTATGGAGAAAAAAACCGGCTTTGAACAACTACCGAGTGTGTGTGTGTGTGTGTGTGTGTGTGTGTGTGTGTGTGTGTGTGTGTGTGTGTGTGTGTGTGTGTGTGTGTGTGTGTGTGTGTGTGTGTGTGTGTTGTGTGTGTGTGTGTGTGTGTGTGTGTGTGTGTGTGTGTGTGTGTGTGTGTGTGTGTGTGTGTGTGTGTGTGTGTGTGTGTGTGTGTGTGTGTGTGTGTGTGTGTGTGTGTGTGTGTGTGTTATATATTCGTCGAGCCTGGTGGCACACTTGTCACCGCCCCGTTCTAAAGGGGACGCTCATAACTAACATCCGTCCATCCATTCTGCATGGGACAGCCACCGCTGTCGCATATTTTACCCGAATGAAGCCTAGCGCTCGGCAGTGCGGCGACATTTTTTTAAGCTTTCACGTGGTTTTTATTGTACACAGATAATACATTTTTGAGCTGTGCGGATAATGCCCTATAAAGCTAAGAACAACAGCAAGGGAAATCTGGGCTAGTTGGTTATCGTTCATTTTCAATGCGCTCGTGTCGTCGCATTCTTGGTCTGTGTCCTCGTCTTTTTTGCGCTGTAGGCTGATTGAAAATGAGCTAAGAACAACGCTGAACGTTCTTGCTTCATTCCTGACTGCAACTTTGGGTACAGATAGGGGTCTGTGAAAGTTTGAAAAGCTCGAATAACAAATCGAATGGTGTTCTATTTGATTCGGTACTCGAATGGAATAGCACATATTCGAAATGCCGAATATTTTTCAAATTATTAGCATGGCAGGAAAAGCTCAAACGAGCAACACACTGGAACATCGAGGCAGCACTTTTCTTGTTTTAATTGTTGGACTACCAAGATACATGCATGTAGCCAAATTTTTCACGGAACTACCGATGTCGTACTAATCACAGATGAAGGTGCTTCTATTTAAAACTCTAGTGTCGCCGAACGATAGTGTCTTCAATCTGCTATGCTTATCATGAGATTCCTGACGTTGGTTCATAAAAGGTTTGATTTTTATGCCTCAGTTTTATCTAAACTTGGCGACAAAGTACCGCCTTGAATTCTGAAGGAACCGCTGCATATCAACGTACAGTTACAAGATATATCGTAGGCTGTCACTGCTTATACGAGCTTAACTCAGTTTCCACAACTGTGGCGTTTTTTTCCGCTTATAATTAATCGTGATGTTCCTTTGTTAATGTTTGTGACTATTTGTTGCAAATGAAATATTGTTGAAATATAGAACTGTCATGAAAATTGTTGCCTTTTTTGAACACTATTCGAATAGTATTCAATTAGTATTCAATTCGATTCAAAATTGACTATTCACACAGCCCTAGGTACAGGTCGTCCACAGAAAAAACATCTTTGTTCCAAGCACCGACGTACAATAAAATAAAAGGAGCTGTTTGAGAAGTGGGCTCGTGCGTTACTGTGAGCTGATGCTGAAGTGGTGTCCGCCTTGTTTTATATCGCGGGTTATGTAACAAGGAATAGATTCTTTGCATCAACGAACCTTGCAAAGCAGCTTGCCTCATCACCGAAGAAAATGGGACCCTAAATCTGCTGGCGCATGCCTCTTGGAAGTGGGACCATGGTGGACTCCTTTATCCATCAGGCGCGCCGCACGACTTGATTCAGTCCACTTTTTTAGCACAGCTGACCACTTTTTTAGCACAGCTCGCCTTCATGCACAGTCCGTTGCAGACATGTGGCAAAAGATTGGGCAAACGCCAGAGGTCGGCTACAGTGAGCATAGCATTACGTTAACGCGATCTCTTGCATGCTTTTATTGCTTAAGTCGGGTGCACTTTTAAAAGGAGTCAGCCAAAAGGAGGAAGAAAAGAAAGCCAAGTGGGCTAAAAAATGGGCTAAAAAGTGGGCTTAGAAAAGTGGTTCGGCTGAAGTGTGACGCACAACCACAGCCCTTGCAGTGGTCTGCCAGGGGCCCGCCCATCTTGCTGCTGACCGCCAAGCGGTGCTCCCTAGCACGATTGTTGGAACACCAGCCCGTTTGGCTGATGTACACCCTACCACAGCTTAGGGGAATATTGTACACCACATTGCTGACACACTGGGTGTCACTGGCTGCGATCTTCTTTATATTGCACGTAATACCTTACGTTCACTGGTTCTCGTACAATATAAAGATTACAGCCAGATACAGTGTGCGCATTGTGTTTTCTGCTCCATGCAATCTAGCCGGGATTTGCCCCTTGATGGCAAATAAGCAGCCGGATGCATGCTGCAAGAAGCACGCCACGCGATACACCGAGTGTGTCAGCAATGTGGTGTGCAATATTCCCCTAAGCTGCGGTAGGCTGTACATCCGCCAAACGGGCCAGTGTTTCAATGATCGTGCAAGGAAGCACCGCTTGGCGGTCAGCAGCAAGATGGGTGGGCCCTTGGCAGACCACTGCAAGTGCTGTGGTTGTGAGCCACACTTCAGCCAAACCACTTTTCTAAGGAGAGCAAGCAGCCGCACTGAAAGGGGGACAATTGAGACATTCCTAATAAAAAGGGCAGGCAGTTAGTGCGCCATCAATAGATTTAAGTGACAAAGAAGTAAGGTTTTTTAAAGATAGCCTGTAGACGTGTCAAGTTTAGGTTGTGCGCTGCCCGATTTGCTTCTCACTCGGATTGATCCTGTGATGGACATGTGCTCGTACATGTGTGCTGGCATGATTTTACAGCTCAGGTCAATGCAGCTTCCGGCGCATGTCTCCACTCTTTCAGTGGCTCATGATGAATTGTTAGTTGGTCTATGTTTCTATTTATGTAATGATTACCTTGTTCGGCAGCCTATATAAATCGACATGGTTTCTGTTAATAAACAGTTGGAAGTTGCAGCCCGTGTCATTTCGTCCCCATCCTCTTTGCGCCATACCAGTTTTTCTCAAATGGTGGTATAAAATTGCCAATGAACATAAAATTGCTTGACAAGCATGTTTCTGGGGGTAAATTGTGGGAGGCTATTTCTGACAGGTATACATGATGGTGAATGGAGCTGAAGTTAAAAAAGAAAAGCTATACCTTAACACATTATAACAAACAAGCGCTAGCTTTTTCATGTGATGGATTTACCGGAATTACATATTAGCTAGAATTATGCTAGACACTGCTTATGAATTACAGTTAAAAACGAACTTCACCATGCAACGTACACTTAACCTATTTGCTGCTCAGTGTTCTTTTATTTGGCCTGGCACTGACAGCCATGCTCGTTTTTAAAATTTTATTAAAGGCACGATTTTAATTCCTATATAACAGAAAAAACCTAGTTATAAAAACCAAATGGCTGCCATGGCAAGGTGTGTGTCCCCGTCTGATTTTTCTGCATTTACGTCACTGTGGAGTTTATTAAGTTGATTCCTTTTCCACTTACTGCATGTAAATGTTTCTTTCAGATGTTGAAGCACAACAAGCCTGATAGAAGAGGATATTCGGGATGTGTTCTTGTAACAGCTGCTGCAGATGGCATTGCAATAAATTCCTTCACGATTCAGCAATGCTATGATTTCAATTTGTGCAAGTGACCGAACCAGTTTGCCTTGTGGCTCTACAAGGCAGCCACAAAGACAGCTGGCCAGCATCCATGCCAAATTTATGAAAACTTTCTCACCCATAATTTCACCTAGCTATGACTCGAAAGGAATCTGGTTTACTCCTGTCAACCTCTGGAACAGCGTAAATTAACATGTCAGCTGGGAGATGCTCTCAGGTCCAGCAGGAATGTCTACTGGTTCAAGCAAGGAGTCCAGCAATTTACAGCTGAGACTAACATGTGTTCCTGCTGGAAAATCATGCTTTCCAGCTGGGAATGACTTCCAGTTACAGCTGGAAAATGCATGCTTTCCAGCTGGGAATATTTTCCATTTCCAGCTGTATTATTGAACCGGAAATTTTCCCAGCTGGAGATATTTCCAGCTAGAAAAAGCATTCCAGCTGGAAAAGTATCCAGCTGGGAAAAATTTCCGGTTCAATAATCCAGCTGGAACTGGAAAATTTTTCCACCTGGGCTCGCTGAGGGAAAACGATTAACGTTGGAAAGTGTGGCACTGAAAAAAAAGCTAGCCATGTTCGTCGAACGCTGCTAGCAAGGCTGCGCTCTACGTCATGTGCTCAGCGCCATGCGACCTAGAGTTACTGTATGTGCTACCTTTACACAGTGACTCTAATGCGACCCTGCGTACAGCGCCCCTTGCGGCATCGGTGCACTTTGGGGACCGGTTTTCGAAGCCGCTTCTCACACCTCCCCTACACTGTAGCTTTACCCACCTAACGTCTCCTGCCACCCGGTGGCAGGAGACACTGCCTCTAGCCACCCTGCCTTCATAACAAAATAACAAAAAGAGCGCATCTGAGGTTGCCTGACACGCCGTTCTCGAAAAGCCACAGTCTTATACGGATCCAAGCCAAGTTGGGTGAAAATAGCTTTTCCTTATTTCGACCCGGTCAAACTAAGCTCGGCTCATTTTCACCGGGTCGGAATAGTCACTGCCACGGAATGATGGGTAGTACAGGAATTTGCCTAACCTTCGTGCTTACAGCTTCGGACAAACTTGTGGCTTTGTTTATTGCTGTGGTTTGGTGTTCGTTTCAGATAAAAGAATAGACCGTTGTGAACTTCGTGACCAGATTTGAATTGGTGAGCCTAAAAAAGTGAAAGTGGTGAAGTGGAACTGCTGGTTTTGCTGAACTTCGTTTTGCGACAAAGTGGATGCAGATAAAACTAAAGTAATGTGGAACAATCTTGTCAGAGAACAGCGCTTTGCGATAGCTGGCGAGACACTGGAAGTTCTAAAGGAGTGCGTCTACTTAGGACAGGTAGTAACCGCGGAGCCGAACCATGAGAGTGAAATAACTAGAAGAATAAGGATGGGTTGGGGCTCATTCGGCAAGCATTATCAAATCATGAATGGTAATCTACCACTATCCCTCAAGAGGAAGGTATATAACAGCTGCATCTTACCGGTACTTACCTACGGAGCAGAAACCTGGAGACTTACAAAGAGGGTTCAACTTAAATTGAGGACGACGCAGCGAGCGATGGAAAGGAAAATGATAGGAATAACCTTAGGAGACAGGAAGAGAGCAGAGTGGGTCAGGGAACAAACGGGGGTTAAGGACATCATAGTTGACATCAAGAAGAAGAAATGGATATGGTCCGGGCACGTAGCACGTCGGCAGGATAACCGGTGGTCACTAATGGTAACTGACTGGATTCCAAGAGATATGGCAAACGCGTGAGGGGGAGACAGAAAATTAGGTGGGTAGATGAGATTAAGAAGTTTGCAGGTATAACGTGGCAGCAGAAAGCACAGAACCGGGTTGATTGGCGGAACATGGGAGAGGCCTTTGCCCTGCAGTGGGCGTAGACAGGCTGATGATGGATGCAGGTGACACGGAGCCAAACGGAGCCGAAAGAACGAAGTTTAGACAAATCCTTGTACTACCCATAGAGGTGTGCGCCGCCGCGCCGCGCCGCCGCCGCCGCCTGTTTTTGGTCACGCCCACTGATCTCCACTAGGAGGAGCTGGATGGCGCATCGCGCACGCGGGCGTGAAGCCACCGGAAGCCGCCGTTTTTGTCCCGGAAAAGAGCTTTTCTCTTATTTTTTTTAAAGAAATACCTGCTTGTAGCACAGTAAACTGTATGAATCGACCGGAAAAGTCGTCAGGGAAGACATTTCACGCTAAGTACCTCAAAGTTGCATTACTTTTTACGCATTTTGTACGTTGCAGCACTCCGCCGTATTCGGATGGTGTTGGCACGGCGTCTGTCATCTTTCGTGTAGCGTTCGTCGGCGTCTAAAGTGAGGCGTAATCGCAGAGTTTGAAAAAATAAAAAATAAAAACGATCATAACAACAGCTGGAACCCGAGAATATTTGAATTGCACGACTGAGACGCACAGAAGACGCCAGCTTCCGGAACAAACAGGGCACCTTCCGGTAGCTTCACAAGCGCCCGCCTCGCAGAGCGGGGATGCGCCGTCCAGCCTTTTTAATGGAGGTCAGTGGTCACGCCGCTCGCGCCGCCCAAGAGAGACCACGCCGCCGCCGCGCAATAATTCCGGCGCGCCGCCGTTAGTCTTTTCTTTTAATTCGAATGGGGAATCTGGAAATAAAATACATCACTTCGCCGGAGGAGCTCTTCTCGATGTGTCCATGTAATTAACTGTCCATTTCAGCGGCCCCTGAATAGCGGGAGCTCGGCGAGAAGCGCGCCCCCAGTTTCCGGTTCTTGTTCTGCAGCACCATCATGACATCGCATCACGAAGCTTTCAAACACTCTCGACACAAATGATAGGGACGGAATGCGCTTCAATGCAACGAACGCGGCCCTCAGATATCCGATTTTCGGTGCACAAGTCTTTTGAACGTGTTAGCCATCGATTTAGGTTTAATGCGGCCGCTCGTCTAACGCAGCTGTAAGGTCGGTACGCATTCCCTGCATCGTTCTCAAACAACTGGGACACATTCATATGCAAATTCAGAATTGACAAGTTCCTGTTTCTGTGCATTTCGTCCACTTTCTTCTTACGCTAGGAATGTGCTGGCGGGTTCGGTACCGCGACATGGTCAAGAGCGAGGTGACATCACGGCTCACCGCTTTTTCGAATCAGTGAATGCACTCTGCCGAAATGGAATGTGGACATCTCCTTTGGATGAACTTATCGAGAATAGCTCCCCAGAAGTGCTATCTTTTTCTTCTCCAGAAATATCACGAGTATTGCCTGACCTTAACGCTGCCGCGTCCTCCAGCCTTAAAGGGCGACGACCCACCTCGCTGGATAGTATATTCTTGGAGTCTTGGACCTAGTACAATGTGCATAAATAAATAAAATGGATAAGTAATATATATATATATATATATATATATATATATATATATATATATATATATATATATATATATATATATATATATATATATATATGATTGAGAAGAAGGACTCACGTACGAAATGTAGTTTTATTAACGTTTCGGCTGGTGGGCCAGCCTTCGTCAGAATGAATGTACTGCCTGTGACAGACACTATTTATAAGTGTGTAGCACAATCAAACGTGCTTAGGTGCAACACAAGAGCAACAGGTGCAACACAATCAAAAACGTGCATCGAAAGAAACATGTGCAACACAGTAAAACGTGTATCGAGTGCAACACAACAGGTGCAACACAAAAAAAAACGTTCACCGAGAGCAACAGGTGCAAAGATGTGTATCCAGATCAACAGGTACAATGGTGCAACACAATAAAACGTATATATATATATATATATATATATATATATATATATATACACATATATATATATATATATATATATATATATATATATATATATATATATATATATATATATATATATCGGTGCGTTAGTACACTTTTTCCTTTCATTCTTACTCGAGTAAATCGATAAAGCCAGAAGTAAAGAGAATGGCAACCTGAGAATATAGCTGAGCTAGTTGGTAGGTATTCATGTTAAGAAGACATGACGTGGAAACACGGGTATAAGAGAAAGGTCGAGAGAGTGAAGAGCTATTTCTCACGTAGACCACTACTCGCACTTGATTAATAGGTATGGCCTCTTACGTGGGAGTGCGCAGATAAATATTTGTGTCTATACCTTCGGTTCCGTCGCTGTGTGATTTTTCAGTTGTTAGCGGCATTTCTGGTGTCTTGACTACTCTCCTGTGTCCGTGTTTGCACGCCCTGTTTTTATAAAGGGTCCCTAACTGCCTCTGAAAATACAACAAAAAACAAAAACAACGAGCGCGTTATTCTCTCTTGGCATTTCTTGTCTTTTTGTGCACTTCGTGATGCCAGAACAGTGATTCACTTGATATCATCAGGGTACTTACATACTCTCGACTGGTCCATATACGAGAAATAACAGTTGTGAATTGTCTCCCATACTGCTTTGCTATGCAGCCGCCCACCCGCTCTTGCTTCTCTCGCACGACTATTGTGCGCGACTAATTTCGTTTCATTTTGTGCGTTTGCGAACGCGCATGCAGAGATAACAGACTGTAGCCAACAAGCGCGAAATCATTATAGGTTCAACGTTTAGTGCTGACATTGTACGCGTGCTTTATGAAGAAATAAGTGGCGATAGGAGATGTCCCCTGTAAGAAGGGTATTGAAGGCGAGAACGAAACCAATGGAAAAAGCGCCAGATGGTATGATCCTTCCAACGGACGCACTCTTTACAGCGGAGACGATGCAGCTTTTCAGAAAAAAGGCGAGCCCGCTTCGACGGTTTTTTGTATATTTTTTATTGCGTTTGCAATTAGGAAGTTTTCGAATAGCGTACGCAAAGCTTTGCGTTGGCTTTTCGCGCAACTCCGCATGCGTCGTAGGCTAACCGCTTGCGGGCTCCCGTTAAGTGACGGAAATAGCGCGCCGCAAAAGCTAACGCTAACTTAGCGTACGCTATTCGAAAACTGCCTATTGTATGGACACTCAGGACAGGTTTGCACCGTCGCCGTCATGTTCCGCATAAACTCTAAATCGATAACATCGCTCCGCGCATTGTATATTCTACCCGCGAGTAAAAGCTCGCAAGCGTTGGCAAAGAACATGGCTAAAGCAGAGGTGAAACAAGCTGGCCATCTCCGTCACACGGAATAACATCAACCCGCGTGCAAGGCCTGCCGTCGATTGCTCCTCAAGCAGAAGGAAACGCCCCGCCCGTCATTTGCTGGGCGAAGGAGCAGGAAGGGATGTCTGGGGAGAGGGACTGCGTAACTCGAGCATGACTTTGCCTATAAGGGCGCGGTCGAGAGCGCTGGCACGCGCGCTATTAAATGCGAAGCATTTCTTAGCGAACCTCAGGCACTTTGGGCGTTTCCATCTACGTATCTATCTATCTATCTATCTATCTATCTAGCCGCCTACGTCTGGGCGCTCTCCTGGTCGTCTCCATAACTTGTAATACACCAAAATCGGCATAGCAGGGGATCAGTGTATGGCGAACACGATTCACTGGTCATGACATGAATAACGCAAAATACCTGTCGCGTACGTCATGAAACCCTTTCTCTCAGTCACGTGTGGCACATACCCGCTTACCAGAGTTCATGTTATGCGGGTATGTGCCACAGGTGATACAAAGCCTCAACCAACACAGTAACCGCGAACACGCACATTGACACGCAAGGAAAGTGATAACAATATTAATAATTGTTGGGGATTTATGTCTCAAAACCACGATGTGATTATGTGAGACGCCGTAGCGAAGGGTTCCGTAATTTTGACCATCTGGTATTCTTTAACGTGCACCGAGATCGTACAGCACACGGGCATCTAGCATTTTGCTTCCATCGAAATGCGACCGCCGCGGCCGGGATCGAACCCGCGACCTTCGCGTCAGCAGCCGAGCATCGTAACCGCTACACCACCGCGGCGGACGCGAGGAAAGTGAAGAAGCTGAAGACAGAACGCCCCTGGAAGACGCTCTACTACTATGCACTCGTCGATTACGCAGAAATCAGAGTCAATGCTTCCTACAATAAATCTGAGGAGGGAACCAGGCTTCTCATCATTACCGGTCACTTCAACATGGATTTATCAAGACCCAACAACGCCTCTTTATATTGCGCGAAAGACGGCTCGAATGTGGACAGGGCATCGAAAGACCTCGCTGCCACGTCCGTGACAGGAGGCGTCATAGATCATTTCATCGTAAGAGGAATCCAGGATTTCCACCAGCTGCACTACACCTTGCACTTCACTACACTTAGATCCCTCCTAGCTGCGATCACGAACGAATCCGATAACAAGTCTGGTCCAGCCTCTGGTGCTCATTGATCACGGTGATGATGACCTTGCTCAATAACTGTCAAGAACCCCTCCTACACATACGCACAGGTTTGTGAAACGCGCGTGCGTTCTCCGTCATTCATAACAGACTAGTATAAGCATAACAACTGTAACGCAACAGTAAGAACTGCAACGTATGTGCAGTGCGCCTGCGCGTGCCACTCGGCTGCGTACCACATATCCAGGGAAACTTTAGTAAATAAAACTTAGTTGCGAGTAACGCCTGTCCTGTGCGTCTGTGTCTCTTCTTTGTCCTGTTCGGATTCGCTCTATCCAGTATTGAAGAATATTGGCCTCGAGGAGCAGGGTGGTGCCTTTCTTTGCGGGGGTGAATGCCGCCTCCGCGAGTACGGCTGCCATATTTGAGTCCACTCCACTTCCCCGGAGGCCGTTGCACGTGCGAGGTGCCGCGTTCGCACGCTCCCAGTTTTCTACGGACCGCAAAACTGGCAAGATGCCTGGTTGCTGCGTGCCACTGTGCACAAACCACGCAAGAAATGGCTGGAGGATGTTTTCATTCCCTAGAGACCCTAAAAGAAGGCTCCTCTGGACGGTCAAGATAAAGCGGGACAAATGGCATCCTGCAAACTCTTCGCGTATATGCAGTGTAAGTACAGTCATTATTTGAACAATTACTTCTGGTTATGCCTGTCGTTGCGGGTATAAACCTAATACGTGTGATATAAGTTGCGTTAATGTTCCTAGACAGGGTGCAGCCTAGCATGCTGCTGTGAATATTTTAAATTCGTCATGCAGAGTGACGGAACATATATGGCATGTGGCGGATGATCATTCTCATAACTGACAAGTGTGGATAGGCATTTTGTATTTCTGTGCCGAGGCTATTGGGGAAATCCGACGGGCATTTTAAATATGTGAAAGCGAGTGTTGTAGCAGCGCTTGGAATTTATGCAATAATACGCTGCTCCTTGTAATCTGTTTGCTTAGAGCCCACAAGTTCTTGATTATTTTTTTAATGATCAATGCAGCAAACGCATGGAAGTTAATTGCGTCAGAACGAGTAGTTTCCTAAAATACTTTTTTATGTTCTAAGCCTGTTTGACGACGTCAAGAAGCAGTTACTCGCACTTGTGAGTTATGTTGTTTCTCTGCTGTTTTTATTCCGGATTTACAAGGTTAGTGCATTACTGTACAGTGTAAGCTGTTTCCCTTACGTGCCAACCATTCTTTAGGAGCTGAACAGATGTGCGATTCTTTATTATCGCTGAAACATTGCCAGAGCTTGTCTATATATCTCATGAAAGGGCTTATTTCTCTCCGTTTGTGAGATGATTCACGTGAGACGTGAGATGTGAGATGATTCTCCGTTTGTACTGCATATATACTGGACGCCTGCGTAAATATTTGTTTGTGCAGGCTCATTTCGAAGACAACCGCTATGAAAACCACCGCGCAGACGGGAGGAAGCTGCTAAAGGGAAAGGCTGTTCCAACCATCTTCTCGTTCAGACGTAAGCTGCGTTATATTCTTTAATATAGGTGGAAATCCAGAAAACGGCAGGAAGGGGAATATGGAAGCTTGCGATGAAAAAATCCGTAAACATGGAGTGTGTGCTCGAGCCGTTGTTTCGACAAGTGGACTTGTCTTCTTCAAGGCTGGAACTGATTTCCTTAGCGCTCCTGTGTATATGATTCGTGCCCTCTCTCCACAAGGGAGAAGGGGAGGGAAACTGCGAAAGTGGGGGGGGGGGGAAGCCGCCGTGACGAACTTGGTGAATAAGAAGGAAAGGGGGATACCATGAAAAAAAAAAAACAAGGAAAACGGGGGGGGAGGGTATACGTTTCGCTGAATAGCGATTGTCAGAGGAAGCACATGCCACTTAGCAATGGTAGGTCAGAAATTCCTAGAAGGACTTAACTCTCGTTGGTTTTCATTGTGTATGTACCATATCGAATGGATTCGAGAGCCCCCTTAGAAACGGTAATACCTGCTGGCTGGAATGTACTGAACATGTGAATAAGGTAAGACTCTGTATAGATGGCTCGCACCTACGTCACTCGACATCACTGCTCGGAGCGAGTCGGCCATATTGGTGAACAGCGGTTAGACCTTGCTCAGGCGAGTTTCTCCCTCGACTATCGTTATATGTGTAGTTGTAGGCTGCTATAATCGTAGCGACAGCTGGGGAAGAAAGAAGCAGCCCACTAGTACGAGCTTCTTTCGAATACCAAAGGCTACTCAAGGCCAGTGCGAGCGTACGAAAATGCTCAGCGCCAACCGTCGTATGACCTGGCTGGCGCACATAAGGCGTGCAAATTTCGACGAAGAAAACCCCAAAGTTCGTGCGTGTGGAGCGCACTTCGTAGTAGGCAAGCGAAAAAGAGAGGAGATATGAAGACACTAATTAACACGGGAAAGTGTTCATAGGAAAGCCGTCCGCGTTGTTCGATGAGACGAACCCAGACTGGGCGTCGTCCCTACGACTCGGCTACAGCTTCAAATGCAGGCGCTGCGCGACATGAGCGCGCGGAAAACAGCGTCACGAAAAGCGGCAAGCGGAGGCCGAACGGCGCCGAGCACAGGCCGATGCGTGTTCATGAAGCCGAATGCGGCTCGCTCTCGGTGACGGTCTGCATGCAGTGACAAAACCCTCAGCACTACGTTCACACACACGTACACACATCCCTCTATGTTTATGACAAAATGGACAGCAAAGGGGAGGCGCGATCGAAAAACACGCTACCGCCCGCGTGAGCACCTCGCTGCACTCGCATGATAACTATCGACATTCGTTGATTTAGCAGCGCTCGTGCATCGCTATTTGATAACTCAGGGCTGGCGAATGGGTCAATTTGATGAACCATTCAACTTACCTCTACAAGCACGATCAAATTAGCGGTCGCGAAGCTCCTTTGCAGACAGGCTCTTTAACCATCCGCTGGTAAAGTAGTTGTGCGATTCCATTGACTTGTACGCCTTTATTTCGCCCAGAGTAACAAAGTTAGTGCTGAAAACCAAATAGTTCGCGATGTCGCCGTGCGACACTTCTGGAAAGGCGGAGATTTTCGAAGTCGTATCCGTTCCCGGTCGAGACGTGTAGGAATCCACTCTGTCGCACAAGCGCACCTTTTCCTCATAGCGAAAACACCCTTGCCCTATCAGTTCTGAATAGTCATCATCATCAGCCTGTCTACGCCCACTGCAGGGCAAAGGCCTCTCCCATGTTCCGCCAATCAACCCGGTCCTGTGCTTTCTGCTGCCACGTTATACCTGCAAACTTCTTAATCTCATCTACCCACCTAATTTTCTGTCTCCCCCTCACGCGTTTGCCATCTCTTGGAATCCAGCCAGTTACCCTTAATGACCACCGGTTATCCTGCCGACGTGCTACGTGCCCGGCCCATATCCATTTCTTCTTCTTGATTTCAACTATGATGTCATTAACCCCCGTTTGTTCCCTGACCCACTCTGTTCTCTTCCTGTCTCTTAAGGTTACACCTATCATTTTCCTTTCCATCGCTCGCTGCGTCGTCCTCAATTTAAGTTGAACCCTCTTTGTAAGTCTCCAGGTTTCTGCTCCGTAGGTAAGTACCGGTAAGATGCAGCTGTTATATACCTTCCTCTTGAGGGATAGTGGTAGATTACCATTCATGATTTGATATTGCTTGCCGAATGAGCCCCAACCCATCCTTATTCTTCTAGTTATTTCACTCTCATGGTTCGGCTCCGCGGTTACTACCTGTCCTAAGTAGACGTACTCCTTTACAACTTCCAATGTCTCGCCACCTATCGCAAAGCGCTGTTCTCTGCCAAGATTGTTCCACATTACTTTAGTTTTATGCATATTAATTTTCAGACCTACTCTTCTACTTTCATTATCCAGTTCAGTAATCATGAGCTGTAATTCGTCTCCCGCGTTACTCATCAATGCAATGTCATCAGCGAATCGTAGGTTACTGAGATACTCTCCATTAACTCTTATCCCTAACTCTTCCCAATCTATATGAATAGTTCTGAATAGTACGCCGCATTTAACGGCTGCCTTGTGCCAATCGGCAGCAAGATCAGACCCGTAGCCAGGATTTTTTTTTTTTTTGGGGGGGGGGGGTCACTTGCTGAAAACCTTGACTTTTTGAGAAAAACACCTATTTTTATTATTTATTTTTGGTAAAAACACATACTTCACGAAAATTTCGGGTGGAGCCCGGGCCCCTAGCCCCCCCCCCCACCCCCCTGGATAAGGGCCTGGCAAGATGCACAATAAACGGCTCGCGAAAAAGAAAGTGACCGTGGCGATGCGGCTCCGTCAGCTCCACCGTACTGAACACTGTAGTCGCACGGCTGGTACGTACGGCTTGTCTGTGCGGCTGTTCACCAATATGGCCGCCGCAGTAGGGCAGCAGCAATGGTGACGTCACGTGCAAGCCATGTATATTTTCTCTCTCTTGGGGACCGGAAGTTTGACTGAGGTATGTAAAGTTTGAGATCGTCGAAGTTGTGACCTGCTACATTAAAATGCTCTGCCACTGCTTTGGGTAATTTTTTCGTCGTGTCCGCGCGATGTCCGTTTAATCTGACATTAACAAGCTGTCCCGTTTTCGCCAATGTACCGTTATGAGAATATGAACATTCAATCATGTAGATAACATTTGAACTAGTGGAGGTAAAACTAGATTTCATATGATGGACGTAATCACGTTCGGTGCTTTAAACTGTAACGTCATCTTGAAGCTGTTTACACGTCTGACATCTTGGACGAGAACAATGCGTTATGTGGCAAATATGATCTGTCTCACTGTCACATATCGTCTAATATACCGGCGCTGAAAGACTGGCCATCTGAGTACAAGCTGTTCTAGCTTAGAATTTCTATTTTAGGGATACCATTCACACAGCAATGGAATAAGTGTCAACTATATATATATATTGAGCGGTTCTCAAAAACTTCACTCATATCTACTTTTACATTCCCCGTGGTTTCGCAGATGTGGTTCACAGCCAAAGGAAGGCTCCAATCGAGAGAGGCACACCTGCTTTGCCAGCTACATCAAGTCCAACAGTGCAGGAAAGAGAATCTGGTGCTATTGGGGATTGCGATTGGAGAATATTTCTCGCACCCACGCTGGACGTCTAATAAACGTTATCGGTGATGGTATGAAAGTTACGAAACCATTTCATACTTCGTTTAAGTGGCCAGCTTACGTGCAAACTATGCATCTGCATTGGGTATCAAAAACACAGTGAGAAATTCCATACCGCGGCACCGTTTCTTTCCTTTTTTTTTGTCTGTGTAACGTCTGTTATTAAACCAGTGGCGCCAAGGATGTGACCACTTTCAAGAGCCCACATTGCGCCCTCAAGGAGCAAAATATTTCATTACTTCACCTTATCATCCTCCTGGTTTCATTCTTCCTTGCAGGTTGCGCCGGGCGAGATAAGCACTATCTGTACGAGACAGCCTGCTAAGTTGCGACACGAGGTAGCAAAACGCGACGGGAGGAGTGGGCTCAAATATGGCGTAGCGCCGTAGCAGACGACGCGGTTGTCCCCACCCTAGGAGAGGGCGTGCGCATCGAGGCACCCTACTCGAGGAGTTACGGAGTCGCCCTCTATCGGACGCGCCTCGATTGCGTGCTAGGTAGGATACCGCCGGCGCGCTCCGCATAGGCTTTGCTGTCGGCGCTCTACAAAACACCTCGCGGAAGCCCTCCAGGGCATTTCCGTAAGTACTTTCGAAAGGAACTGTGTTCTTTAACGTTAAAATAACCATCTTCGATGAACTGAAAGTACAAGACAGTCTACAGTCGCTGTCTCTTTGCAGAAAACCGAGCACCCGCTTCACGCGGTCACCGCGTTGGAGACTCCTGAACCGGCTTCTTGCGTAAAAGGTAGTCGCTGGCTGAGTGCAAACTACGTGAAATATCTCGTTAGAGTAGACTGCCTGTGTAACCAAACGGAGCATAACAGAAAGAAGCCTCAAGCCAACGATCGCATGGGTTCGCGACGACTGACGGTGCCTCTGCATGTATGAGCGTCTGCATGTATGTTCGTACTGATGGTTTCGCTTTTGCTACGAGCGCGTTTTGGCACCACGCTGTGAACTTTAGGCCACGAAATATGAGAATTTGTGAGTACACGAACAACTAATGTTGCGCGGACGCTATCAGAGCAGTTCAAAAACAATTTCGTTACAACTGCGGCTTCGGTGCGCATGGCAACTTTGTGATGTGCCGTCCCGACGATTCAGTGTTCTTTTTTTTTCTTTTTCGGTCTAAATTCGGGTGCGTTTCAATGTCATTTGACAAGTTGTCTCGCACTGCGTATTTATCGGTCTGCTCAGCGGGCAAATGCCGCTGCTTCTGTTTCTTTATTCAGTGCATTCGTTTCGTTTATTGGTGCTCACACAAAACGTGAGCAAATGCGACGCCTTTTTTTAATGCTCCTTAATTATCGTTCCCTTTGCATTCCAGTGAATTTGCCGCTCTCTGTAATCAACAAATTCATAGACCAAAGCTTCACCACTTCGAGATTGCTGGTGGAAGGAGAACCAGTCTACGAGACCGAGCATGTAGTAACATGCGACGCCAAGGAAAAGAAAGAAAATACAGTAACGTTTGCCGGACTTGTTCTGCAAACGTCGGCTGTGAACTAGAACCCACATGAACTTGAAATAGCGGTGAATAAAATAGAAGGTATTGCAGCAACCAGCAGCCGCAGCACAGGATAGTAATTATTTGGCGAGTACCCCAGCAATTTTGGCAGCAGTGTCGTGTCTAACGCGAACTGGGTGGCATCTTTCCCACGTAAATAAATGAGGCTCCAACAAAATACATGGGGTTGGCCAGTGGGCCGATCATCGGTGGGCCGATCACGGAGGCAATGCAAAATTTATGTAGCTTATGAAGCAATGCAAAACTTATGTAGCTTATGAAGGCGAAAGCCCTAGATGCCCCATAAAACGGGAAGGTTGCCCGTCGGCGTCCCGCGTCGGCGGCGTCAACACGAGTGATGCCAAAAGTAATCGTCACGTGATGATGTCACCATATGACGTCATCATGATGTCACAGATCGCCAAAATATGTAGCGTCATTATGGCGTCACATAACGTGAAGTCACATGATGACGTATTCACACGTCATGGTCGCTTTGCATTGCCTCCGTGATTGGTCACGGAGGCCGTGTAAAACTGCGTTAGGTGCAGAACGCTTTTGGAGGGGGACGCGGGAGAATCAGTACATCGACTGACAAGAAGAAGATGGCTTTCGCCTTCTAGTCATCTTTAACGAATGCATAAGGGACCCTGTGCGTTTTTTAATTCAACGTATCTAAACAATGACTTGCGCATCTGCAGCCGATTTTGTGGACGCTGAGCACGGGGCTGACGATCAAGAGGTCGCACGAGAGGGTTCTGAGATGGCATCGCACGTGGTAAAAGGCAGCGCTTTTACCATCCTGTGGCAGATAAGCACCACTTGCCGGCGGGAAGCGCGCGCGAGCCATCGTCTCAGTGAGTGCTGTCTGCTACTCACCGAACATCGCAGGCCCGACGCAGTAACGAAAGTCTTCGTCGCGGAAGTGCTTGTTGCACACAAGACTCGTAGCCGATGACTACTTGCCGGTTCTTAGCTTTACAACCCATGCTTTACGCAGTTTCTTGTCCCGCGGTTACCGGTGCAGGCTGACACTGGGCTCCGTTGCGTAAGCGCGGCACTGCGGCACCGAGCGGTAGAGCCCCATGTTCGTCGCCTTCGGAGGCAGCCACACTATTACAATGGTTTCAGTTGAGTAGAAAATGAGAGAAAACTTCCGTATTTGAACAGACCGCAGCGCATGTGGAAAACTTGAAACTCGTTTTCAAAGCACGCGGCAGTGCGCACAAGCAGCCGACGCGGCCGCTGAGGCCACGTGATCCTGCCAAGCACGTCACGCCGACGGTGGCGCCGGCGTTTCCAGTGGTGGGCCTCGAGGCCAATAAGCACTACATATCAGCTTACCGCGTCTTGTGTTGGGAACACCCATGTTGCTGTTGGCATCGTTACGCAACTGCAAACAACTGGTTATACAGGGTGTTCCAGCTATCACGCAGCACGATTTAAAAAAAGAGGAACGGCGTTACGCGAATCAAACCTACAGCATATTGTTCCTAGTACACTAGAGTAGCCACTGCTATTTTTTTCGTTAATGAGGTTTAATTAATTAGTCATAATTATATTTCTAACTCGACAAGTACTCGCCTAATTGTCAAAATGTCAATGAGGCGTGTGTAGGCATGTTCAAATGGCATCTAACTGCGCTACTTTCAACAACGTGCTAATTGCGCGCTCATTTTTTCCGCTTGATCAAGAAAGCCCGCGAAATATGAAAAGTGACACGTGGCTAGAGTGTTGCGCGCGTTAGCGCGCGTCGGGAACCAGCGCCCTCAAACAGGCTCCCTATGAGGCAGACAGTATCAAGGAAAAAATGCAGAAAGAAAAAAAAAACGCATCGCCCTATCTGCCACTCCCCGGCCTAAGAAACGCACCGCTTGGTTTTACAGAGTCAGGCCGTAATAAGAACACCTGCCGCGTTATCAATGAGAACAGTCGGTCTTGAGATATGGATGATTGCGGCGTACTATCGAACGGATTGAATCCCAGCGAAATTGCACGCATATCGCTGGCGCCCGACCTGTACCCTTGCCAAAATGCAGAACGCTGTCTTTCGCAACAGGCAACAGGCAAAGCGGTTGTTTGCAGTAAGCTTATTTGAGGGCGCTGGTTTCCTTTGCGGGTGGGAGCGTAGTCACGTGTTATTTTTCATATTTAGCGGGCTTTCTTTATCAGCCGGAAAAAAATGAGCGCGCAATTAGCACGTTGTTGAAAGTAGCGCAGTTAGATGCCATTTGAACATGCCTACATACGCCTCATTGACATTTTGACAATTAGGCGAGTACTTGTCGAGTTAGACATATAATTGACTAATTAATTAAACCTCATTAACGAAAAAATAGCAGTGGCTACTCTAGTGTACTAGGAACAATATGCTGTAGCTTTGATTCGCGTAACGCCGTTCCTCTTTTCTTAAATCGTGCTGCGTGATAGCTGGGACACCCTGTATAATACATATGCGACTCTTCAACATGAGTTTACGTCTACCACTTCCACATTTCTCTAGCGTCATTTCGTAACGTTTCGCTCAATGTGAAAAAAACGCCAGAGTCACCATCCCGCGCATGCTTCGCATAACATCGATTCCCACGGTACGTGGGATCTGCCGACATCCACCAGCGAACGGCTCGTATACCTTCTACGCGCTGTGAGCGCTGTGACCTCACCGCTTCGCGCTCGGACCACTGATACGACAAGCTGACCGAAAACCGCTTCTCTCCCGGGAGCGGCCGTATTGCCATACATCAGCGTTTTGTAGAGTTGAGTGAGATCGGAGCAAAAAGAGCTGGCTGCTAGCCTTCGTTCATGTAACATTACGGCGCGTACTTATCGCATTCACTGCCTCGCCCCCCCCCCCCCCCCCCGCGCCGCGCCGCGCCACCGCCGGAGGTGGAAACACCGGCGCGCCGCCGCCGGTGATGTTGGGTCTGGCGCATATGTCTAACTACCCATCACTCCCAATCATTCCCATGCTGGCTGAAGCGCCATGCGTTGCAGCTCCCATAGACACTAGTGCCAGCGTTCCCTCTAGTAAGTATTGTAGGAAATAGAGCACTGCACGGGCCGGATTTTACGGCCCGGGCCCGCTTCATGGAGCCCGAGCCCAGCCCGGGCCCGTGGTTCCAAGCGCGGGCCCGGCCCGGGCCCGGGCCCGGGCGTACATGACCGAACCCAGCCCGAGCGTACTTGACCGTACCCAGCCCGAGCCCGGCCCGGGCCCGTCGTTCCTGAAATCACTGGAACGGGAAAAGTACCGCGACCGTTTTGGCCGCCGCCATATTTGGTCCAGCGCGGCCAAAGCTTCGGCGGCGCGGTGTTGATTCCACGCGGATTAACGCATGTTTTCGCATTGCGTGCGCTTATGCTGCCCCGAATGAAGCATACCGTTGTTCTCTAACTGATTAGGAAAGAAATGATGATGATGATGCAAACTTTATTGGGGTCCAGAGAAGACGCAGGGGAGACCCCGCGCCACCCGGCTAGTCCCACGTAGGGACCGCCAAGCCGAGCTTGGCGGCCCGTTCGCGGGCACTCTGGACGGCCAGGGTTTGGTCATGGAGTTCTGGGCTGCGCAAGAGCGCTGCGCACCTGTCCTCGCTGAAGGCGGAGCCGATGGCTTCACATTCCCATAACACATGGTTCAATGAAATAGCGGCAGTTTTCACTTGCCTACATACGCATGCACGCGTACTAACGCGATAAAGAAATGCGAACCGCGCGCCATTTACGCGCTCTATCTATCTATCTATCTATCTATCTATCTATCTATCTATCTATCTATCTATCTATCTATCTATCTATCTATCTATCTATCTATCTATCTATCTATCTATCTCTGTCTGTCTGTCTGTCTGTCTGTCTGTCTGTCTGTCTATCTATCTATCTATCTATCTATCTATCTATCTATCTATCTATCTATCTATCTATCTATCTATCTATCTATCTAGCCGCCCACGACTATGTGCTCTCCTGGCCGTTTCGTTAATGGGATGTATACCAAATTTGGTACGGCATAACATGACTGCATGACGAATATAAACTACAGGTTTATAAACCTGTAGTTATAAACCTTGTTATAAACCTGGAATATAAACTACTACTGCGATATTGCCCTGACTAACTTGGATTCCCGCCGCTCTGTCATCCGTCTATGCCTCCTCCATAAGTACTACTACAACTCGTGGACCAGTCGTCTATCGCTTGACATTCCTTCGCGCACATCTAGTCGACTTCATAATCATCTCAGTTTCAGACGCATCTTCGGCAACACACAGTCATTCAATAATTCCGCATTGCCACGCGCCATCGCACTTTGGAATAGCCTTCCGGATGAAATTGTTTCTTTGAGAGATCCGGCCAAATTTCGTGAGCAACTGCAAGTTTATATGTTCCCTTGATTTTGTATAAATATGCTTCATTTTTCTTCCATTTTGTATTTTGCTGCATTTGCTTATAGTGTTTTTTCTTCTCCCTTCCATTGTACAATTTTCTTTGTTTTTTTCTTCGTTATCATTTCTTTTTATGCTTTATGTATTGTGATTTTTCTGTAACCCCCCCTACTCAATGCTCCTCTGGGGCCTGTAGGGTAACATGAATAAATAAATAGGTGGTAACATGAAAATAATGACATGTACGGCATGATTTACATACCACGCTCATGGTGCGCTCGCGGCCGCTTCGCTAGCGTGATACACACCAAAATTGATATGGCGTGACAAGAATGTATGACGAACATAAGTTACTGGGCATAACGTGAAAACATAGCAGGCATACCCTGTAAAACATAATTTACATGACATAGACTCAGGGCGCTCGCGGTCGTTTAGTGAAATGCATATATACCAAAATTGATATGACGAGATATTTCTGTATGATCATAGGCGTGCGCAGGGGGGGGGCAATGGGGGCGAGAAGGGGGGGCGCAAAGTCAGCCCTATACATTGTAGGGGGGGCGAGAAGAGGGGCGCAAAGGCAGCCGCATACATTGACATAATAGGGAGGGGGGGGGGCGCTGCGACGAACCTTCGCCCCCCCTGAAGGGGAACCCTGCGCACGCTTATGTGTATGATAGTGACAGGTGGTAACATGAAAATCATGACTGGTATGTCATGTACAGCACCACTTACTTGCCACGCTCATGGTGCGCTCGCGGCCGGTTCGGTAGCTTGATATACACCAAAATTGGTATAGCGCGAGGTGACTGTATGACGAACATGAATGACAGGTGGTAACGTGAAAACCATGACATGCATTACATGTAGGGCATAGTTTACATTACACTGTCTTTGTGCGCTTCCGGCCATTTTGTTAACTGGATGTATGCCAAATTTGGTATGGCATGACGTGAGTGCGTGACGAACATAAATTACAGGTCATGCGTTATGTATACCAGATTCTACATGCATCCATGCATGCATGCATGACAAACATGCGACATGTAGTGAACTAGATGTCATGACATGAATGATTTCATCTGCCCAGCGATGCTACCGAGGACTTCTGATTTGGAGAAATTTTTGGAGCAGCAAAATTTCCGTTTTGGAGCACTTTGTAGCAGCAAAATTTTCATCTTGGAGCACTTTGGAGCAGATAACTTTGCATCGGGAGCACTCTGGAGCAGCGAATTTTACATCCTGGAGTGCACTACAGAAGCATATTGCAATAACATTCAAGCACCGGAATATTACTATGGGGCTCTTATGAAGGCTAGAAATATTTCGATTCATTGCAAATCTCATGGAAAAAATCATCTCAGGAGAACTCCATACCTCACTCGCTAATGAAAAAATAAGGGCTCATGCAGTTGAGCGTTCTGAAATTAACCTCTTCGGCGATTATTTTCGACACTAGCAAATAAACAGAATACCAGATCAATAAAATTGCGCTTTATGATATAACACTCTAAATACATCTATGTGGTTATCAGCAGACATTGTAGACAAACGCCGTGATGTACAGCAGTGCCTCAATGCCAAAGAGCCACACTGTCCCTAATGCATTCCCCAGTGATGCTACCGAGGACTTCTGACTTTGAGCAATTTTTGGAGCAGCAAAATTTCCGTTTTGGAGCACTTTGGAGCAGCAAAATTTTCATCTTGGAGCACTTTGGAGCAGATAATTTTGCATCTGGGAGCACTTTGGAGCAGCAAATTTTACATCCTGGAGTGCACCACAGAAGCATATTGCAATAACATTCAAGCACCGGAATATTACTATGGGGCTCTTATGAAGGCTAGAAATATTTCGATTCATTGCAAATCTCATAGAAAAAATCATCTCAGGAGAACTTCATACTTCACTCGCTAATGAAAAAATAAGGGCTCATCCAGTTGAGTGTTCTGAATTAACCTCTTCGGCGATTATTTTCGACACTAGCAAATACACAGAATACCAGATCAATAAAATTGCACTTTATGAAATGACACTCTAAATACATCTATGTGGTTATCAGCAGACATTGTAGACAAACGCCGTGATGTACAGTAGTGCCTCAATGCCAAAGAGCCACACTGTCCCTAATGCATTCCCCTAAGAAAACGCCAAGGCGAAAGCCAGGTTCTTCTTCTTCTCAATCGACGGGTTGATCCTCCCCCTCCTTCTCTGCAAGCTATCTGCACCTCACCTGGTTTTGCGCTAGCTCCATGATCGGCGCACCA
Source organism: Rhipicephalus sanguineus (assembly GCF_013339695.2). Lineage (NCBI taxonomy): Eukaryota > Metazoa > Arthropoda > Arachnida > Ixodida > Ixodidae > Rhipicephalus > Rhipicephalus sanguineus. The sequence continues at coordinate 142,661,699 of NC_051186.1, read as the reverse complement.
CTTACGGAAGCAGTGTAAAGCGACAATGTCATGATGGCGTCATCACATGACATCACGATATATGACGCCATGATGACGTCACAAGTTTTGACTATCTATGACGTGATGATGACGCCATCACATACAGTCGAGCCCGACTATATCGAACCCGTTTATATCAAATTATCCCGTATATCGAACAATTTCTAAACACGGTAAATTTACATTGAGAATATATAGCAAAAGTTACTGTTACATCGAACGAAAATAGCAACGACAACCGATATATCAAACTCCATGTGCCTCAAAAGTGCCCCAGCAAGTTGGCTTTCCCTCTCAGTGGCGGGGAAAACTGCCGGCGCCACCCTAGAAAAAGTGGTTTAGACCCGGTTGTGCACGGGCGAACACCCCCCTGCAAGAAATGATCCTGGCCCGCTCGCAGCGCTTACAGCCAATCAGAGGCCGTCGTGTCTTCGAGGCGCGGAGGCGGTAGAAGTGAGCGCCATTTTTTCTTTCTTTATGCTTGTGTGCCTGCTGCTGCCTGTTTTCCTCGAGTCCTCATTCAGCGTTGTCTGTGCTGGTGGTGTTGCCTGTTGGTGCTCTGTGAACTTTATTGGCGCGCTGTCGTCATGGCTTGTGCAAAGAGGCAGAATTTGCCGTTCGCCGCGAAACTCGAAATCATAAATCGGGTCAAGCGCGGTGAAAAGAAGTCCGACGTCGCCGCCGTGCACAAAATTCCAAGGAGCACCTTGAGTTCCCGGGAGCTATCGACGGATTGACATTCAACGAGTACTACATCAGTGCGGACGATGATGTCGCCATCATGGGTGAGCTACAAGATGAGGGCTACGTTGGAGACGTCGTGCCGACCACGAGCCAAAGCGACAGCAATAAGGAAATTGACGATGGTCCATTGCCTACATCCTCCGAAGTGATTAGTGCACTTGCGTTGGTCCGGCGCTATTGCGTGAATGTGGAAGGCTGCTCCGACTCGTTGGACAACGTGAAGGCGTGCGTGCTGTCACAGGCAGCGAAGTCGTTGACACAGAAGAAAATCCAGGACTATTTTGTTCCAAAGTAGGGCACACAAGTAAGCCACCATATTAATAAAGTATTTTTGTTATTGTTATGTGCCTTTGTGTCAAAATACTATAGCGGGCCTATATCGAATTATGCCATATATCGAACTAATAAACGTTTTTTGGCGAGTTCGATATACCCGGGTTCGACTCTAATTATTTTTTGCATCAATCGATTGACACCGCCGACGGTCAATTTTAGTGTTCGATAAAGCATCTGATGCTTTCGCATTAATAATGCGTATTGAACGTTAACAACCTGGCCTTACATACCAAACTGTCCTCCACCATGTCACATCCTTGCCATGCGCGAAACAGCTTCGCTTATCATCCACTTCACAGAGTGAAATGGCTCAACGTTTTTTAAATGTTTATTGTGATAACAATTTTATGGATGCTCTCCGCGGATTTTTGCCGTTTCCATTGCCGTAATTTTCTGTATAAAGACCAAATTAATAACATCACTACGCGCATTCTAGCCGCGGTTAAAAGCTCGCGAGCGCTGACGACGAAGGCGGCTGAAGCGGAGATTAAGCTAGCCGGCCGTCTGTCTCTGTCGCACGGACAGCGCATGAGATAGCATTTTCCCACGTGCGGGCCTGCCGTCGATTGCTCATCAAACAGAGAGGAAACGCCCCGCCCGTCTTTCGTAAGGAGCATGAAAGGACGCCAGGGGAGCGGGGGGGCGAGGGGACCGCATCGTTCGAAGGGCGCAGTCGCTTGCGCGAGCGCCATCTCGAGGCATCAGGAGACGGCTCGTAAACTTGCTGTGCTCTCAACGCTTACTTCGTGTTTAGAGAACTCAGAGCAAGAAAACGCTTCGGTTCCTGGGGCGGCCATATTCCCTTAAACTAGTGTTTTGTTGAGTTACGCGAGATCGAATCCAAGAGAGTTAGCTGCTAGCCTTACTTCGTTTAACAATACAATTTGTTGGTATCGCATTCATTGTTTCGCCCTTAAGCGAAACTGAGTTTTTTTACCCGTCAGCTATTGACCACCGAAAGCGAGGGGCGGACATGTAACATGGGGTAGCCGCTTCACTGTGGGCCGTCAGCGACGGGCCCGCTACTGACAGCTGCGTATTTACGGCTGCTCCTACCAGGATATATGCTTTTATTAATGAGATGACATTTCTAAATAGCAAGCAGAAAATTCGAATTGGAACCCTAGCACGTGAGCTCGAAAGGGCAGGGCCTTTTAGGGGGCATTTACTGCAGAGTGATTAAACTCGGACGTGCTGGTATAAGCAATTACGAAAAAGCTCTTCCGAATGAAGATCCACGGATAAAGTATATCTGAGGAAAAGTGTGAACGCATTTCCACCGTTCGCGTGCTCTTCCATAAATGCGAAGCAAGGAAAATTCGATATTATTCCATATATATACTGCCAGCGATCCCAGATATCATTCCGCGATGTCCGGAAACAGAAGTGACAGACATTTTAGCAGCACACATGTAGTTATTACTGAACATTGGTTTTCTTACGTGCCGTGCGACGCTTGAAACGAGCTATCAGCAGCGTTTCTAGAACAGACGACGTCCGCCGATGAATCGCCGTCGCACTTTCTCGCTACCGAGAGGCCTAGACGTCACGAGCCTCTGCGGAGAGCGCGTTTTGCTGTCGAGCCGACTTGCAGAACACAAGCGGCGTCGGCACCGTGCATGGCAGCGTGGCTTATTCGGGACGCACGCGCGAGCGCTATTTATTCAGCGGAATAATTCTTGGTCCATGGTTGCGACTTTGGCAGCCCCAAGATCAAGCTGCACATCTTCTGACGCGCCGGCCGTGCAATTGCCGGTGATAGACGCCCCCAAACCCGAGACTTTGGCGCACTTTGGCGCAATTTTCGTCGATATTATCAGGATGGCGCAGTAAATACAATTTGGCGCACTTTGGCGCAGTTGGTGCAGGAGTGGAATCACTGGCATTCCCCCAAGAAAACTCCTAGGCGAAAGCCAGGTTTTTTCTTCTCGATCGACGGGTTGATCCTGCCCCTCCTCTGCAAGCTTTCTGCACCTCACCTGAGAGAGCTTTGCCCGTTTCCCGCCGGTAGCTGCTCCCGAAAGCGCAGCCGGCGCAGCACCCAGGCCTTCTTAGATGCCTCAACAGGCTTGCGATGAAGTGTCAAAACGATACGGGATGTCGTAATGTTCCTGCACGCTTTTCTGAGGCTATAAAAACAATCGCCCTTCTACGCGCAGTGCGTCGGCGGCCGGGAGACGCTAACGAGGCGAGCGAGCTGGACCTTTTCTGTGGCGAAGCCGCCGAAAGGGCGCGGCGGCGAAGAGAAAAAGAACGCGGTACTTTTACGGTTCTAGTGACTTTAGTCGTTCCAAGCCCGGCCCGGGCCCGGGTGTTCATTACTAAACTAATCCAGGGCGCGCGTGTTCATGACCAGGCCCGACCCGGGCCAGAGGATATTAGTTGTTGATGATGATTAATAATGATGCCGTGCGCTTTGTAGCGGGCGATCGGACGGAAAATCCGGTGTGTACATGCATCGAAATGTTGCTTTGCCCGCGGTGGTAGCTAGGACGCGGGTGCGATTCCCGCGGCCACGGCGGCCGCAATTTGATGGGGGCGAAATGCAAGAACACCCGTGTATATGGGTATATAAAGTATATCTTTAGGTGCACGTTACAGAACTCGAGGTGGTCGAAATTGATCCGGTGCCACTAGGGCGTGCCTCGTAATCATATCGTGGTTTTGGCACGTAATACCAAGGAATATAAATGAAATGTACCGTGCGTGTCAACCTCGAATAAAAGACCGAAATCTTTATTCCTCCCATGGGAACAACCGTGATCTGGCCCACTGTTAGTGATCATATATATATATATATATATATATATATATATATATATATATATATATATATATATATATATATATATATATATATATATATATATATATATATATATATATATATATATATATATATGATCTGGCGTGTTTCTAAGGACACCCACAACGATGTACTTGTTACTTTGACAAAGTCTGGTCCGGCAGACGAAACGTTAGTGAAAATATACAGTGCCAATTTATATCTATACCGGTGAAAAAATGGCACTTCAACTGTTTTTCTATTTTTATTGCTAAGCTTTACTAAGAGCCAGCTCTTTGCACGTGTCACTTCAGCTTGGAACAGTATACCTTAGACCATGCAATGCATAACGTTCCCGTGTGCTCGAAGGCCCGACTTACGCCTTTTAATGAGCGGGTCCGAGTCCGGCCCGGCCCGCGGCTTCAAGCCCGGGCCCGGCCCCGCACTTTCGAGCCCGAGCCCAGCCCGGGCCCGCCGGAAAACGCTTTGGACGGCCCGGCCCGGCCCGCGGGCCGGGCCGGGTCCGTGCAGTGCTCTAGTAGGAAACTCTATGATGGTAACCACACTACCTAAACAGGAGAGAGTATTTGCACCTCAACAGCTCAGGGTCACGTGACCAAAGTTGCAACATAGTGAAACACACAGCGCGAAACTAGGACGGGGACACAGGAAGGAAACACACACAGCGCTGAACTTACAATGAAGCTGATGTCGTAAGCAAACATAGTAAGCAGCATGTGCGTGACACTATCGAAGCTGAGGTGGTTCAAAGGTTGGGTGATGAATGTGTCAGTTCGCCGTCAATCATGTTATCGAATAAAGAGTTCGCATTTCTTCGATCGGATTTTACAAGATCATAGGAAGTGTATCTGTTTTGACATGCGCATTGGTGTGGCTGCTTTCTGTATATATGCTAGGAAAATTCATCTAATAAACTGTGTGTGTTTCCTTCCTGTGTCCCCGTCGTAGTTTCGCGCTGTGTGTTTCACTATGCTACACCAACATGCCCAAGTTCGCTGTATTGCAAAGTTGCAACGTCACATATGACGTCATTGGTTAAAGCGATCTGCTTGAACTGGCTATGTCTTATTGTGACTACGTCTTATCATGGCTTCAGAACGGCGCAACAAGGCAGACTAATAGACGAATGATCACACGAACACAAGTGCCTACTCACAACTAAAGTTTATTCAATATCACAGAGCAGATATATGGCCCCGCCACGGTGGTCTAGTGGTTATGGCGCTCGACTGCTGACCCGCAGGTCGCGGGATCGAATCCCGGCCGCGGCGGCTACATTTTCGATGGGGGCGAAAATGTCTGAGGCCCGTGTACTTAGATTTAGGTGCACGTTAAAGAACCCCAGGTGGTCTAAATTCCCGGAGCCCTCCACTACGGCGTCTCTCATAATCATATCGTGGTTTTGGGACGTTAAACCCCCGATATTATTATTATTATAGAGCAGATATATGCACACACCTGGCTACACACAACGCAAAAAGAGCAAACAAATGCCAAAGCACGTTATCCATTCAGGTACAGGATTTCTTTATCCTGTAGCGCAATTGAGGGGCAGCTGATACAAGACTGTTTTTTATTTTGAATGTTCCATGCTTCGATTATTTCCCTAGACGTCTTGTCATGATGCCTTGAAATAATGCTTGTGAGGCTAAACTGAGGTGCGCAGCCGCACTTCTCACAGGGCTGAGAAATGTGCGAAAAGCTGTCACAACGTAGATTGGCCTCATGTTCCCTTAATCGCACATTTACACATCTGCCCATCTGGCCTATATAACCAGAGCCACAAGACAACGGCAGACTGTAAACCACGTTCGTGGCACAACTGATTGCTCGATTCCTGTGCGTGACGCCACAACCTTCTTTCTTTTCTTTTTTGGCCTCTGGCTGTCTTCCTACACGTTCACAAATTGCCCCTAATTTTTTAGGTACTGAACAAATCACTTCAACTACATAATCTACTTGCGACGTTTTTCGAACCATGGGACAAGGCTTGAACATACGGTACAAATGCAACACATTTTTTTTCCCTTTTCAATTAGTTCTTTTTTCGCTTCCCTGCCCTGACCTTGTTTTACCGCTCAAATTAACTTTTCACAAGTTCGTGTCAAAACGTGATCCGGGAACCCTGCTATTTTTAAACTACCCACCTGTGTTGACACACTCTCATTTATTCTATGAAGGCACGTCTTATATATAGCTGACCGTAGAACAGAGCCAGAAATTCCGTGCCCATTACAAGATGGTCATCTACATAACACCACACCCACCAAGTTCCTGTTCAATATCTTCATCATGCAACCCAAAAATATATCGCTCAGAACCGGGGCAATCCTCGACCCGATACAAATACCCTATCTTTGCAAGTGCAGCTTACCCTCAAAACCTATAACAGTGAATCTTAAATAACACCATAATAATTCTAGGAAGGAACTGACAGAAACACAGCAATTATTGACAAATTCACACTCATCATTGTACCAATCAAAGCATCTTTGCACACATCCTATCAATTTCTCCTGCGGCATAGAATAATACAAATATTCCGCATCAATAGTAAACACACTGTATTTTCCTGGTTTGCAGTTTGCAGAGTAATGCACAACTTCCTCTGAATTAGACACCATGAATGGATCCTGAACATTTAAGTAGTTTAAGCATTTCTGAAGAAACTGAGACAAGCACAACTGCCATGAACCTTTTTCAGAAACTATGGTTCTGAGTGGCAAACTGTCTTTATGTGTTTTTACCATGAAAAAGACCTTCACGTGAAAACCTTTTGCCTTTTTCAAACTAGAGGCTACTTTTTCAATACCGTTAGCTTCCAACAATTCTACAGCCTTCTTCTTAACCCCCTCCAATTTGACAGATACCACCTTAAAATTCTTGTTTATAGCCACAAACGCTTTTTCAAAAAACATGCTTTCAGGTAACGCAACAAAAAAGCCTTGCTTGTCCATGACAAGCACTCAAAGATCACGTTTAACCAGGAAATCAACATTGTTAAAAAAAAAGTCCTGGGGCTTGGGGGGAGGTTGTTCTGGATTCCATTTTAGAAGTTCTGAAAAAAGGCCCTATGTTTGCTGTGGAGCCTTCGCTTTCCCCTGTGGAAAAGGTCACAGTTTACAGGTCGGTAGCTTGACTTGTGCGAGAAGATGGTAGACCTCGGTTTATCGATGAAAATGTTGATCTTATTGCCACTTCGGGAAAAAGTTGCCGGAGAAAATTGAACACTAAGCCCGTTGTTGATTTCCTGGTTAAATGTGATCTTCGAGTGCTTGTCTTGGACAAGAAGGCTTTTTTGTTGTATTACCTGAAAGCATGTTTTTTGAAAAAGCGTTTGTAGCTATAAACAAGAATTTTAAGGTGGTATCTGTCAAACTGGAGGGGGTTAAGAAGAAGGCTGTAGAATTGTTGAAATCTAACGGTATTGAAAAAGGCAAAAGGTTTTCACGTGAAGGTCTTTTTCATGGTAAAAACACACAAAGACAGTTTGCCACTCAGAACCATAGTTTCTGAAAAAGGTTCATGGCAGTTGTGCTTGTCTCAGTTTCTTCAGAAATGCTTAAACTACTTAAATGTTCAGGATCCATTCATGGTGTCTAATTCAGAGGAAGTTGTGCATTACTCGGCAAACTGCAAACCAGGAAAATACAGTGTGTTTACTATTGATGCGGAATATTTGTATTATTCTATGCCGTAGGAGAAATTGATAGGATGTGTGCAAAGATGCTTTGATTGGTACAATGATGAGTGTGAATTTGTCAATAATTGCTGTGTTTCTGTCAGTTCCTTCCTAGAATTATTATGGTGTTATTTAAGATTCACTGTTATAGGTTTTGAGGGTAAGCTGCACTTGCAAAGATAGGGTATTTGTATCGGGTCGAGGATTGCCCCGGTTCTGAGCGATATATTTTTGGGTTGCATGATGAAGATATCCCTAGCAAAAATGCCAATAGAATTTTCTATTGGTCTTATAGAAAAATCTTATTTGTTGTATAAGTGCTCAATTGGAGCTTTATTGGTCTTATTAGAATTCTATTGTAACCAATAGAGACCAATTGACAACATCTATTTGTCACCGATAGGACCAATAAATCTTTTATTTGTGCAATAGGAGACATCTATTTGTCACCAATAGAACCAATAGGTATATGTTAGTACCAATAGGTGGCAGCTATTTGTCACTTATAGAACCAGTAGGCACCAATAGGCTTTAATAGGCGACGTCTATTTGTCACCTATAGAACCAATAAATAGCACCTATTTGTCATTTATAGAACTAGCAGGTGTGAATTGCCACCAAAGTCACATGGTTATGCATGGTATTAAAAGGCCACCTATATGTATTTAATTCACTTACAGGGTCATGCAGTAGCGAATTCAGCCAAACGGCAGTTTTTGATTTGTTCAGTATTTGAGCAAAGTGGCAGCCGTTTTACGTAAGTGTTCCAAAATATCGCAGCCATATTTTTCATAAATCTCACCAAAATAATTACACAGACGCCTGTAGTGCAATTTCATTCTGTACTCAAGGTTATGGTTATGCAATATTTGTGGGATAAACCCGCAAAAAGACAGGTTTACAGAAAGAGAAAGTTATCATAGTTGAAAAGGGAACGCCACAGTATAGGTAATGTTTTAACTGCGGTACTCAATGTTCTTGTAAAGGCAGCAATTTGTACTCTGCTATCCTTGCATGGTGCAAACGGGGTGGGAAAATAAGCTGCTAATAAAATAAGCGAAGTCAGCATATAAGGTAGAAGTCGTCATTTCCTGCTTGAATGTGTGCACATAATGTATACATAGTTGTTTTCAGCAGGTGGGCTATTGCGATTCTTAGTTAGCCTCCCTGCCTTTCCTACATTCCTTCTCTCTCCCTCGACAGCACGCTATGTACAGTGTTCTAGAATAGTACACTGAAACGCTATGGAAACAAACGCGAACAGTACGGCATCTACCAGCTCCGCTGGTCGCATTACTTTTCAAAACAGTTGTAGCCTGGCTGGTAATAAGACAAGTTATCCATGATACATTCACGAGACTAGCGTATTTTTATTGTCACCAAGCTAAGAGCGCGGAGAAAACAAATGCGAACAGCGCTGTTCGCGTTTCTTTTCGTCGCCTTTGTAAGTAGTAGGTGGTAGGTTGTAAGTGCAAGCTCGCTCGAGCGCTTGCACTTCTTACGACGGTGAACATCGCATTCGCTGCCGCAGGTTACTGTACCTGCGGGGTCACCCGTAATGCGCGTCATATAAAAACGAGAAAAACCTGAAGTTCAAAACATGCGGAAACACGATAACAATAACAAATTCACGAGCAACCAACGCCGAGCAACCAAAGTGATACAGGCTTGCCAAAAGAGCTCGTTGAAGATAATAGCTGTCGCGTGAAGGCGCTGTATGTCTTCTATTTTCTTTTTCGTTTCGCAGCTGAAATTTCGGTTCGCTACGCTTTCCATAACCTTCCTCCCAATGTGTCAGCAGCTGAATATTTTCGAGGGGTTGGAAATAGAGCAAAATATTGCAATACAATAGCAAAAAATAAAATCTTGTTTTTGTGGTATGGCCACGGCACGAGCGCCAGCCAGCAAGCGAGCCGACTACAGCCAGCCACAGCCGCAGCGGGTGTTTTCAGTCGAGTCACGAGTGTGTGGTGCGGCATGTTCGTGGTCGAAGTCAGGCTTAGAAATGTTGTATGTTTGTGTCTGTTGAAGGTTGCACGAAAACGCACGTGTGTAATTGCGACGACAATGCAAGGTCGTTCATGAGCGTCAAAGAAGTTAAACGTTTCAGCGCTAAAAGCGTCTCGGACTTCAGCAGTAAGTGGTACCGAGTGTGCTGACAGGATGCTGCTCGCAAAGGTGGTTGCTTCGGAGGGCATACCCTGCCGATGTTCGGTAAGTGAACTGTTTTTTATATATTTGCTAGTCAGTAAAAGTTGCTCTTGCTGTGCTACTAATTCGCCCATCTGCCAGCGTGCCCACCGGACAGCGAGGACAAGAGCGATAAATCAGTGTTCACTTAGGGTATTTGCAGATGTATTGAAATAATACCTCTAGCCACGTAAAATGATTTTGTCGCTGCATGTGCCCAGCTCTCACGGCCCTAGCATTGTAACTGGTATGGAATAAGTCTGAGAACTTGGCATAGTTTTTTTTTTTTAAAGTTAGCCCCTTCGTTTGTATTTATTCCGCTCCACAGTACAATAGTTTTGAACATCGTGTGGGCTGTTCGCATATACAGACGCTGGCATAGACGTACGTTATCGACTTGCGCATTGTTTTCGCGATAATCTAAATAGACTAAAATATGTAATCATGCCTTCGTTCACCCTCAATAATACACTTATGGGAGAGGGAAGAAGTTTATTGGCAATAAAAATCCTGTGTGTCTGTCCCATCATCAATTACTAGTCATGCTGACTGAACCCCATTCTATGACACACGTGGGTGCAGTAGAGAGGCACTATATTTAATGAAGATTTCTGCGTGAAGTCCCGAAATTCACACGCTGCGATCGGTTTGGTGCTAGTGCTGTTTGGCCTTTCCCACTAGTGTCCGAAGTCCACACACGTGACTGCGGTTATGCTTCTGGGATACAAGTATAATCGAATCTGCTGTGCGAATTTGACAAAAGATCCGTCCCTGTCACGTTAAGCTGTTACCTACAGCCAGCTCACCGGAATTTCCCTTATGCTGATTCTACAGTGTGTCGTATCTGCATATTTTTTTTATTCTAATGCTTCAGTTTTCTTTCAGTAGCGCATCTAAATATTTTCTTTCTTACTTCCTGGTATTTTAGTATTTTATGTTTGTTTCTTTTTTTCAGGCACTACCTAGAGAAGCGGTGCAGTGGCATATATTCGACAAGGAAGCACAGCATGCCTAGCTGGAAAGCTTGTTGCGGGGATGATCGCCGATTTGATGAAGTTATCCTGTAATAATGATAAATATAGCACATGCCTCCCTTCAAATAGAATTTGTTCATTTTATACAGGCGCTGCTATGTTGCAGTCCTCAAATGCCCATTATTTGATATGTCAAAATTACGGGCTCCCAGCGGAGAAATAGGCCAATAGATTTCCAATCCACAAATACAGTACTAACGGTACTAATAGGTATACAGAATGCCAATAGACAAATACACAATAGGCAAATAGAGTGCCAATAGACAAATACACCAATGAACAAATAGAGGTCCAATAGACCAGCATGCCACCTATAGACCCATATGATACCAATAGACCAATATGATACCAATTGACCAATATGATACCAATTGACCAATATGTTCAATAATCCGATAGGCTATTGGTTTTTCTATGGGTGATTTTTGCTAGGGATTGAACAGGAACTTGGTGGGTGTGGTGTTATGTAGATGACTACCTTGTAATGGGCACGGAATTTCTGGCTCTGTTCTACGGTCAGCTATATATAAGACGTGCCTTCATAGAATAAATGAGAGTGTGTCAACACAGGTGGGTAGGTTAAAAATAGCAGGGTTCCCGGATCACGTTTTGACACGAACTTGTGAAAAGTTAATTTGAGCGGTAAAACAAGGTCAGGGCAGGGAAGCGAAAAAAGAACTAATTGAAAAGGAAAAAAAAATGTGTTGCATTTGTACCGTATGTTCAAGCCTTGTCCCATGGTTCGAAAAACGTCGCAAGTAGATTATGTAGTTGAAGTGATTTGTTCAGTACCAAACAAATTAGGGGCTTCCAAAAGGACATGCTTCTGGGCTAGTTGGTGCATGTATTGCTTAGGTACAGAAGACTGAGGCGCGAAATACATTTCTTGAAAAAGGGAGAAGCAGAAGAGAAGACAGAGAAGCGCCAACTACCAACTGTTTAATGACAGACTACGAAAGGTACAGTAAAAAAAGGAAACATTTCCGCGCATGCGTGAACAGGGGACATCAGACGTGCAGCGACATGGTCAAGCCAACATGGTATCTAGGAAGCGCATTTCTGTCGAATACAAAGATATCGAAGTGTCACTGACACAATCAGAGCCTTTCTTTTTTATATAGAAAGCTTCCAGCAGCTCTCTAGCCGTTTGTTGTCTGCTTCTGCCAAGAATCAGTACTTGCGCAAAGCATGGTTCACATCCGCAGGAGTTGCAATGCGCCGGAAGGTGCGCCTGATCTCTCTTACCTAAGCTGTTGGCATGCTCCCTCAATCTGTCATTAATGCAACGTCCCGTTTGTCCAACGTAGGACTTGCCGCAGCTCAGGGGTATTTCATACACCACCTCTTGTGCACAGCGCCTAAAAGGTTTTTTGTGCTGCTTCTGACAGCCCCTCAGCTCCTCGCGTGTGATACGCGGGCACAATTGAGCCAACTTGTTGGGAGCTGAGAAAACAACCGGGATGCCGTAACGGGTAGCCACCTTCTTCAGGTTATGGCTCACACGGTGTATATATGGAACTACCTCTGGCTTAACCCGATCCCTTTCTTCCAAGTGCCTGATCGCACCGGCAGCGCTGGCTTTTACCTTCTGCAGCAGGGATTCAACCACGGAACCAATGACAGATCGAGGGAAACCGGCTTTGGAAAGTCTTTGAAGCTGGTTCCCAAAACTATCCTGCATAACGTGCTCACATGATCTGCGCAAGGCCAACTCCAAGCAAACCTGAGCGATTCCACGCTTCACAGTTTTTGAGTGTGCCGAGTCATACTGCAGCAACTCTTTCTTGCATCGTGGGAGGTACGTACAGCAAACATGATCGCTCAAAATCGTTAGTTTGAGGTCTAAAAACTGCAATGAGTTGTCTTTGGGAAGCTCATTAGTAAACGTGAGACCAGCAGAGTTTGCTCTAAAAACATCTAAAATCTGCTCAACCATCTCAGTACGAGGCAAAGGGCATCTATTGTCAATAACGACTAAAAAATCGTCTACGTATCCAAAAACTTTTAAAACATTCGGATGATATGAAGTAAAAGCACTTTGTAGTGCGTGGTCAAGGAACGATAAAAAGATATCACATAAAATGGGTGCTACTCGCGATCCAATGCAGATGCCCTTTCTCTGTAAAAACATGCCATGTTCAAACGAAACAAAAGTGTGGTTGAGGTAGGCTTCTAGGAGGGTAACAAAGTTCGCCGTCGACACCTCCGTTTTAGTCACAAAAGTGGCTTCGCCACTTTCCTCGATACACTGCTTTACCGCTCGCAGCAGCTCTGGATGCGGAACCGAGTAAAAAAGGTCGCACACGTCTACGGAAAATAAGTATCCTGTATCCCGACTTCCTCGGAAAAACTCAAAAACTTGATCCGAGTTTTTTGTCAAAAAAGGGTCATGAAATTCAAGAACTTTCAAGGATTTGAGCAAAAAACTGCTGACCTGGTATTGCCACGTGTCACGCTCACTAATAATGGTACGGAAAGGGACGTCTACTTTATGTGTCTTAGCACTGAAGAAAGCTGTAAGGGAATCTTTTTTACTCTTTCTGATCTGTTTAGCTAACGTTTCACACCCGATATCCTCACACAAAGAAACCACATCTTTCTTAGCTTTCGACACGCTCACTTTTACGGGCTTGAAGTTCTTGTTGATCGCTTGTCGTGCTCTTTCGTCAAAAGCGTGTCTAGGTAATGCCACAAAACCGCCCTCCTTATCGGACTGCATAAGACAGAGTTCATTATCTCTAAAAAATGACACCACACGTTGCAACACTCGCACTTGTCGTCCAGGTCCGGCCTTGGGAGCTGCCCTGTGTAGACTGTCGACACCTTCCAGCAGGCATCGCTCGCGCTGTTCGTGGGGTGCCTTCCTTGCTACTTGCCGATTCCACGCAAGAAGTTCTTGTGCCGCAGCTTGTGGCTCAAGGCCATATTTCGGCCCCTTATTTAGAAGATTAGCTATATCGTCGGGAATGTCGGTTTCACCAATAACCCTTAGCCTCTCAGTACGGTCTTTTTTGGTGGAAGACTTAGTCATACTCCTCAGCAGGCACGAGAGCATGCTGTTCCACGTAGCTTCTACGGCAGTACTCACGACCTTTCTGTGGTCCTTCAATTTCCTTGTAGCCACCCATGCAGGGAAATTAGTATGACACAGGCAACTGAGAATGTCGTTGAAAAGCCTCACTTGACGGCCCAGTTCAGAACGCCAAATCTTGCACATCCGTTTGATGTGGCCCCAAGACGGAATGACGGCCCCGAAGAGAGAAGTGACTTCACGGGGCGGGATTCCTTTTCTGATGCAGAAGCCTAGATACCGTGCTTGGCACGTTGCTGCCACGATGTACCGTGACACCGTGTTCGCATCGGGAAAACTGGAAGAAGACGAAGAATTTCCGGCACAAAGAGTACCGGAGCCCACTGTACGAGAAAGGTATTCCAAAAGGACATGCTTCTGGGCTAGTTGGTGCATGTATTGCTTAGGTACAGAAGACTGAGGCGCGAAATACATTTCTTGAAAAAGGGAGAAGCAGAAGAGAAGACAGAGAAGCGCCAACTACCAACTGTTTAATGACAGACTACGAAAGGTACAGTAAAAAAAGGAAACATTTCCGCGCATGCGTGAACAGGGGACATCAGACGTGCAGCGACATGGTCAAGCCAACATGGTATCTAGGAAGCGCATTTCTGTCGAATACAAAGATATCGAAGTGTCACTGACACAATCAGAGCCTTTCTTTTTTATATAGAAAGCTTCCAGCAGCTCTCTAGCCGTTTGTTGTCTGCTTCTGCCAAGAATCAGTACTTGCGCAAAGCATGGTTCACATCCGCAGGAGTTGCAATGCGCCGGAAGGTGCGCCTGATCTCTCTTACCTAAGCTGTTGGCATGCTCCCTCAATCTGTCATTAATACAACGTCCCGTTTGTCCAACGTAGGACTTGCCGCAGCTCAGGGGTATTTCATACACCACCTCTTGTGCACAGCGCCTAAAAGGTTTTTTGTGCTGCTTCTGACAGCCCCTCAGCTCCTCGCGTGTGATACGCGGGCACAATTGAGCCAACTTGTTGGGAGCTGAGAAAACAACCGGGATGCCGTAACGGGTAGCCACCTTCTTCAGGTTATGGCTCACACGGTGTATATATGGAACTACCTCTGGCTTAACCCGATCCCTTTCTTCCAAGTGCCTGATTACACCGGCAGCGCTGGCTTTTACCTTCTGCAGCAGGGATTCAACCACGGAACCAATGACAGATCGAGGGAAACCGGCTTTGGAAAGTCTTTGAAGCTGGTTCCCAAAACTATCCTGCATAACGTGCTCACATGATCTGCGCAAGGCCAACTCCAAGCAAACCTGAGCGATTCCACGCTTCACAGTTTTTGAGTGTGCCGAGTCATACTGCAGCAACTCTTTCTTGCATCGTGGGAGGTACGTACAGCAAACATGATCGCTCAAAATCGTTAGTTTGAGGTCTAAAAACTGCAATGAGTTGTCTTTGGGAAGCTCATTAGTAAACGTGAGACCAGCAGAGTTTGCTCTAAAAACATCTAAAATCTGCTCAACCATCTCAGTACGAGGCAAAGGGCATCTATTGTCAATAACGACTAAAAAATCATCTACGTATCCAAAAACTTTTAAAACATTCGGATGATATGAAGTAAAAGCACTTTGTAGTGCGTGGTCAAGGAACGATAAAAAGATATCACATAAAATGGGTGCTACTCGCGATCCAATGCAGATGCCCTTTCTCTGTAAAAACATGCCATGTTCAAACGAAACAAAAGTGTGGTTGAGGTAGGCTTCTAGGAGGGTAACAAAGTTCGCCGTCGACACCTCCGTTTTAGTCACAAAAGTGGCTTCGCCACTTTCCTCGATACACTGCTTTACCGCTCGCAGCAGCTCTGGATGCGGAACCGAGTAAAAAAGGTCGCACACGTCTACGGAAAATAAGTATCCTGTATCCCGAGGTATCCTGTATCCCGTTACGGCATCCCGGTTGTTTTCTCAGCTCCCAACAAGTTGGCTCAATTGTGCCCGCGTATCACACGCGAGGAGCTGAGGGGCTGTCAGAAGCAGCACAAAAAACCTTTTAGGCGCTGTGCACAAGAGGTGGTGTATGAAATACCCCTGAGCTGCGGCAAGTCCTACGTTGGACAAACGGGACGTTGAATTAATGACAGATTGAGGGAGCATGCCAACAGCTTAGGTAAGAGAGATCAGGCGCACCTTCCTGCGGATGTGAACCATGCTTTGCGCAAGTACTGATTCTTGGCAGAAGCAGACAACAAACGGCTAGAGAGCTGCTGGAAGCTTTCTATATAAAAAAGAAAGGCTCTGATTGTGTCAGTGACACTTCGATATCTTTGTATTCGACAGAAATGCGCTTCCTAGATACCATGTTGGCTTGACCATGTCGCTGCACGTCTGATGTCCCCTGTTCACGCATGCGCGGAAATGTTTCCTTTTTTTACTGTACCTTTCGTAGTCTGTCATTAAACAGTTGGTAGTTGGCGCTTCTCTGTCTTCTCTTCTGCTTCTCCCTTTTTCAAGAAATGTATTTCGCGCCTCAGTCTTCTGTACCTAAGCAATACATGCACCAACTAGCCCAGAAGCATGTCCTTTTGGAATACCTTTCTCGTACAGTGGGCTCCGGTACTCTTTGTGCCGGAAATTCTTCGTCTTCTTCCAGTTTTCCCGATGCGAACACGGTGTCACGGTACATCGTGGCAGCAACGTGCCAAGCACGGTATCTAGGCTTCTGCATCAGAAAAGGAATCCCGCCCCGTGAAGTCACTTCTCTCTTCGGGGCCGTCATTCCGTCTTGGGGCCACATCAAACGGATGTGCAAGATTTGGCGTTCTGAACTGGGCCGTCAAGTGAGGCTTTTCAACGACATTCTCAGTTGCCTGTGTCATACTAATTTCCCTGCATGGGTGGCTACAAGGAAATTGAAGGACCACAGAAAGGTCGTGAGTACTGCCGTAGAAGCTACGTGGAACAGCATGCTCTCGTGCCTGCTGAGGAGTATGACTAAGTCTTCCACCAAAAAAGACCGTACTGAGAGGCTAAGGGTTATTGGTGAAACCGACATTCCCGACGATATAGCTAATCTTCTAAATAAGGGGCCGAAATATGGCCTTGAGCCACAAGCTGCGGCACAAGAACTTCTTGCGTGGAATCGGCAAGTAGCAAGGAAGGCACCCCACGAACAGCGCGAGCGATGCCTGCTGGAAGGTGTCGACAGTCTACACAGGGCAGCTCCCAAGGCCGGACCTGGACGACAAGTGCGAGTGTTGCAACGTGTGGTGTCATTTTTTAGAGATAATGAACTCTGTCTTATGCAGTCCGATAAGGAGGGCGGTTTTGTGGCATTACCTAGACACGCTTTTGACGAAAGAGCACGACAAGCGATCAACAAGAACTTCAAGCCCGTAAAAGTGAGCGTGTCGAAAGCTAAGAAAGATGTGGTTTCTTTGTGTGAGGATATCGGGTGTGAAACGTTAGCTAAACAGATCAGAAAGAGTAAAAAAGATTCCCTTACAGCTTTCTTCAGTGCTAAGACACATAAAGTAGACGTCCCTTTCCGTACCATTATTAGTGAGCGTGACACGTGGCAATACCAGGTCAGCAGTTTTTTGCTCAAATCCTTGAAAGTTCTTGAATTTCATGACCCTTTTTTGACAAAAAACTCGGATCAAGTTTTTGAGTTTTTCCGAGGAAGTCGGGATACAGGATACTTATTTTCCGTAGACGTGTGCGACCTTTTTTACTCGGTTCCGCATCCAGAGCTGCTGCGAGCGGTAAAGCAGTGTATCGAGGAAAGTGGCGAAGCCACTTTTGTGACTAAAACGGAGGTGTCGACGGCGAACTTTGTTACCCTCCTAGAAGCCTACCTCAACCACACTTTTGTTTCGTTTGAACATGGCATGTTTTTACAGAGAAAGGGCATCTGCATTGGATCGCGAGTAGCACCCATTTTATGTGATATCTTTTTATCGTTCCTTGACCACGCACTACAAAGTGCTTTTACTTCATATCATCCGAATGTTTTAAAAGTTTTTGGATACGTAGACGATTTTTTAGTCGTTATTGACAATAGATGCCCTTTGCCTCGTACTGAGATGGTTGAGCAGATTTTAGATGTTTTTAGAGCAAACTCTGCTGGTCTCACGTTTACTAATGAGCTTCCCAAAGACAACTCATTGCAGTTTTTAGACCTCAAACTAACGATTTTGAGCGATCATGTTTGCTGTACGTACCTCCCACGATGCAAGAAAGAGTTGCTGCAGTATGACTCGGCACACTCAAAAACTGTGAAGCGTGGAATCGCTCAGGTTTGCTTGGAGTTGGCCTTGCGCAGATCATGTGAGCACGTTATGCAGGATAGTTTTGGGAACCAGCTTCAAAGACTTTCCAAAGCCGGTTTCCCTCGATCTGTCATTGGTTCCGTGGTTGAATCCCTGCTGCAGAAGGTAAAAGCCAGCGCTGCCGGTGCGATCAGGCACTTGGAAGAAAGGGATCGGGTTAAGCCAGAGGTAGTTCCATATATACACCGTGTGAGCCATAACCTGAAGAAGGTGGCTACCCGTTACGGCATCCCGGTTGTTTTCTCAGCTCCCAACAAGTTGGCTCAATTGTGCCCGCGTATCACACGCGAGGAGCTGAGGGGCTGTCAGAAGCAGCACAAAAAACCTTTTAGGCGCTGTGCACAAGAGGTGGTGTATGAAATACCCCTGAGCTGCGGCAAGTCCTACGTTGGACAAACGGGACGTTGCATTAATGACAGATTGAGGGAGCATGCCAACAGCTTAGGTAAGAGAGATCAGGCGCACCTTCCGGCGCATTGCAACTCCTGCGGATGTGAACCATGCTTTGCGCAAGTACTGATTCTTGGCAGAAGCAGACAACAAACGGCTAGAGAGCTGCTGGAAGCTTTCTATATAAAAAAGAAAGGCTCTGATTGTGTCAGTGACACTTCGATATCTTTGTATTCGACAGAAATGCGCTTCCTAGATACCATGTTGGCTTGACCATGTCGCTGCACGTCTGATGTCCCCTGTTCACGCATGCGCGGAAATGTTTCCTTTTTTTACTGTACCTTTCGTAGTCTGTCATTAAACAGTTGGTAGTTGGCGCTTCTCTGTCTTCTCTTCTGCTTCTCCCTTTTTCAAGAAATGTATTTCGCGCCTCAGTCTTCTGTACCTAAGCAATACATGCACCAACTAGCCCAGAAGCATGTCCTTTTGGAAGCCCCTAATTTGTTTGGTACTGAACAAATCACTTCAACTACATAATCTACTTGCGACGTTTTTCGAACCATGGGACAAGGCTTGAACATACGGTACAAATGCAACACATTTTTTTTTTTCCTTTTCAATTAGTTCTTTTTTCGCTTCCCTGCCCTGACCTTGTTTTACCGCTCAAATTAACTTTTCACAAGTTCGTGTCAAAACGTGATCCGGGAACCCTGCTATTTTTAACCTACCCACCTGTGTTGACACACTCTCATTTATTCTATGAAGGCACGTCTTATATATAGCTGACCGTAGAACAGAGCCAGAAATTCCGTGCCCATTACAAGGTGGTCATCTACATAACACCACACCCACCAAGTTCCTGTTCAATATCTTCATCATGCAACCCAAAAATATATCGCTCAGAACCGGGGCAATCCTCGACCCGATACAAATACCCTATCTTTGCAAGTGCAGCTTACCCTCAAAACCTATAACAGTGAATCTTAAATAACACCATAATAATTCTAGGAAGGAACTGACAGAAACACAGCAATTATTGACAAATTCACACTCATCATTGTACCAATCAAAGCATCTTTGCACACATCCTATCAATTTCTCCTACGGCATAGAATAATACAAATATTCCGCATCAATAGTAAACACACTGTATTTTCCTGGTTTGCAGTTTGCCGAGTAATGCACAGCTTCCTCTGAATTAGACACCATGAATGGATCCTGAACATTTAAGTAGTTTAAGCATTTCTGAAGAAACTGAGACAAGCACAACTGCCATGAACCTTTTTCAGAAACTATGGTTCTGAGTGGCAAACTGTCTTTGTGTGTTTTTACCATGAAAAAGACCTTCACGTGAAAACCTTTTGCCTTTTTCAATACCGTTAGATTTCAACAATTCTACAGCCTTCTTCTTAACCCCCTCCAGTTTGACAGATACCACCTTAAAATTCTTGTTTATAGCTACAAACGCTTTTTCAAAAAACATGCTTTCAGGTAATACAACAAAAAAGCCTTCTTGTCCAAGACAAGCACTCGAAGATCACATTTAACCAGGAAATCAACAACGGGCTTAGTGTTCAATTTTCTCCGGCAACTTTTTCCCGAAGTGGCAATAAGATCAACATTTTCATCGATAAACCGAGGTCTACCATCTTCTCGCACAAGTCAAGCTACCGACCTGTAAACTGTGACCTTTTCCACAGGGGAAAGCGAAGGCTCCACAGCAAACCTAGGGCCTTTTTTCAGAACTTCTAAAATGGAATCCAGAACAACCTCCCCCCAAGCCCCAGGACTTTTTTTTTTAACAATGTTGATTTCCTGGTTAAACGTGATCTTTGAGTGCTTGTCATGGACAAGCAAGGCTTTTTTGTTGCGTTACCTGAAAGCATGTTTTTTGAAAAAGCGTTTGTGGCTATAAACAAGAATTTTAAGGTGGTATCTGTCAAATTGGAGGGGGTTAAGAAGAAGGCTGTAGAATTGTTGGAAGCTAACGGTATTGAAAAAGTAGCCTCTAGTTTGAAAAAGGCAAAAGGTTTTCACGTGAAGGTCTTTTTCATGGTAAAAACACATAAAGACAGTTTGCCACTCAGAACCATAGTTTCTGAAAAAGGTTCATGGCAGTTGTGCTTGTCTCAGTTTCTTCAGAAATGCTTAAACTACTTAAATGTTCAGGATCCATTCATGGTGTCTAGTTCAGAGGAAGTTGTGCATTACTCTGCAAACTGCAAACCAGGAAAATACAGTGTGTTTACTATTGATGCGGAATATTTGTATTATTCTATGCCGCAGGAGAAATTGATAGGATGTGTGCAAAGATGCTTTGATTGGTACAATGATGAGTGTGAATTTGTCAATAATTGCTGTGTTTCTGTCAGTTCCTTCCTAGAATTATTATGGTGTTATTTAAGATTCACTGTTATAGGTTTTGAGGGTAAGCTGCACTTGCAAAGATAGGGTATTTGTATCGGGTCGAGGATTGCCCCGGTTCTGAGCGATATATTTTTGGGTTGCATGATGAAGATATTGAACAGGAACTTGGTGGGTGTGGTGTTATGTAGATGACCATCTTGTAATGGGCACGGAATTTCTGGCTCTGTTCTACGGTCAGCTATATATAAGACGTGCCTTCATAGAATAAATGAGAGTGTGTCAACACAGGTGGGTAGTTTAAAAATAGCAGGGTTCCCGGATCACGTTTTGACACGAACTTGTGAAAAGTTAATTTGAGTGGTAAAACAAGGTCAGGGCAGGGAAGCGAAAAAAGAACTAATTGAAAAGGGAAAAAAAATGTGTTGCATTTGTACCGTATGTTCAAGCCTTGTCCCATGGTTCGAAAAACGTCGCAAGTAGATTATGTAGTTGAAGTGATTTGTTCAGTACCTAAAAAATTAGGGGCAATTTGTGAACGTGTAGGAAGACAGCCAGAGGCCAAAAAAGAAAAGAAAGAAGGTTGTGGCGTCACGCACAGGAATCGAGCAATCAGTTGTGCCACGAACGTGGTTTACAGTCTGCCGTTGTCTTGTGGCTCTGGTTATATAGGCCAGATGGGCAGATGTGTAAATGTGCGATTAAGGGAACATGAGGCCAATCTACGTTGTGACAGCTTTTCGCACATTTCTCAGCCCTGTGAGAAGTGCGGCTGCGCACCTCAGTTTAGCCTCACAAGCATTATTTCAAGGCATCATGACAAGACGTCTAGGGAAATAATCGAAGCATGGAACATTCAAAATAAAAAACAGTCTTGTATCAGCTGCCCCTCAATTGCGCTACAGGATAAAGAAATCCTGTACCTGAATGGATAACGTGCTTTGGCATTTGTTTGCTCTTTTTGCGTTGTGTGTAGCCAGGTGTGTGCATATATCTGCTCTGTGATATTGAATAAACTTTAGTTGTGAGTAGGCACTTGTGTTCGTGTGATCATTTGTCTGCCTTGTTGTGCCATTCTGAAGCCATGCATCCGTACCAACTCGCTTAATTGTCAGTGCTACTCTACGTCTTGTCAAGCGACTCTCAGGTCACGTGATAAACAAAAGGAAGGCACGTCTTGTTGCCATCATCGTTTGCATGCACGAATTGAAGTTATCTTACATTCTTGTGGTCATCATCTACACTGCGTAGTTCGTTGGCGGCTTGATTGTGGTAGATATTGATGGTTCATCATCGCTAAGCAATGAACCAATCATACGATCGCATCTCCTGGGCTTTGAGAGAGGCAAACACAACTGGCGTGGGTACGTGAAGACAGATCAAGAACTGGAGCACCTAGATAGATCCTCGGACCAAATTAACCTGCGGTCTTTGCTTCTTCCATTAGCTTGCTACAGTGTGCCATGGTACCCCATTTTCTTTTGCACCTCTTCATTCCGCGTCGCAACTCGGCCAAAGAGTAATATCTGTTGGGGTTTAAAGCCCCAAGAGAAGAGATGATTATGAGGGACGTTGTAGTTGAGGGCTGCAGTAATGTCAACCACCTGGGCTTCTTTACCGTGCACCTAAATCTCAGCACATGGGTCTCAAACACATTTGTCTCCATCGGCAATGCTACCGCCGCGGATTCCGTCCTGTGACCTTCGAATCACCAGCCGAGCGCCATAACCACTAGATCACCTAGGCAGGGACCAGAGCAAGTGCTGTTCTCACTGGCGAGTCGGGTGTGTTGCCGTGCAGGTGCGTAACGTAGTACAGTACAGGTCACTGGTCGGCACATTTGTCTAAAACACCAAAAAGGCGCCCTCCGGACTGCACTGGTGACGTTTTTTGATTACAACTGGTTTCAAAGAGCCCAAATTCTTACATGCAAAGCCACTAAGGTTAAATGCTCAAGTGTGGGCTGCCAACTAGTTATCGATATACATGGCGCCAGAGAGTGCTGGAGCGTGCCATTCCGGTGTTCCAGACAAGCTTCTTGACCTCATTAATAGTTCTCAGTTCACGATCAGCTCACAGTACACGATCAGTTCTCATTAATATTGTGTCTGACAAAGAAAAACGAGCTCTTATAATTTCCACTTGACCTCTGTAGTTTGCAGATGAAATTTAACAGTCGACTGCTCACTAGTTACTTCTTCAGAAAATGAGAAGCGGCTATCTGTGTAACGCCGTGAGGCTTAACTGAATGGCCATCGGGAGGACTTCGGGCTGTACACCTGTAGGCTTCAGTAGATACCTTCGATGTAAAGCATATGGCGCTAACAGCGGTAGCAGCAAATGCCGGCAAACATACCTGTTCCTTGTGGCACGCTATCGCGAGCCCTGGCGTTCAAAGCGCAACACAAGACTCGACCGGCCGTTCATGTAGGCTCCCTACACCCAACCTGTGACACAACACACTTGGCACTCCCCTCGACAGCACTCGTTACTCTCATACCTACGCAACGACACATGACATAAGTCCATGAGCGGCACAGTGGAGTGACTTCGATTACGCGGGCTTCCTTCGCCGGGCTCTTTAATCCGCCAGGGCACGCCGCGTGGAAGCGCAGATGACGATCACAAGCATGTAAGATAACTTGAGAACTCGTGCACACAAACCAAAATGCTCCTTCCTTCTTTTGTTATCATGATTCACGTGACCTCAGATTCGCTTGACAAGACGTAGTCACAACTTCACAATAAGGCAGCTAAAGCCGATCGCTTTAACCAATGACGTCATATGGGACGTCAAAAGTTGGCGTCACGTGACCCCAAGTTGTTGAGGTGCAAATAGGCTCTCCCTACCTAAACTAGAGTCGCTCTAGTTTTTAGCCACCCTACCGAAACCACCTGAAAAACCATGTAAAAAAACTTCCTGCTCAGCGATTCTGCCACCACGTATTTATACACTTCAAGCCAAGTCAAGCTGGTTTTAAGCGGCTATTCGGGTGAACCGAGCGCTTATCCCCACCCACGACCTCCAAGGCATGCCGTCAATGTCCCTACTTCACGTTCTCGGCCATGTCTCTACGCACAAGTAAAACAGAGAACTCTGCTTAAGATCCTTACGCAATTTCCTATATAAAGAAAAAATACCTGCCGCTGCACACTCATAACGCAGTAGCCGTTCCGAGAGAGCTACACCCTTTCCAAGTTGTCACGTCGGCTGCTATGGGGGTAGTTGAGGCGGCCTGTCATGATGTTTTTGGTAACTAGATGAGTACGTGACCCCCGAAAGTTGGAGTCACGCGCAGCGCAGAGGGAGCCGGTATCAGCAGGTCGCCCCCCCTAAGCACTCACTTCCCCGGGTGGCAGCAAAAGCAGCCTCCAAAACGTCCCCTGTGTGCTACATTTACCTTAATTTCTCAATTACTAGAGCACTGCTATTAATAATATTGTTACATAGTTATCAACTGTTTTGTGCATTTGAGGCCAATAGAACTGCTCTTTGGTGCGACTAAGTGTTCGTGCAGCTCCTATAAGTGACCAGAGGTCAAGTCGTCGTGCGTGATACGCAGAAAGATGTCTGAAGAGACACAGGAACGACCAGCAGAAAGCGGGTGCCCGTCGTTGACAAGATCCTTTTATAAAGAAGACCATCTCGAATGCAGACTCTGCCTTCAGTTATAGGCTCTTGTGTTACAGGGAAGAGAGCTTTCAAGCTTGGGTCCTTGCGCTGCTAAGCAGTGAAAGTCAAGGCATCGGGAAAGTAAGGTGACAGAGAAGCGATAAGGTGGTCAAAGTTATCCACTTCACGATCCGTCGTAGGTAGTGCCATCCTAGAGAGGCAATCCGCATCAGCTTGTCGGCGGCCACTCGTGCACGAAATGGTGAAGACATATTCTTGAAAAGGAAGGGCCCATCGTGCGAGGCGACCGGATGGGTCTTGAAGATTGATCAGCCAACACCGGGAATGGTGACCTGTGACGATGGTGAACGGGCGACTGTAGATGTATGAGCGAAACCGCTGCACGGCAAACACTACCGCTAGGCATTCCTGTTCGGTCACAGGTAGTTGCGTTCAGGCTTGCTTAAAGAGCGACTGGCACACGCCACGTGTTCCTTGTTACCAGAGCGCTGAACGAGAACGGCACCGATACCAATGCCACTTGCGTCTGTGTGAATCTCTGTTGGCGACGAAGAACTGAAGTGCCAAATTATTAGCTGTGAAGTTAAAAGGCACTTCAACTGGCAAAAAGCGGCATCACAGACGAGGGTCCACTGAAACGGAGTGTTCTTGCGAAGCAGATTTGTCAGAGGGTGAACGACATCCGCAAACCTGGGTGTGAACCGCCGGAAATACGAGCAGAGCCCTACGAAGCTACGAAGCTGTTTCACAGATTTTGGTTGCTCGAATAATTCAACGGCCGCTGCCTTCTGTGGATCAGGTCTAATGCCATCTTTATCAACGAGATGTCGCATTACCAATGTTTGTCACTCGCCAAAGTGACACTTCTTCGAATTCAGTACAAGGCCAGCCTTTTCAACACACTGCAGTTGAGCACGAGGTCTAGACGAGTGTTATGCTCCTGAAATGTGCGTCCAAAAATTACGACATCATCAAGGTAACACATACAGATCTGCCATTTCAAACCGTGCAGAATAGTGTCCATGAATCTTTCGAATGTCGCAGGCGCATTACATAATCCGAATGGCATTACGTTGAATTCGTAGAGCCCATCAGACGTAACAAATGCCGTTCTTTGTCAGCTGTGTGCATCGGAATTTGCCAATAACCTGATCTCAGATCAAGAGAAGAAAAGTAGGAAGCGGAATAAAACTTGTAACTGGGTGAGTTGGTTCATACTTGAAGGTAAAACTGGTAAGCGCAAATAAACAAGACAGGGACACAAGAAGAATGAACATGGACAGGCGCTATTACTTTCAACTAACTTTTACTTATCTTCAACCTTCAATATATACTCACGATACAGAAAAGCGCATGAGCACGTGGTCACATGGTCCCAAATCTAACGGTTACCAAAACAGCACGCAAAAAAGTGCGTTCACTATCAAATAATGATACGGATGTGTCGCTAACACAAGCACTCCCTCTTACAGATATATGGAACGCCTCCATCAGTTCACGGGCGGTAGTATCTTTGCTCCTGCCTAACATCTTAAAGTTCGCGAACATCGGAGCACACATCGGAGCGCCTGTCCATGTTCATTCTTCTTGTGCCCTGTCTTGTTTATTTGCGCTTACCAGTTTGACCTTCAACTAGGAAGCGGAATGCAGGCATTCTATGGCGTCATCAATGCGCGGCAGCGGACAGACGTCTTTCTTGGTAACAGAATTCAGTTGGCGGCAATCAATGCAGAATCTCCACGTACCATGCTTCTTCTTCACTAGAATGACGGGGGTTGCCCAGGGACTCGCCAATTTTTGAATTATTTCCTTGTCCAGCATCTCTTGGACTTGCTCATTGATGATCGTGCACTCTGATGGTGCCACTCGGTAAGGTTTCTGATGTATGGGATGCGCCGACTCAGTGTGGATCTGATGACGTATCCAGGATGCTGGAATTCATCATCATCATCATTTATTTACCCTTAAGGGCCCCTTATGGGGCATTACATAAAGGGGGGGGGGATAACAATAGGTAACCACGGGTCACAAGGTTACATGACATAAATACTGTTGGAAAAACAAGAAAAAAAAATGTAGCTGACTGAAGGCATTTGGCTGCTTTTAGAAAAAACGAACACTTTCAAGAGCTCAGAGTAAACGTCGAGCAGTGTATGATATTCGCTTCAACCAAATGACTTGATGATCATTTTTAACAATTGTGAATCCTCGGAACCTTGTGAACCTAAATGTCCATTCTCGCCGGTAGCATCAACAAGTGCAACCAGCGTCGTAGGCAGTTCAGGTTTGAATACTGCAAGTTTCATGCCACCTGGCAAAGCTGCACGCTCCATTGAACTGTTGATTGTCCACACACCTGCGCATCCATCAACTACACACACCACGCAATGGGGAATTAGGACGTTCTTTTTCAGACAGGCCAAATGAATCGGTTTGAGCGCGGCATCAAACGTGGCAAGATCGTCACCAGAGCAAGTCACGGGAACACACACGGCAGAAGATACAGCAACTACTTTGTGCTCGGAGAAAAAAAGGGCGCATTTATCACAACAGGAATTCTCTGAGAGTAGCTGGAAAACTAACGCGCACTGGAAGGTTCCCACTTCTGCAGTCACTAGTTGCCCCACACGCATGCAAGAAATCGATACCCAAAACAACGTCATGTGTAGACCGTGCAATTACTGCAAATTCCGTACAAAACACCTTGCCACACAAGGACACGCCCTCAATACAAATTCCCACAAGACAAAACGCGTCGCCACTCACACCACGAAATGTCACACCACAGCTCAGGTAAAACATCACTTTAGGTCTGAGAAGGCTCTTAAAGTTAACACTCATCACTGTGATTGTCGCGCCTGTATCCACAAGTGCCATGGTAGTAAGAACATGAACTCCGTTCTTCAACATAAACGCTGACGGGGGTATATCTGTAGATAGCGCTTGGTATCTCGTGGCCTCACCCCCCCCCACTGGTCGCACCGACTAATTTCCCGGTGGCGGTGACCACGCGTGCATTGCCGTGGCGATGATGATTGTGGAGCACGTGGAGCTGGTGGTGGCATCAAACTTCGATTAGAGGCCAGCCAGGGGTAGCGTAATCCTGTAGGTGTGCGTGGTGGCCGTGGCACGGAGAGCGGATAGTCGAAAGGCTGGAAAGACATGAACAAAGGCTGTAGCTGATATGAAGGACGGCGGTTGCAAATAAAATGTGCAATGTGACCCGGGACACCACAGTTGTAGCACACCAGAAGAGGTCGAGACACATGTGGCTGCTCAGAGTAAGCACTCCCCTCAGAAGGCATAGAATATAAGTGTCACACTTCAAGGGCACCGTAGCCAGGCGACGTTCACTGAGGGTAACCAGGCGAGCTAAAACGTCGTTCGTAATAGACTTTTTTCAAGCAATAGAGCGCCACCAACGGGCGCGCAAGCGCTCATGGGAAATGTGTGCACGCCGCACCAGCCGCCGCGACGAGCGCACGGGCCTCGCGCAGTAGCTTTCCGCTTGTGCCGTGCCAGGACTTCTTAGACACACAGAATTTAACAAGGTGCAACATGTTACTGCGCAATTCAATTACGAACTTCAGTGTTTAGCTGCGACGGCCTCTCGACGATGTCCATCTGTCCCACTGTTGGACCAGTTGAGCGGCTCAGAAGCGTCACCTTTTATTATTTTTTTTTGGCACCAGTGCGCCTTACGGCATAAATGAAAAAAAAAATACAGCTCAGTTGCCTACGAAGTGCGGGAGCGGTCTATGATTCGCGGATGCATTTGGAATCAACGTCCATCGACACTGTCGACGAGTACAGTGCGAGGTTCTGATATTTAAAGAGTACACTAGAAAGTGTAGTCGTCATTTGGGGAAATGAGATACATTCATTGCGTCACTCGCACCCTATATGTAACGAACGATAAGTGCCTACTAACCTTCGTTGGTGCTATAACTACAGGTTGCAATAATACTTAGAGCGAAAAAAGAAAGGAGCAGTACATGGAAGGAAATTCACAAACCAGCCCTCACACAAAACTTCAAGTTTATTGCACGTGTGAAAAAAAGCATATATACAAAAATGGGAGTGTGTCGCGCGTGTCATAAAGAGGCACAAAAAGTCAAACAATCAAGGCGCGTGCTTACAGTCGATTAATAAAGTTGAATTTCTTGTCTTGTAACGACTGAGAAGGTTGACTGACACAAAATGTGGCATTATTTGTGACATGATATGCCTCCGAAATTTCTCGCGCAGTCTGATTAGGTTGATGGTACAAAATTACTGTGCTTTCTAAGATGCGATTAAATTTTCATGACTGACACAGCGATGCAAGATGAGACGGCTCCATTCAATGAGTTTTGATACTAGCTGAGGCGCGTATTAATATATCGACCAGTCTGGTCGATGTACATGTGGACACAAGAAAGACAAATTTGTGGTTAACTCCTACGCAATTTACAAACCAAATGGCATGCCTCTGACCGCATTTTTCTTTGCCCACCGCAGACCCCTGCGACCTTAATGCGACTAAGCTTATTTGGGGCGGCAAACACAACCTTCACCCCCCCCCACATCGCTTCCCTATGTTCTTCAAGCCATGCAACTTCTTATACATATGTGGAATAACTGCAATATTTCTAGTTTCTTCATTATTTACGGATGGAAGACGTCCCTGTTAATCTCTCTTTGCCATGCGAACAGATTTTCGCAAACCGATACAACGATACGCAGGGTATCCCGCCTCTTTGATCACTTTGCAACTGGAAACTACTGCTCATCTTATGTGCGCAAGTTTTTTCCAATGCCGTGCGTGCATCAGGACATCACAATTCCTCGTTTAACAATATTCGAATGCGCCGACGCGAAATTAAACACCTATTTCGCTGAACGTGTGCTACACTGCCCGCAAACATGTTCCGCAGTGAAACTTAAAAGCATGAATCAAGAAACTGCAAATTACCAGAGCAAGGCATCTCGCAAGTCAATTCTGGTCCCATCCCTTTTTCTTTAAACATGTTTAGAATGTGCTCACTTCTTTGTACAGCGCGTGACTTGTCAATTAAAATCAAATAATCATCTGTATATCTGAAACTTTCTAACACCTCTCTACAGTTTGGTTAAACCTGATCACGAGCCGCTATGGCATTAAATGCCATAGCGGTTTGTGAACAAGCAATCACTGAATAAATACGAATTCGGCATTTCAGCTCACATTGCTCATGATAGCACGTTTTGACTACATGTATCGGCACCTAATAACTCGCATGCCACTTAAATGCTACATCCGGTATACATCCGCTCGGTAACATCTACACTGACTGCACCTTTCGCATTTCATGCGTAGAGACACATGCAGGTGCGTTCAGACATGTGTAGTATTTAGGATTTAATAATAGTCAACCAGCAGCGATGAGTTTTTTTCGTTTCGTGCTTCCACGGCACCAACGAGCAGCGAGCGACGAACAGCCGGCGGGCTCACCGTACACACGTTTCCCATAGTGCTTCGCACGCCCGCGGGGGGTTCTGGGATTGCTTGAAAAAGGTCTATTGGATGGCGTCCAATGTGAGAACCCAGATCGCCGTGTGCCTCGGTATTCATCGGCATCTCGTGCATTAACCGATGGTTGCCATGGAGCAAGAGTAGCCAAAGTTGGCGCACGTTCTGGTTCTCTTGCATAGGCGGCATCCTGGAAGTCACTGGGGCAATGAGAGGTTTGTTGACTTCGAAGCAGTTCTTCTCTGACAATCTGCCATATTGTCGAAGCAAGGTCGGTGGGAGACACTCTGTCGCCACTAGCCAACGTTGGGACGTTAGACAGGCAGCTGAATTTCGGAGAGGTTCGTCGCATCTTCAGCGATTCAAAGGTACAGCAGTGTTGCATCACGTCAGACACGTGATGCAACTCTCTTTCCCAATTAAAAAATGGCACACGTCTTCGGCTATACCATTAAGAACGTGCCCAACCTTGTCTTCTTCAGACATTCTGACATTCACTATCTTGCACAGCTTCAAGATTTCTTCGATGTAAGTCGTACATGTCTCCCCTGGAAACTGTGACCTCTGAGCCAATGTCTGCTCCGCGCACTTCTTCTTTGCGTCAGAATCACCGAAGCACTTCTGTACTTCCTCAACAAAACGTTCCCAAGTCGTGAACATGTCCTCGTGGTTCTCGTACCACATGAGAGCAGTGTCAGTTAGCAAAAATACAACATGAATGAGCTGCGCTTCTGCGTCCCAGCCGTTTCTTCTGCTCACCCGCTTATAGTTCTTGAGCCACACGTCGACGTCTTCTCCCGAGGTCCCACCGAAGTTTGCAGGCACTCGGTAGTATGGCGCGAAACCCGCTGGAGTTGACCTCGAAGCATCAGAGGTCTGGTCATGGGACATCTCGATCGGTGAAGGTGGGAGTCCGGCAAGGCGGCGGCTGCGGCAAAGTCCAGGTAGTAAAGCTTCCGTCGTTGGGTTAGTCCTACCCAGTGTTGGCGGTAACGCGTTACAAGTAACGGAATACCGGTAACGCGTTACTTTTTTCAGTAACATAGTAACGTACTAGTTACAATTTCGGAACTTTAACGGGTAACGTACTTTCGTTACCATTTTTCGGTAACGTGAGGCCTCACGTTACTCGTTACTTTTCATTCCAATTACCCTCGCCGTCTTACACAAAATTAATTAGTCTTGTAGGAGCGCCTTTCTCAGAACTCACCCCGACGTTATTTTGTCTCTCTCTCTTCATCCGTACTGGCACTTTGCTTCAGTTATTTTGTGGCTGCGGCAGACTGCTGTCTGCCCGCCAAGCGTTCGCAAAGCGACCCCGCATGGGATCCTTTATATTGTGCAGGGGAAATTGCAATGGGAAGCAAATTGGCGAATTTTATTAAACGGATCTGCTATAGTTTCGGCTACCTTGCTATCGAGTTTCAGTTGTCGTGGATTGGCTATTGACTTTCAAGTTGTCGTTGATTGTCGATTAAGTGAAGCGAAATGTAGTCCTCGATCGTAACCGTCAAAAGTAAGCTCTCGAGATTCTCTTGGCTTATGGACATCAAGGCTCGGTGTGAACTCCAACACAACGGAGGATGACTTCTTCGGAAATGCCTGCTCGACATCATCGCCATCTGAAGATGAGAGACTGTCTAAGGACCTTTGGTGCCGCATGACATTGCGTTGAGCGGGTTCAAGGAAAACTTAACGCACGTTCACCAGCTCTTCCTGGCAATGATTACACGAGTACCATATAGCGCATCCTTCGAGCTTCTATTTAGCATAGGTGCAGATGTATTCGCTAAGAAGCAAGTCAAGCTGTCCGGTGACAGCTTTGAAATGCAACTGTTGCTTACGCTCAGCACTTAGTAGTTACATTAGGATGTTGTCCCTAAAATACACTAGTACTGTTCATAAATTCAGTATTAAAAATTAGTTTTGCTTTTTGCTATCTGCAACTGCGACGTTTCTGGTTATTGAATTCGTGCGAGCGAGGCTAACGCTGAACACCTTCACATACACAAGCGCCATATTTGTGGTAATAATACAAGTTAAACTGAAAAAAAAATGCCCATGCGCGCAAATACTTTTCCCTAGATTTATGTCATTTAAGCATTTCTTTACTGCTAAAAAATTTGCGCATTTGTTTTGTAAGTAAAAGCGCGTCGTCATAATTACTGCAAATTTGTTAGTGATGTTTTCTTTGTGCAGAACGTTGGCGATGAAATCGATCACTTTTATTTGGTTGTCCCACTGCGAAAAAATGACTTCCCCATGTGCCGCAGAGTCAGAAGCCGTCACATGTAACTATACAGGCAACTTTAGGCAGTACTGCCAAGGTACAGCGCATTTGTGCAAATTATTCTCTTTAAAATTAAATCAGTACTTCGAGTAAAATTTTTGTTTCAGCTAGAACTTTTATGTGAAATATAAATACGAGCGTTATAAAGTTGCTATTGTACGTTCCCGCTGCGAGGGTGGGTTGATTAAGATTTCTGACTATGGAGTAACGGCAGAAGTAACGTCCGTTACTTTTTTTCGGTAACGGCAACGGTAATGCGTTAACTTTTTTATGGGTAACGTAGGGCGGTAACGCGTTCCTTTTCCTTTAGCGTAACGAGTAGCGTACTTAGTTACTTTTTTTCGGTAACGCATACAAGACTGGTCCTACCTAGCACCTCCACCAATCTGTTAAATACTACGGAGTAGCTTAAAGGGGTACTGACACAAAATTTCGCGGCCGAGATAGCCTGCTGGATCGATTCCCGTGTACGTGCGTGTACCATCTGCAAAATATCGGCAGCGAATAAAGCTTGGCATGTATTTTATATGAATTTTGAAGTTCGCGAGCGCGATCCAGCATTATAGGCCGCACCTAGTGCATTGACACCCTCGGAGGTGACCCGAGGTGACCCCCCTACTTCCCCTACGTAACCGTTGCAGCCGGTACAAGTTACGATAACGTCGTAGCCGCCATTTCTGTTTTGACGCGCTTCCCGACGAATCGCTCCTCGCCAGCGGGTCAAACATGAAGTGATTTGCCACGTCGAAAATTCCTTCGATCCCCGCCACAAGAAAATCGTCGCCATCAGACGACGATGAGCCCGACGACGACCGACCGCGCGGAAATGCGTCACTGTTCTGTGTGCTCACGCGACCGAGCGTTTCACTCGCTAGGTGGTGATAGTTGCACCCGGCGGCTTGCCGTTTTTGGAGCTCTGTCAAACCGAAACTGAGGCTGTGTCGGTAATGAGGAGCTTGTAATTAATTATCTGTCGCACGCTGCAGCAAACGATGTGCCGTGTTATGACTAACAGGTCCCCAGCAACACATTGCAGCAAAAAAACGCGGGGCGAAAATTTTTGTGTCAGGACTCCTTTAAGGGGGTTTTATTGGGCACTGAGACAAAAAGACTGTGGTAATCGCAGGAGCTAAGTCATCGTCCACTTTCTCTTTTTGCACTTCCCTTCTTTTCCACTGGCAGTGAGACTTCGAATCAATACTGATGTTTTAGGCGTTCTCAAACATTGACCTTTTACTCTGACATAAATTTTTATCTGCCTTTAGTGTCCCTTTACATGAGATTTGAAGTCGAGATCATGACGGAATCCCATCTGGCTAGTAGGGTACATTTGAAACAAAAAAGAGACGCCGACCAGTCCAAACAAAACATTTATGGCGTTTCGGCTTCCAAACAAAACAAACAACTTCTGGTGATGTATTCATCGTTAACAAAGCTTCCATGAAATTTGAAGCTAATAGTTGCACTGGGAGAAGAGCAGAATTATTTCATTGGAGACAGTCAACATTTCAATTATAGACTTTATTTTTGTACAATAAAGACAGTTCACACAATTTGGCTAAAACAGTTTGGTAGAACAACACCCAGCCTTAAAGGAGGCTTATACAACAGGAAGAAATGGAATGCACACATACGCTGGGTGTCTGTGTTAGCGCAATTCCTTCTTCTGTAGGCACCCTTCAAAGCTGGGTGTCGTCGTTCTTTTGAACTACGTACCGACAGTCCTAGCAGCAGTCTCCTCAATAAAATAATCGTGCTGCTTACTGTAAGACCTGAAAACACACTCCTACATAGAAGAATATTATTCAAAAGCTGAAGAACAAAAGAAAGCATGGCAAGATCGCTACCACTATGGTTATACAGTGACAAAATAATGGTACTGAAATCATGTCCATCAAAGAAAGACTAGTACATTCAACACAAGCTTAGTAACATTTCTTTGAAAAAATGTTTTTATGCAAGTATGATGGCTCTCCCAAAGTAGAAAACAGTACTGCTTTAAATCATTTACAGGTTTTAAAAACACACCGGTACGGCTTTTGTCCCCTCTGCGTAGTTTTATATTTCCCTTTAACTTTTACAGCGAAAGCTGTTATGAGATCATTTCACCGGCCGTTTTTGGCGCCGTAGTTGTCCGCCGCCGCCGCCGCCGCCGGTGTCCGTAACCAGTATCGCTCGAAATAAGAAAAAAAACGAAATAAGAAAAAAATTCCAGGATGGAACAAGGTTCGAACCTGGGCCCTCTGCGTGGGAGCCCAGTATTCAACCTCTGAGCCATTCCGGTGCTTGGAACTGCTATGCAAAAAGGTCCTATACAGACTTCATGTCGGGAAGGAATCACATTAGCATATGCAATATAGCATGGTAGAGAGTAAAATAAGCACCAAGCGTCGCGCAACGCGTCGCACAACGCGAATTCTGTAACCAGGCCTCACACAATGCTAATTGCGCAATGAGTAGGTTGTTGAATGCTTCCAACCCATTACAAAGGACTCTACCATAATTCTTCATCGTCGTCAGGCACAGCATCAACAAAGTGCGCATAATGCCTTACATGCGTTTAGCAGGTACCACGGCTCTTCGTAGAATGACGAAAAATGGCCCAGTGCCTGCTGCCCTACTTATCAAACATTACAATGATTTATAACGTAGTGGGTTCCTCGCAAGTGCACTTGTAGTGGTTGCCAAGGAAGCCCATAAGCGCATGATCCATTTCCTCGGGGTCTCAGATAAATTACAGTGATTTAGAGCGTAGTGGGTTTCTCGCAAGTGCACTTGTATTGGTTGCCAAGGAAGCCCATAAGCGGATGTTCCATTTCCTCGGGGTCTCAGTAAAATTACAATGATTTAGAGCGTAGTGGGTTCCTCGCAAGTGCACTTGTATTGGTTGCCAATGAAGCCCATCAGGGCATGATCCATTTCCTCGGGGTCTCAGTAAAATTACAATGATTTAGAGCGTAGTGGGTTCCTCGCAAGTGCATTTGTATTGGTTGCCAAAGAATCCCATAAGCGCATGATCCATTTACTTGGGGTCTCAGTAAAGTTCTTCACCCCACCCCGTCTCTCTCCCATGGCAACGTATGTTATACAGCATGACGGGAGAGGGAAATAGCAACCGGGCGTCACGCAATGCAAATACTTAACTGGTGGGCCGTTTAAATCTTCCAACCCATTACAAAGGGCTGAGCCATAATTCTTCATCATCAACAGTCGTCGCGTCAACAAAGTGCACATAATGCCTTACACACGTGCGGCTGGTGCCTCGCTTCTCCGCAGAATAACGAATAATGGCTTAGTAGGTGCTTCCCAACTTCACAAAAATTGTGATTTATGGCGTAGTGGGTATCTTTCTAGTGTACTTGTATAGTAGCCCCAAGAGAGTTGACAACGGGCTCTAGAAACGCCGCTCTTCCAGCTTTCGCTGTGACTGTGCTGCGCTTTCAGCGCAGGCCTGGCGTTTTTTGCATCTTTTTATGCTGTTTTAACACCGGTGCATTTCCCTTTCACACGCGCGAAGTGAACATGCATACTTTGGTCACTGAAACATAAATAAAACAAGAGTGATACATAAAAGAAAGAGAAGAGAGCTGTACTGCTGGGAGAGAAGCGTGGAGTCTACCGCCAAGCAGCAACAAAGATTCATCTATGTGTGTACGGCAGCTCACACGAGACGACAAAAACAGATCGTTTAAAAACTTTAACTTGAACTACCGTAAAAACCGGAATATAGGTTGAATTTTTTTTTTTTTTTAAACGCGATGAAAAGTTGACCCTCGTCTTATATACCAGTCATTGGCAGAAAAAAATGTGGAAGTCTCGCAACAATGGGCAGCTGAAGTCAGAAGCCTCCATTACCATTGTGAGCATCACCAGCAGTGGGCTAGCGCAAGGAGGTTAAAAAAAATTGCTGGAGTGGCGATTACTGCGCAATAGTGAAGCCGTGCCCACCAAAAGATGGCGGCTGTGCCCGCCATCTTAGTAGGGGCATGGTAAACCATCGGCTTTTGGCGAAGGAAAGCGAGCGTTTTCTTCGCACGCCAGACGAACTTAATATGGCAAAGTTTACGGGTCAGATACTGCTCCAAGTGTGTCTTTGTGTTACTAGTTTTCATAAATAAGCCTCAAACTCATGTCAAATTTTATTGGAGATCAATCGTCATTACTCCTTTCGAGGTGTTACTTTTGTCGGCAACAACGATCTTTTATTTTATAATTAACGTAGTATTTACACTGACAGATCTGAGCTATTTGATATCTAAGTAGGCACCACCAGAAAAGAGCATGTATCCGAGCTCATTGGTGGGCAAAAGCTGGCTTCACTTTTGCTGGCAAGGCGTTGCGAGAGCTTCCACTCCAGAATTTTTTTTTAAACCTCCTTGGGCTGGCGGCACCGTTAGGCAACGCCATTTTGCTTTTTCTTCTGTCCAGTGTGGCTGCTTCGGTTATCCGCTGCTTTTATTTTTCTGTTTCCTTCAGAAATGAGTGGTAGCCGACGGCAGTTTATGATAGGCTTTAAGAAACAAGTTATCGTTGCCAGGTTGCCATGCCAAAGCGCACGGCAACCTGGCGGCACAACGGGAATTCGGTGCATCGGAGAAAAGCGTCCGATACTGGAGGAGCCGAAAGCAGCGCATGACATCCTGCAGCAACCAAAGAAAAACTTCGTTTCGTGGACGGACTGCAGTGCACCCCGAACCGGAAACGCTACTTGCAGAGTTCGTCCACGAGCTGCGTGCAAGGTCGGTTGCTACCCGTGACAGCGGAGTGCATCGCGTGAAAGCTCTCGAGAAAGCGCACGACTCTGGGCTCACGAGGGCGCAATTCAAGGGCTCGCCATCGTGGGTGCGCCGATTTATGAAGCGGAAGGCCTTTGCGCTGCGGCGGCGTACTTCCGTGTGCCAAAAACTGCCCGAAGATTTCGATCACAAGCTGGTCGAGTATCAGCGCTTCGTCATACAGCTTCATCGACAGCATTGCTACATGATGGGACACATGGCCAACGCTGATGAAACTCCGATCTGGTTTGATATGCCCTCGAACGCGACTGTGACCGCTAAAGGATCAAAGCAAGTGAAGCTCTTGACAACGGGCAACGAGCATTCGCGATTTACAGTGATGCTCGCGTGCACAGCCGATGGAAAGAAGCTGCCCCCTTATATCATTTTCAAGAGAAAAGGGCTACCGAAAGAAGACTTTCCTCGGGATGTGATCGTGAGAGCGAACGAAAAAGGGTTCATGAATGAGTCCCTCATGCTCGAATGGATCCAGCTCGTGTGGAATCGGCGACCCGGTGCACTTTTTCAGCGACCAAGCATGTTGGTCCTCGACTCATTTCGAGGCCACCTCACGGCCGATGTAAAGGGAGCCCTGTCCAATGGCAAGACGGATCTTGTCGTGATCCCTGGGGGACTAACATCAATCCTCCAGCCGCTGGACGTAGTGCTCAACAAACCCTTTAAAGATCGCGTGTGCGAGCTCTACAATGAGTGGATGCTGGGTGACAATCCCAAGACCCCCGCTGGCCGCCTACGACGTCCACCTCTCGCGACCGTTTGTGGCTGGGTGTCGTCAGCATGGAAATCTCTCCCGGAAGAGATGGTGCGCAAGTCTTTTATTGCGATAGCAATTATATGGACAGTCTCGGCTGAATTTTGCCGTCGCCGTCATGCACCGTATATGTATAAGTATGTATATATATATATAAGCCCCAAAGAAAAATATTTCAGAAAAATGCTTCCGAAGCGCGGAATCGAACCAGGGACCTCTTGCTCCGCAGCGAGTGGCGCTAACCACTGCGCCACGAAACGCAGATCCTCCACGTAGCTAAAGGCGAGCGTTATATACACACCCTTTACCGCTGCACGGACTCAGAGACGGCAGACGCTTATAAGCGTTTCTTCATTACCAGCGAGATGGCGCTAGGAGCGCGACGGGCGCATTTAAAAGTCGTCGGCGAGCTCGCTCGCTTCTTATATTTGTGCAGGGAGAACCTTGCCCTTCCGCTGTCTGCTCGCGCGGTTTTCTCGTGGTGAGGGGAAGAGGGATGTTTCACGCTTTCACCGCGCTCATGTTACGGAGCATACGAAAGTCACTCGAGCTCAAGGGACGCCGCTAAACGAACAAACAGAAGATGAGCGCGAACTATCAAGTGTCACAGCTCGACACTTCAAGCACGCTAGTTTCCTTCGCTGCTCCGGCCGCCTTTGCAACAGGAGCGCTGTTCAAACTGAGAGTATCCATTGGCGAGCCTCACTTTGTATAGCATTAGTTTCTTGCTATCGCATTCATTGCTTCACCCTTGCGGCGAAACTGTGTTTCTTTTTTGCAAATGCTGCATCAGCAACGCATTGGATGAAACGGAGGACGATGCACTCTGGGACGTTACTAGTGACAAGCAGGCGTCGTCCGACTCAAGTTCGGACGAGTCTGAGTGACAGCACTTCGTGGCCTTCTGGCGTTTAACTACATATCAGTGTCCAAATAAAAAGAAATGTCACCACAGTGCAGCTGGTTGTGTCGCGTATTTATCAAGGTAAGGGTGCGCCGCAATACTTTGCGATTTTTTTAAATTTCTTTTTTGGAGATTCAAAGTTTGGGGGGTCGACCTATATTCCGGTCTGACCTATATTCCGGTTTTTACGGTATGTGCCTAGTTTTTGGCAGAGCCAGTGTTGCAAGAGCTGTGCTTATTTATGGCCAAGTGATATCGGGACACTACTGCCACTTCTGGCATCTTTTGAAATAGCTAAAAACAGAATAAGCAAAGCATACTGAAACACAGCTCTTCAGCCCCTACTTTCTCCATGGGGCCACATCGGACTCCGCAGGATTACAAGTGAACTTGGAGCGTGGGCACCTGCACAAATAAAGATTGTCTTTTTGCACACTAAAGTACAGCTGAAAACCCTATTGCATTCATTCTCATAAATGTGAATCACAAAAACTGTTCATTAGTTTAACTCTAAGGTGAAAAGGTTGCAGGGTTCCTACAGGTTTTCATAGCCCAAATTCAAGGCACTTTCAAGTTGCTACTGAAGGTTTCTCAAGGATGTAAAGCAGCATCCCAAGTATAAATTTTTTGCAATATCAATGTTTCCAAACCAATATGGACAGCTTTACAGATACAAAATTGGTGTCTGGCTCACACAAGGACAGTGGATATTGTATGAGCTAGAAGATATGTAGTTTCACTTTGTGTGCTACTTGCATGACAAAGTTAGATAATTACTAGAGGAGAAAGAAATAGCATAAGTGCTGGAGGTGAAGTCAAGCCACCAGGGGGAAAGTGGAGTAAATGAAATGAATGGCAGGAGATGAACAGTGCTGAAGGAGCATGGCATGTGTCCTCGGAGTTGGCCCGATGAACGTTTACCTATACACAGCAGCTGCCATAGTCAATATTCGACACCATATGCCAAGGAATTGAAGCATTTTCCAGGAAGGAAAACAATTCGAGGAATTTGAAGGGCCTTTTAAAAATGTACTTTTCAATTTCAACCATTTTCAGAGGCTTCAAGCACCTGTACGCACCCTGAGGTAACCACAAGCACATTTCAGCCATTGCCATGTGGTATTGTTAGAGGACAGCTACATAACTATATATTTTTAACCAATCTAGATAATCTTGCTCCTGCAATCCACAAAGACACCAAGTGGTAAATGTTGTTGGTGCTGACTGAACATAAATAGACAGAGAGCTAGGGCACTGTACAAGCCAAAGTTCAACCTCTACAGAATAAAGAATTTCCACTCCCGCCACTTTGCTATTGGGTGAGCCTTTTTGCATTCTGCAACTGTGAGAGGCACGTCAAAATATGTCCATGGAACAAGAAATGCAGTATAAGTTATTGTTTTTGTATGATAGTGGGCATTTCAGTGCATCAACATTGTACCAAATAACTGGTAAAAAATGGTGCGAAAACAACGGACGAACACAAAGAGACAAATGATCTCTTTGTTTTCGTCCATAGTTTTTGCGCTGTTTTTTGTGATCAAGAACAACCAACTAACCCGCATTACCGCCCTTGTGAAGTGCCAAATAACTCGTATGCCCCTCTGCGTGACAGATATGCATGGTTTATCAGTGCAGGGCAAGTAATGCAGGAATTTGGCACGAATTCTCCTGCAGCGCAACTGATAGGCCCATCCATATCGTGAGTACATTGCCGACGGGGGCTATGCCCATCACTATGACAGAGGTGCAAGTGAACACTTTCTAGACCGCCTGTCTGCTTTTGTTCGATCTCTTCCAAATGCCAAACATCTTTATGGAGACATTACTGTGGACAAGGATTCACAGCCCTGCCATTCCATTGCGACTGCAGTGATCCCTCAATCAGGAGAAAGAATTACTGCATTTCCGCAATGATCCGCTCATCCTATATCATTCCAGCTGATTTTTCTGAAACAGGAAATTAAAGGTCTTAATCAGTAGCATACAATAACTCATGACAGTTTGTTTATTCCCACGTACACTGATCCATAGAACAGGGTTCCATGTGCCTGTCTGAACACTGCTAACACACTGCAGCTGCAGCATGACAGCACATAGCTTCAATTGTCTCTCAATGGGGAAATATTGGACAGAAAAGGAAGTTCCTGCGCAATGATTCAGTCACCCTATAACTTTTCTGGAACCTAAAATGAAAGGCCATTGCCACGAAGTGGCTCATAACATTTGAATTCATCACACGTACACAAGGGACAACTTCAAGTAGCTCTGTCAGGACTAAAGGTAGACACAGAGACGGTAATGTGTAGCTTTTTAAGGAAACGAAAAACAGTTAAAACTCAATCTATGACACACAATTTTATGAAGTTCCCGATCTAGCAAAGCATTCTTGATTCCCCAGCAAATACCCAATGTCATCAACCGAAGTTAACGAAGCATCTCGGCCACCAATCCTGATTTATCCAAGTATTCCCGTAACTGAATAAATAAGTGGCAATTTTGCACAGATGGGTTTTTCTCGAGGCTGGATACTGCGTCTATGCATGGACCAATGGACTCGGCCAGGGGCGTAGCCAGAAATTTTTTTCGGGGGGGGGGGGGGGGGTTCAACCATACTTTATGTATGTTCGTGCGTGCGTTTGTATGTGTGCGTGTATATATAGGCAAGCAAAAGTGAAAAATTTCTGGGGGGTTTGAACCCCCCCCCCTGGCTACGCCCCTTGACTCGGCATTCACTAACGTTCTCACATATCAGATGGTGCAACAGACGGCGGTGGCTGGTTTCATGGCACTAATAGTCTCCTGGCAACTTTCTGGCTCGGCCTGCTCGCACAATCACTTCATTCTGCAAGCTGCAAGAAACGCGTCACTTTGGATTCATGTCATAAAATTTTTGCTCGTTTTTATGCATAGTTTCTTTTTTCTTTTCTCTCTGTTGATGCATTGTATTGATTTTTTTTCTTCTTTTTTTGCACGTTTGCTGCTTGTTGCCAAAGAAGGACACGGACCTAGTCAAGCCGTTATGTGGCTTTTTGTCTGCGTTCCTGTTATCTGTACTATGTATAGATGCGAAATAAAGTTCAAAGTTCAATTCGTTCTCCACGCATACCGATGGCCTGTCATTGCTTCATGTAACAGTCTTTCTGGCTTGCAACACCCAGACATGGTGCCCCCTATGTCTGGGCAACAAAGGAGCCCCCAGGGGAAGGCCACCCTCGCTGACTTTTCACATGCGCAGCAGTAGGCCTGGTAGCTTTTGGTTGTCGATATATGTTACAATTTTACACGTTGAAGAGCCGAAAAGTCTTCTTCTCGATTTTACGAGCTTCCCGATTTAATGAAGTAATTAGAGCATCCTCATCACTTCTTTAGATCGAGTTTCAACTGTCTCTGTAGGTTGGCAGAAAAAAATTTGCAACATCAAGAGTGGATGTTGAAGGTACAATTTAACTACATTTCGAATAGACCTTGTTTGTGCTTTGAGCCAAGGGTTGATAACACCATGCGTAGGCTAGTACCTGCAAACTATTACAAAACCATGGTGCATTATGCACGGTAACTCTACTGTGTCAGAGTGGCAGCTGCATCCTTGCAGGTTGCTGTAATCCTATCCCAGCCAACCATCTCACATCCAGTGGACATTACATAAATATCAACCATAGTTAATCTTCAGAGGATGTCCACAAAACTTAATTTAATATTTATACAATATAGAGAGGATGTCCATTTTGAAGACAGCGGACAACCATAGATTGTCCACAGCAGTTTCACAGACAATATTGATATGATATCGGCAATATTAATACAATATTTAGAGGACGTCCATTTTGACAAGACTGAACATCCATTGGTTGTCCATAGCAGTTCCAGAGATAACATTGATATATCAAATGACATTTATTTTTAGGTGCAGGGACCCATGGAATTGCACCATATGCTACAAAATAAGACTGTTACTCGATATGAGTGCTTTCCGAGGCAAAAAAATTCGGCAAGTGAAACCACAAGAAGTGGTCCCACTTGCCCCATTCACACCCCCCCCCCCCCACTGGAATAATTTCCAGTCATAATCTTGTTTCCAACAGATATTAGCTGGCTGCTATTGCATGTCACATGGTTCCTACTTTTATCAATCACAGGACTGGTCGAGCGAACAGAGCACAGGAAAAGTATAGTATGATGGTGAAACTTAACCGCATTTATTGAACGCTTCCAGCAACATATCTTGAGATGTAGAATGTGTTTGCACATGTTCCTGTAACCACCTGAAAGTGAAAAGTAAAACAATAACACATCAAACGCATTTCTAGTAAAAGCTATAATGGCTCTTAGCCCATTTTGTGAAGCACATGCACAGTTTCAAGGTGTGCGTTCAGCCCACTTGGTTGGCTAGATGAACAATGAAACGGTTATTAATGTACATTTTAAGCTACTTTTAATAGATTTAAAATAAGCAGTGATGCTACCGAGGACTTCTGATTTGGAGCAATTTTTGGAGCAGCAAAATTTCCGTTTTGGAGCACTTTGGAGCAGCAAAATTTTCATCTTGGAGCACTTTCGAGCAGATAAATTTGCATCTGGGAGCACTCTGGAGCAGCGAATTTTACGTCCTGGAGTGCACTACAGAAGCATATTGCAATAACATTCAAGCACCGGAATATTACTATGGGGCTCATATGAAGGCTAGAAATATTTCGATTCATTGCAAATCTCATGGAAAAAATCATCTCAGGAGAACTCCATACTTCACTCGCTATTGAAAAAATAAGGGCTCATGCAGTTGAGTGTTCTGAATTAACCTCTTCGGCGATTACATTCGACACTAGCAAATAAACAGAATACCAGATCAATAAAATTGCACTTTATGAAATAACACTCTAAATACATCTATGTGGTTATCAGCAGACATTGTAGACAAACGCCGTGATGTACAGCAGTGCCTCAATGCCAAAGAGCCACACTGTCCCTAATGCATTCCCCTAAGAAAACTCCAAGGCGAAAGCCAAGTTCTTTTTCTTCTCGATCGACGGGTTGATCCTCCCCCTCCTTCTCTGCAAACTATCTGCACCTCACCTGGTTTTGCGCTAGCTCCTTGATCGGCGCACCGATCACAGAAGCAGTGTAAAGCGACGATGTCGTGATGGCGTCATCACGTGACATCACGATATATGACGCCATGATGATGTCACAAGTT
This sequence comes from Rhipicephalus sanguineus, assembly GCF_013339695.2. Classification (NCBI taxonomy): domain Eukaryota; kingdom Metazoa; phylum Arthropoda; class Arachnida; order Ixodida; family Ixodidae; genus Rhipicephalus; species Rhipicephalus sanguineus. Next base: position 142,617,713 of record NC_051186.1, on the reverse strand, counting down.
TTGACGATCTATGACGTGATGATGACGCCATCACATGATTATTTTTTGCATCAATCGATTGACGCCGCCGACGGTCAATTTTCGTGTTTGATAAAGCATCTGATGCTTTCGCATTAATATTGCGTAATGAACGTTAACAACCTGGCCTTACATACCAAACTGTCCTCCACCATGTCACCTCCTTGCCATGCGCGAAACAGCTTCACTTATCATCCACTTCATAGAGTGAAATGGCTCCTCAACTTTTTTAAAATGTTTATTGTGATAACAATTATATGGACGCTCTCCACGGATTTTTGCCGTCGCCATTGCCGTAATTTTCTGTATAAAGACCAAATTAATAACATCACCACGCGCATTCTAGCCGCGGGTAAAAGCTCGCGAGCGCTGGCGACGAACGCGGCTGAAGGGGAGATTAAGCTAGCCGGCCGTCTGTCTCCGTCGCACGGACAGCGCATGAGATAACATCTTCCCGCATGCGGGCCTGCCGTCGATTGCTCATCAAACAGAGAGGAAACGCCCTGCCCGTCTTTCGTAAGGAGCATAAAAGGACGCCAGGGGAGCGGGGGGGGGGGGGGGGCGAGGGGACCGCATCGTTCGAAGGGCGCAGTCGCTTGCGCGCGCGCCATCTCGAGGCATCAGAAGACGGCTCGTAAACTTGCTGTGCTCTCAACGCTTACTTCGTGTTTAGAGAACTCAGAGCAAGAAAACGCTTCGGTTCCTGGAGCGGCCATATTTCCTTAAACCAGTGTTTTGTTGAGTTACGCGAGATCGAATCCAAAAGAGTTAGCTGCTAGCCTTACTTCGTTTAACAATACAATTTTTTGGTATCGCATTCATTGCTTCGCCCTTAAGCGAAACTGAGTTTTTTTACGCGTCAGCTATTGACCACCGAAAGCGAGGGGCGGACGTGTAACATGGGGTAGCCGCTTCACTGTGGGCTGTCAGCGACGGGCCCGCTACTGACAGCTGCGTATTTGAGGCTGCTCCGACCAGGATATATGCTTTTATTAATGAGATGACAGTTTTAAAAAGCAAGCAAAAAATTCGAATTGGAACCCTAGCACGTGAGCTCGAAAGGGCAGGGCCTTTAAGGGGGTATTTACTGCAGAGTGATTAAACTCGGACGTGCTGGTATAAGCAGTTACCAAAAAGCTCTTCTGAATGAAGGTCCATGGATAAAGTATATCCGAGGAAAAGTGTGAACGCGTTTCCACCGTTCGCGTGCTCTTCCATAAACACGAAGCAAGGAAAATTCGACATTGTTCCATATATATACTGCTAGCGATCCCAGATTTCATTCCGCGATGTCCGGAAACAGAAGTGACAGACATTTTAGCAGCACACGTGTAGTTATTACTGAACATTGCTATCCTTACGTGCCGTGCGACACTTGAAACGAGCTATCAGCAGCGTTTCTAGAACAGACCACGTCCGCCATTGAATCGCCGTCGCACTTTCTCACTACCGAGAGGCCTAGACGTCACGAGCCTCTGCGGAGAGCGCATTTTGCTGTCGAGCCGACTTGCAGAACAGAAGCTGCGTCGGCACCGTGCATGGCATCGTGGCTTATTCGGGACACACGCGCGAGCGCTATTTATTCAGCGGAATAATTCTTGGTCCATGGTTGCGACTTTGGCAGCCCCAAGATCAAGCTGCACATGTTCTGACGCGCCGGCCGTGCGACTGCCAGTGATAAGACGCCCCCAAACCCGAGATTTTGGCGTAGTTTGGCGCAATTTTCGTCGATATTATCAGGATGGCGCAGTAAATACAATTTGGCGCACTTTGGCGCAGTTGGCGCAGGAGTGGAATCACTGAATAAGTTAACTTGTACGTATTTACCGTTGTTTGCTGCATGTGCAAATGTGCACCATTAGGCACGACCATATTGCAAAGCATTGGGGGGTGCTTACACAAACCAGCACTTAATTTATAAAGGCAAGGCAGAGAAAGATAACATTTGCTCATGTAGACCACTGGCCCTTACATCGGTATTACAATGGTTGACATGCAAGCAATGAAATAAAAAATTTAAACATCGGCAGAAGATAACGGTATTTTGGAACAACTTCAGAGTGTTCATTCTAAAATGACACGGCGTGCAAACATGGACCCAAGAAAGAAGTCAGGATACCACTAACGCCGACTAACAACTGAAGAGATGCACAACGGCGGAAAAAAAAGAAGGCACAAAAACTTATCTGCGCGTGCCCATGCAACAAGCGAACCTATCAATCCGGCACGCGTGGGGGGTCTATGTGAAAGATAACTGTTAAGGCATTTGATTTCATCTTTATGCAAGTTAATCGACCACTATTCTCGATATGCCATGCCTCAATCATCAGGCACGTTTCCTCATTCCTATGCCGGTACAAAACTGCGCATGCATCGAATGTTGGCGTGCACTTACACGCTCGACAATGTAAAGATAGATTAAAAGGTGAGCCTCCGGTTAACGATCTCTTATGTTCCAATAATCTCTGGTTAATGCAGCGGCCCGTCTATCCTACATAGAAGCGGCCGCAGCTGAAAGGGACCTTACACACCGCACTTGTACGGCAATCAGTGAATTTGTTGGTGTGCGTTACGAAACAAATATCGGTTTGCGTCTTCCCTTTTATTCACTCATTCCTCCTCTGCAAAACGGCACATATCTTACCTAGCTTATTGGCAGCTGTGAAAACAACGTATCTACTTCCTACTTTCTTTAGCCTGTGAGATATACGCAATGAATGTACGGTATACCTACGACATGTTTCTTTGTATCACTTTGTGCAACCATGCTCGGACTTCTTTAAACGTTCAGCGACAGTGGCCACTGTTAAAGCGACACTAAAGGCAAATATTAAGCCAACGTTGATTGTTCAAATAATGGTCCAGAAACCTCGTAGTGCAACTTTTGTGCCAAGGAAGTGCTTATTTTGAAATAAAATCATGTTTTAGTGGTCCGCGTAACATTGGCGCACTTCAAATCACCCGCCTGAAAGCGGTGTTTCTCACGTCACTGCTGCCGTGCCCAACGTTGCCCGCCTTTACTGTGCGGTGGCATGCACTGGCGGCGTGCGCCATTCGGGCATCCGGCAACATCACATGCATGCGGCATTTTGTCGAACTTTCTGTCAGAGCGACTTTCACGAGCGCGCAAAACACACGCAGCAGTACGCAATACCGAAACTACCACTGAGACGCGACCACATGAGCGAACCAGGGTGCCTGGCAAAGCGCAGTTCGGCGAAAACGGAAGCTTTGAACCACGCGCGCCGTTCCCCATGGCAACGCCAAAGAGGTTCTTTTTTCCATGAATCAAACAGAAAGGAACAAGCAGCATTTTATTACATCTCTTGATGCACGAAAGGTTCTTTTTTTATTGCAGCTAGTTTGATTATGAGTGATTAATTGTAGTCGAACTCTCTCACGTCATCGGGATCATTTCCAAAGTGTCCCGCTCATGGCGCTCATCGTGTGATACATTTAGCTTAATTTCTCGGTAAGTAGGGCACTACTGTTGATAATATTGCTGTTTTAGACGTCATACATTGAGCTTTCACTCTGACATAAAATGTTATGTGCCTTTAGTGTCCCTCTAAGTCCGAGTATGGTTGCAGAAAGCGATAGGAAGAAACGTGTTGTAGCTGTACCGTACATTCATTGCGTATCTCACAGGCTAAAGAAAGTAGGAAGTAGATACGGCGTTAATGTTGTTTTCACGGCAGCCAATAAGCTAGGTAAGACATGTGCCGCTGTGCAGAGGAAGAATGAGCGAATAAAAGACAAGAAGCGAACCGATATTTGTTTCGTAAAGCACACCAACAAATTCACTGATTGCCGTACAAGTGTGGTGTATAAGGTCCCTTTCAGGTTCGGCCGCTTCTACATAGGATAGACGGGCCGCTGCATTAACCAGAGATTATTGGAACATAAGAGATCGTTAACCGGAGGCTCACCTTCTAATCTATCTTTACGTTGTCGGGAGTGTAAGTGGACGCCAACATTCCATGAATGCGCAGTGTTGTACCGGCATAGAAATGAAGAAACGCGCCTGATGACTGAAGCATGGCATATCGAGAATAGTGGTAGCGCATGCGTGAACCAACCGTCGATTAACTTGCATAAAGGTGAAATCAAGTGCCTTAACAGTTATCTTTCACATAGACCCTGTAGTGAATGGAGGGAATTTGTGGAAGGAATTTATGTGTTTGTGGACTTTTGGTGGAATTTTGAAATGTTTGTGCGGACTTATGACAATGAAGACGACGGCGACATGAAGACGAGCCAGGGGCAGGTGGCACGCGCCGCGGCGGCACGAGAAAAAAAGACAAGAAAAGAAGACGAGAAAGAAGAGAGGCGCGTGTGGAACGCGCAGAGGGCTGAGCGAAGCAAGCCGAAGGACACGCCGGACCAGGGCGCTGTCCGAGAAGTTCGTCGTGGCCGTGCTCAGCGAGGACTGGTGCTTGCCTGGTGGTTCGGGCGTTGGCGGTGGCTCCAGCGAGGACGTGCCGGACCAAGGCGCTGTCCGGGGAGCTCCTCATGCCTGTTCTCGGTGAGACCTGGGGAGCCGAGCTACCTGCCTGAGGCTACCGGTACAGGGCGCGGCTCCTGCTGTGTCGGCGGGCAGGCGTCATGAGTTCCTGAACACCGTCGCCACCTGGGACGGCGCAAGGCCGTGATCAAACGGGAGGCCTTACGGAGGCCTTGTCTTCCTGCCGGGAAGCACACGGGACGTGTCACCTGCGTGCCAGGGCTTGCCTTCAACGACACTCGTCGCCGCATGTGGACTGACCCTCGTCAAGGCAACGTCGTCTACGAGTCGTGAGACTTCGTTTTCTTGCTACCTTGAACGGACATTCCGCGGTTAAGACTTTCAGATTAATTTATGTGTGTTCATCTCCGTGCTTGTTTTTTCGTCATCGTCCCTAGCGTACCTTGTCCCCATAAATGTTGATCTAAACTCACTCGTGCGTATTCTCTTGTCGCCTGTCCCGTTGAGCCACGCACTCGCAAACGTGACGAACTACCACTCGGTCCTTACAGACCCCGACGCGTGCCGGAAGTTCGCCTATTGCATGGGCATGCGCAGATAAGTTTTCGTGCCTTCGTTCTTTTCCACCACTGTGCGTCTCTTCAGTTGTTAGTCGGTGTTTGTGGTGTCCTGAGTTCTTTCTTGTGTATGTGTTAGCACGCCCTGTCTTTTTAGAATGAATACTTACCAACTAGCTCAGCTCTGTTATTCTAAGCTTCGGAGAGTATACCAAATCGGCAGGCGTTTAGAGGATGACCTATTTGTTCTTACACAGTGTAGAGAAATATCTATTAGAATATGAAACAGATTACTAAACGTGGCTTTTCTAGACTTCTCTGGGGTGCATCAAAACGTTAATTAGGAAATCTTAAGGACTATATTGAAAGAAGCTGGCACACGTAATGACTGTATAAGCTTGTGAGGAAGATACACCGAGAAATTATAGTCCGCATGGAACGAGAAAGAATAAGTAGCAAAGAGAACGTTGATATAAGCAAAAGGCCGAGGCAGGAATGTCTGTTGTCTCAGCTGTTATTCATGTTATACATGGTGAGGAGCGAAAAAAGTGAGAATGAAGCAACAATGGTTTCCACATGCCACACTAACAGGTGAGTGTGACTCAAGAGCAGCAGCTTCCAGGCTTATGTTATAAGGATATTGTCGTATTCACAGATAACCACGATGATATACAGCTCATTTTAACCTGTAAAGCAGCGCATGAAGATAAGACACATGCGGAAGGGAAGGTGAAGGTCTAGAACTAGGATTTAGTGTAACAAAATGTAATAATGGACGATCCCAATAATCAGGTCGCATCAATACAGGTCCAGGAAATACTGACGGTAAGAGAATACAAGTACCTCGGTGTATGATTAAAGGACCCCTGACAGCAAAATTTTTGTTGGTGACTTTTTTACTGTAATTTTTTAGCTTTGTGTCACCAAGTTAAATCCACATCACCAACATCACCAAGTTAAATCGTAAATGCTCTAGTATATCGTACAACTAATTCTAGCGTAGTTAATTGTGACCATTTTAGCATCACTTCAAAACGCCCACCTAAAAACCACAAGAAACTAGCGCCCCATGCCAGGGAGTGTCAAAGACCACATGTACTCAAGCTGTGGTGACATTGAAAGCGCGGTTTTCAAATCGGGGCCCCGCGCGCGGTTAGAGATTGAAAGCATGTGGGTGCCTGGGTATGGGTTAAACCTGTTAAGTGCGTGTCCCCTCACGAAAACTACCTTGAGAGCAGCCCGACAACATAGCGAGAGGGGTGCGGAACAATAGGCCTCGCTGGGTGCCAGTTGTCGTCTGCAAACCTTCTGTGACGTCCACAATACTTGCTTTACTGGTGGAACGTCACGCGTCATACCAGGATGTCGCGAGGTGCAGCCAACTCAAGTGAGCACTCGCGCCTACTTTAAAACCAAATTAAGATATCTTAAAGGCAACGTTCGTCACTAATATTCGGTCAGATGTGCCCCCATATACAGGAAAGTCAAACAACACAAACATCTCGAGGTTTCAATTTTGGTGTCAGGGGTCATTTAAGAGTGATACAGAAAGCTACACGAAAATGCACCACCATAAATGGAAAGAGGAATGCTGAAATAATGAAGCACAGAGCGTTATGGGGATACAATAGGTACGAGGTACTTTGAGGTTCGTGGAAAGGTGTAATGTTTCAGGGATTTACATTTGGGAACTCAGTGGTGCGTATGAAGTCAGAGGTGCAATCAGGACTTGATATGAATCAAAGGACTGTGGGACACCTCGAGATGGGCACTCACAGGAAGACGACAAATGAGGCTGTAAAGCGTCATATGGGATGGGCAAGGATTGAGGTGACAGAAGCTCAGGGTGAAAGTAGGCGGGCAAAGAAAGTGCTCCAGAATTTGTATAGGATGAGTGTTGAGTCACAGTGGAGAAGAAACAAGGAGACTCACCAGTCGGCAGTGTAAGCGATGTGGCAACATAAGACGTTAGGTGAAAAGTCATAGAGGCGAAAGAGATTTATTGGATAGTAGCGATGGAAAAAACGAAATATTTTGAGTAACTAGCGAAAGGGCAAAGACGAAATAAGCAGGGAAGCATTTTATGATAATTCAAGGGGAAGTGCTTTACTATTGGAAGTGAGGTCGGGTTGCCTTAGAACACGTAGTTATAAAGAGAGCAAGATTCAGTAAAGAAGAAAAATGTACCAGGGTTTATGTCTGGGCACTCACCTACACGAAGCCTTGGGTTTCAGGGACAATTATAGAAAGGTAAACAGATCTACGATAGAAGTAATATACGTTTAGAGGATTGGTGAAGAAATGACAAAAATAAATAGCGGTAAAACTAAGGTCACTCTGCCATATGGTTTAGAAAGATGTGCTGCGAATTACTGGGCTTTAACTAGACAAGGCATTAGGCCAAATTAAAAAGAACAAAAAAGTTCTTTGTTTAGCTTGGCGGCGCACAGGTCGCCACCCCGTTATAATGGGACGCTCACAGAATCCATCCGTCCAACCATTCATTCATCCACGTACACTTGGAATGCTCAACAGAAACGCATGACGGCTGGTGCTTTTTAGCGTCATCAGTGAATGCTGGGTATTCGCCCGGTAGCCAAACGTTGTCACGGTGCGGAAGCAAGGCTTTTCCTTTCATTATATACCTTAACTAGTAATATATCAGTGTCCTCAGCGCTCAACGGTCGTGTAAGAAGGCGCCACGCGCCATGCCGGCTGACTACCGCATTCCAATCGCTGAGCGCTGTACACAGGGGTCCACTGTTAAAGGGAACATGGGAGCGTGTGGCGGCAGCTCGGAGCCACCGCCGGCCAGCGGCTGCAACGAGATTCGCGCAGACGCAGTGAGCACCGTGCCCGGTGCTCTTGAGTCGCGTCAACGGTTCGTCTCGCGACGATTCGCAGCGCGGAAGCAGACGGCAGGAGACGACGAAAGAGCACGACTCACAGCGCGCACTGCGCCTGCGCAAAACTCGTTGCAGCCGCTGGCCCGCGGTGGCGCCGACTCCGAGCTGCCGCCACACGCTCCCATGTTCTCTTTAACAGTCGACGCCTGTGTACTTCGCGCATACATAGACATCGCATACAGGACTATACTATACGCTACCATGCTTAATAAAGCCCACAAACATTCGGGATAAACGTTCACTTATACTTGAAATGTATTAATGCAATACTTACCTCCTTATGGAAGAATTATAGCTGAGGAAATCGGTGCAGTTCGACCAGCGCTGATGAATCCAAGACACCGCCAGTACAGCAGCAAAAACCGCTCCAACATGCTGGTCATTACGTGTGACACTTTCCACAGATAAATCTGACCAAGAATACCAACTATTTCATGGTAATGCTAGACAGGTCCCTCTAGGAAACTCGCTGCAATAACGGATACACACAGGAAGAAAGCCCTACGACGAGTCACCATGTGTTGTACGAAACTGTGGTACCTTAATAAGTTTTACAATATGTTAGAGCGCTGTTTGTAACACTTTTAGCTCTAAAGAAAAGGAACAAGTAATAATATAATGAAACATGTTTTATTTTTATTTAGCATTAGCGTATTAAAACGTGAAAAACCAAGATACAGGACTAGGGCTACCCCTACTCATCTGTAGACAGACGGTTATAAGGGAATCCCAGGAAGAAAGAGATTCTTTATTTGGGAAAATTAGGTGAATAGTGGGGGTAAGTGACGCAGTAACTGTCTCTCAAGCGAGGACACCACAACCGCGACACCTGGGGGGAAAGGGGAGAAAAGTATAGGAGAAGTTAGAGTGGAGGAGGAGGCCTGGGGGAGCGTGCGTAAGGCTAGGGTGGCTAGAAGGGGAGGTGTGCTGAGCGCGGCGGCCAGCCATAGGAGAGGGTGGTCCTCTTTCGCGTGATCACCACTAGGGCACAACATAGCGCTACCGTCTGGGGCGCCGTCAGCGTTTCCGCGGAGAGAGGCTAATCCGGCTGTCAACGCCTGGCCGGCGGTTTGTAGTTGTGTAATTTGCTGCGAACTGTTGGCGTGTGCTGTTGATTCATGAGTGCTGCATGCTGGCAAAGATGCCGTCTACCTCAAAGAAAAAAACTCAGCGTTGGTGCTTCGTGCCAGCGTGTGAAAAGTGTCCCTTTTCTGTGCACCGACTTGCCAAGAACTGTTCTTGAAGTGGGCACGTGCAGTCTGGGGCAGTAACAAGTTACTAGTAATGCGTTACCGGTAACTAGTTACTTTTTAAAGTAACTTATGACTGTAACTAGTTACTTTTAATTTAGAGGAACTTGTAACTGTAACACTTACTTTTTGCACAGTGTAGCGAGAAAGCAACAGCGCGCGAAACTGATGAGAGCAAGCAATATCGTGCACTAGCGAAGCAATTTTTTAAAACCTCTTTGGAACTGATTGTAAAAGGTTTACTCCGCCTAGTATGCATGTTGCATCCTCAGGTTGTTGCAAGCCGATGCGTTGCGGCAAATGAACCACGATTCCAGGAGTTTTCTTCTCCCCCGCCTTCGTTCACGAGCCAGCGCGTGCCATTGTTTAGGTCAAAGCTGTGCGCTGTTCAGCAGTGTTCAACAAGCCCAATCCGCGTTACATGGGTTACTTTAGCAACATCCTGTTTTCCTGCCTGTTTCGCCGATGTAAGTCGCGTTGCAATACCCGCATTTTACAGGTATATAACTCCGCTCTGATCGTCCGCAGGTGTGTGGTCTGGCCGCTTTCGCATGAACACATGTCCCAAGGTATAATGGGGCTTAAAAACGGTTTGTATGCCCAGCGGATGCAGAGCTCTCCGAACAGGGTTTGATACACCTTGAACATAGCGAATACACACAATGGACGCAGTCGTCACTCGTGACGCATTCTAGTTCCTCATGGCATCCATTTCTGGGTATCGTTAATAAGCGTCCTAGGATACTGCTGTCGTCCTAGTGCATCAACCACGTTTTCCAGTTGCAGTATTCGAGGGCATTTTCTGATGCGGCAGCATAAGGCGTACACAACGATTCCTTGTGTCCGCCCCTCTTTTAGGTTTGCTTGGTCTAGGGTTTTACCACGTGCACTTTTGACTACCCGCATGCCTTCGTATCTTTTATTAAATAAATAAAAACATTTGTTTTGTGATCTATTACTTATTTTATACAGCAACGAAAAAGTAACACCGTTACTTATTCACAGTAACTGTAACAGGTTACTTTTGGAAACTCTAGCTGTAACTGTAATTGTAACAGAGTTACTTTCTTGGCTTAGGTAACTGTAACTGTAACACTGTTACTTTTTACTGGTAACGTGCCCATGACTCACGCCATTCCGAGGGCTGACAAACCGCTTCAAGAGAATTCCGCTGTTTGCGCAAAGCATTGGCGCAAACAGCGGAATGAATCAAAAAAGTCAAAAGAAAAAAGGCTTGCGTGATGTGAGACAAGCCAAGGAAACGATGAAGTGCATTCTGTTGTACACAATAAAGTTTCTTTACCTAGTAACATTTTGCATTTATTCGAAAAGACTACCGAACGTTGTATTACCATAAATGCCATGGTTTAATCCTGATTTGGTTGGCGTAAATCAAGTTATCTGCTTTCGCACGTAATGAGGCGCACGAATAAAACGATCAGAGCGCATTGGAGCATAATTAAGCCCCGCTCTCCCAGCAGTAGTGCTTCAATATGGCTTTCCAAGAAGCCTGCTTGCTTTCCGTCGGAACAAAACTCGGCTCTGTACCCCGTATTTCAAAACCGCATGATAACAGTCGCGCAATACAAGCTGTGCGCTGACTCAGGAACTGCATTATCAGCTAAAGTTTTGTATAATTTGGTAACGCATTTCCACTGAAGCATTCTCCCTGCCGAGAACAGAGAACGGCCACGTTCGCTGACGGCCCCCCCGTGACGACAGCGCCACCCCACGGCATTCACGCGAATGGCGGCCAACTTTTGCCGCCCGGTCATCACACCTCCCCTTCTAGCCACCCTAGTAAGGCTAGTAAGGCCGCTAGACTGTGCGCCCCATTGGCCTTTTGACAAGTTTGTTGCTCGAGCTAACCATTGGCCATTCTTGTTGTTCACGCCTTTAATGGAGATGCGTTTATCCTGCCGCATATGGTCCTATTCTTTTCATTTACATTCGTTTTTTTATTGCAAATGCTTTAAATGTATCATTCTCCCAATCCCGATTAGCATTACATGGTGCATACTTTTACTGAATGACAGCTAAGCAGGCACATGAGATACGCTGTACAAGAAAAAAATGCATGCTTCTCAACCATTTAGGTTGGCAAAAAGATTGCAGCTCACTCAAACTCACTCAAGGAATATATTTTGCTCTGAGGGCTCACTTGGACTCAGACTCGCCAAAGTTTTCCTCAATCGGACTCAGACTCACTAAACTTTTTCTCAGCCAGAGTTGCTCAGACTCACCAACATATTACTCAGCCGGACTCACTCAGACTCGCAGCTTGACCTGAGTCTGAGTGAGTCGACTCACGAGTCCATTAGCGTAAAATTACCTTTTTCGATCATGGTGTCAATCCTCCTTAACGCCAATATCTCACATAATCAGTGCTCTACGATATGCCTTTTGATCTTGTGCCTTCAAATTCGAATTATCATATATCCTCATCATCATATATCGATCCAGTAAGGACATTTTTTTATGAAATACGCGACTCACACGAGATATTTTTATCAAGAACTTCCCATGAAAGAGTTGGCGGGGGGAGGTGATGGCACACCTTACCCTAACTCATGGCTCTGATCAATAAATATTGAGGTGGCACATGAATGCTAGTGTGATGCGATACTTGTGAATAGACTTGAGTATAAATGCAAGCCAATATAAGGCTGACAGTAATGCTGAAGATAAGTAGATAGGACCATAAGTTGGCAACAGTCGGTGGAGCTCACTCAGGCTCTCTCAAGAAGTATATTTTGCACTTAGGGCTCACTCAGACTCGCCTATATTCCCCTAAACTGGACTCACTCGGACTCAGAATCACCTACATTCCTCTAAAGTGGACTCACTCTGACTCAATCACCAAAATATTACTCATCCAAACTCACTCACACTCACGGCCCAATCTGAGTCTGAGTGAGTTTGCCGAGCTATGTTCTCAAGTCTCATTTTATATTTTCCATGAGTGTGCTTCAGTTTACAATTTGTTGAAGGTTTTTTACAAACCACCACCAATTGAGAGCGCACTAAACACGTTGAAGCGCTGTCTGGTGAAGTGTGCCACTTGTATCAAAACTTGAGAATGGAAAGCGTCTGCTGTCCCTTGCAAGCAGCCATAATTGCTTTGAAACATCAAGCGTGATGCCACTTCATAATGTAAACAAATCCGACATTCGGACCTGAACAATTGTGAAATTGCCACCAAGTGTGAGCCTTTAATCAAGCTTCTTTTACGCGCAAAGAAACTCCCCATTAGTTGATGAGATAATATCAGTGGTAGTTATCACTTACGCAAAGCCGAACATTGAACGAGTTGGTGCAAGTTAACCATGTCGAAGTGTAGTGCATGAAAACACACAATCGGTCCTTTCAGAGCAAATTTTTTCTCATGCAGCGATCGTGGATGAGCCTCTGATGCCGCAGTTCGAAATGTTTATCATGCTCCGAATTCACAATGTAAGAACAGCAGCATAGCTATGTTGTCACACTTTCTTACAGGTAACTGTAAGAAAGTGTGACAAAGACTAGCGACATTACGTGCGACAAAGACTAGCGGGGCAAAACTCGATATAACAGAGATCGGTAATTCTTGTTGTGGCAAGGCAGCGCATTGCAGCATCTTCGCTCTGCTTTGCCCTCGACGTCCGTCAATCAAGCAAAGGCAGTCCTAGGTGTTCTCTGAGGCAGTCACGATGAAGTCGCTACGGGGCACCGGTTCGTGTACTACGTTGTCGAAACGAAAGCTGCGCGACTCGTGGTCATTGTCGTCGGTGCAGAGGCAAGAGGTGAACGCGCAAAGCTGTGCACGCATGGATCAGCTGACACTGGTCTGTGAAGCGACATTCCAAAAAGCTCCGATAAGAAGTGACGGTGCCCCCAATGAAAATCGCTAGAGATTCTGACCCTAGGTATATACCTGTCTCGTTGCCTGTCTGGTTGGGTTCGCTCGCACGAAACGCTGATACGCCCAGTCGACCCATTTCATATCGTGGAGAGTACGGGGGGGCTCCGGCCCCCTCTGGACTGCTTCATGGGGGGCAGAGCCCCCTTGGGGGGATATTTTTTAAGAGCTTGGCTTGGATCCTCGTCCATTGACAACGGACAGTTGGCCGTCCTGTATGACAGCAATTTAGAGGGCTGTTTATGCCTGCTTCTTTTTTATTTCAAGCTTTTAAAATTGGGGTCATGGGCCATTGAGCATTCAGACATTCAGTGGAAACGACTAGGGTAGCGATGCGGGCTTGTTGGTTTATCATACTTGAAAGAGATAGCGCAAAAAAAGACACGGACAATGAAACGCGTGTGCTCCTACACTCGCTCTGTGTAATACCCGTCGATAAAGAAGATGGTTTTGCCGTCTTCTCGCGCAGTTGTTTCAACGGAAAAGCATGTAAAGCTATCTCTGAAGTATTTAATGAGCTCACCAATGTGTCCCTGGCTAAAGTGAAGGCTAAAGCAGTGAAAATGTTCCATAACTTAGGCCTCGATAAACTACGGAAGAGTGTCGAGAAAAGCTACAAATTATTTCTAGATGCTTTTTTTAGTGCTAAGACTCACAAAATGGATGTGCCATTCCGAGCTTTCATATCCGAAAAAGGTACGTGGCAGAAGGAAATTGCTACGTATCTACTCGATAAGCTTAGACTGCTTGAAATTCGAGATCCTTTTCTTATCAAGAATTGCAACCAAGTGTTAGAATTTTTAGCGACTCACGCCAAAGAAGGCCTTACCATATTCTCCGTTGACATTAAAGACCTTTATTATTCCTTGCCCCATGACAAGCCTTTGCTTTCTGTTGAAGAATGTATTGACGATTTTGGCTCTGTAAAGTTTTCTAGCGAAGCCAGTACCTCGGTGGGCGCATTCCTGGAATTGCTCCATATGCTTGAACTCACTTACATCCAAAGAAAGAATGTTTCTTTCTTATCGAAAGCAGGAGTATGCATCGGCTCCGGCTTAGCGCCTTTTCTAAGTGATCGGTTTTTATCTAAAATTGATCGTCAGCTGTCCACGCAACTTGACGCGTGGAACAGCAATGTAAAAATTTTCAGGTTCGTTGATGATTTTATTGTGTTTTTTAAGTGTTTGATCTGCCATTTTAAAGATGAGTGTAATAACCTTGTATCCTTGATACGTAACTGTCTTAGTCCCCTGGTTGTGACTGTTGAGCTGCCTGCAGATGGTGTAATGAGATTTCTTGACATATAAAAATCACTCTCGTAGACGATCTCATTTGCTGGTGTTACGAGCCTGGGGCTAATAAGGCTTAATGGCGTTTAATTCAAGCCATTTGAAACTCGTTAAAAGGGGTATTGCAAAAATGTGTCTCAATATATAATGCCCTCAATAAGTCTTGTGTCCACATGGTTGGCGTGAGCTTCAGGCAGCAAGCTTCACGTTTAAAAGATGCAGGGTACCCGACCCACCTCATAGTGTCAGTGGTAGAGGGCAGTGCCAGGCTAGCACAGGTGGTTGCCCCTCGCCTGAGGTCAGAAATGTGGCTGTCGTGCCGTACATCCATCAGGTCTCTCACAATCTCAACAAAATAGCTGCTAGAGTTAACACCCGTGTTGTCTTTTTCGCTCCGTTCAAACTCGGTAATCTGTGCAAAAAGACCAACCCAGACAGGACTGTTCCGTTGGAATGCTCAAAAAAGCACAGAAATCCTTTTGTGCAGTGTGTGATGTGCGTTGTTTACCACATTCGTCTGTCCTGTGGCCGCGTTTACATTGGGCAGACCAGCTGCTACCTTAATGTCCGGCTAAGTGAGCACTGCAATAAAGTAGGCAAGTTGCCACCTGATGGCTTTTTGGCACAGCACTGCCATGGCTGCGCATGCCAACCGAACTTTCATGGAACTATTGTCGTCAGTAAGAGCCGGTCCGATATCACTAGCCTAATCATTGAAGCCAAACAAATTCATCATTTTGCTGACGCCTGTGTTAGTAATCCCTCTCTGTCTCTTAGTGCCAAAGAGTTCTGCGCATGGGTCATTGAATTGCCATGTCTTAGCCTTTCAGTCCTGTTTTCTATCTTGTAGAGATAAGCTTTCCTGTTCTGTATCATTCCTGTTTTTGTGGTCTTATAAAGTGTTCATGTGACTGTCGTGCGCAAAAGTGGTATATTAGTGTGTGTACGTTTGTTTCTTTCTTTTGTCCGTGTCTTTTTTTGCACTATCTCTTTCAAGTATTCAGTGGAAAATGCCCCTGAAACGGATTGGAATGCGCAGAATATGTTGTCTTGATGAACAAAGCAACCACTTAAGCTCTGACAAGTTAAAAAGTCTTGAACCACGTAGCGACTGGTTTTGAGAACCATAGGCGTGCGCAGGGTTCCCCATCAAGGGGGGCAAAGGTTCATCGCAGCGTGCCCCTACCCTACTAAGTCAATGTATGGGGCAGATTTTACGCCCCCTTTCTCAGAAATGCTACTGAGAATGCAAAGCAATCCTGACACAGTCAGTCAGTGAATCCTTTCGCACAGAGTTGCTTGCCATTTAAAAGAGGGTAATTTCTTGGTTGTCTACAAATGGGTACCTTTCCACATGCTTGCCTGTAAAAGTGCCGGGAAAAGATATGGTACACATTTTTTATTTATCAGCGAGGGTTTTACTACTTGTCCGGTGACTGAAGAGCAACTCAAGTACTCGTTCAGAAAACAACCTTTGGCGGAAAAATTCGTAACGCCAGCCTCGCACAAGGTGTAGTGGTAGCAAATGGTATTTGCTACCTTCTGAGAATTATTTTTGACCCTCTTAAATTGAATTCACTGTCATAATTAAAGCTTCCTGTGCCAGCATTAGTCTACTCTCTCCTGTCTGGTGCATGTTTCAACAAAGTAAGGCATGTCAATAAAAAATTTCAACAGTTCCTACGCATTGTGGGAATATATTTTATGTGATGCAGTCAGCGAGTGGCCTTTTTCGCTTCGAGCCAAGCGTTACGAGGTGGATAGATGTCATTGTGTAATTGAAAAATAAATCTGGAGTCTCCCACGAGAGATCTTCATAATGATATCGCAGCGTCGGCACCCGAGAGACTAAAGTTATATTAAATTCTTTAATGTGGAAGTCGTACTCTCTTTCTCTGTATATATATATATGTACCGAATTCTTTGAACATCATTCACTCTGACGAAGGCTGGTCCACCAGCCGAAAACGTTAAGTAAATCTGCTTTATATATATAATGTGGTGAGAGAGAGAAAAGTGTGGAAAAGCAAGTCAGGCCCCCACCCCCTCGGGGAGAATGAAAACTCTCCACCTATGACCCGTTTCATAAAAATGATACCAACAGGACTGAGCCCATACAAAAGAAAGCTGTTCGTTTTATCTACCATCGTTATGATAGGAACTTTTCACCTTCTAATCTCTCAAATTAACAAGTCTGGCAACACAGTTCCCACACCCTGTACCCGCTTAAATAAATACTTAAGGTTTAGTCAACGTTCCTGTAATTGTAGCTCGCACAACCTTAATCTTTTGCGGCCTAAAGCTAGAACAGACTTGAACAAATATAGCTACTTTCCTTCAACAATTAATTCAACGTTGGAATGCATTGTGCTCCAGTATTTAGAAATATATAAATAAACATAAATAAATAATTTATTTATTTATTTATTTATTTATTTATTTATTTATTTATTTATTTATTTATTTATTTATTTATTTCTTTATAAGCAAGGAGTCCCTAAACACAATTTAGAGACTCATATTTGCTGGGGAATTATCATACAGGCGGCGAACACGGTTAAATAATTCAATCACATCACTAGCTACCTACGCTAGATACGCTAGCAGCATCGAATATTATTCGTGCGCCTTAAATTTATTCACTGGAACCGGTTGCGGGAGGGGTCCTTGCCCCGTTAGCGCTTGCCTTGTGGCTCGTGTAAATTATTTTGCTGTTCAATTTGGACGCCTCCACCGCGCCATAACTCGTCAACGAGCGCTGACGTAAAAGTAGGAGGGAAGGGGCTCTCGCTCGTCGCATATCCAAAGACATTGGTGGCTGCGCCACCGAGTGCCGTCGACCATCGAAGCCCCCCGACCTGCATCTGTTCTGACGGACACTAGAAATACAGCGTGCGTGTGATTACCTTACAACGTGTAGCGTTAAATGGGGAATAAAAAAAAAACCAAGTGTAAAGAAAAAAAATTAATTTGTCAGAAGTGGGGTTCGAACCCACGCCCTCTTACGAGGACCAGAGCTTAAATCTGGCGCCTTAGACCACTCGGCCATCCTGACATGCACGTTGCGAGGCTTGTAAAAGACTGTTATAAATCAATGCAGATATAATTTTACGTAGTACATGTCTTATTTGTGTTGTATTACATGCTTCGCAGTTCCGCTGCCCTTCTATGGTTCTACCTGATGATCAAGTCAAGAAATTCATCTTGACGACTTTCTGAGTCGAGGCCGACTGCTGCGCAAGAAGTGTACGATGGCTCGACCAAGAAACTATGGTGAAGATAAACAGCAGTGAAACAGGTATTTACACGAAGAGAGTGGCAAAAGTCGGCCGTAGGTGTTCTCCGCTAGGCCATGCCTTTGGGCGCATTTCGCCAATGTTTTATGGACTGCATGGTCGACTCGATGTGGCCTCATCTACGGTGCCCAGATGTCGGCATGCTCCGCTCAACCCGTAGCTCGTCCAAGTGCCGTAAAAACTTCACTACTGGCTACTCCTTGCTGTGTGGAGTTGGCGAGATGGGAGCGCAAGAGGACGCGCTAGCCTCGCTCCGCCGATAAAACTCACGCGAAACATTTTGTGAGCGTGCCAAGTGCAAAGAAGCGCGAGTCCACCGTTCTCACCAAGAAGACCGATTCCTATCTCTCCCATGGGCGTTTAGGAAGGTATGTGTTGTATGTGTGGAGACAGGCTCGAGCTCTAGATATTCCAACGCCGACTTCTGTGCAGCTATTCCATCACTTTGAATGTTCGGTAGGCTGTTTTTCGTGAGTGAAATTCCATCCACCAGTGTCAGTTCATGGGCCAATCCTGAGCACATCTGGAGGACACTTGTTTGGGCCAGAAACGTCAAGCTATGAAATCCTCAAATGCAACAGATGAAATAGAGCTGGCGGAGCTTTCGAAGTTGATCAATAGGCGTAAAGTAGCCGACATAAGAAAGTATAATATGGAGAGAATTGAGCATGCTCTAAAGAACGGAAGAAGCCTCAAAGCTACGAAGACAAAACTGTGCATAGGCAAAAATCAGATGTATGCATTAAGGGACAAGGATGGCAAGGTCACAACCAATATGGATAGAATAGTTGAGGTAGCGGAAGAGTTCTACAGAGATCTGTACAGCAGCCGAGACAGTCAGGATGATAACGTAAGAAGCAGTAATATCCCAGAGGAATCTGACATCCCACCAGTATTAACAGGAGAAGTAAAGAAAGCCCTAAAGGGAATGCAAAGAGGCAAAGCCGCTGGTGAGGATCAGGTAACATCAGACCTGTTGAAAGACGGTGGAGAGATTATGTTAGAGAAACTGGCCACCCTGTATACGAAATGTCTCTCGACAGGGAGGATACCAGAATCGTGGAAGAATGCCAACATCATCTTGATCCATAAGAAAGGGGACGTCAAGGACCTGAAAAATTACAGGCCCATCAGCTTACTGTCCGTTGTCTACAAGCTATTCACAAAAGTAATTGCTAACAGAATTAATACGACATTAGAGTTTAATCAACCAAGGGACCAGGCAGGATTTCGTACAGGCTTCTCAACAATAGACCACATTCATACTATCAATCAGGTGATAGAGAAATGCGCGGAATACAACCAACCCCTATACATAGCCTTCATAGATTACGAGAAGGCATTTGATTCGGTGGAGACATCAGCAGTCATGCAGGCACTGCGGAATCAAGGCATCGACGAAGCCTATATAAACATAATGGAAGAAATCTACAGCGCATCCACAGCCACTATAGTCCTTCATAAAGAAAGTGACAGAATCCCAATAAAGAAGGGCGTACGACAGGGAGACACGATCTCTCCAATGCTATTCACCGCGTGTTTACAGGAGGTTTTCAGGGCCCTAGATTGGGAAGAATTAGGGATAAGAGTTAATGGAGAGTATCTCAGTAACCTGCGATTCGCTGATGACATTGCATTGATGAGTAACACGGGAGACGAATTACAGCTCATGATTACTGAACTGGATACGGAAAGTAGAAGAGTAGGTCTGAAAATTAATATGCATAAAACTAAAGTAATGTGGAACAATCTTGGCAGAGAACAGCGCTTTGCGATAGGTGGCGAGAGGCTGGAAGTTGTAAAGGAGTACGTCTACTTAGGACAGGTAGTAACCGCGGAGCCGAACCATGAGAGTGAAATTACTAGAAGAATAAGAATGGGATGGTGCTCATTCGGCAAGCATTATCAAATCATGAATGGTAGTCTACCACTATCTCTCAAGAGGAAGGTATATAACAGCTGCATCTTACCGGTACTTACCTACGGAGCAGAAACCTGGAGACTTACAAAGAGGGTTCAACTTAAATTGAGGACGACGCAGCGAGCGATGAAAAGGAAAATGATAGGTGTAACCTTAAGAGACAGGAAGAGAGCAGAGTGGGTCAGGGAACAAACGGGGATTAAGGATATCATAGTTGAAATTAAGAAGAAGAAATGGATATGGGCCGGGCACGTAGCACGTCGGCAGGATAACCGGTGGTCATTAAGGGTAACTGACTGGATTCCAAGAGAGGGTAAACGCGTGAGGGGAAGACAGAAAATTAGGTGGGTAGATGAGATTAAGAAGTTTGTAGGTATAACGTGGCAACAGAAAGCACAGGACCGGGTTGATTGGCGAAACATGGGAGAGGCCTTTGCCCTGCAGTGGGCGTAGACAGGCTGATGATGATGATGATGATGATGTTTGGGCCACGATGTCGTACAGTAGTGCGTAACCCTTGCTAACACTGGACCATTCTTCGGAGCTGCCTTAGTCCTCTCTAACACGTCCTGGGAAACAGTTGCATCATGGGCTTTGCTGAGGCACCTTGGGCTCTTACTGTGAGTCTCTTTCTGCAGTTTCTCTGAGAGCGCTTTCTAGGGCTGTGGGTAGTGGGGTAGGCGAACTGCAGTAGTCTCATTTGGAAACATTGCAGACGTTGAAGTTCATCCAGGTGGCTTGATTACAGCAGCAGCACTATGGCAACTTGTGATGCTAGCAGTGGTAATGCTCGCGGGCCCATGGATATAAATGCCAGTGCTTCTTTCCCTATTTGCACATATTGTGTCTCTGTGTCAGAGAGGGATCTTTGGGCATAGGTAACTGCAGAAGCCTCCGACTTGCTGTCTCTTGAAGGAGGACTACCCCAATACCATATGATGATGCATCTGCAGACACAGTGAGGGTTGTAGCAGGTGAGCACTGGCGTTGTTGCCAGTGCTTTTTTTGAAGGTGTTGACGCTTTCTTGCGGCATGTTGTCTCAGCACCATTCGTCATTTCTGTGAAGCTATGGTCACACAATGATTTTGAGAGCTGCAAGAGCCCTAGAAAAAACTTGTCCAGGTGATTGGCCCACTGGTGTAGCCAAGGGGGGGCATTGGGGGTGGGGGTGTTCAAACCCCCCGCACTCATACAAACACATACATCCAGGGTTCATTATGAAAGTAATGAGTAGAGACCGGATTTTAGGCAAATGCCTATTTTGTTCCTTGGGCGTTCCTATCGCGCCACTTTGATATATGAGCATGAATTAGAGGTTAACAGGGGCTTTTACTGTGTTTTTTATAGTGCCTATTTTTGGTGTTTGGGCCTAAATGCTTAAAAATGCCTATAAATGCCTATTTTCAAAACTGACGCTTATATGAATGCTGTTTAGCCTTAAGTTTCGCTTTGAAGTGCAGTTGGAGACTGTTATTCATGTTACCGAGCAACAATAACTGTTCGGAACGGGTTGGAGTTCAACCTAGTCCTCTAGTTCAGCCAACTTCCGGAAAACAACCGCTAGCAGCAGTGAAGTGGGACACGCCGGCGAGCATCTGCCGCCGCGCAAGCAGTTGGCAAATGCGAGATCACGGAGAGTTGTCAGCGGAAAAGAGAGTGAAGAGCAAAAACAAAACAAAAAAAGGTGATGTGCACGGACTTTTGTTTGCAATTTACTTTGTAAGGGGTTCACTAGAGTAGCGTAGCCAGAAATTTTTTTGGAGGGGGGTTCAACCATACTTTATGTATGTTCGCGTGTGCATTTGCATGTGTGCATGTATATATACACATGCAAAACTGAAATGTTTCTGGGGGGGGGGTTGAACCCCTCCGGAGCCCCCTTCCCTCTCTGGCTACGCCAGTGGTTCACTGCCAGGTGAGAAATTGGCTCTATGTGATTTGAACCGGCCAATAGGAGGAATCCCTACCTTTTGGTCTTTTAGCGATCCGGCTATCTGCTCTTGTGCTCTGCCGTTCCCAGTCTTGCCAAAAAGACACCTAGGAGTGTGTTGATGCGACAGTGGACACTTGACTCACTGTGCAGAACACGGGAAAGTCCGTGTTCTGCGAACCGTGCGGGACGAAGCACAATTGTACGGCTATGTTCAACTGTTGGCGCCTTTGTACCACCTTGAGCAATAACATTTTTGTTTTCCTGTCATATATAGAGGTCGTGCACATCTTTATTTGCATTTATGTGCATATTTATTGTGCCTATATTTACGATATTGGAAGCCTAAAAGGTTATTTTGCCTGCCTATTTTTGGTGCCTAAAATGGGCTTTTTTAATGCCTAAAAATCCGGCCTCTAGTAATGAGCATGATTTTATTGTGACGCGACTATCCATGGCAGCGCGGTAAAACCAGTTGGTCAATGTGGTGGAAGGTCTGCCCTTCCAATGCAGCCGGTCGCCAGTTTACTCCGAGCAGTGTGAGCGGAAAGAAGTGCCTCCACGTGAAACGTGAAACATGGGATAGTGACCGAAGGTCTGCAAATGCGCAAGGTCTGTGCAAAGCTTATGCCGGAAGTGTTGACGAAAGATCAGAAAGAAATTCGAGCTTTGTGCTGTCAAGAATTTCTGGATTTCATTCAAAATGAGGTGGATTTTCTTGACTGTGTTGTAACCGGAGATGAATCCTGTATGTTCGAGTACAACCCAGAATTGAAAAAGCAGAGCAGGAAGTGCACACAAAATCGTTCATTTACCTGCCCCAAGAAAGCGTGAATGAGCAAGTCTCGCATCAAAATGATGCTCCTTGTCTTCTTCGACGCCTGAGGAATCGTCCCTTTCGAGTTTGTATCGCAGGAAGAAACTGTTTGAGGAGATAGAAATGCCAGGTCGCTCACGTGAGGGCTGACATCAAAGCCACGGTGAAGATCTATCATGACAATGCCCCCAGGCACACGTCCTTCATCGTTCCAACTTCCTGGCCCAGAGCAGTGCGCCGATGGTCTCCCATCTCCGTTACACTCCCGACTGGGCTTAGCACGACTTTTCTTTGTTTCTCAGACTAAAGAGAAAGCTGAAAGGAAAGCATTGGGACACCATGGAAAACATCCTAAAGCATGTTACAGCGTTCCTGAGAGACATTACCGTGGAGGACTTTCAGGGTGCCATCCAGGCGTGGCAGACACGTCCCCGCAAGTGTATTAATACAGGGGGACAGTATAAGTCTTATTTTTCCCCGAAAATGCGCATTACTTTTATAATGGATCCTGTATACACATATACATTGCATGCGCACATACAACACACTCATGACCATATATGAAGGCATGCTCACACGCCACATTCACATGTGGTGAGCACAGGTAGTAGTCTCCGACGATGCACAAACAAGCATTTACAGCCATTGCGACCTGCAGCATTCACAAGAAGCGAACGTGCTGTAACAGTTCCAAGTTGGCTCCACCTCTGGCGAGCAGGCAACCTTAAAGAAAGGGAGATGTCACGTTCTAGACTGCAACGAGGTGGCACCATGTGCATCAACACTTTATTGGAGAAGCTGTCCCATGAGATGCCAAAGGGCTCCTCTTCTCTAGGACCGCACCAGTCAAGCCGGCATGCAGCTCTGCGAGTGTCCCTTACACAACCTATTATACAGTTATCAGTGAATACGTCTTTTCAATCGCTTAGCATACTCGTCACCCAACCATGATGAGCAGCAAGAGAAAAATTGCCCGTCCTTTTATGTGCACCAAACTTTGCATAAACTGGTTATGACAGTCATATACTGCGTTGGTTTTAGCACTAACAAGCTCTGAAAAGACAAAAATGTGTGCAGCTGAAGAAGTGAGAGAAGGGCGACATGCATTGTTTATACACAATAAACTTGACAATGTGCTGGACACTATCCCCTTGCCTACCAGAATGGGAAGTCATCTAAGCCTATTCATCTAAGTGATGAATCAAGTATCAGTGTGCCTGCACTGCAGTTAACTGAACTTCTTGCAGCCCTTTCTTAGAAGAACCAAGTAATTCCTGGTGTGGTTTTCTTGTGCTACTGAGAATTGGTTTCTCCTGTGCATGAATTGCAGATGTGAATACAGTAGAATACCACTTGAACGAATGTCAAATAAACAAACTATTCAGTTGTACAAACTTTTTTAAATCCCCTGCCGAAGCGTCATTGGACCCAATGCTAATGCATTTCAGTTTAACGAAATTAGTGCTGAGCACAATTACGTTCTACGAACGTATCGTGTGGCACCATCCTTTCATGTCAAATGGATCAGAAATTGCCTGAAAGACTGGGTGCAGACAGCGCATTGTGTTTTGAGGACTATGTCACCTCTGACTCTCGTGTTGAGACATGTATGCATGCGCCACTCTCTCTACAAGAGATTGTAGCGGGTGCCCTACCTCAGGAAGAAGAGGAGAAGGAAGTAATTCTTGTAGAGGAAGCACCAAGAATTTCAGCTAAAGAAGCACTGATGTGCTTGGAAAAAGTGAAGTCCTTCGCTGCCCAGCAGAGTGTCGTGCCAGAAAAGATTTATGAGAGCTTGGACACAGTGGCTCAATTCATGACCTCTGCAATAAAGGAAAGCGCGTCAACTCACGACTAACTTTATTCTTCAAAAAAACATCACAATATATACCCAAGCCATACATTTGCAACAACATTCCGCGTACAATATCACCGCTATTGGCCACTCCCAGTGCACATTTTAGTCCAAAAAACATTTTAAAAAATCTTGAAGGACGCTTGAGCTTCACCTTCAAGAGTCTTTCAAAAATGGGATAGCGTATTTGGAGCCTGTTTGTATCGTCAATCACTAGCCTTGCTTCACCTCTAGGGAGACACCTAAACCGTGCCGCAAGGAAAGCAACATCTGTGTGCCTGTGAATCGGCCCTTTCCAACTGCAACTTGAGAAGTCTGGACCGCCGAAGCACGGCAGTGGATTGCCTGCACGGTTATACAGTCGCGCTCATGCTCTCCGCTATGGTCTCCGAAGATGGGGCCACCGGCAGTGCGGCTCATGACGTCAGTCTTGAGTGCAGGCTTGTGTGCATCTGCCTTTGAGGAGGAAACTTCTAAAGTTGCATCAGACTATAGAATGCCTACTGCGAGTACAGTTGTGAAGTGCCCACTACAGCATAATTCTTTCTTTTGCAAGTTGGTGAGCTACCCAGTATAAGGCAACACGCGCACCTGCATGCTTTGTTGATGCTGTTGTTGATAATGATATTTATTATGCCTGTGTGCTTTGTAACTTATGGCCCTTTAAACCAACCACTCATTGTGCAATTCATGTTGTGACACTTGGCGCAATTGCACGCTTCTGCCATGCAATATTACGGTTGTAATGACAACCCTCACACTACATAACATTCGTGTAGTGGTAGACGAGGAATAAAAACAGCGCTAAACACGGGACGAGAAGAGGACACATACACGGCGCTGACCTCTGCTCGTCCCGTGTTTAGCGCTGTTTTTATTCCTAGTCTACCATGCAGCACCAACCAGGCCAATCAAGCACATTGTTAAAATTCATGTAGTGTTTTTTTTTCCTAAGCAATTTTGAGCATGGGCATGGCTCTGTGGTAGAGCACCTAATTGCCACGCAAACATCCTGGGTTTGATTCCCACTCAAACTGAAGATTTTTATTATTTCTTTGCAGCTATCTTCAATTTTCGCTCATGGACAACGCTGATTTTTCACTCACAACAAACGACACTGACGCCGGAATTGCCGCAAAATGAGCTCTTTAACACTATTACCTTAAATTCAAACTCTGCCGATTGCAACATTACAGACGTGTCGCTAACACGGATAACTTTTTTGCTTCTTATGTTGTAAGCTTCTAGCATTTCTCTTTCGAGCGCCTCTTCTACCAAAAATTCTGATATTGGTGAATCTCGCATTTATATGTATTGCAGTGCACAGGCCAGTCTGCCGAAAGATTATTCTTAATTCCGCTTCCTCGCTCTGTCCTTAACACATCCGCTGCTTTGGCCGATGTAAACCTTTCCACAGGTGCACAATATTTTGCAGACCACCCCCACCACACAGGTGACATAAGGCCTCGCATGCTTTTTACCACACAGGGCAGCCTTGGGTCCTCTTGAAATCTGTGCGCCCAACAGCTTCCTTGGCGCAGAAAGCACCAAAGGATTTGTACCTATTAGCCACCTTTTTAAGCTTGCGTGCAACCTTGCAGACATACTGGACAAGTACTCATTCTTTTTTTTTCGAACCGCTGGGGTTCCTTCTTTTTTTCTTTCACTTTTGAAGCAGGGTTTCGGCCACTGCTGCAACAACCGAATGAGGGAATCCTGCTGAGTATAGCCAACTGACCTGGTTATGGAAGCTCTCCTGCATCCTGTGAGGGCAAGATCTAGCCAATGGACCTCCTAAACACATTGAAGCAATAGCTGTTGTGTGCTGCACATGTCTGGCTTGGGTATATATTGCAATGTCCTTTCAAGAATAAAGTTAGCTGCGAGTTGACTCTCTTTTTTTCACGTTTTTTCCTTTGGGGTATTCTGTCTTTTTATTCCATGAATCACAAGTGGTTGTAGGCGCTCTTCCACTCACGAAATATGCGTGCCCACTCATGGGTGACATAAGCAAAAAAGCAGTCATTCAAACAGTGAGATAGTTGCTAGAATACATCGGGCCACAATTGGCCAATATACTGATCCATAATGCAAGAATTCACATTAGGTTAAAACAGCAAAGAAAAGCATCCTTGCAAGCTCTGCATAAGCATGTGAGTATTTCTTAAATAATAGTTTTCCTCCTTTTCTAGGACACCTAGCTGTTTACAGTTAGAGTGCATGGTTTGTAGTATCTGCCTCAGTAAGACAGGACAGAGATCTGCAATCTGGCAGAAAGTCACAGCATCCACCACCAAAAACTAAATGGAATGTCACTATCAAATTAAGGCAAATCAGGGAGGCAGCATTGTTGGTAGCACTCGTAACTGGTGGTTGGCTCACACTGAACTGAAGTTTAGCTGCTGCCAACTTTGAAAAGCAATTCAAATGCGGCCAATTGTATGTTGCTTATAGCCTTCACAGTGACTGTGACCAACGTTCAGTGTCTTGGTTTCAGAAGCAGCTGCAAAGGTTAAGTTGCTAGCAAAGCTGTGGTCATCTGTGGTGGTTAGTACATGATTTTCTTTTTTCCTAGCAAACAATTGTGCAGTCAAGAGTGTATGAAGTCTCAAATTAAAGCAGCCAGGAATCACTACTTTTCTTATACTCTACCTAATTTTCTTAAAGGGGTACTGACACCCTTTTTGAATGGGAGTTTACTCTGCCATACAAATCTCCTGTATGCAGAGACGGCTCTGAGCAAGTGTGAAGCTCAGCAAATGCTGACAAGATGTTTTATTTTGATATTAAAGTCAACTTTTCCATGGTGCACCTACGGACGTCGACACTAGCTTGACGTCAGGCTAGAGTACAAATTCTGGTGACTTCACGCAGTAGTCTGGCTAGTTGGGATGACGTTAGGTACCAAAACTTCTAATATGGCCGCTCGTGCGTCATCAAAACTTCCAAAATGGCCGCTTGTGCGTCACCAACGGAGCCACGGGGCGGAGCAGCCGTAGAAACGTCACTATATATTGTGCGAGCACGTGACGAGAAGCTCATACCGTGTTGCGACGTCAGGGTACAGTGGGAACCGAAACTAGCATTTAAAAACAGACTAATTACTTCTTCAGGGCACACTCGCGCTTAGCACTACCTTTTCTAGGCTCTTGAGGGCTTTACCTTCTGTTTGACGCAAAAAAACAACTGAAAATATTCGTGTCAGTACCCCTTAAGATGCACCTTAAAAATTTTTTGAACTACCTAAATCCTAAAATAAAAAAAGATAGTACAATGTCTCCAGAAGAAAGTAGAGACCGAGCTAATCTGTTCAACAGCTACTTTCACTCGTTTTTCACTACAGATGACATCCCACCACCTCTCGAAATTCATGGGGTAAACCCCACTGAACCTCTCCGCATAAACGAAGCGGGTACATTTGGCCTTTTGATAAAAACCAAGATCAAGAAACAACCAAGGCCTGATAATATACTGAATGAGTTTCTCACCCGTTACGCCGAATGGATAACTAAATATCTGTTTATTATATTTAACATGTCCCTAAGAAAATCTTCACTGCCCAATGACTGGAAAATGGCACAGGCAATTCATAAATGGCAATTCACTAATCGGGTAGTGAAGCTGACGTTGCTAATTATCGCCCGATATCCTTAACAAGCACAATCTGTAAAATATTTGAGCACATTATTCTTAAACATATAACTACTTACCTTGAAAACGAGAACATTTTGACACCATCTTGGCACGAGTTTCGTGACACCATTACCCAACTTACCGAATTAATACATGAATTGTCATCAGCCATTGACCGTCAAAAGCGGATCGTCCTTATCTCACTCAACTTTTCGAAAGCATTTGACCGGGTTTCGCATCAAAAGCTTATAAAAAAATTGCAGGCGACAATAGGTAAAGGACCAATCACAAATTGGATTGGTGCATATCTAACCAAGTGGACGCAGTTTGTGAAAATAAACCAGCAAACATCGGAACTAACGGAAGTTACCTCAGGTGTACCACAGGGCAGCGTCTTAGCTTCTATTCTATTTCTGATTTTTATTAGCAATTTGCCGCAATCCATCAGAACAAACATAAAGCTTTTTGCAGACGATTGTATTATTTACAAGGAAATTAACTCTCCTTCAGATCATATGGTCCTCAGCAATGCTCTATTATCAGTGTCAGATTGGTGCACGAAATGGCAGGTGACGTTAAACGTAAAAAAAACGGCCTTTAAGAATAACCTGTAAACAAAACATTTCATATTTTGCCTACACTATTGGCGACACGCAACTAACTTCCCTCAAACAGCATAAGTATCTTGGACTAGTGATTTCTAGGGACCTTAGATGGGAGGCACATGCTAACTAGGTTACATCATCAGCCTTAAAAAGCTTATTTTTCTTTAAAAGACGACTACGATCCGCACCACCTCAAACAAAACTCTTAGCCTATAAAACCTTCATTCGACCTACAACAGAATACGCTAACTTAGTCTGGTTCCCGGCCACAAGTAACTTAATTAAAAAGCTAGAAAGTGTACAAAGAAAGGCGGTTAGGTTTATCTACAACAAATACAGTTTCCTCAATTCACCCACTGAGATAATCGCAAGAGCTGGGCTACTAACATTACGAAATCACGCTAAACTCTCACGCCTAAAAATGCTCTTCCAACCTATTCATAAACAGCTAAACATCGACAGCTCTAGGTTCATATCCATTTTGGAAACCAGACAGTCACGCCACAGACATCCATTAAATTTACAGGAATACTGTTTCAACAGCAACTGCTTCAAGTATTCTCCCACACTCAATTAGAGAATGGAACCCGGCTGTATAAATAATAGTAACGATTTGAATAATTTTTTGACGTTGCTTGATAGCCATATTCGTGCCACCCATAGTTAAATTGATGTTTTTTTTAATTTTTTCTCCTTGTACAAATCTTGAGTGCCTTTTGATTATGGTAATTATATCAGTGCCATATGCTGTGATTTTTTTTTCATGTTTATTAGTGACATTTTTTGCATGTTACTGAAATGGTCCACTATGCACCAAATCTGTGTTCTAAATGTTTTTCACCATATTGCTTATGCTCCCATACAATCCATGTAATACTATCATATAAGATCTGTTGTCATACATTTTTCACTTTTTCAATGTATCTCTTGTATCTTTTGGTTGCCCTCCTGCAATTGTCCCCATTGGGACTGGCAGTATGTAAAAAACAATTAAATAAATAAACGTGTGCTAGAAAGAATCTTATTAGCCTAATGTCCATATATCCATCCTTCAGTATAACCCCTGCCTCAAGGAAAGTTTTGTTTTAAGTGAGCAAGCAGATTTAGGATATCAACCTACATATGCAGTGTACAGGTATAGTGTTTACATAAGCAGTACTCATCTACGCTTTTCTTGCGATGCATCAGGATGTGCTATTAGGCAGGTTGCCTTTTGATACTAAAAATAAAATATTTAAGACAAAATGACAAAATTTTAGCTGGCTAAAGGCAGAGGATAACTTTTGATGACAGTACATAAGGAATTACAAAGCTTTAATAAGTTAATTTCATTGGTTTCACTGTGGCGAAAAGTTAATTGGACACCAAAGAATTTCCAGCACATTTCGTCCACAGGCTTAAAAATTGTGATGCCTAAGGTTTCAGGCAGAATCAGGCAGAAGGCTATCCGGTGTCTGCATTCCCATACTTACAACATGCCCCCATAACAAAAATATCTGGGAATATGTTACATTACTGACTGTTTTCATGAACATGCCAATGCCTTCTACTCCTCAGATACCTGGGCCGGTATTTCGTGGCCTTGAATGTCGCTTTGTTTGATGCCAGTCGTATCATTCACCACTGCCAGCTGATCCTGTTGATAATGTGGGCAGACTGTGGCTCTGACCTCTGGCCAAGTGCGGAAGCACTAGCATCAGAAAATGCATCGCTACAAGTATTGGCCAAAAAAAACAAACAAGACAGTCATTGCGGAAATGTTTGGTGCTGAATTTTAAATCAACTTACTGCTGTGATATTAGTCTGAGCTGCAAAGGTTTTATCAAGGAATGCAATGGAGCAGAATTCATGCATGCACACGCGTGCACACACACACGCATGTGTTTCCTGAATGACGCCCCCTCAGGAATGTTCTGCATGTTGAAAACAACTGTAGCTGTGATTCACAGCAAATCTTGCTTTTCAGTCTTAAGTGGCTTTTGACATTGCACTTGTTTTAAGTGCTGCACAAACATCTTTCGTGATAATACATAAATGGTCCACAAACGTTAAAGGACAAGCTTGTGACATGCCATTTTAACATTTTGCGTAATGTTGTGCACACATATTGTAAGAATGCTTTCTGAGTATTTTTATCACAGTTTGGTAACATAAGAACATAAAAAAATTTAAGCTACGTTTTTTTACTATTCAGCTAAATGTCAATACAATGTTTTGATGCAAGTTGGGGTGTGATTGGAGATCTTTGTTCAGAAGTGAGTGCTTTCAGTTGCTGCATCGTCACACAGGAGGGGAGGGGAGTCAATGGCCAAGCGGTGAACCTGCCATAAGTTGACATGCTTCATTTGTCTGCTTGTTGAATTTAAATGAAGAAACCTTCTATATAAAAGAAAATGGTTTTCTCTTCTGAATGTCAAGCATGTTCTCAAACAGAAATACGTTTGAGGCGGTGTCATGTGCACAGACAGAAAAATATTGTGGGATTTTTTTTTCTCTTTTTGTATCGATTAAAGGGGCCAACAATCAATTTTTATGGTACCTGTTCTTTTAGTTCGACAGAAAGCATACCAGTCAGTGTCTAATCATGGAACAGTAATGGCGAAAACCCCAAGAGACAATTATAATCAAAACTTCTCGATCTGTAACAACTATGAAGTCTTACTACACACGATGCATGCTGCAAACAGTGGAAGTTGAGCATGACAGTGGTTTGCGTTTGTGCACTGCAATTTGCTGCGCATGGGTGCATTCCGAGCTGCAGCTCGACATGTTCCACAAGGTGCCACGAAGGCAGCGCCGCTTAATAGACGCAAGTAACCCAGGGCCTATAGTCGGTCGGATACAGCTTTAGAAGTTCGTGGCATTTCATCCTCAAAGGCGCATGGTGACAGGCCTGCACCAATGGGCGCGCACTCCACAGTGACGTCATGATCTGGACGGCCTGTGACTCCGCCTTCAGAGAGCATTGCCGACTGCATGAAGGAGACTCTTATTGGCTGCCGCACTTTGGTGATCTGAGCGGGGCCTCTCGGAACTTGTTAAGTTGTATTCAACTATAGATGCCCCCCTATAATTAAGTCCAAGTGTGCGGCCGTTCGCTATTCGATTTTTGCTGTTAAGGCAGCACGAGGACTCTATTCCGACATGACACGACGTCAATCATGCGTCACTGAGCGTCTTCGAATATTCGCTCGGGCTGTCAGATGGCAGCCAGCGGGCTGCCCGAGTGCCTGCCAGACGTTCGTTTTTCTCGGGCAGCGCCGAAGCTCCACCCACCGGGCAGAACGCTGCCGTAAACGCGTTCGTTTCTCCTTCTCCGGCAACCCGCTGGCTGCCCGCGGACTCGCTCTCCTGCCGGAACAATTTTGCGCTGGCAGCGAGCGGACCATGGATGAATGGAGCAGAGTTGAATTTTTTTAATTCAATTTTACTGCTCACATTTTTTACAGAAAGCTTGCATACACTGCATGGACCCATAGCCATAGGCTACTTTGGGTCCAAAAAGAGACATTTTATAATGGCACTTTGGAAAAGTGTGACTAAAAAAGTTATATAATATCTAATAAACAATCAGCAAGGGAACATTACAGTACATGAAATAACAGCACAAAGCCGTTACAACACAGGAAAGAACGAAAAAAGAAAAACACCTACTTACATACTAAAATTAAGACAGTCAGACAAAATATGACAGGACATTAATAAATCAGTACATTCTTCTAAATAGTGTTCTGCTAGTGCCTTAGTGAAATTAGAACACATTTTTATTTTAAAGGGAATAACATTCCGATTTTAATACCAATGAACTGTAAGAGCCGTTCACCACATACGTTGTTAGTTCATGGAATATTCCATTTACCACAGGTTAATTGTCTGGTAGAACGAGAAGGGCTCTTTTGTGTGTTTGTTTTAGATGCGAAGCAGCTTACGAATGGGGCCTGTCCCCCCGGCGTAGTCAGTGCGCTGCTAGTACTCAGAGTGCCCACTAGATGGCTCTGCGGTAGAACGTTCGCTGCACTCCGGCGCATGCTCTAGTTTGAGTGGAGACCACTAGCGGCGCTCCACTCGATGTGGATTGATGGTAATCAATGATCCTTGTGATCAGGCGGTGTAAATACAGGGCCAAGAAACACCATGGGTGAGCGAATACAAGTACCTCAGAGTATGGATAAATGAGGGCGACAGGTACATGGAGGTACAGGAAAAAGCATCGGCAGCAAAAGGAATGAGGAATGCTGCAATAATGAAGCACAGAGCATTGTGGGGACACAATAGGTACAAGGTGCTTCGACGCCTGTGGAAAGGTGTAATGGTTCCGGGGCTTACTTTTGGGAACTCAGTGGTGTGCATGAGGGCTGAGATGCAATCAGGAATGGATATAAATCAAAGGACTGTGGGACGCCTCACGTTGGGTGCTCACGGGAAGACGACAAATGAGGCTGTAAAGGACGATATGGGATGGGCAGGTTTTTGAGGCGAGGGAAGCTCAGAGCAAAATAAGGTTGAAAGAAAGGCTAAGAAATATGAAGGAAAATAGATGAGCAGAGCAGGTGTTCCGTTATTTGTATAGGAAGAGCGTGGACACACAGTGGAGAAAAAGAACTAGGAGGCTCATAGTAAATATACAGTTGGTAGTTTAAGCAACATGTCAACAAAGAGCGTTAAGCAAAAAGTCAGAGAGGCGGAAAGGATTTACTGGACGGCAGTTATGGAGAAAAAACCATCTTTGAGTAACTACTGAAAGGGCAAAAATGAAATAAGGAGCGAGGCATTTTACGATAATTCAAGGGGAAGCGCTTTACTGTTAAGCGAGATCGGGTTGCCTTAGAACGCGTAGTTATAAAGCGAGATCAGTAAAGAAGAAGAACAATACACATGCTGCGGAGAAGATAAGAAAACGGCGGAGCATGTTATGAGTGAATGTGGAGATATCGTGCCCAGGTGTACGTTTGGGCACGAGCCTCCATGAAGCCTTGGGTTTCAGGGACAACAATGGAAAGCTGAACACACCCGCGATTGAAATAAGTAAGAGACGGTTAGAGTATCGGTGGCAGAAAATTAGAGAGAAAGGACAAAAATAAATATTCGAAAAAAAAATAAGGACGGTCTGCCGTAAAGGGCAGAGAACTGGGCTGAGAATGAACATTTTTTTTTTCTGTAATAAGATTGAGTTAATTGAAGTAGAGACATTAAGCCAACATTAAGAAAAAGAAAAGGTATATATATATATATATTTATTTGTCGAGCCTGGTGGCACACTTGTCACCGCCCCGTTATAAAGATAACGTGGGGGGGGGGGAGTGCTTATTAAGCTGGAAAATGAAGATAACAGTGCACCCTGCAACTGTCTCGCAAGGAGGACACCTCAGCAGTAGTGCACAGGGGGAGGGGTGGGGGAATTAAAGAGGATACTGGAGAGAAAAGGGTGGGAGAGTGATTAAAAATAATAATAAAAAAAAGGGGGAGGACTCCAAGTAGGCAAACACACGGGCACCGCACACACGGAAGGGAAAAAAAGAGAAAAAAAAGAATAAAAGGAGAAAATAAAAACAACCAAACACGCACTCGAAGGCCGTTGCCGTCAATGAAGACCAGCAGCGCGGAGAGCGCCCATTTGACGTGGTCGCTACGACACTCCGGGAAGAGGAGGTCCTTGTCGCAAGACCGTGGTAGACCGAGCCTGGCATACACATCAAGCATGGTGTTCCTGCTGGCGTCCAAAGCAGTGGAGTGGAGCAGAAGATGCTCAAGGGTTTCAAGTTCCCCGCAGTCCGCGCAGTATGGACTGCCTTGGCCGGAAAGTCTGTGCTTGCGCACAGCAGCATAATGGCAGCCGAACCTCAGCCGAAGGAGCAGGCGGAGGTCTCGACCCGAAAGTCCCTTGAGTGGTAGGCACCGTGGGGCATTGCCGGCCGCCATCCGAGGATCGGGATGTTTGCCGCGAACATAGCGGGCGACGAGGAGGCGTCCAACTCACGAAGTCGGTGAACTCGGCGCTGGGATGGTGTGCCTCCTTCGCGGCACGATCGGCAGCTTAGCTGCGAGGGGGAGTGCGCTTTCGCCTTGACGCCGGCGAGGGTCTTGCTGATGACCAGGAGGGTGTGGGCTCACTCACCCGTTGCCCCATTGATGAGTGAGGTAGAGCATGTAGTCGGCTGACCAGGATTTGCCCCTGTGTTGTGCTTTTAAGTCGTAGTGCCAGTTTGGTCACTCGTAGGGAGACGGGTGTCTCACCGGCCTCAGCGAGGGTGGGGCCCACTTGGGAAGTGTGGGGGAGTCCGTAGTAGTCCCGCACGGCTTCTCGATGATCGGTGTCCAGGGCAGCTAGCTGGCAGGCACTGAGTGAGGCCACCGGTGCCGTGTAAAGGACGCGGGCCGATGCAACGGAGTTGTAGACTCGGAGCGCGAGGGCGTGGTGCAGCCGCGACATCGCGCAAGGAGGGTGCGTGCGGTGCTTCGCAGCTTGCGGTTGCTTTTACGCAGCTCGTTGACAGCCGGCCGCCAGCTGAGCTGGCTGTCGATGGTAACTCCCAGGTAGCATACCTTCTTTTACCAGTCGATAGGTAAGCCCCGGAGGGAGAGCCGAGGTGTGGTAGAGCGTGTGGATGCCTGCGGATGGACGAGGAGCGCCTCCGTCTTGAGGCGGCGAGGGTGAGTCCGATCCCAGTGAGGAATGTGTCGACAGCATCGATAGCCACCTGGAGGGACTCGAGGAGGGCTGGGCAGCGCTGGGCCACAGGCAAACAGGGCAATGTCATCGGCATAAATTGCCGCACGCACTTCACATGGAGTGTCGCAAGGGATATAGTCAGGGAGCTTGGCCAGCACCAAGTGAAAAAGAAAAGGGCTGAGTATACTGCCCTGCGGGATGCCCGCAGTGACGGGGCGAGGATCGCTAATGGTGGAGCCCATGCGGACACGAAGTGTGCGGCCGCCCAGGAAGCCCTCGAGGTAAGAGAGCATCAGCCTGCAAACACCGAGGTCACAAAGTGCTACCATGATCGATGAGTGGGGCAGACAGTCGAATGCGCTCCTGACGTCGAGCAGCACGAGAATGCCGTACTTGCCACGGAACTTGGCTTCCTGTAGAGTGGCGATGACATCGTCTCGGGCAGAAACCACTCCGTCCAGGCGGGAAGGCGTTGGTTGCGGTGATTACCCAGCGGAGGCGTTGTAGCACCATGGCCTCCATGGCTTTTCCAGCAGCCGACGTGAGAGAGACCGGTCGGTAGGAAGCGACCTCCGTGGCCGGTTTCCGTGGCTTGAGGATGGGCACCACGAGCGCCTCTTTCCAGCTGGGGGGAAGCTGGCCCGTGCGCCACACCTCGTTGTAGGCGTCAAGGAGACGGGGAAGTATTGAGCGGCCTATGTTGCGCAGGACCTGATAGGTGATGCCATCCGTTCCCGGGGAAGACTGCTTGGTTCGGTGTTTTAGCACGACCGTGAGTTCACTGAGAGTAAACTCCTCCGTGCATAGCGCGCGGATCTCCAAGAGGATGCCCTGCGTCGGAAAATATCTCTCGGGAGAGAACAGCGCTGTCCTGTTGAGAGCGGGCAAGGGGGGCAGTCCTTGCGGCGGGAGCGAGCAGGGAGGGGGGGGGGGGACTTGTCGGCCAGCAGTTCAGCCAGCTCCTGCGTAGTTATTCGCATCGCGACCGCGATGCAGAGAGCCGGGCTGCGAGGCGTTTTGGTGCATAGAACCGCGGCGAAAATGCGCCAGGCCTTGGCGTGGTTTCGTGGGTTGTCGAGAGAGTCAGAGGCTGTCCCAGCTCTGGGAGCGTCGACGTCGGGCGTGCCTGCGGCAGACGGCGTCGATGCGGTTATATTCCCGCCAGTGTTCGGCTGCCTGGGAGCGTTCTGTGACGATTTGTGCACGGCGCCGCACAGCCCGGAGGTTTATCACAAAGCTGGTATCCCACCGCGACGAGAAGGCCGTAGAACGAACGTAAACACTCGCGACGCTGGTGTCCGTGGCCCCCATCCGTACGGTCAAGGCGACGGCCTCGAGTGTGTCACTCATGATCGGTCTTCAATATTCACAGTGGCGTGCGGAACGTAGGCGCGTACGTAGATGGGCGCGCGAGGCTTGCCGGTGGGATGGGAGGCCGCACGTACTGCACCGAACTGCGCGGCAGTTCGGTGCAGTTCGGTCAAGTTCCGGCGCGAGCGTAGGTGTCCTGCAGAAGGAGGACATCATACTCGCGCCGGAGGAGCTGGTTGGACAGCTTGGCATGTCGGCAGTGGAGGGAACGGACGTTCCACTGGAGAATCCGCGGCCGAAACACCTAGTTGCTAGCCATGCTGGCCGAGTGCGGCGTGGGCGGCCAGGGCCGCGCTGCAGAGCTGGAAGACCGGTCCATCTTGCGGGAGGGTCCTGATGAGGGCCTGAACTGCAGCAGCAAGGGCTCCGGGAACGCATCCTTGTGTACCTCGCTGTCGGGTGCAGGGGATCGGGTGTGGCAGGAGGCGCTGCACCACCCGGCTGCACCGCCGATGAGACGGCGGCAGAAGGGGCGCGAGCAGGCGCGTCCTTGTTATTCTTGACGAGTCTCTCTGCCTAACGGCGAGAAAGGGGCGGGTCCGCGCAGGCCATAGCTTCCAACACCTTTCTTTCGTGTTGCCAGCGAGGACAGCGGGGTTCGGTGGCGACGTGGGGGCCATAGCAGTGGATGCACTTAGGACCGGTGGCCGCGCAGTCCGCTCGAGCATGATCCCCTCACAGCGAAGGCAACGCGGCGAACTCGTGCACCTTGCATTGCAATGCCCGTAGCCACCACACTTGCCGCATTGGAGAGGTCGGGGACGTTGCGCCCGGACTTTACGAGCGTGTTTAAAGAGGGCAACTTCCGTGGGTGGGGTGTTGCCCACCACGTCACGCCCAGTGCGACCAGAGAACATCTAGCATCTACCACTTCAGAGAACGGAAACTGTACCTGTACTTTGGCTGTAGTATGGAAATAAGTAAAGCCCCTCCATGCGTTTTCCGCCGGCTTTAGAAATAAGGGTAGCGGCGGCGTACCGAACTAATCCTGCCAAATCATAGCCTCCTTTATACTTCTGTGCCTGCC
Organism: Rhipicephalus sanguineus; assembly: GCF_013339695.2. NCBI lineage: Eukaryota > Metazoa > Arthropoda > Arachnida > Ixodida > Ixodidae > Rhipicephalus > Rhipicephalus sanguineus. The sequence goes on along the minus strand of NC_051186.1, from coordinate 142,580,204 downwards.
ATGTGAGCCGAGCGAGACATGCGTTTCGCCGGAGTCTGGGCTCTCTCGCGAACAATGGATGACGTCACTGCTACGTCACTCACGTGTGACGTCACCTGAAGACTTTTTTTCCCTAAGTTAGTTTTGACTTTTCCCCGTGTCGCCACGGAGTGCCTAGTATGTCACGTGCTTGATGAATTTCGTCCCTAATGTCCTAGTGTCATCTTCACCTCCGCCGGCACTGTCTCCGCGCACGTGTCACGAAGTGTCGTCGGTGTCGTCAAGTAGCCGCAAAAGTCAATACTCCCATGAAATGCGACGTTTGTGGCGTTGGCCTGTCTTCACTGGAAAAATATGGGGAGCACCACATCGCAGCGCACAAATTCGCCGCCGAATACGTGCAGCAGGCGTTCCACAAAGATAAAGGTGAGTACCCATCCTGTTTTCAGTTTATAGTTGTTGGAAAAGACAGTGTCAGTGCATTTTTATCATCTTTTGTGGTGAGGCTGTACAGCACATGACTGCTTCCACGTGCATTCACTCTGCCAGCTAGTTATAATTCGCATGTGCTTGTCGCGTAGAAAAAAAAAAAGAAAACAAGTATGCACAGAGGCACTAATTTTTCAATTTTGCTCGATCACGCTGAAAGTACTGCCGCTTGCGTCGCTTTTTTGTTTTCCCTCTAAAAACAAAGCAGAGCAAATATGTCCGATGGATACATGATGTGTTGAAACAGGTGAGCGCACAAGACAGGGACAGTGAAAACGACACATAGAGCGCTACTTCCAACTAACATTTAATGCACTACACTCATCACGTGGTAACATCGAGTGCTTCAGAACAAGACTATCAAAAAAAAATTTAATTTTTTTTCTTCCTTACGCTTTTTTTTTCTCGCTAAAGATTACAGGTGGTAACGTGCCCATGGAAACAGGGCGACAAAGCGAAAAAACCCTTGATACCATACAGAAGTTTTTGACCGAGCTCATGAATGCGTTATCAACGGCAAAAACGGCTGTGTGATAAATGCGACATGAGATGAACATGGGTTTTAACAAAAAGCGGGTCATCCAAATGAAGAAACAATGATGCGGCTGAACAAAGGAGGCTGTAAAAAGGTATTAAAAATGGCCTTGAAAAGGTTAACACTTAAAAAGTGAGAACAACAATAAAAGTTTTGCAAAAACGCAGACTCTTTCTTCGAGAGTGACACAGAGGGCATGCTGACACAGCTGGGTCCGAGCTGTTCTGCACATGATGCATCATATATTTCTCGAGCTATGACAGCCTGGTCAAGAAAGGGGGTACAACCGCAAGCTGCACAGTGTAAGGCCATGTTGCTGTCAGACTTTTAAATTGTTGGCGTGTTCACGCATGCAATCGTTAATACATTGGCCAGTTTGGCCGATGTAAACACATCCACAAGAGAGCGGAATCTTATACACGATGCCGCATTTGCAAGACAAAAACCGCGTGGTGTGCTTCTTGCAGCATGTCAGGCCTTTCACTGTTCACGTTTACACGCTTGCACAGGCCTCCAAAGTTTGTTGTGGGCGGTAAACACTACACTGACTCCTGCACACCCTGCAGCCTTCTTAATCCTATGTGACACTTGGTGCACGTATGGGATAACAGCAGTTTTTGTCCCATCTCTGTTTTTTGGAGGCACATCACTGGTTTTCTCGAGTCTGTGCAACAAGGTCTCCGCAAGGTCACACAAAACTCTGAAAAACGTGTGCTCTCGAAGAAAGATTTTGTGTTTTTGCAAAACCTGTTGACTTTTATTGTTCTTACTTTTTAAGTTTTAACCTTTTAAAGGCTTTTTTTAATACCTTTTGATGACCTCCGCTGTTAAGCCGTATACTTTGTTTCTTCATTTGTATGACCCATTTTTGTTAAAACCCATGTTCATCTCATGTCACATTTATCACCCAGTCGTTTTTGCCGTTGATAGCACATTCGTAAGCTCGGTCAAAAACTTATGCTTCAGAAGTTTTTCAGAAAGAATATCAGTGCACTGAATGAGATGAAGGGTAACTGAAGGACTTAATTTATTTTGTGAAGCAGAGAGAGTGAGGGAGCAAAATAAAACATTTGACATTAATCTATCAGGGGCGTAGCCAGAAATTTTTTTCAGGGGGGGTTCAACCATACTTTATGTATGTTCGTGCGTGCGTTTGTATGTGTGCGTGCCTATATACGCAAGCAAAATTGAAAAAATTTCGGGGGGGGGGGGTTTGAACCCCCCAACCCCCCCCCCCTTGGCTACGCCCCTGTAATCTATGTCTAAGGCCTTGGAACTATTTTCGTTGGTTTAATGTCTCTCTCTGATACTATGTTGTATTTGTATTACAGAATTCAGTGAATGGAAAGCTCAGGAAGAGGCGAACTGTTGGTTTGTTCTTCACACGGCTCCCAAAAAGCTGGCCAGTGGGGAAACGAGGAGCCACTACTACTCTAATAGATCAGGAGTGGCTAGGCCAAAGGAAGGTCATGGTAATCGTCGAGAAAAAAGTCAGGGTACCTGCAAGTCCGGTAAGATATGTCTTTCATTTATTACTGTGACGAAGAAGGAGAACACTCAGAGCCCGGCACCTGAAGATATCACCATAAATGTAAGGTACCAAAGAAAGCATTATGGCCATGAAGCAGAAATTCAGCACTTGAGGATGAGTGACAAAGAAAAGGCCAACGGGGTTAACCAACGTAGCAGAGGACCTGGAGCGTGGTGTGCCCATGAAAACCATATTGAATAATATAAGAACATCTGTTGGGGGCATGTAAGCTGAGGCCAGCACATTTGGCAGAACGCATAACTCTGCATAATATCAAACGGCAGTTTCACATTGCTGCTCCTGAACAGTGTCACACCAATGATGCTGTCAGTGTAGATATGTGGGTGAAAGCAATGTAAGACAAAGGTGAAACACTTGTCTGTCTGTATAAGGCACAAGGTGCAGTGGACCCAACTGGTACTTTTGGTGCAACAGATTTTGCCCTTGCTTTGATGACAGAGCCACAAAAAGAGCTGTTAGAAGAATTGGGCACGGGCACTGTGTGTCTTGACTCAACACATGGAACTACAGGGTAACAGTTTGAGCTGACCACTCTTCTAGTGCTAGATGAAGTGGGATAAGGTATACCTATAGCCTATTTCATCTGCAACAGGATGAATGAGGAAAACTTGGCAGCTTTTTCAGGTCTCTTGAGTGTGCCATCAACGAAAAAGTGGCTGCTAAGACATTTATGTCTGATGACGCCTCACAATTTTACAAGGCATGGTCGTCAGTTATGGGTGTCCCTCAGCAGAAACTTCTCTGCACCTGGCATGTGGATAGGAATTGGCAGAAGAAGATACGAGTTTGTAGAAAAACAACTGAGGCCAGACGTGTACCACAACGTGCGACTCCTTTTAGAGTTCCTTGACCAGCAAGAATTTGAAAAGTATCTTCAATCATTCCTTGACACTGAGGAAGAAAAACTGAGGGATTTTCTGAAGTACTTCAAGGACAACTATGCAGTTAGACCTCAAGAGCGGGCCTACTGCTTTAGGACGAGGGCAGGTATCAACACCAACATGCACCTTGAGAGCATGCACAGGACGATGAAGCACAGCATGCTGGAGGGAAAGAAGAATAAGCGTGTTGATAAACTAATTTCTGTACTCATGGACTTGACATATCATTTTTTGATGAAGAGGGCAATCCAGATGATCAAAGGGCAAGAAGTTGAGTGCAGTTGAAAGGTACCACAGATCTGGCACTGAAATGGCAGGTTGTGCCAAATTAAACGAAGACGGCACGTGGACTGTGCCATCTCAGTCTACTAAAGGGCACTCTTATACGGTGACAAAAGTTGGGGATGCTGCTTGCTGTCCCTTGAGATGCAATGAATGTGCAGTGTGTGCGCACCTGATACACTTCAAAGTGTGCAAGCACATTCACTGTGTGGTCATTGCTAACACATTGTCAAGCACTGACAATAACGACTATGAGAGCCCACCTGAAACAGTAACTGAAACGAGTCGGGCATTGCACATAGTGCAAGGCATTGCAAAGCTGGAGGCGGCCACAACAGTGCCGAGCCAAAAGTCATGGATCGATCTCGGCCGCGGCGGTCACATTTCGATGGAGGCGAAATGGTAGAAGCCCGTGTACGTACGATGGCAGTGCACGTTAAAGAACACCAGATGGTCTATAGAACACCAGATGGTCAAAATTTCCGGAGCCCTCGACTACAGCGTGCCTTTACCTACCTCGTGGTTTTGGCACGTAAAACCCCAGAAATTGTTATTATTATTGCCAATGATGACCACATGCCTCAACAAATATGAAAAGTACTATGTGTTGATGTTGGCACTGGACCGAGGTTTCCACTAAATATAAAATTTAAGTCACTCATATGTCTCATCTGCTCTATCTGACACAACTGCTGCTGTAATTAATAATTGACTGGAATGCAAGGTGTTCGATTGGTGAATGTGCTGACCTGCCCATTTCTCACTTATGATTTCTCATTTCAGATATTGTATTGCTGATTGTAGAGGTGTTAAATGACATTGATTTCCCAAAGCTATGGAGGAACCAAACCAGCATTTTAATAAAGCCTTATTGTCAAAGCTTAACCTGGTTGTGTCTTCCTGGTTGTGTCTTCCTGTGTTGATAATGCATACTTGTGCATGCGGTTTCTGCGCTACATTCATTACAGTAATGCAATGCAGTTTCATTTCAAGCCACGAGGACAGAGTCAGAATCGATTTAGATCTGTTTCTTTCTTTATGAATGCTTAGATTATTATTGTTGTTGTTGTTATTATTATTATTGCAGCGGTATTTGCACACGTTTTCTGGCTACGGCGCGAACCCTTTATTACAGAGGAGAGCTCGATCAACATCGACATCGTCTGCAATGGCGGATTGTTTATTTGCAATTTGCAGCGTTTGCGCGATGTAAATTGTTCTTTCGCTAGTTTCTTGTACGCGGTAATGTTAACATTAACGCTCGCTATCGAGTTTAGGGCATGTCTTCTCACACGTGAAGGTGTGGTGCCTTTTTCACCCGTGGATATTCGTACTCGACTCCGCTCGCCCACCACAGCAGGTGAGGTCATTGGTAAGATACACGTTCCGATGCAACTTCCAATTCAACATTGTGCTTTGTATGAGTGTCATGCTCTGCGCTTTCGATAGGTATCGAGCTCTTTGATCGTTAACTTGCGCTAGATGTGATATCGAGCCAGTCGAGCTCTGAAAATTCATTTCCGATGATCGGGACACGATCGTGAACGTGCATGAACGCGCGGGTACCACACAAAATATAAGCTAAAGCTGTGCAGCAAATTCAGATGTACTAGGTATTGCCGCGAACAAATATTGCTTTGCTAATGGGCGTCGATGACTGCCCAGCCCCCCCCCCCCCTCTTTATTTTTTTGTACATACATGTAAACCGTGATTTCAATTTGACAGCTTTGCTTTGAAGGCGCTTTTAGTGCTATAATGGAAGCGATAGCTTGCTTTTGATGACCTCTACACTGTCAGTGCATCAGGACATTGCATTATTGATAAGACAGAATTGTTCACGTCCAACACCCCTCGCAACGTAAAGCTTTTGAAAATTCTTGCGCTACACTTGCTCGTTTTCACGAAAGGGGGTGTTTTTGGAAGAGTTCAAGCACCCTTGACCTAAAGACGCTGATTTCTTCTTATCAGTGCTAGAGTTACTGACTACGCTACCTAAAGGTAGCATATGCAGTAACTAATCAGTGCCTGCCAGCAGCGCACCAATTGAGGGTGTGTTCTGTATAACTTCGTGCAAAAAAAAAAGAGAAAAAAAATCAGAACTAAACGCACAGTAGAACTTGCTACAAGTGAGCTGCAAGTCGGGTTGAACTTTCGATTCAAGTGCAAGCTTTCATTCGACTACATTAAACCCTTTCAGACGCGATCTATGAAGAACTGCCTGTAATTCGTCAGAGTTGCACATTATCTCAAGGGACTCGACGTTGCAACAAAAATATTGTCATGTATGTGCTTTATAGTAACTAATCTTGATTAAACTGCAATTGCATTGAACCTGAAGTCATTCATGTTCTGCTTTTTGCAAAAATAGAATGAAATCTCAGGCTAGAAATATAGTACTAATTTTTCTTTTTTTGGTTATGATCATTTCGAGCAAAGATAAATTATACTTTTTAGGTGACTTGGAAAAAGCGGAACATCAAACATGGTAGTGCCTTCTGCTAATAGTCAATATTTAACAGTACACTGCAAAATGAAGTTGAAAACAGATCTATTATACAGGAGGTTCAATTTATCCACTCTTAAATGTATCTTGTTCTTTCTTAGCCACTAGTCAACACGACTAGCAAAAACGTGATGTAGACAGTTGTATACAAAGCGTCTCAAACAGTTATAGAAAGAATGGTGTGCTAAAAGCTGCAGCAAGACAGAGTACGACTTTGCGAAACTGCAGTCGTAAGTGCTGCCGCTTTAGGTTTACAGGTTGATCCATCCACGGCTTGGATGTAGACCATACTTAGAAACTAACTCGGATGATACCGTTGTCACATGCTGATCGCAGTTAAGCCCAATCAGGGTCAAATTTCTCAACAGTGATTCACTCGTTTCTGCAACTTGCATACAGTAAATAATCACAGTAGAGAAATTCTACCCGGTCAGGTCCCATTGTGATCAAAATTGACAGTATGACACCCATAATACATATTTGTCTGGGAGGCCAACTTTTGGATATACAGGTCTTACTAGAACAGAAAAACTAGATACATTGTTCGATAGCAGCCTATTAACATGTTGGCTCACGCACTTTTTCAAGCACATTCAAGACGTGGCATGAAACTCTTGCTAAACTCTTCTCACTCAGTTTGTACCAATCAGCTTATTTGCCATGTTATATACAAACAGATGTGGTCACCTATAGTGCACACTATGGGCTCACTTTCTTGAGCTAAATTTTCGTGACGTACAGCCTGACACTTAGAAACACCATGTGGTTCTCTTGTTTGCAGTTCATCCGCCTTGGTGCAGTTGGCCTGCCTTGCAAACTCATAAACGGCATTGTGTGTTGCTGCCATGTCTTCCGTTACTTTCTCTCAGTAGCATGAACGAACTATCTGCATCCGTTTTGTCTGCACTACAACGGAGATGCCTCAACTTCAGCCTATGTTAACCCCCACTGCCTTTCAAGGAACAATGTCAACAACGCCAGCACTATGTGCTGCTGGGCCTTATAACATAAGCTTGCTCAGTGGCACAAACTGTCCATATATTTTTGCCCCACAATGCAACTGTGCCATTCTCAGTGGTCCGTATTGGGAAGCACTCCAGATCTACAAACACTATGATGTGCTGTTGGCTGCTAGAAAATGACTCATTTATAACAGCGGAGTTTTGCACAACATAGAAAGGGTTATGAATGTAAAAATGGCCATCCCACTCCCATTTGTCCATCCACTCCCATTTGTTGCACAAAGCTACGATAAAATTCATATGGATTTCTCATAAAGAACAGCATTTTAGTTGGCGAAAAATTTTGACATGGTCCACAGTTTGAACTCGAGAACGACTTTTTTTCGGGGTGGTCGCTCTACCATTTAAGCTAACCAGTATGCTAGTAATCAAAGTGCGAGGGCAAATTCAGTTTGAAGCGCATGGACACTGAATATGACAAATGAGTTCTGTGGAAAGCACAGTAGGTATAAGTAGCTTATAGCCAGCTGCAAGTAATGTTTTTTCTTTCAAGTTTGATTTTCATAAATAGATATTAACGCAGAATCTTCTGCTAAAAGCTGCTGCACGTTTCCACAGGACCCATTTGCCACATTCTGTGTGCTTTGACTTTTCAACTAATTGGCCCTTACACTGCCCATTGCTAGCCTACTGGCTATCTCAGTTGTAGAGAAACAGCCCTGGAAAGGTGTTGGTTCCAGGCTTGAGCCCAGGAACAGTACGAATTTTTTGTCTTCCTTTCTGAGAAATCAGTATGGATTTCCTGGTAGCCTTGTACAAAACAGGTGGATGGCCATTTTTCAATTCAAAATAACTTGTTCTCTACACAGATGATGTATGCGAACACAACTGTGATGCCTTGAATCATGTCTGGACGAGCTGGGCTTGGAGCATGTAGCCAAATGTGATGGTAGGAGCTCCAAGTGAATGTTCTCAAATGTTCATTGTTCCAGTGCTCCCAGAACGAGGAAAAAGCTGGGACACAGCACTGTGTGCCTTGGCTTCTTTCCTCGCACTGTGACATAATGAAGTAGTACCACCTAGCCCAGTTCATTGCGCTCTAAAATGTGTTTAGCTACTTGTGATGCCGTTCAGAACAATCTGCTTGGCACATTCACAGGTAGCAATAGAACAGAGGGCTGCCGAGATAGCAAAGCCATAAATGCAAGGCCTGCGCGTGCACATCTGAGCTTGCAAAGATAGTGTCCTGCATAGGTCACTTGCTTGATGAATGTGCAATAAATGCAATTTTTTGGGCAATAAAGGTGTGATGACATATGCAATTTCTACATTTATTTGCTGCAATACAGAAACGTTCTCGATTTGTTCGAGTAGTGATTAGCATTTATGAAAGATAATTAATGCAAGGTCATGCTATATGTATTACTTTCAATTGAAAGACCCTGTGGCACAATCTTAATTATACAAAAGTAATATACAGCCAGCAGAGTCAACATGCGCCGTACAACTCCTCTCAAGTTTCAAGGAGGCTATCTGGGTAACAGTTGGGAGCATTCGCAACCAGCCGGACAACACATGGGTGGCCCTGAAAAGGGCCGTTTCATGGCAGGCAGCATTTGCCAAGTTTCAGTAAGGTTGAAAGTCGGGTGAATTGATGACAGAGCATCTGAACATGTAAAGCAGCGCACAGAAAAAAGACACAAGAGGATTAATATGATTCAACAGGACAACTGTTGCACTTGCCACTAGTTTATTCTTTTAAAAAATATGTATATAGTACATACCCACAAGTGCACCACATGCAACAATGACTTTTGCTCATAACGGTGCTTAAAAACAATTTGAATGTTGTGCACTTGTGCATATGTGTATTACCCCCTCCTTTTTTTCCCTTCAAAATAAGCTAATTGCAAGTGCAGTGCTTGGCCTGTTCAATTGTATTCCTCCTTTCATGTCTTGTTTTTGTGTGCTGCTTTACACATTAAGATGATCTAAAGCAGTCTTGGTTCATGTTGGGAAGGTAGGCGAAGGAATTTGCTGCACTCGCAGGACTTCGTGGCCTTTTGTGTTGCAGTGGCTGCACTTCAGCAGCCTGTAGCAGATACCCAGCTCGCTGTGTCCATGTGACTTCACTCCAGGTCCGAAGTCACGGGCAAGAGAACTGACGATTTTGGCCAGCTGATCGATCCCTTGGCCTCTGTGCACATGGTACCCATCAATTGCTAAGAGCGCACGTCGTGGCTCTTTCGAGGAATTGAGAAACCGATGCTGTAGGAACAAAAAAAATTAGTGCAATTAGGAAAAATGTGATGCATTGAGACAAGAAAGAACTTGCAGATCAACTGAAGTCACTAAACAAAAAGAAAGGGAAGTGAACAACATGGGACCACAGCCTACAGTTTCATAAGATAATGGAAAAATTTGGCAACATAACGTGTTGCTAGTATGCTGCAATGCGAAAATTTTTCACTGCTAGATGGGGCTCAGCCGGAACTTTTGAAATCAATACACGCTCCTTTGAATGTTTGCATTGCGCCTGTATATGTGGCTTGCACCAATATCACAGCTTGAAATTACATAGCCATCCACCCCGTGTGTCGGAACAGAACTAAAACCAAAAACAAAAACAAAAAGATATTTTTGGCTGGAACGAAAATAACAAACGTTATCTATTATTTCGTTCCAGAGTGAAACCGAAATATTTTTTATCAGTTTTCAGTTCCCGGGAGAACTTGGTGACCTGGAACAACCGAGGTCATGCAACGTGAGCAATAATACATATGTCAGGGTATAGTGTTAGCGCTTATCTCATGCAAGAATTCCAAAGTAAAGATGTTCAAATTTTATGAAAAATGAAAAGAGTGGCAACCAGAGCTGTTTATATTAATGCAAGTGGACTTTCGTGTGCCAGTCACACTAGTGTGGAGAGGGCATTCTCGGTGCTGAAGTTTGTTTTATCAGAACAGCGGTCTTGCACCCTCAATGACTGGCTGCTTCTGAGAAAATGCTCACTCCCTTGACACAAAACATAGAACCTGCTCAGAAAATTCGTAATTCACTTTTGAGAAATTTAAATACAGTAACTTGGAAGGGTGCTAGTTTTGGGGTTCTGTGTGGCTGGCTCAGAAGCCCCTCAGGGACGAGACCAAGACAGACCAGCAACCATCTTTACTCTGCCGAGCCTCGGCCGCAACTGCCCGCTGCCAGTGGCTGCTGAGTGCGAGCTGCGAGCGCACCATTGCTCATCATTCCCTTCTTCTACGGCCAGCACGCTCGCAGCCACCGCTTCTATACTGCCCCCTCCCCTCCGGTGAAACTGGGGAGGAGGGCGCAGTAGCCGCTATCCTTGGCCACAGCGGACAGCACGTGGCGTGCACGACCACACGTCGGCACGGTTCGTCCACCACGTAACCAAGGTCCCGGTGTTGTCCGTGGCAACTAGGGGCTCCGGGGCTCCGCATCCATTTTCGGGTTAGCAGTCGTCGTGGCAGCCGCCTTGCTGCCACCGTTTGTGGTTGCCTGCTCTTTCCTGTTGCTGACCTCTGGTTCTTCCTTCCTATAAGTGTATAGAAGCGTATAGACAAGTATAAAAGCGGCGGCTGCAAGCGCGTCGTCCGTAGAAGAAGAAAACGAACGATGGCACGCTCGCAGCTCGCAGTTGTGGCCGAGACTCGGCGGAGAAAAGATGGTTGCTGGTTTGTCTTGGTCTCCTCCCTGACGGGTTTCTGGGCCAGCCACAGCCACGACACCCCACATAGCTCGCGCTAGTCTGTAGCAATTCGTCGTACAGTTACTTGTGCTCCTCTGAAGAATGCGGGAAGAACGTGTTTTACCCGTCCCACGTTCTTAAGAGGAGCGCAAGTTTACCACAAATCCCATGTTTTTATCGTTACTTTACCTTCAAATTTTCGCATAAAAATAAGAACCGTTACAAAACATTATTTTTTTAGTTCCGGAACAGAAACGGAACTTTTTTCGGTGGAACGAAACTAAAACCGAAACGAAAAACATTTTGTTCCGACACCCTGCATCCACCATTGCGATGAATCACTACTGAAAGCTGACCAACCACCACTGAAGCTATAGTGACAGTACTAGAATATGTACCGTACTTACTCGAATCTAGGCCGCTCTCGATTGTAGGCCGACACTCGAAATTCACAAGGCCAGAAAAAAAAAACAAACTTAATCATGGTACTCGAATCTAAGCCAACCCCCCACTTTCGCACATTGTTTTTTATAAAAAAACATCAGCTTAGATTCAAGTAAATACGGCACATGCATTTCAGATTCAATTAATGGTTGCCTGCACATTTGTATAATGCCCCAACTGCTTTGACACTAACGCAAGGAAGCAGCAGCCAACGAAAATAAATATGAATATTTCAGCCTGCCATACATGGAGAACACGTGCAAGCATCCAATGTTCATATGTGAAAGACAACAGTGTTAGAGGAGAGAGCCTGGTGCGGATAATAGAAGAATTTTGACACAGCAAGCCTGTGATGTACACTTCACTACATAGTCAAAAGTCTGATAAAAACTTGTCAGATGGGGAAGGTACCAGATTAACATATTAGAACGCGCCTCAAATTTTTTAAAAGTACGTAAAATTGATGCTTTGGGACCACTATGGCCCCATTGCTCACACTAAAAAAAGCATCAGTGGGGCGCCTATGTATAGCCTATGTGCCACAGCGTGCAGGTAGGGCAAATTACCAAATGTACAGCTAGTTCCACATTTTTCCGGTTTCATAAAGATTCCATGAGCAAACATGAAGATTACTACTTTGTAGCAGATAGAGTGTATTCAGATAACATCGGTGCATGTCTGTGGACCCCTTTAATTTCGCTGAAAAAGAAAAATATTTTGCTGTATGAGTCCCCATGGCCACGAAACCAATGTTAGTCTTGCGAAAAAAAAAAAATTTGCCTAAGTCAAAAAAATTTGGACGGAAGTCTTCACTCAGCAGAACTGCTTTTCGCGAATTTCCCGAAAATACGATTTTGACAAGATCCTACAAAGAAATTATTGCAGCTGCGAGTCAATTTTTCTTGGCTTACTGTGAGTAACGTGCATTTATGAAATGTTATGTTGCAGTTCCGTTGCCCATAACTTATGCAAAAGAAGTTGTAAATACGGCACCCATTGCTCAATAATGCTCTAATTTCAGATTTTTTCACTCCGCGTCTATAATACTCGAAATTTCCCAAATTTTCCAGAGATTTGCCACGCATTAGGTTAACCATTGTGCTAAGTATGATTGCCGAGGATGATGTCAGATGCAAACCATAAATGCATATGGTAAGAAACGTCTCTAAAAATAAAATACTTCGACATTCAGTTTAAAAAAAAAGGCCATCTTCAATTTTCTTTAAACTCCCCAGAATTAAAGCCAAGCACGTGCTCTAACTTAATCTCTAAAAACATGTTGCATTATTTTTGTTAGATAGGAGTTACAAAGCCACCAAAGTGTCCAAATTGACGTCAAGTTCACACACAACCACTTAAAGGGGTGGTGCCATCAAATTTGTGGCTTGTGCATTCTTTGTTGCAAACATTTCTTATTGATCTAGGAAGCATGAGACACACTCCCAAATTCATGTATTCTCTCGAAACTATTTCACATCGCCTTATTTGTATGAACGACTTTCGGTTTTGGTTTCTGGGCGACAAGTTGGACACCGACATCACCGTGTAGGAAGCAAGAACAAGTGCACCCACAAAGTTGTGACACATGCAGTGCTGCATTGTCTGCTCTCGCACACAGATGCAAGCAACCGTCCGGACGCCTTCAAAACTTGCTAGAATCCTCCATCATCCGCAGATGGTCGGCGAGCTTTCAACAATGACTGGTAAAACCCGTTTTGTCTACGTAACCCAACAGCAGCACCACATTAGTGAAAAGATGTTGCGTGGAGTTTTGCACAAAACTCTCCACAGAATGGTACTGCACTGTTAAACGGAACGTCTCAAACAAAGGTGAAAACCACCTAACATTATGGAAATTGCAAGCAGTATTGAATCCATTGCAAGAGACTCTTGTCTGCTGAGACAGTCATTTCATAACAACTGACCTACCTTCATTTTAGAGACTAAAAACATGAATTCACTTCACAAGTGCAACCAGTACTTGCTGGAAGCAATCCACACTAACCAGCTGCTGAACTCACTGAATATTGGCATGACTCTGCTGCTCACTACCCGAGGCCAGCAAATGCTGCAATGACATTGCTGTGCCTATAGTCGGGTACAACTTTAGAAGACAGGAGAGGCCCCGCCCAGATGACCGAAGCGCAGCAGCCAATTGCCTCCGCGACTAAAGAAATAGTCCCGCTAGGCATGTTAGGCATGTTCTCCGTCGGCGGGGTCACCGGCCGTCCGGCTCATGACGTCACCTGAAGTGCGCGCCTATTGGTGGAGGCTCGTATGCATCCGCCTTTGAGGGGAAAATGCCGCTGCCTTCTAAAGTTGTACCCGACTATAGCTAATGAAAGCTGTGATGTTGAGAGGGTTCTTTCAGCTGAGGTACAGAGTCGTCCACTTCCACCTTGAACACCGCACCGTGCGGCCAGCACTCCGCGGAGCGCCTCCTTGCTTGGGTAACTAGCACGTATGCGCAGTGACAGCTCTAGGCGGAGCCTTCGTCGCGTCGTCTGCTAAAGCGCAGCAGGTCTGCCGAATTGTACTTGCTTTGCGGTGAAGCTAACTTCGCTCTTGCTATGCGCATGCAAATCCAGCATCCGGCACGGTTCAGAAGAAGCGAAGCGACTGCACCTTGTTCCGTCTAGCTTTTGCTGCTAGTGTTTTCTTTCATTTCTGGATGCGATCTCACAACCAGTAAACCTCGGTCCGTGCATGAGTAAACTTTCACAGCCGCGCTTGAACTCCTACAACTAAGCAACTCAGCTCCTTTGAGCCCAGTAGCCAGAATGTTCCCGCTGCTCACGCAAATGTTTTTGATCAGCTTCAAAGCTAGGCGCCGCAAAATTGGCGATAAATGCATGGTAAGGTCTGACATAACAGCTTTAAATGTGCGAAAGTTTGGATTGTTACTCGCCTGAAAACAAAAGGATGTGAGCAATTTGCCCATTTCAGAGAAGTTACATTACATTCAGGTGTTATCAGCACTGCTGCCTTCATGCGCTAGCGAATTTAACTCGCCAATACGCCGCCCTAATTTGCTACTCATTTGCAACCATGCTTATTCGTGCCATTCATGCAGAAAAATGAAGAAGCATTCTAATAGAGTTTTCAGCTGAAGTCATATCACGCGATCAGTTCACCAAAGAAGCGCCGCTGACAAATGATTACTTCTGTAAGCAGGCGCTGAATAAAGCTTGACTCCCTTTTTATCGCTAGGTGACCCAAAGCACCGCGTATCGCTTTATATATTTCTTGGCTCAAAACTTTAGCACGAAGCAGAAAGTTTTCCGTGAGCCTTCAATTCACAGCGCAAACTTATATTTTTTTTTATTGTCGACTTTGTGTCGCCAAACTTTCAGCTGATGAAAACAACCGTGTGAGTAGCGGGAATATTCTAACTGTACGGCACAAAGCATCTGAGTAGCTTAGTTGCGGGAGTGCCAGCCCGGCTTGGCGATCTTACTCATGCACGGGCCAAGGTTTATTACTTTTAAGATCGCATGCAGAAAAAGAAAACAGGTAAAAAAGCAGTGCGGAACGAGGCGCAGTCGCTGCGCTTCTCGATTTCCATGAGATTAAGTTACCTTCATCGAAGAGCAAGCGCGATTAGGCGGAGCCACTGCGCTTTAGCAGACGACGCGGCGAAGGCACCACCTACAGTTGTCACTGCGCTTGCGTGCCCCAGCCGCCCGCGAGAGACGCTCCGCGGAGCGTTGGCTGCACGGTGCGGTGCTCAAGGTGGAAGTGGATGCCTCTGTACATCCAAAGGTGAGACAGCTCTCGAATGAAGACCAACATGCTGCACATGCAAATGGCAATGTACGTTAACAAGGACGCGTAAAAAATCGGTGATCAGCTTTTTGTGAATTAATTGTGTCTTTTCCTAGATGTTATCAAGGCTCTTTACCTTTTGACTTATCAATTTGTGTAAATGTATTTCATGTAGCATTTCTAAACTAAACCCCCCCAAAAACATGCAGTTCAATGATGGTTCCACGAAAAATGTGATTTCTCTCAAATTACCAGCTTGAAAAATAGCACCCAATTTTTACCCTCTAATTTGAAAAAATATAAAACACAAAAACAAACCACCGTAGTTATGCAATTTGTGTTAGAATGCTTTGGCTTCCTGTGCGACACAATTTGTACAAACCTCACCACCAGACAGGCATAGATGAGACTCTGGCTAAGAACATGTGCAAGGTTGTAACCAAGCTGATCATTGCGCATCATAGCAACAATAAGGCCATCGTCATCACCATGACCAAAAAATAATGAGCCACCGATCAAGACAACAAATGTGTGTGTGTGTACCTTTCATCACATTTACCACCAATCATAACAAGAAACGAGTTCATACATTTGTTCATACTTGTGTGTTATGTGCTAGACAGCTTCACTGGTAACCTGCCTTCACAAAATGGAATGGCTCGAAATTTTTATCACAATTTTACGCACCAATTCAGTCATACACACAACACATTGTAAACAGTGGTAGTTTAGCACAATAGCAATAATACGCCAGCAAACGAGCAAGGCCTTATCTATAAGAAAGCAACATTGTGCTTATAAAGCCCCTGTTGCTGTCGTTCGTGTTTGTGCACTCAGCATGTATACGCACTGCGCATAAGCACCACGGCTTGACACAGGTTGCCAGTTCCCTTAGTCACAGTGATGGCAAAGCCGCCTCTCAGCAATCACTCCTTTTGCCTTATAAATAGCATAGAATAAAGTGGGGATGCCTAATAATATAGATTGTAATATCAAGCACGAATTATGGTGCATGTAAAGAACAGAAGACTGTACAGCAATACGAATGGCTCCTTTGCACAGTATGAAGGCCTGTCCACCAGGCTGCACAACGAACCGGTTTTTGCAACATTGAAACACATTTTAAAAATGCAAATCCTGTTGAAACTGCAAGTGTGCTAGATTCTATCACTATAATTTACGGTCCTTCCATTTCCACTAGGATATGATAGCACGTTCTAGCCAGTTAGTTGTCTGTGTTTCTAACTTAGAATTATTATGTTTAAGCTGTTGCATTAACGTAGACACAACTTTCAATGGCAAACTTGTAAGGCATATTGGGAAACACCCAATGGCTCTCTATTGATGAATAAAAGGCTTTTACAGGGCTCTAAAATTGCCAAAGCTCCGAACGAGTGTGACTATTGGTGTTGAATCCTTCGTCTGAGGCAAGCTTTGAGATTGGGCTAGTTGCTAATCCATCTTCAACAAAAAGGGTAGGAGTGGACAACAGACAAAGAAGGGAACAAAGACAACCGTTCCCTTCTTTGTCTATTGTACACTGCTGCACTGTTTGTTGATGATGAACTTCGTTTGAGGTTTCTAGTCTCACTGATATAAGTCGTATCAAAGTTCATCCGTGGAATTTTGTAGATTACCCCTGGTAACTTTTATTGCTCCAAGAGGTCTTTAACATGTGTGGGCTGTCATGTTACCTAGTTTTTTGGCATCTGGGAAATTCTCACACAATTAGTGTAAAAAAATCTTGCAAGTGACTCGCTTATTCCCTGCACCATGGGATGCCCACATACTTTTGCTGTTCCCGTTTGTCCTCCCAAAGAATCAAAGTGCTCCTTAGACAAATAGTTTCCAGGAGGTTACCCACAAAATGCGTGAACTGTGACACATCCTACATTAGTGGAACGAAAAGTTCAAACAAACAACAAAACACCATAAAAAGTGCCTTGAGAAAGGCAAGACATGCTCAAACACTGGTGGATAATTATTCATTACTAACCAAGCGATTAATTTGGACACCACTGCTCTAATCGCAATGAAGAAAATCTTTATACACCTGATCTCAAATGTGGTATGTGTGCAACTTACTTTAGCTGTACATGTGTTGACCTACCCAGGATATACACCAGCACCCACTGGCACCTAGGCCATAAATAATCACCCTCTTCGCATTCTTTATTGTGAACAAGGGGCCCATAGTGGTTCTGAAACGTTAATTTTAATTGTTGCCTTTTCAAAAGGTACCTCACATACATGAACCCATTTAGTCGACAGGTTTTCATTCGTCCACTGAAACAGATCGAGATAGAAGTGACTTGTGGGCTTTCATTTATTCAAG
The DNA here is from genome assembly GCF_013339695.2 of Rhipicephalus sanguineus. Classification (NCBI taxonomy): domain Eukaryota; kingdom Metazoa; phylum Arthropoda; class Arachnida; order Ixodida; family Ixodidae; genus Rhipicephalus; species Rhipicephalus sanguineus. Next base: position 142,562,767 of record NC_051186.1, on the reverse strand, counting down.
GGTAACAAAAGTTACCTAACAACGTCATAGTGAGTTGGTTGTCACTGAGAAGATGCGGACACTGGCGGTTTTCTGATCACCACATACTGATGTTTCAGTCAAACATTTCTTTTCCCATGCCTTGAAAACACTGTCTTACTCTATTAGTGGCATTCGGTGAGAAAGGCTAGGATGCTTGTGTCACTACCACTGCCATTGTTGATGAACCATTCCACGGACATTGGAATGCTTTATCAAAATTGTCTCTAACATACGAGCCAGCTCATGTGACGGCACATGCAAGCCATGTATTCTCAAATGCCTCTACTAAAAATGGCACCACGTTGCCTCACTCTGCTAAATCTAAATACTGAAAAGCATCCTCACTGTCCATGTATGTCACCGTCTTAAAGAAAGGGCATTAAATTTCAAGGCCTTGTTTTCCACTGTGTATAATGGCCACATGCAAGATCACTAAAAGGTGTGCACGTAAAAGGTGTGCACGTGCTTAACGTGCATTGTCACCTTCATTTCGGTATTTTCCCTGTATCTCAACATCGTGTGAACGCCTTGTCAATAACAACAGTCAGGTATTTCAGATGAACGCATATACACGGGAGAAAATTGCTAGGAGCACTTACAACTAAGTTTTAAAATTCGTTAGAATGCGGTGCGGACGGTACGCATCTACATACCGCTTTAATCGAGTCTGTTGGCAGTGCAGGTTTACCGTGCAGCAATACGGATATGCCATATCGTCGTGGTCGGCATGTCAGTATTTTAACCCGCAAGACCTCTACCGCATCACTTTACCGCAAGCAATGAGCAACTAGCGCGGCTAAAAAGTTCTTAAAAAAAGCTGCGTGCCGACCACGACGGTACGGCATTTCCCTCAGCGGCGCGCACCAGTATGTCAGCGTAAACTTACCTCGGCGTTCAAGATTCGAACACACGGCAGGCGTTTCAGCGTAGCCGTCAGCTTGCGGTTCAGCAAGCGCGTTTTCTTGATCTGGCGCTCTGCATCGGCGTCTTCAGAGCTGGAGCAACGTGGCAGCACTTTGAAGACGTATACACCACGGGGGCCACATCGTGCTGCAGTTGCAGAACTAACTTCTAAAATGTAAAGAAAATACAACCTTCAGTGACTGATGCCAAGCATCTCACAATTTCAGAATACGTACCCCTATATTGTCGCATATATCTTGAGGGTCCGCGTTGGCACTGCAAACGTCGTTACCACCAACGTACAAAACGACAGTCTACGCGCTGAAAGTGCATCGCAGAGACGGCCTCAGCCATTCGCACAGCGTCAAAACCACCAAAACTAAATGTGCAGGTCTCGACGGATGTTTTCAAGTGAAGGCGACTCCTGCACATGAATTTAACCTGGCTGTCGCCTATCACTACACCGCGCAAAGAAGGCATGACTCAAAGCCGGCGACCGCGGTGAGGGTACCGAGTAGAACATAGGCAAGTAAAGGCTGGGGACAAGGCCGAGGAATCGTCGGATCTTTCCCTAGCTACAACAGTACCTGTCTAGGGGCAGGGAGTACCTCCCTATGGGAACGTCAGATCCGGTTTCGCGCCAAACCGGGAGAGCCCCGACTCCGGGGATACGCTTTCCGAGCGAGACCGTCGGCGGTCCGCTCCCCTCTTCCTGGAATTACGCCGCGGGCTGCCGCGTGGTGGCGCCAGTCACGTAGAGCTGCTAAAGTCCCTCAAGGGACCTTAAGAGCTGCCGTCCTGCCGTGCCGAACGGTCTGGCATGCTACTGCCGCAACGATAAGTTGACTTCTGGCACGTTGCGGTCCCGCACGTTGCTTTTACTGTCTGTAGCCTTTAATATTCAGTGACTGCAGCCTTTAGTAACCAGCACTTCGTTTCGGAAGTCAATGTAACGTCGAGGCGTCGTTTGACGTTACAAAAAAAAAAAAAAAAGAAAGCGCAGAAATCGACGAGCAACACGTCCTGAAGTAAGCCGGTAGCTTTTCATGTTTTCGAGTGTGAATCAATACATCGCGCATGCATCGCGAAGGAGGCATTCAATAGCAACACTTCGTTGTTTTGAGTAAGCTTATTAGACGCTGTTTGTCTGAACCTGAACACTGACCATGCATGGTGTGCGCGGTACATGTAAGTTTCATATTTTGCACCAGTAAGTGACCATTTTAAGACAAGAAAGAAGATGTCTATTAAGGTCTTGTTTTTCTTTGTTAGACACAATATTAATGAGAACTGACAGACAATAATGCCAATGAATGTATAGGGGATATTATTTGTAGTATTTAGGATATAAACGAAAGCAAAGTGGACGAAAAGATAACTTGCCGCCGGCGGGGACCGAGCCTGCGACCTTTTAATATCCCCTATACTTTCATTGGCATTATTGTCTGTTAGTTCTCGTTAACATTTTAAGCCAAGTTGGCCATGTTTTTGATCAAAGGTGCCCTATCTCGACTATATAGTATGTAGTTATCTGGTTTCTGTCTGATTTAGCGTGAACCGCTGACTGTTGGCCGACACATCTAATCTGCATGGTTGTTACTTTCTGGACTGTTTATTGGCATATATATATGGCCTACTGCTGTGTACCACGCTGCCGGTCGGATTCAAAGAGCAAGCTTAATTCCTGGCATCTCGTTCCATGAAATTCCCGCGGACGAAACACTGCGGCAGCAGTGGATAAAAGCCATACGGTTATGCAGATATGTATCTACAGCCACCGACAAATTGACATTTACAAGTCAATCTCGCAAAAGCCTCTGAGCAGAAAGTATATATGCTAAGCTTTAAGAAGCAGTTTCGTCTTTTATGTCTAAGAATAAAATGCTTGCGTGCCGATCAGCTGCCACTGAATCGGTTTCCTGGACCTAAGTTTTGCCTGCTGCCAACTTGCGCCCAGTTTCCACTTGGAATGTCTCGCTGTCCCTTTAATTTGTTTCCTTTATATGCCGCACTCCTGCAAGAAAAACCGTATATACGAAGTATATCCGAGGCTTCTCGTGAATATAATAATAAAGACATTTGTGGCGTCTACAACAGTACGTCCGTTTGTGTTGACCCAGGCCCCCTCCTTCAATAATCTTTTTTGCAAGATCATGGTAATCAATAATAAATGTAAACTGAATTCCGCACAGTTCCCACCACAGGGTGCGGGTTCGTTTCTCAGCCGCACAAGTCGTGTTCGACAAATACCACTCGTATGTCGTGGACCACTGTGTGCCTTTGAAGAATGGCTGTTCTTATTATTTGAAGGCGCAAAACCAACGAGTGCGGTGTAGCGGTACGATAACGGCCGCGACAGCCGCGTATTCGGGCCATCCACTTCTCGGCGCTCGAACGGCCTCGCCTGCCTCGCCACCCAACGTGAGTGGCGCCACCACGAAGGCAAGTGGCGATTCTCCGCAACTCCGGCGACGGCGCGCTCCTATTGTTCCCTCGACAACGTAGCAGGCACAGAAAGTATAGAGGAGGCTATGGCCAAATTTGCAACTTAAAATGTGAGAACGATGAAGACCTGACATTCACGCGCGCTCTGATCCCCGTTCTGCGCATGCGCGAAAAAAGAAAACAAGGTACAATTTGCAGTGTTAGGGATCTCTCCTCTTCAAACTTTAGGTACTTTCTAGGTGCTTCTGTGAATCGCTCTGTTTTCCCTAGGTTAACGGCTCGGGCAACTCGGGCAACGTTTTAAAGACGATAGTCTTTCTTAGGGAAATTAAACGCAGAAATTTTGGTCTGTCTATCTGTCTTTCTGTTTGTCGGCACGTCCCCATAGAATAAAGAACCAGTTTAGAGAAGGGAAACTGTAGCCTTGACAACGGTACGAAAGATAAGCAGCGGTAGCGCATGGAACTACCGAAGGCACCCAAGAGATGGCGCTGCGTAAACAGGAAGCGGAAAACAAAATTTATTGTTTATTTAGGTAGAAAAAAGCAAAAGGCTGCCTTTTTTATTCCGTACCTGGTGCGTATGCGCATACGCGGGTGCCTCGGCTGGTTTTTTATTCTATCCTTTTTAAACAGAAGTGGACGAAAGAGGCCGGGACTCGTGTAAGGCTACGGAGGTCTCGTTATCTTTCGCCCGCTTGTTTTGAGCGCGTCGATGCGCCGTGCAGCATGCCAAAGCGCCCTTCGGAACGCAGTACCTGTGCGTACGAAGGTTACATGGAACCGAAAGGCATACATTGGCAACTGGCACCAGTAAGAACAATTCACGAGTGAGTAGAAGAAACGATAATCTTTATTGACAGTGAGCAAGCGGTAAAAGGCCCTTGTTCAGACATCGTGAGCTCGTAAACGACTAGCCTTCGCAGTACTTCAAAGAGACAAAACAAATTAGATGACGTATGTACGTTTGTTGCCCGTTTCCACCGTCAGCTAGCGCTCACAATAACCAACTTGTATTGTAGGACAGGCGTAAAGCATCAGCATTTTTTTTGCTACAGTTTTTAGTACTTGCTTTCAACGAGTACGCCTGAAGACCCCCGGGTTTATTGTTATTACAACGTATTGCGGTCAGGCTGAGAATACCAAGCAGGTTCACGCAAAGAAATCACATTATAGTGGATGCCTACAGAATGGCAGAAAACATGAGCATTTTAACACGTGATACCGATGAAACAACCCATAAATGGGATATATGCAAGGCCTCAAAGAAGTGCAGAAATAAGTCTGGCCAAGTCGTGCTCATGCCATCGCATAATTCACTCGTTCATTTGAGCCCACCAGACTTGCAAGTACAAGTGAAATAGCAGCTTTGTCCATACGTGTTAGCATACAACTCAAAAGCAAGAACAATGAAGTGTGATATGCTAACGAGGTCACAAAGCAGAAAGAAAAACGCTGAGCTTGAAAGTACGTGTACCTGCCATCGTCGAGGAACCTGTGGAAACTGACGCCTTCGCTGGTATCGCAGCTCCTGCGGCACCATACAGTAGCACACCGACTGCCCACCATAATTGCAATGTGATTACATCGGTGAATTAAAAAACTTTCATGCGTATTTTAGACAACATTAACGATAGAATTCGCAAGAAAACGGGGAGCAACAAACCAGCTGCCAACCATCGGACGATAACTGCGCACATTCTGCGCGTTATCTGCGGCACCCGAGACGCAGCGGCGCACTTTTTGCGCTTCGTCACTGGTCACAGCGACGGTTCGCTTGCTCGCTACCGCGCGCTGGCCGTCAGCGGTGAGCGACAAGGCAGAGATGTTTTCAATCACTGAACAACAAATTTACTCATCATTCAAACATTACTTTCAGTTACACAAGAAAAAGCACTTTTATGCGGCAATGATAGCTGTATTTCTCTTAAATAGGATGGATGGATGCTATGAGCGTCCCCTTTATAACGGGGCGGTGACATGTCTGCCACCATGCTCGAAGAAAAAAGAAAAACTTCCTTGTTTCATGCTGGCCTAATACCTTGTCTACATTGATTAAATCTATCTTATTATACCAAAAATATTTATAAATTCACGGTCTATCTCTCTGCCTCTTAAGGCAGAATGACCTTATCCCCCCCCCCCCCCCCCCATTATTTATTTTTGTACTTTATCTCTACTCTTCTGCCACCAATACTCTAACCGTCTCTTACTTATTTCTATCGCGGACGTGTTCAGCTTTCCATTGTTGTCCCTAAAACCCAAGGCTTCCTGTAGACTCGTGCCCACAAGTATACCTGGGTGAATATCGCCACATTCAATCAGTACATGTTCCATCGTTTCCTTAGTTCCCCCGCAGCATGTACAGTGTTCGTCTTCGTTACTGAATCTCGCTTTATAACTTCGCGTTCTAAGGCAGCCCGACCTTGCTTCAAACAGTAAAGCGCTTCCCCTTGAATTATCATAAAACCTTTCCCTCCTTATTTCGTTTTTTCCCTTTCGGTAGTTACTCAGAGCCGGCTTCTTTTCCATCGCTGTCATCCAATAAGTCCTCTCCGCCTCCCTGACCTTCCGCTTAATGCTCCCTGTTGCCATATCGCCCGCACTGCTAGCCGTATATTTACTGGTGAGCCTCCTAGTTCTCTTTCTCCACTGCGTGTCAACGCTTTTTCTATACAAATACCTGAAAACCTTCTCTGCCCATCTACTCTTCTTCATTTTCCTCAGCCTCTCTTCGAATCTCATTTTGCTCTGAGCTTCCCTCACTTCAAAGCCTGTCCATCCCATATCACCCTTTACAGCCTCAATTGTCGTCTTCCCGTGAGCGCCCAACGCGAGGCGGCCCACCGTCCTTTGATTTACATCCAATCCTGATTGTACCTCTGACTTCATGCAAACCACTGAGTTCCCAAATGTAAGCCCCGGGACCATCACACCCTTCCACAGCCCTCGAAGCACCTCGTACCTATTGTATCCCCATAAAGCTCTGTGCTTCATAATTGCAGCATTCCTCTTTCCCTTTGCTACCGCTGCTTTCTCTTGTACCTCCATATATCTATCCCCCTCATTTACCCATACTCCGAGGTACTTGTACTCGCTTACCCTCGGTATTTTTTGGCCCTGTATGAAGACCGCATGGTCTTCGTGATCATTGAATACCATCAATCCACATTTTGTTGCACTAAATCCTAGTCCTAGAGCCTCACATTCCCTTCCGCATATATCTGCCAGTCGCTGTATATCATCTTGACTGTCCGCAAATAAGACAATATCATCAGCATAAAATAGACCTGGAAGCTTCTGCTCAACCATCGTGCCGACCTGTTTGTGTGACAAATTAAATCCAATGTTGCTACCTTCTAGCGCTTTTTCCATCCTCACCATGTACAGCATGAATAACAGCGGGGACAAAGGACATCCCTGTCTCAGCCCCTTGCTAATTTCAACGCTGTCCTTGCTACTTATTCCCTCCCATTCTATACAAACTGTATTTTCTCGGTACATTTCCCTCAGAAGCTGTATACAGTCGTCCCCTATGCCCACTTCTTTCAATATATCCCACAATATTTCCTGCTTAACGTTGTCATACGCTCCGGTGATATCTAGGTAAGCTATGTATAAGGGCCTGTTTTCTATTTTCGATATTTCTATACACTGGGTAAGAACAAACAGATTATCGTCTAACCGCCTGTCGATTCGAAATCCATTCTGAAGTTCTCCCAAAATATCATTTTGTTCTACCCACGCTTCTATTTTTAATTTTACTGCCTGCATCGCCAACCTGTATAGCACCGATGTAATGGTTAGCGGTCTATACGAGCGAATGTTATCCTTTTCTCCCCTGCCTTTATAGATTAAGTTCATTCTACTTTTTCGCCAACTGTCTGGTATTTCCCGCTCCTGTAAGCACTTTTCTACGGCTTTCAGCAGTGCTTCTTTAGTGTTATGTCCGAGTTCGTTAATGAGGCTGACGGGAACCCCATCTAAGCCCGGAGTAGTGCGCTTAGGAATTTTTCCTTCGGCCTTCTTCCAATTGAAATTCTCTAGTACTACATCTTCGTCAGTTGCACTCCTTTGCGTACTATTACCTACCGGGGGAATCCCCTGGGTGACCTTTTTAAACGAATCGGCTGTTATCTTTCGGATGTAACCTAGCGCTTCATGCCCTTCCAATTGATTTCCTCCTTCATCTACCAAACGTTGTTGCATTGTGACAGACTTCCTACCTAGCGCTTTTAGGTGGCTCCAAAATATCCTAGGCGCGGCCTTCTTCTTTTCGCGAATCTCTGTCATCCAGCGTTCACTTTCACCTTTAATTTTTGCCTCGACTAATTTCTGCACGATGGATTTTTGCTCTAAATATATTTCCCATATTTGGTTGACTTCGTCCTGTGGCCGCTTCTCTTTTTTTGCCTGTCTGTGCTCCCGTGATGCCTCACGTCGCTTCTCGATCGCCTCCCGGATTTCTTTGATCCACCAACTTTTTGGCTTTCTCTTTCCTTTCCAACAAATAGTTTTCTTCTCTTTTTCCATTTCTTTTGTGATTATATGTAGCAGCTCACTATACTTCCAGTCTTTGCCTGGCAGTTCGTCTACTTTTTCTTCGACTCTTGCGGCTACATTCGTTATTTGTTTGTCATTTAGATACAAGCTGCCAAATTTTGATTCTATGTTCTTATTTTCAGTTTTATATCCCATTTGTAATATTATGCGTTTATGATCACTACCCAAGCTGTTAATGCCTTCCTCGTCTATTCTCATCTCTCTAAGTTTGTCATATATTCCTTCTGTCATGAGACAATAATCAATGCTCGATTGCCTGTTTCCGACTTCCCACGTGATCTGCCCCTCACACTTCGGCCCCACGTTAACTATCTCAAGACTATGTTGCTCGCAGAGATCTACCAATAACTTGCCATTGGTGTCTGAATATCCGTCAAGGTCACGAATGTGAGCGTTCATGTCCCCTAGAAGGATTATTTCGGCATCATGACCAAATTCTTTAATATCGGTGCTTATGCATTTCACTATCTCCAGATTCTTTTCTCTGCAGTTATTCCCCGTCCACAAGTATGCTACACCTAGCCACGTTTTCTTTCCACCTACTGTGCCCGAAACCCAAAGGTGCTCTGAACACGTCTGCTTCACTCTATCCCATTTTGTTCTGCTATGAATTAGCATTCCAACACCCCCACCTCTCCTTTCTGATGTGATCCTGTTACATCCTTCCCAAATATAATTGTCAATATGTGGTGGCTCTTCCAAGTCTCTAAGGTGTGTTTCTGTAACCGCATAAACACCTATCTGTTCCTTGTTTAACTGTCCCTCAATCTCTAACCATTTTTCCTTTTTTCTGCCACCCTGCATGTTAATGTAACTAATTGCAACACGCGCCTTCTCCCTTCTTTTACCTTTTCTCTGGTTTTTCGCTATACTGCCTGTCAAAGAGTCCCCCTGGTTGTTTTCCTCATTACAAGCTACCCTGGGCACCGAAGGGCCCGCGTGCCCCCCAAAAAAGCTACTGCGCGTCCCGCAAGTCGCCAACCCACCTCATGACCAAGCCTCCTATCGAAGTGTATTCCGTCTCTTTGAAAACCACCCCACCTGTGCACCTCTCTGTTTATTTCCACTACCTCGATGCCTTTCTCTCGACTCATATGCCATATCTCTTTGTTTGCGTCGACAACCGCTCTTTGCAGGTTGACGTCACGCACCGGTACCTCCGGTATTGTGCATACCACTATCTGCACCTGAGGGGAAATGGCGCGCATGTCATCTACCCCTTTCGCTAATGTGGTCGCTAGTTCGGCTGATTCTTTATTCAAGACGTCGTTTAGACCTCCCGCGATTATCACGAGGTTACGTCCATTAGCCTTAGTTGCGAGTTTTGCGCTAGCTTGTCTCATCACTGATCCCATCCCATGTCCCGGGAACTTCCCTATTAAAACTCGTTTGTCGCCTCTCACCCTTTCTTTGACTGCTTCTGCGCATCTAACTAAATTCGAGTCCCCGGCGATTATCACGTGTTCCGACTTTTCTGCTGGACTCTCCCGCACCTGGCCACTGCCTCGGTTATTAGCGCGTGCCACTGCTGCTGTATTGTCCCCTCCCCTTCCCAAAACTACTTCGCGGAATGTGACCCTTGCACCTGTCTTTTCCAAACCTGTTTCCCCCTTCGCGTCTACCATTGTAGGGGTCGGTGCCCCTCTGTTCCCTCTGTCGCTTGCTACCTTTGCTAACCCCTCCTCGGCTGACTTAAGCCTTTCCCCCATAGCCATCGTTTTTTCCCGCTCTGTCGCCAACGCATTTTCCAGCTCGGCGATTCTTACCATGAGCTCATTCTGGGCCGCCATCATTATTTCCATTTTCGCCTCTAACTCGCATTGCTTACACTTGGCGTCAGCTCCCTCTGTCTTCTCATCCGTACCAACCTCTATTTTCCATCCCATTCCGCACCCTGAACACTTTACGGTCTTTTTGACCATGGCTAGATCGTTCACACGGCGGATTAAATACACTTAAAGCCAAACGATATCACTAAACTCCGCGAGTATGCTACACTGCAAATCACATGTGTACCTTTCAGCCACGTGGTGTCCGAACAAACAAATAATAATAATAAAAAAAGAACCCAGGCAACTGTCACACAGGAAACAGTACAAAGTTGTAAGCCCTATTAACGTTCAATCTAGTGGCTTATGTACTCATATAACTAAAAAAAAAAACAAGCTAGAATCATGCAAAAAAAAAAAAAAAAAACTTATCTGACGCTGTCATTCCGGAGCCCACGAAAAACACCAATATTGCTTTTATTACGGCGCCTCTGGCGGATTTTTTGGCGTTGCCGAGGGCAGATTTGAACGGAGCCACTATGGTTTATTTGTTAGCTGCGACGGGGTCGATTTTTTCGCCCCCCTTCGGCGATGGCTGGAACTTGAGACTTTCCGAGGCCTGACGTCCCTCTATTCAGCCACTCGGCCAAAGTTGAACCACTTGCACAAGGGCCAGCCATCGTGAACGGCTCACTAGGTTCATACTTGTGTACATGGTTGATCAAAAAGCAAACGTTACGCATATCTGAGGCGCAACATCACTAGGTAAGTATTAGGTGGTGTGTTCCTTTAATAGAAAATACATAGATACGTAATTCTAGAGACCCTAGTTTCTTAAGCTGCGCTGAAAATGCGACTGCGCCGAAACTTGGCTTCTTTCGTGCCCTCTGCGCGAGCTCATTGTTGTGTTTCGGTTTCAGTTCAGTATTGCACTGTACGAGTGCCATGGGGCGCCGCTCTGGCATTCCTGCTTTACCCAGGCGACGTGAATATAAAAGAGTGTGTGGAGAGTACTCGTTGAGTGCGGACGTTTCTTCTGCTTCGGCGCTTCGCGCCAAACCGCGTGTTCGGGCTGGCTGGCGTCCCCGCCGGTCGCGTTGGTCACCGCCGGTCTTTGCCTGCTGCTGCGCCGGGACTACCAGCCCGCAACACAGCATTCACGTTTCCCGACGTATTTCCAGATGGCGTTCATATCTCACGCAGCGCCTCTTCTATCGTCTTTGGACGACATTTGCAGCGAAGCACGCAGATACGCGGCCAATTTTGTTTTGCTCAGAGGCTGGCTCGGCAAATCGTCAGCGCGGGAAAGATGGCAGTTGAATGCGAGGTAGGTCCTTCGTTTTTCTTTCACGATTTTGCCGTATCGGAAAATGATAGCCGCAATTAAAGGCGCGCTGAGGGCTGAAATGGGGAGGCGATGTCGTCTGATGTAGAAGGGTTTACCGCCAGAGCGTTTGCCGGGTTAATCTACTGAGGTGCACGGCGGTTGAAACGCGATCCTTTTTTTCGACACTCGGCGGGCGTTTGAGGTCGCCTAATCGAGCATTTGTCACGCAGTTTGATTACTTCGATTTAGATTGCGTTATACAGAGCCATTCTAAGACCGCTATACACGAAAACTGCGGCTCGACGACGAGTCAACATGTTTATGAGCTCTCTCACTTTGTTGATAATCTGACGGCATTCCCCCGGGATATTATTGACTAAATAGGTTGGAGTGCGCGTTAGTACGATGCACGCCGAAAAGTCCGGCACCTTTCGCGGTGTAAGAATTAGGGAAAGAGCTTTTATTTATTTATGCAGGTGCCCTCTCCAGTTCCCCTGATGGATCTGCGGAGTCGGATATCTGGCGCTGCGGAGAACCGAGCTGATTGCAGTACCAGCACTCTGAAGCACTTATTTGAGCAGGAAAGATAAAGGGGAGCAGAAAGTTTCGAGGCAAGACTGACTTCACGTGTGGAGTGGAATCATGTTGATATTCGGTGCAACGTTGGTGTGCGGCCCGGGCCCGGCCCGAACCCGAGAAAAAATTTCACATACCCGGCCCGGCCCGACCGCAGAGCGGGCCCGACAGGGGCCCGGGCCAATAATCTAGGTCGTGTTGCCCGAACATGGAATCGACAGCAAGGCGTTTTAAGTAGCAAATATCTACGTTTTGTTGGCACACGGTACGCTAACAAGTATGCTTTAATCTACGGTAATTCTTACGGTAAAGGGTCTCACTGTGGTAACAGGTGACCGGACATACTGGGTACGATGAACAGTTATTCGGCAGCGGTATACTATGCATATTTTTTCAACAAATACAGTGGGAATCCTCAAGGGCGTTTCGTAGCAGATATTGAAGCAGAAAAAGGTGATTTCATGGCCAGGAATTGGGGACATTGATGGAGTTGAGGGAGCTGCCACTAAACGCACCAGTGGTGAGACTGACTTACTGAGGCATTGAAGCACCCTCTTCGCCTCGCTCTGCCGCACACGCTCCCGAGCATTGTATTCAAAAACTTTTTCAGCACCGCGAGCTGTTCCAACATACTCTGATACAATGAAGGAACAGATGTGGACTTTGGAAACAACAAGAATAAGGCCAACAAACGCGACCGAGGAAGTTACATGGCGTTAGCTACACAATAAAGCAGCCTATCAATTGAACAAGCGCTTCTCAGCCAATCTAAAACCGGGAGTCATTTTTGAAACCTCTTCTTTGAGCTTCGTAATCGAAGTCGAAAGAAGCCAAAGTGGGTCTGAATTTAGGCGGCTCTCACAGGCTGCATGGTACAATCTTCAAATGGCCTGGGAAGGTAGGCGCTTTGCGGCACGTTATTAGAATTATGCCTAAATTGTTCAAGTGGTTCCCTGGTATCTGAAACCGACAGTCGTTTTCAGTACCATATTTTGTTCGTGAGATATTATTTTTGTGTGTGTGTCCACATAGGTGTGCGCACAGGGGGGCAGGGGGGGCGCCCCCCCCCTAATCACCTAAGAGGGGGGTGCAAAATCTGCCCCATACATTGACATAGTAGGGTGGGGGGGCGCTGCGATGAACCTTCGCCCCCCTGATGGGGAACCCTGCGCACGCCTATGTGTGTCCATGCTTCCCATTCAGTTACTGCAGGGCTCCCTGCCGCCGCCAGGAGATAGCGCGACAATGTCCCGAAATAATGGGGACGGCAGCATGAGTTCAGTTTCAACAGGGAGCGCAATAAGAACAGAGGAGACAGAGAATAGAACGCTCTCTTGTTTTTATTGCGCTCTCTATTAAAACTTAAACCATGCTCTACCATCAAACCCAATCGTGCACCTTTCTGGATATGTAGCACCTGTCTTCAGAATGGTAGCACCTTGCCACGGCAAGAGAAATAGGGGAAGAGAGCCAAATTAATTATCTTTGTTTTAAATACAGTAACCTAGATAAAGATCATAACGAACTCCGTGCACCACATGTACTTTTCGAAATATGTATAAACAGCCGAAAGGACGAAAAAAGCTATTTGCTATAGCATTATTTCCATATATCACACCTCTGCTAGTATATACAGTCTATAGTGCCGAAGAACTTTTTCTTTATTTATTGTGTGCTGCAATTCTTGTTTGCTTTTACTTCTATTTCTTTACTCACTCCCCTCTGCGGTGTCTTTGGTCTTGAGGGTATCAGTAAATGAAAATTAAATGTAATAAGTTTGTGTGGCATAGTTTACAGTTAATTTCCTGACATGTCATTGTGCAAAAAGTCAATTTTTCAAGAGATTCCGGCTGTAAGCATGCCATGCTCTGTTGCATCAGATATCCTACTGCTCTACAGTTTCTTGAACTGCTTGCACTAGCCGCAGGAGCGCACGAAATCGGCCTTGCGAATTGTGAAGGCTTCGGCAGTCGTAGTTCCCAGACCTCCCACACTTGAGGAAATTTCGGGCATCTCTGCGGACTTCTGCAGAATGTACAGAGCTTTCCAGCTCATCGCGTCATTTGTCTTGTTCTGGAACGTCATGCCCTTTTCAATATAACCTATAAAACTCCTCTTCGAGGGCTTCTCTTTTCTTTCTTTCGCGACTGATCCTCCGCTTGAGGTGTATTGATATCACGGGTAATCCAGGGGTTCCGTTTGTTCGCCCTTTTCTTTGTAACAGGTATGAAGCTGTCAATGCTATGGAAGATGATTTCTTTAAATTTAACCCGCATTACTTTAACGTCAGTCTCAATGCTGAAATTATCTAATGAATATGAAAAATAATCGATTATGCTAGTGTCATCTGCTTTCAAGAAATTAGGCACGTAAACGAGGCGTTCCTCAAGTTTAGTACGCACAGCTACGTGTTTTATTTGAACGAATACTAGCTCGTGATCCGATATTCCCTTGTCAACTGCTAATTCATAATTATCAAAGCACCCGGGCAGAAATACTAAATCTAGGATAGACTTTGCTGAGCCTGCCGTTCGTGTGTATTGATGAACTATTTGCTTTAAAGGGGCCCTCCAACACTTTTTTTGAAGCGCCTACATCGCTGCTGACCGCATCAACGCGTAGTGGCGCTCGCCAGAACTATTGCGGGCGGAAATGACGAAGATGAGCGCTGGCCTATGATTGGATAAATGTAACGTTACTGCAGCGCCCGGCAAAGAATGCGCCGAACGCCACGGCGCTGGAGGGAAATGCGCTCGGGACGCTCCAGGTGCCGTTGTTTGTAGAAACTGAAGGGAAAAAAATGTAAGAGCGTTGATATAGACGCCGTCGCAACAAGAAACACGACTAAAACTAGAAAAAATGTAGAGGCGTTCACTATCTGCCTCGTTTCGCACGCGCAGTTCACTCTTAATGCACCAAATTGTTTGTTACTATCGCAACGGCGTCATCAATACGTTGGAAAGAACAGCCAACATTGTATGCAAGCTTCCCGTACGTAGGATCTTTCAGTTCATTTCATTGGGGCGCCATCAGACGTCACAGGGTGAGTGAAACGTGGTCAGGTGACCCCGCGAAAATCGAGTTGAGGGTAGGCCTCCATTTTATTGTATTTTGAGTGTTCTAGGCTGAATAGCTTCGGACTGTGTGCCCCTACCACTGCCGTTCTTGCTGCACTAATCTCTTCAGCCTCCAGTCTACGCAAACCGAAAGTAAAAACTGTAAAACAATGAGGTCAGGAAAAGTGTTAGAGGGTCCCTTTAAGTCATGCGCAAAAGCTATATCAATGAGAGCGTCACACTCTGGGCCCTCTTGTGAACCTACAGTAAAAGAATCCCAGTCAATATCTGGTAAGTTGAAGTCTCCCGAAAGAATAATACAACCATGTCGCGGCTTGTGTTGATCTAAATAACTTTTTATATCTTGCAAGTATGAAGCCGATTTATTAGGCGCTCTGTAGATAGCCCCGAGGAGAACAAAGGCATTGCCAATCCTGACGTTGCACCATACACTCGTGGTTTTGGATTCCTTGCAAACGGATGCATTCAACATAATCTCTAACTATGGCAATGCCACCTTCTCGGGATTCACTATCATTCCGCATTATCTTATAACCAGGTGGTGCTAACTCATTGTATCGAATATCAGGATTTAGCCACAACTGTGACAATGTATGGGTCATAATTGGCTAGGGTGTATTCCAGGTCGCCAGTTTTATTTACCAGGCTTCTAGCATTTAAATTCACGAGACGGAAGCTGTCTCTTTTGTTAGGCGCACACCTTCAATCATGGCCTCTTTGCGCTGACGGGTGTGGGCTACGTTTAACCTAGACTCGGCGGTTTTTTATGAAGTCCCAAGAAAACGCTTCAATATTAATGTATATTTTGTCGTAGTCAAGACGCACGCGCTGTTCCTTCTCCCTTTTCTTCGCAGCGGAGTTCCAAAGCAGCTTGCGTTTAGCCACGGTTGGGCTAGACCGCACACACGCGCTCACTTCTTACGGCCTTCGCATCGGGTGTAGTACATGCCTCTCGCCGCTGCTTTGAGGGGGGCGCTGTGACCCTGACCCTCCTCCGCCGCTCCGTGCAGCGCGCGCAACGCCGGCACATGAGTTCAGGCGCGCTTCTTCACTCACCACGAGTTGAAAAACAAGTTGCCTAATCATTGAAGACGCACAAATGGTTTATTCTGACTTCTTATATGCGCAATGTGCATCGAGCTTGAGCTTATCAAAAAACTTTTAAATGCAAGAGCCGGGAGTACAGCGCTCCGCCATCAAATGTGTAGACATTCTGAGGTCTGGAAATAAATATTTATTGCTCGTAAGCACTCGCAAATAGTTGAACGCTTTCAAGTGAAAACTTTGCCGGACTTCACAAATGTCTCGTTCACAACCTAAAATGCTTCCTAGTCGGCTTGTGTGCGTAGGTGGAAGGCTTGTCGTTCGCGTCAGTCAGTTGGTTTGTGTGATTGACGAGGAGAATTCTTAGGAATTTTTTGGCTATGAGATCTGCGGATCATCGGGAGTGGCTGTCGTCAACGCCTTCAGGGCAACTTGAGATGGGAGCGCGTTGCAAGTAGGGCTGGACTGCTGTTTCCAAAACTCCTAGCACATTCCTGCGTGGCACGTGTTCAGAGGCCTTATCGAAAATGACCACTATCTTGTCCAAAAGAGCTAGAAACTCAGGCCTCGGGTTGTGTAGTTCGTTCCTGTCTTGTGCTCGCAGTAGCTTGTACAGCTGATGCTGCCTGTTGTTGGTCGTCAGTAGCACAGTGCAAGAGTCAAATCCGAGGTCTGTAATAATAATAAGCGACAAGGAGAGTCTGAAAAGTGCGAGCGATTTGAGCGGTTGTGCGTTTTAGCGGTGCGATTAGAGCGGTTGTGCGTTGTTAGCAGTGCGATTTGAGCGAATATGCGTATGCGACTTTGTGTTATGAGTTTTGCGTTGTAACCAAGTTGTTGATAATTAAATGTAAACTTCTTTTTCCCTTTTAACTGTGTGTCGTGCGTTGCGTTTTCTATTGTGTCTTATTTTACGGCCCAGCCATCCCGACGCTAACAAAAGGACCGCAAAAGAGCTCGGGGTCCCTGGAATTAATGTTTCCAGGTGGTGTTAACACCAGGTGCCACGCTCGGGGCGTGCCGTCCGAAGGGGTTATTCAGCAGCAAGAGTCCTCTCTTGCTTTTTTTACTTTCTTTCTCCCTATACGCAGTTATTTTCAACCATTAGAGATACGACTCACGTACGTGCTTCAAAGAGCTGTCAAGCTGCAGACCGCAGCTTTTAGCCCTGAAAACCACTCCAAATGTATTTGGAAAAATAAAGAAATAGAAAATAGCTAGCAAAGGCAAGGCGAGCTCTCTCAATTGCGGCCTCATTGTCCAACGAGACCAAGGGCCAAAGGTATTTGGTGCTCTCTGCTTGCAGAACAGGTGCAGCGTTATTTATCTCTCTCTCTGATCGTTGCCAGTGCTTCATGCCTCCTGCATTATGCCTCATGATGGTTAGCGCAAACGCAACATGGACGAAAAGAAGAAAAAACGACGACACAATTGAGCGCTATCTAACAACTGAACGTTTATTGGAAAAATCGCAAATATATATGTCTAAGAAAGAGAACTGCGTGAGCTGCCCTTCTATCGCTTTGATTGATGAGGAAGTGTCTTTCCTAGAAAGGGTGTAGTTTTGTTATCATACACGTTTTTATCTGTCAATTATCTTTGGCGCATGTGCGGGTTTGTTGTTTTTTCTCTTTCTTATACATATATATTTGTGATTTTTCCAATAAACATTCAGTTGTTAGATAGCGCTTGTGTCGTCGTTTTTTCTTCTTTTCGTCCGTGTTGCGTTTGCGCTAACCATCATGAGCAATTTCCAACTCGCCCAATTCGCTACCATCCTGCATTATGCCTTGTTAGCCGATTCTTCCGCAGTTTTACTGAGTTTAAGCTTGTATTATCCACGAGCACATGCATACCGACATTATGCGGAGAGCCGTCTGATAACATTAGTTTTTTTTTAAAGGAGGCAATCCTTCCTCTACCCCTGACTTCTTGAATAATCCCTCTCCCCTTTCTCCGTTGAGAACCCCCATTCCGCGGTTTCACATCGAGCTAGGTTAGGTTAGGTTAGGTTAGGCACAGCCGATGCACGGTCAGGGTCGCAGCGCCCCTACCGCCGACGGGCGGCGAAACATACTGAGAAACTCTCCCATTGCTTTCGCGACGGGTGAGAAGGCCGTAAGGAAAGAAGCGCGCGCGTGCGGTCTAGCCTGGCCGTGGTTTAGCCAAGGTTTCCTTGGAAAAATTATCTGAGACTGAAATACCAGTTCCTTTCAGATTCTTACAATTTTTGTAGAGCTGCACTTTTTCCCTGTAATCATATAATCTTAGAACAACAGGGCGAGGCCTCGTGGTCTGCTTTTTTCCTATTGTGTGCAAGCGTTCGACAGTGTTTAGCGTAACATGCAGCTTCTTTTCCATTACATCATTTAGCACTTTACTGCACAGGTCTTGTGGTGTTTCATTCGGTTCCTCTGGTAGGCCAAATACCATAAGTTGTTCCTTCGGCTCCTATCTTCGAAGCTAACAAGCCTTTCCTGTTTTTGAACAGTTGCGCCCAGTTCCCGTACTGTTTTCGTCAGCTGTGAGATAGCTTTTTCATTTTCTTTGAGGATCTGTAGGCTGTCTTCGACCTGTTTAATCCGTGTACATAGCCCCTGCAGTTCGTTTTGAATGGTAAGAAGCAAGCAAAAGCAGGTGAAATGTAGATTGTTTCTGTTGTACTGTGACATAAAATGAAAACATAATCACGACACACAACATAAATAACATAATGGAGCTGCCACACACAAAGGTTCAGGCTATCCCAGATAAAAGGTTCCTCCCTTCTTTATGAAATATTGACAGAAAAAGACACTGAAAGTAAAAAGCAGTGACACTAAAACTGCACTGGACAATCAATCAGTCAGTCAATGAACTTTTTCATAAATTGTCCAGAGGAGCCGATTACCCTTGAGAGGGAGGACCAGCTGCGGGCCGCACCCACGTGGAAACTGGAAGGGCGAGCCTCTCCTGGACAGCCCGTATTTGGATCTCCTGGTCTGAGCTGATGATTGCCATCCTCCAGGCATAATCTCTGCTGAGAGGCTCGCCATCGTGCAGCGCTATGCATTGCCAGAGCACGTGAGGTAACGTTCATCGTCTGTTGTCACATTAAGGGCTTTGCGGCTTTAAGCCATCAATAAATTTACTGTAGACTAAAGGCAACAGATAAGAACCCGTTTGCAGCATTCTTAGGGAGATTGACTGGGCCCTCAAGAGTTCAGGGTGCGAGAGCAAAAATGTACACCTGGCCAATTGATAGTGTTTACAAATTTCATTAAAGCGAGGAGTGGATCAAGCTGCCGGATGCCTTCTCCCAAATTAGAGGTCCATTGCCTGTCACGGTGGAACAGTTCGCATCGCGGGCATGGGCAAACTCATTGGCATTGGGAATAACCAAGTGGGCATCTGTGCCCACCCGCCTATGATGTATGGTGTAGGTCTGAGCTTCGAGCTTTTTAACAGTAGAGCTGACCATAGTCTGTGCAAATCGAACAGAAAACTTATCATGAACCGGCACACGCTCTTTTCGTCCTCTTCACCTTCTGCTTTGCTCTCAGAACATGTGCATCGATTTGTCTGGCGTGGGATGAAATAACTCTGATGGGCAAAAGAAAGGGTACAGAGAAAGAGATATAAAAAGAAATAGAGAGACAGAAAGGGAATAAAGACAAAGAGTTAGAAAGACTGAGAAAGAAATAGACAGAGAGAAAGATGTAGATACAGACACAAAAAAAGAGATAGCAAGTCAGAAAGAAAGGCGTAAATGTAGGCACAATAAATTTTTACATAAATGCAAATAATGTAAAAAAAAAGTTTGCAACCATCTACAACAGCAAAGCAAGAATTGGGGCAGCTGCACACTGGTGGTGCGAAAAATTGGGGTAGTAGTGAAGCTAGCCTGCACTAGTGGTGCAAGGCTGGAAGCAACAGCAGAGCGAGTACTGCCGAGGAAGAAGAAGCTGCCCTCCCAAGCCTATGTCCCTTCTTCGCTTAAACGACATGGGTTTAGCACGAACATGTCGCGTGACTAGTGCTATGCGATTTTGCCGGGAACATGTCACGTAGTTTTGGTGGGAAGATATCATGTGACTAGTGCTACATGATTTTTCATTCTCTCTCTCTCTGTATTTCTCACTTCTATTTCTCTCTTTCCTTCTCTGTCTTTCTATCTTTTTATTTCTTTTCTTTTTTCCTTTCTGTGTCCGTTTTTCTCTTTCTTTCTGTCTCTTTATTTCTGTCTCTGTACACATTCGCTCGGCCATCCGTGTTTCCGCATCCCACAGAGGAGAATTCGCCGCAGCAGGAGAGTGCCCACTGGGCTTACGTGTTAGGGGAGATGAAGAAGACGACGAAGAGAGTGCGTGCCGGCATGATGACTGGTGCACATGTTAGGGGAGATGAAGAAGATGACCAAGAGAGAGCGCGCGCCAGCATGATAATGATAATTTATTGCAACACCAGGCAAACTATGGCGAGCTCCAACAGCTTCGCTGTTAAAATAGTATTGTTTATGATGGCACAAAGGCACAGGCAGTTGAACATAGCCGTGCAATTGTCCTTTTTCCCACACAGTTCACAGAACACTGTCGCTGCTCTTATTCTGTAGTATCGTGAGTGAAGAGTCTACTGTCGGATCAACACACTCCAGGGTCTCTTTCTTCTCGACATGGCTGAGAAGGGCAGCACAGGAGCAGATAGCCAGACCGCTAAGAGACCAAAAGGGAAGGATGCATCGTGTGTGCCGGGTCTGATCGCATAGGGTCAGTTTCGCCCCTGTCGGTGAACACCTGAAGAAGTAGATTAGAGACAAAAGAAAAGCTGCATGCACATCACATTTTTCTTTCTTTTGCTCTTGACTCTCCTTTCCCCTGACGGCTCTCCACAGTTCCCCATTCGCCATTCGTTTGAGTCATGTCAGCGTGGCAGCATATCGTGGCCGGTGCGTCCTATTTCATTGCTGCTAGCGGTTGTTTTCCGGAACTAGAGGACTAGGTTGAATCCCATAGAGTTTCATACAGTCAATGTTGCCCTGTAACATGAATAACGCTCTCAAACTGTGATTGAAAGCGAATTTTGAGGTTAAATAGTGTTCCTATATTTTGAAAATAAGCATTTATAGGCATTTAGGCACAAATTCCAAAAATAAGCATTCATAGGCACTATAAAACACTCTAAAAGCCTTACTTCAACTCAAATTCATGCTCATATATCAGTATGGGGCAATAGGAACGCAAGGAACAAAATGGGCATTTGCCTAAAATCTAGTCTGTAGTTATCACTACCTTGTTCTCACGGTGGGTTTAGTCCGTTTTTCGGAGCATGTATGGTCTTGCCCATACAATCGAGAGGGTTCGAAGGAATTTTGGAGCCTCGCAGGCAAATCAGGAGAGTTGGCAGGTATGCAAATATAGTTGCATTATGACATGGTGATTCCACAAGTAGCACGTGACATACTGCCTATGTGTGACTGCCATGTTGCAATAAAGCACATCTCCACAGGTGTGCATGTCAGCTGACTGCAAGGCATACCATCAACTGTTACATTTTTTTTTTTTTTCCCCGCTGGCAGCAGTGAGACTGGGGTGCTTCACCTATCAATGGGCATCACTATGTGCCATTGCCTTGTGGCTCCCAAGCAGTCATTTCCCCAGATTTTCAGCGAAATCATGTTTGGGCATTGCCACACAGCACCTAAAATCTTTAAATTAGCCGGGATGGTGAAGTCGCTACTTCGAACTTTCCTGTGAAATCTATGTTAGAAAATATGTGACCACAGAAATTCTTCATTAAGCAGGATTTTGACATAACAGAGTTTGAGTTATCATGGTTTTACTGTAGTGAAATCTAGGTAACGCATTGTCAAGCAAACACCTAGCTAGGTGTTTGCTTGACAATGCTCTTGAGCTCTGCTCATGAGACATGTAAGAGATGCAAAGCTTGCAATGGCAAGCCCACCAGTGGTTTTGGAAATGATATGCATCTGTAAGTACCATTGTTGTGCACTCAGTACAAGACAAGTGACCTGCTGAGGCACAAATTGTTGGAAACAGCATGGGTGCAGTGTACTACATGCTACCTCACATGAACATCGGATAAAACAAAACAGTAAGCAGATGACCATTGTTTGACGTTTCTGAAGAGAGAAACGTCTGCATTATTTATAGCAAAACTACCTCTCGAACGTAGGCATTGGTTCCCTATTTGCCCTGAGGGAAGAGGGAGGCAAAAAAAAATAATTTTGTCATTCTTGTAACCAAATTTCGGAAGTGCTTTTATGCACAGTTCATTTCAGTAATGTAGTACACCTCTCCAGGACAAATGCAGATAGTAATTGGGGCTGCTACGATATGTGAACCACGGGGACGTATCCTCCTTGTCCCTGCTTGACCCAATACGGTGGGGGGAGGACACTCTTGCCCCTCCCCCTTCGTTAGCTGATGAGTCTGCTCTCAAAGCTTCTATAACACCCTCAGTGTCACCGATGAGCTCGTATTTTAAAAATCATTTATTGGAACACCCCCTCAGGGTTTGTACAGGCCCTTGAAAACCCTTGAATTTTAAAAGCATGTTTCAAGGCCCTTGAAGGTCCTGGAATTGTATTCTGCCCTTAAAAACCCTTGAATTTCGGGACCAGTGCAGTCTAAACAGGGTGTCTACCGACCGGGAAAACCGGGAATTCTCAGGGATTTTGGGTAGTCTGGAAATTCTCAGGGAAAACTCAGGGAAATTGTGCTCCCATCAGGGAAAATCCACAGTAACTTTATTGAAAGGCAACGAAAGTCGCGGCAGCGCTGGCTCGATATTTTGTGAACGCATTTTTCAAATCAAATGGCCGCTGCGGCTGCGGGGAAGTGGCGCACCTCGATGCTCTCATCGCCTTCCGAGCGGTGAAGTGGGAGAGAATCCGGCTAATGAGCGGCATGCGGGAACCATGAACCACGACACATCGTATTGCGCAATGTTGTCAGGGTGTTCTGTGACTACGCGGTGTAGTTCTGTATTCTTCTCGCGCGTGCTGTGCGTCGGCGCCCGATATGGTGTTTTTGTTGTCGCCGCGTGTCAAGTAACAAGCATGATTAGTTGTAGAAGCGTTAGCAGTAGATGTAACGAGCTTGAGTTACCTTGCAAGCGATCGCGATCGTTCAGGAAGCGGATGTCTTCGACAAGGCTGGTATCTGGCAAGCCATCCCGATCGGCGAGAAAAAAGACGACGCTTGTTGGCTGTTATCGGAGAGCTCACTCGCTCTAATCCCGAGCTTCAAAGATGCTATTTAGGACTCCGTGAAGAATAGAATAAATTTCCAGGCGAGAGCTAGCGTAACTAACGGGTCCATTCACAGCAAGTGAAAGCTTTTTTCTTTCTTTTTTTCCCGATGAGGGCACTGCTGAAACAAGTTTTAGGCAGTCGACCGATATTTTTGGGGGCTGCAGCTCGCAATTACCAGCCACACCACGTGGATGCTTGCTACAGAGCCGAATTACAAAACTTTTCAGAGCCAACGCATAGCGGCGACCGAAATTCGCGACACCAGCACGGGTCCCGTTTGCTCGATTCGGCGCGCGATGTCGGAAAACAGTAACGTTTCCACCATAATTGGATGTGCCGTAATTCAGGCTGTTGCCGTGTTTTCATGCGATCTTAGCCCGCAGCTATATTGCTTTTTTTTTGCGATAGCAATTATATAGACACTGCGACGCGAATTTTTCGCCTTCGCCATGATCTTCCTTATCAAGTCCAAATCGCGATTACATCACCCCGCGCGTCGTATGCTCCTTGCGCGAGTGAAAGCGCGGGAGCGCTGCCGACGAACGGGGCTTAAGCAGAGATGAAACGAGCCGACCGTCTCCTTCGCGCGATGGCCACACGGAGATAAGAGCCGGTGGGTTGTGGAAGTGTGGGAAGGGGGGGGGGGCTGCGTGGGTCCGACAGAAAGTGCGTACTTTGTACCAGCGCGCATGGTCGCGTGCGTCGCGGTATCTTTAGTGGGGATCAGCAGACGGCTCATACCTTTGTAAGTGTTGTGCTCTAATTGCAAAACTTCCGTTGAAGCCATAGCAGTGGCAGATCCCGGGGCGGGGGGGGGGGGGCGGTAGCGGCGATCGCCGCCCCCCCCCCCCCAAGCCAGACCACGCCCCC